>NC_065583.1:103797306-104459806 GCF_024542745.1 Macaca thibetana thibetana | reverse complement strand
AGGCCACAACCTACCTGGATGAATCTCAAAATAGTTATGTTGAGTGAAGCCAAATAAAACACGTATATGTGCTGCCACTTGTAGAACCGTTTCACTATTCACTGATTTCCAGCTTGTCTGAGGTCAGTGAGATAGAACACACTCTCATACAAGTTACATGAAGCAAACTTATGACTTACAAATAGGCAGCAAGGGACGACAGAAGCCTGGGATTTATTGTGAAACCACCCCCCAAAGGTCAGAAAGCTGCCTTGTGGGTGAATGGAGCCTCAACTTTGTATGTCCTACTTGCACAACAGTTGAGGGACCCTGGAAAGCAGCCCACCTTGGGTTATGTACCTCAGGGTCGTTTGACTCACTGGGCTACAATGTTGAAGGATATCCTGTTTCCAGGTGGGGACTGGAACAGCCTGGACTGTTTCAGCCAATCCCTCCTTACCTCAGGATGTTGCATTCCCAGCACATTCTGGTTGGTGTTGAGAACTACCAACAAGAAAGTGGAAAGAACTGTTCTGCACCATTTATATAAACTTCTAGGAAAGCAAACTAATGTATTGTGACAGAAGGAAGAAGAGTGATTGCTTAGACAAGGTTGATGCTACACAGGGAAGGTCTGGAGAGTTGGATTACAAAGAGAGACAAGGACACTTTTGGGAGAGATGGGTTTGTTTATTATCTTGCTTATGGTGATAGTTTCATAGGTCCATAAATCTCAAAAGCATCTCATTGTACGCTAGCTATGTATGATTTATTTATATTAATTATACCTCAATAAAGGTTTTTTTAAAAAAAGTTACCGCTTAATCCTGTAAATAGACCAGGGAGGCAATTAATTAATGTTTCTAGTTTACTTTTGAGAAACTAAACCTTAGTAGCCCAGCTATTAAATGGTAGAGCTAGATGTAGAATCTAGGTCTTAAGTATATTTGTGCTGAATTTTTACACTTCATGAAGATATGGAAAAAGAAGTTGCTGCCAAAATAACATATTTTTCTGTCAAATTGTGTTTTTTTTGTTGTTGCTGTTTCACTAAGGTAGAGAAATCGTAGAAAAAAACAAGATAGGCCAATTTTGGGGGAAAGTAGAAGACATTTAAGGAGAGAATAAAATTGTTTTCTCAAAAATTTTAGCTCAATTTCTTTATTGTCTTCTGGGGGAAGAACTTACTAGGATAGGTAGTTCTATATTTTTCTTCTCTTTTTAAAAGCAAAATTAATTAAAAGCTTCTGTTGTACCTTCGTTGAGTTGCTCTCCAGTCCCTAGCATCTCTCTGGATGAGTATCATACTTTTTATATAAAGATCAGCAAGTTATAACAAAGGGAAAGGGAAGGCTTCTATGAATGCTGAATTGACTACCCCTTCTTTGTGCCACCACCACACCTTGTGTATACCTTTATCGAACCACTCATACTGTAATAGGCCAAAGGTTATGCACATCTTCCTTCTGGCATTTCATAACCTAGCATGGAGCTTGACATACTCTTTATCCAGTGAATGTTTGTTAAGTGACTAATTAGTCACTTAAATGGAGCTTTATTGAAGTAAAAAACTATTATTGCCAGGTTAAATGGGTTTTTTAAAAGTCTCTACATTTCTCCCTTCCAAGAAACAGTATCGAACTACTGTAGGTCCCTTGGAACTTTCAGTTTCTTAGAGAAAAGGGGAGATAGATTTTTTCCCAAACCCCAGGGATTCTGTATTTTTCTTCAAATACTAGTCGTTCGTATGACGAGAACGCAGCATTGAGTCAGAATATACTATATTTTCACCGTATCATCTTCTTATGTATATGTATGTTGTGGCATAACTTGAAATAATATAAACATTTTAAAGGGGATAGAATAAAAGTAGCATATCTAATATGATAATTTATTCATATCTTTTTTTTATAACTTTAATATAAATCAAGTAGAGATGGGAGTCTTGCTATATTGCTCACACTGGTTTCAAACTCCTGACCTCTAGCTCTCCTCTTGCCTTAGCTTCCCAGAGTGCTAGGATTATAGGCATGAGCCACCATACCCGGCAATTTCTTCATATCATAGCTTGTTTTATTTTATTGTTTATAGAGGCCACATTGAACCATATTCGTTAAGTAAGGCACATGTACAGAAATTGTCTTATTTATCAGCTTTCTCTTCCTCAATGAATATTTTGTGTTTATTAAGAATACAGAATACGAAGATGAAAAGACATTGAAGAATCCAAAATATAAAGATAGAGCTGGAAAACGTAGGGAGCAGATTGGAAGTGAAGGAACTTTCCAAAGAGATGATGCTCCTGCATCTGTTCATTCGTAAGTTTTGAATTACAGTGGCTCGAAACATCCTTTGTTCATAATCACATTCATAGGGTGGTCTGATGTTCAGGGCTATATATCCTGATAGGTGGCCTATTTATTTATTTATGAGATGGAGTCTTGCTCTGTCGCCCAGGCTGGAGTGCAGTGGTGTGATCTCAGCTCACTGCAACCTCCGTCTCCTGGGTTCAAGCAGTTCTCCTGCCTCAGCCTCCTGAGTAGCTGGGATTAGAGTTGCGTGCCATCACGCCCAGCTAATTTTTGTGTTTTTAGCAGAGGCAGGGTTTCACCATGTTATTGGCCAGGCTGGTCTTGAACTCCTGACCTCATGATCCACCCGCCTTGGCCTCCCAAAGTGTTTAGATTACAGGCGTGAGCTACCATGCCTGGCTGATAAGTGGCCTTAAAATGAATGCTTTAACAATAAAATGGAGACACTAAGTCTATTTATACTTTCCACTAATCTTAGAATTCCATTATCCCCTAAAAAATTGCTGAGCATATATATGAGTACCTGTACTTAAACACACGTATATGTATGTTAACAGTCTAGCCACACAGTTGAGTGTATATGCTTTTATATGCTAGATATCTAGAAGCCTAGACTGGTAAGAACTTGGTATGGACTAGTATTTTTTAATAATTATTTTAATACTCAAATACTTCTGTTCTTAATGACCGTGAAATATAATTTTTCTTATTTATTTTTCTCTGATTCAGTTTTCTCTTGGCAAAGTAGTTTGGATAAAAATGAAAAAAGGTGATTTTTGAGGCCTACAATATGACCATATTTCTGCATTTAATCAAATATTAGCTACATTTTTTTCCTCAGAATATAAATTTTGAGTTTAGTTAAAATTTAAATTTTTCATATAGAACTAATAACTAATTATAAAGTTTTGATTCAGTATCATATTGCATTGACGCTAAGAGTTTTATGGTTACAAATGGCAACAATTTTCTCTTGATGGTACATAAAATAATGGTGTACCTTAGAGTTGATGGAGTTTGATCCATTACCAACATTTTATTTAATGAAATACAGGATTACAAAACAGGTACACTAAGCAACATGACACTTTTTTTTTTAAGTTTAATATTTAAAATATAATCTTGGAGAATATAAAGAGTGCATTCAAATTAACTAAGATAAATTTAAAATAAAACACATTGGTTTGACATTGCTTGGTTATTAATTGAAGGGCTAACAGCATATTTTGTGGAACTGAAAAGATATAATAGAACATAAAATACCCTTGAATTAGCAGAGTATAGAATCATAGGACAAAATGCAAACAGTGATTAAGAAGTTTTATTTCATTTGAACTTCTTAATATATAACATGTACAGAAAAGAACACAGATTATAAGTATATAGCTCAGTGATACATCATAAAATTAACGTATTGCAGAATACACGTTTCTTGGACAAGAAATAGAAAATTATCAGTAACCCCAGAAGCTTATTCTCCCTGTGCCTTGCCTAATCACTGTCCTGCTCTCCTCCTCAAAGGTAATCACCATCCTGACAGCAATAGATTAATTTCACTTATTTTAAAATTTTAAAGAAATGGAACAATTCAATATTTATTTTGTGTCTATATTCTTTTTGTTCCACATTATTTTGTTATGTATGGTTTATTTTTATTACTGAATAATATTCTACTGTATGACTATACCACAATTTATCCATTTTAATCATTGCCAGACATCTGGATTGTTTCTGATTTGTTGCTATTAGATTTGCTGGAAGAACATTGTTGTATGTGTCTTTTGGTGCACATGCTTTTCTAAGTAGGACATGTACCAGTGGAATTTGTGTGTCTTCAACTTTGTTAGGTAATGCCAAGCGGTTTTCTAAAGTAGTTGTACCAATTATTTTTAATTCATGAATTTGTTATAAATGTGACCTAAAAGATCTTTTATCAATCAACTATCATTTTAATATTCCTTAAAGTGAAATTACTGATAGCAACAAAGGTCGGAAGATGTTGGAGAAGATGGGTTGGAAGAAAGGAGAGGGCTTGGGGAAGGATGGTGGAGGAATGAAAACTCCGGTAAGACTTGCATTTTCTTGTATTCATTTATTCCTAGAGCAGATATTTACTGTGTACATTAATGTGCCAAACATTGCCTTAAGTGTTAAGAATATAGTAGAAAGCAAAAGCAGACATGATTACTGCCTTTGTGGCATTCACAATTACCAGATATATACACGTGCTTTGTTTTGTGTTTTATATTTTTAGAAAGCCTCTTTTTGAGTTTTTTTTTTTCCTACATTAAAGCTAGGGTAAAAAGTGCTGTTTCCTGAGCCAAAGGTTCTTCTGTGTTTTAGAGTCATTTTTAATAACTGTCATACTGTGCCTGGTGCTGAGCACTCAAGAACAATCACAGTGTTAGTTTACAAACAGGTGGATTCTGTGTGAGCTGAAAAGTCTGTTAGGTTCAAGAATCAGAGCATGTTAACATGGAATATAGAGAATAATGTCTGGAAAACGACATAGTGGTTTAATTAATGGTCCCATTGTTCATAGGAGGTTTGGGTTATCTTTCACACAAACCTTAAGAAGTAACCTGACTGTAGAACTTTCTGGATAATGACTTAGTACCTAAAGAAATAATAGATGGATCAGTGTGAGTATATTCCAGCTTTCTCATTTTTTTTGAGTTACAGTGGAAAGAACTAGGATTTTGTAGTCAGACCTAGGTTAGAATATGTGCTCTGTCATTTACTAGCTATGTGGCTTTGGGCAAGTTTGGACTTTAGTTTTCTTATGAAAAAATGGGGATAAGAATTCTTTTTCAGGGTTATCTTGAAGATAAAGCCCCTAAGCATTGTACCTTACATTAGGCACTCAGTAAATGTTAGCTTTGAATGTTCTTAAAATATTGAGAAGTGCTCCCCTCCTGTTATGAAAATAAACAATCAGATTCTTTTTATGGTTATTAATGTTTAACCTGCTTGTTCCACTTACTTAGGTAAGGATAGGACAGTGGGTTTAAACATATCCATTGCCTTTATTTCTGTTGAGGGTGGAATGACATACTCTGCAGCATCTAAATGAAGTTTGGTGATTGCTAGTTAAGGAGCACTCTATTTTCTGTAAAGTAGGCTGTACTTATTGACAGGCAAGACAACATAGAAAAATGAGTGTAAGTTCCATGTATAAAAGTATATATATTCCTGCATGTATTAGATGCATTTGACAGGTTTTTCTTTTGCATCAATCTGTAATAAATCAAAAAATTATAGAGTCCTAAGTTGGACACAGCAGATTTCAATGTGTTTAGACTCTAAAATAAGTCCTCTGCTCAACTTTTGGTAACAGATCCAGCTTCAGCTTCGGCGAACACATGCAGGCTTGGGGACAGGCAAACCATCCTCAATTGAAGATGTTCACCTTCTCCAAAACAAGAACAAAAAAAACTGGGACAAAGCACGAGAGCGGTTTACTGAAAACTTCCCAGAAACTAAGCCTCAAAAAGATGACCCAGGGACCATGCCTTGGGTAAAAGGGACTTTAGAGTGAAGGTTAATCATAGAAGAAAACTCTAGCTTTTTTAAAAATAGAATTTGGAAACTCTTATTTTTTCTCCCCAAAAGAATCAGCAGCACGGGGGAACTGTGTCACAGTTTACCTCTTCCTGATTCAGAAATGTGTATGGTTTGCAGCTTTTAAAAACCATTTTTTAAAAACTAATAAATAGTGACTGAACCAATTTATGCAGTAAATAGACTAAAGTTCACAGGGCACGGATGAGTTTATCCAACTTCGTTATTTTATCTTGTCATTTACAACATCCATATAAGCAACTAGCCATATACGCAAAATTCATATAACTACTGACTTAAATGTACATCTATCTGTTCTTGTCTCCATATATTCATGTAAGATGCACAACAAAAGAAACATCAAAAGTTTATAAAAATAAATCTGACTATATGCATCCTCATTTATGCCCTTTAGAACCTAGATTAAAAATGTTGAGAAGACATGGGTAGTGGCGCATACATTTTGTTATCCTTGAAATAAATAGCCTAAGTCATATTATTGAAGAACTAATGAACAGGTAACATGTTGTAGAAAATTAGCCTTTCATTGTTTTCTTCTGTGAAGAATCTGTTGCTATGTACTATATATTCAGCATTTATATTTGGTTTGTTTCATAGCTAATGAGGTATTTGAATACATATTGAAATAGTGTGCTGGCATTTGTAGTTTTGATAAAGACCATTGCAGGCAATGGAATTGTGCCAGAGAAATCTGATTTCTAGTACAAAAGGAATACTTAGCCAGGGCCTCAAGCTCAAGATACTTACTGAAAACGTCCTCAATTGCAATAAAAACATTATAACATGAAAAAGAGTGGTTTGTTGAACCAGTGATTTAAATGTATTGATCTGCTTTGCCAGAATTTTCTAGTTTAAATTGGCAGAATTATAACAAAGGGGAGCCTCAAATATTAGACAATTGCAGTGCGGCTTTCTGGGTGCAGGTGTCACTGCTCTGCCACCTATCACTGTTCTGTTCAGTTTTTCTCTTGGGTGTTTGCTGGGAAGTTAACACTGGAACTGACCCTTTTCTGGCAGTGAATGTAAGCTCTAGCTCCCCCATCTACTATAAAGAAATGTCTTCAAGATGTAGAAATAAGGAATATTCTGAAAATAAAAATTATACAGTAGTAAAGGTAATTCAGAAAGAAAAAGCTACCTGTTAGAATTTCCAGTCTAAATGGCACAGGGTAGTTAGGGAGAAAGGGGGATGGAGAAAAAGAAACTATGACTAAAGATGAGAGGTGTGAACGAGTTGTCAAGTTCCTATGGGCTTAAGCTAGGACAATCAGGCCCTAAACTCCAAATTTGGATAAAATATCTCTTTGCATTCCTCTTGGCCACGTGCATAGTCTGACACATATGTATGTACAATTAGACTTGCAGGCTGCAGGAGTGCCCTGCATTGTTTTCTTTTAATTAGAAATAAAAAGTATTAGTCTAAATGTGGTTCTGGTGCTGGTGCCCTGTTTATACATAACAATATAGGACACCCCCAAATAGGTTTTGCTTCTGGTGAATCTTGGTCATTGGGTTAGTATATGACTGTCTATAATGTTTTCCATTTGTATTATTATATTGGGGAAAACATTTTTTATCATTTTCTATTAAGAAAATGGAAAACTTAAATATGGTGTTGAAAATGGAAATACATGTGATATTTGCATTATTAAACCCTTTTGCAGATCTAAAGTCTCACGGTTCCACTATTAGTGGTTAAAGTATTGAATAATGTCTGGGTCTATTTCCATCTGTAAAATAAGAATATTTGTCTCACTTGTCTGTCATGAATAGCAAATGAGAAAATGTATATAAAAGCACTTTGTAAATTGTAAAAGTAGTACAGATGTGAGCTTCTATTTGTTTAGAAGCATAAATGTGAATTATGTACAGTTTGAATTATGCATAAATTTTTTGTCTAATTTTAAATATTTGTTTAATCACACAATACATTTTCTAACTGAGTAGCTTTTAAGTATGTATTTTAAGTGGAGCTGCAAGTTCCTGAATGTTGAGAAATCTAACATCTAATATTTTTGCCAGAACATGAGAAGCTGGCAAAGTTGAAAACAGAAGAAACCTTCAACATTAAAGTAAAATAGAAATTTTTTCCAGTATTAAATAGAGGAAGCACTCTCATTGTCAAAGAGAAACTTTTTTCTGCTTTTGAAACAAGTATTACTTCTGATGTTTCATTTTTATCCTGAATTTATAGAAAGTAATGGTTTACGCAAATCAAAAACCTTCTGACTTTTCATAGAAAGATTATTTTTTATTTTTTGTGATTTTTATTTTTATTTATTTATTTTTTTGAGACAGAGTCTTGCTTTGTTGCCCAGACTAGAATGCAGTGGTTCTATCTTGGTTCACTGCAACCTCAACCTCCTGGGTTCAAGCGATTTTCGTGCCTCAGCCTCCCAGGTAGCTGGATTACAGGTGCATGCCAACATGCCTGGCTAATGTTTGTATTTTTAGTAGAGATGGGGTTTCACCATGTTGGCCAGGCTGGACTCCAACTCCTGACCTCAGGTGATCTCCCTGCCTCGGCCTCCCAAAGTGCTGGGATTACAGGCGTGTGTGAGCCACCATACCTATCCAAAAGATTATTTCTTAATTTGACATATTTTTAAAGAGCAGGCAAAGAAGATAGAAATCTCAAACAAGGGAAAGCAAGAGACATTGGAGATTGCATACAAAGGCCATTCTGTAAAGTTGCAGGACTGAGGGATGTCCTTGGCAGGGGGCCAGAAAGCACTTGTGGACCCCAAACCCAAAGGCAGTCTCAGGAACAGTTGAAAGTGTTTTCCCCACCATCTTGTTGTAAGTGTGCTTCTTTTAGTAGGGTATAACTTATATTTCTGCTCTGAATCTTTGATTCAAACATTTCATTTTACTTTTTCAGCCTTTAAAGTGGAAATGCATTTTGATTCTTTAAAATGAGGCAGTGGTTACTTATGTTTCTGTGTGTTTCAGGGCCCAGGCTGTCTCTTCTGCTTTTCTGTTTTACTAATCTTAGTGTTGGCTTATAGCCTTGTAGTTGCAAAATGGCTTTTGAAACTTTAGACATCATATTTGTACCTAAAGCAAGAAGAAAGAGGAAAGAGCAGAGTGTAGTGTTAGTTCTCTTTTTTTAGGAAAACAATAGCTTACTCAGAAGCTGACTTCTTGGGGTCATTAGCCAGAACCGGATAGCATGGCTACCCATAGAAGAGATGCTATAAAAGTAGCCAACAAGATGGTCACATTTGGCTTAAGCCAGTCATGAACCATCACCTGCAGCTGAGAATGTTGCCATTGGGATGAAATACATTCAGTGAACCAAGCAGAAGGGGGCAGTGGATGTTGAATGGGGCAGGTAGGTAACTGTGCTAGATAACGTACCTGTCCATCAGTGGGGACTAGGGGTTGCTTAAATTGTGATGCATCCCTACTATGTAATACTTTCTAGCCATTCAAATGAATAGGATAGAACTGTGTATACCCTAGTATAGAAGAATATCTTACAAAGCAGATTGTAGCAAAGTATATATGGCATAATCCCATGTTTATTTTTAAATTACAAAGGTACATATTGAGTTGTTGATTACCCAGAGTGAGCAAACTTTCACATTTTATTATTTCTTTATTTGAACTTTAAAAAAGTAAACAGGTGTGTGGTTAATGTGTATGTATATACACGTTTGTGCTAAGAATTTACCCAGAAGTGGGTAAATTTGTGGTTAAGCCTTCATGGCTCAAACCCAGGCATTTTTCTCACATGTATACCCAGTTTCACTTACCATCTATAAACTCATGACTTCTCTCTGTCTTAGGATATTGATTCTGAGCTTATGACTTACATATCCACCTCAGAGTCACTTTAAATGCAGCTCCAAGACTAACTCCATAATCTTCTCCAAACCTAGTCTCTTCTAGTTTACTCTCTCCAGCTGGTAACACCATCCATCCAGTTGCGTGAGCCAGAAGCCTAAGTCAGCCTCTGTTTCACAACCACCAGCTTTTCTCCCCTTTGTCTGTTTCCAGTATATTAGTTCACCGTCACCACTCACCAAAATTATTCTGAGGGCTTCCTAACTGGTCTTCCTGCAGGCATTCTTTCCTCCATCTTCCACACTGCAGATAACTTCCATCTCATCGTCTCTTGTTTGGCTTCCCATTAATTTGAGGCCATAAAACAAACTCCAGGCCCATAAGACCCTAAAGGATCTGGCCACTGCCAGCTTTCCTAGTCTCATCTTGTGTCACTTTCCTACTTGTTCGTTGGGTCCTAGCATGCTGGCCCTGAAAAGTTTGTCAAACACAGCTGCCTTCTGTCATCACAGAGGCTCTTAACATTGTATTATATGTGGAATGCTCTTCCTCCCTCATTTTACAGAGTTAATTCTTACATAGTCTTTAGGTCTGCTGATTGAATCTTCAGGAATGCCTCCTTTGAAGCCCTGGACTAGATAAATTGCCTTTGATACGTGTTTTGAAAAACCATTTCTTTCATTTAGACCACTTAGCTTGGTTCTCGGTTATATATTAGTGTGGTTAGTGTAATATTTGTCTGTTTCTCCAGATTCTTAAGTGCCATGTAAGCAGGACCTTGGGTATGCTTACTGTTGCATCCCTAGAGCCTAGCACCACATCTGGTTTGTACAACCATAGGCACTGAAGCAAACAATGGGTAACTGCAAGAGGCTTGATGGAGTTTTATCAAGCTGTGACTGAAGAAACATGGGAACTGAGGCTACATAGAGGATCTACAACAATGGCTTTCAAACTATTTTGATGATGATCTACAATATGAATACAGTTTGTATTACAATTCAGTACACAAGCATGTTCATAGCATATGTAGCATAGATTTTGTATACCAGTACTTTGCCATAGGCTCATGTAGTACACTCTTGTTTTCCACATCATGGATTGCATCCACTAAATTGCTTTCATAACGCACTAATGCGCTGTGTCCTACAATTAGATTTTCAAACCTTTTCAAAGAACCCACTGCGTTGCTTTAGGAGGTGCAGCTGTGTGAGTCTGTTTGTGTGATGAGGTGGGGAGAGTTTCAGATGCCAAACTGGTGACTCCAGTTCTCAGGCTCATTAACTACAATAGGTCTGGTTTGCAGTTCAAGCTTCTAGATAGGTTTGATTGCATAACATAGAAGGGGTGAACAAAACTGAGCCTCTTACCTGTAGCCAAAACTGCATATTGTGTTAAGAAATTTACACAATTAAGAAATGAAGGATTTTATCTCTGAGACAATGAGGAATCCACTGAAGGATTTTAAGCAGGAAAGGAACCTCATTAGATTGCTTTATAGCAGAATAACTGGTTGATTAAAAGGAGGCAGAGTGGCGACTGGAAATCTTGAGAGTAGGTTGACCTCTTTGAGAGTTTGTTCAAATATTTATTGAGCACCCACCAAATGCTGTGCACCTCTTGGAAGGCAGGGACCTTCTTTGTCTTAATCACTGCTCTATCTTCAGCTCATAGGATTGGATGTTTGGGAGGTCCTCAATAAGCATTTGTTGGTGGAATGGATGGAATGCACATTTGTGTTGCGTCTGGCACTGTGCTAGGCCCTTAACATACATTCTTTATTCTGGACACCATTTTATGAATTAGAAAACTGAGGCTTAAGAGGTTTTAATTTTGCTCAAAGTCAAAAAGCCGGTGTGACAGAAGTGGCAGGGCTGAGGTTTCTATCTTGATTCTTTCCATCCCACAGGGATGATTAAGAGCACAGGCTGAAGAGTCTGACTGACCTGAGTTTAAATTAAAATTCCACCACTTCCAAGCTGAGTGACCTTTAAAAATTTATTTGAACCTCTCTACCCAAGTGTCTTCTATGGAGTTTGTAACCGCTCATTGGGATCACCTTGCCTGCTGCCCAGATAAAGCCAATTTATCAAGACAGGGGAATTGCAATAGAGAAACAGTTTAATTCATGCAGAGCTGGGTAAGTGGGAGACAAGTTTTATTACTCAAATTGGTCTCCCTGAAAATGTGGAGACTGGTTTTTTGTTTTTTTTTTTAAGGATAATTTGGCAGATAGGTGGCTAGAATAGTTGGGAGTACTAATGGGTTTGGTCGGAATTGAAATCATAGGGGGTCAAAGTGGGTTCTTGCTGTCTTCTGTTCCTGGGTGAGCCAGGACTGGTTGAGCTAGATTATCAGTCTGGGTGGCTCCAGCTGGTGCATCAGAATGCAGGGTCTGAAAGATATCTCAACCACCAATCTTAGGTTTTACAGTAGTGATTTTATCCCTAGGAGCAATGGAGAGGTTCAAATCTTATGGCCTGTGGTTGCATAACTCCTAAACAGTAATTTCTAATCTTGTGGCTATTTTGTTAGTCCTACAAAGGCAGTCTGGAATCCAGGCAAGAAGGGAGTTTGTTTCAGGAAAGGGTTATTATCATCTTTGTTTCAAAGTTGAAATATAAACTAAGTTCCTCTAAAAGTTAGTTTTGTCTTTGCCCAAGAATGAACAAGTACAGTGTGGAGGTTCGAAGCAAGATGGAGTCAGTTAGGTCAAATCTGTTTCACTGTCATAATTTTTGCAAAGGTGGTTTCAAGTTTTGGTGAAGATTAAATGGAGATAAGGTTTGTGTGGCACTGAGCACACTGTCTGATGCATAATAAACCTCCACATATCAGTGATTATTAGCATTGTTATTATCCATGCTAGCAATACCAAGGACATGGTTGTAGGAGTAGAATCCCAGAGTAGAGATGGTGGTTATTGAAGTCAGGTAGGATGAGGAATGAGGCTAGCAAGTAGTGGATGGGTCATCCTCATTCCACAAGGCAATAGGAGATAGGTGTGGACAAGAAGACTGAGTCAGGAGGTGGATTTCTAAGTGAATATTGGAAAATGAGGAGGAGATTGGTAGACAATAGTGAGAAAAGATAGAAGTTACTGTAGGTGACTCTCATCATCCTCAAAGGAGGAGGAATGGATTCTACATGACTTTGGAAATGGAGTCATCTGGAGGAATGATAGGGAGATCTAGCCAGACAACCCTGGCTCTCAGTACTCCATGGGAGCATGGGAGCTACAGGGAGAATTCCAAGAAGTAGAAGATTTCAGATCCCCATATGTAAAAGTCTTTCAACAGCATACATTAATTCAGCAAATAGCCAAGAAACACGTAGCACAGGCCAGGCACTGTTCTAGGTACTAGGGATACAACAGTGAATAAAATAGTCAAGGCTCCCTGCCTTCATGGAGCTTACATTTATTTTTACATAGGATTTGGCAGAATGTAAGGGCCAAGTAATACATGCAGGCCTTGATAGTTCCAGAAAGTATTAATCCAAAATCGTTTCTGTTCATTCCAAAGTGTTAAAGCCAAAATTTTAAAGCAAAAATTTGGGTGGAGTGTTTGATGCAGAAAGGATTTGGGGCTTTTTTCTTAATGTTTTCAGACTGTTTCTAAACCAGATCTATTTAGGGGAATCTTACAAACTGTGCTTTCAAAATCTTTTAGTCATGTGTTTGAGAGTTCTGGGTATGTAGACAACAACAGACCTCATTGAGGCTGCAGCCCCTTGTTCAATTATGTATCTCCTCTACTTGAGAAAAATAACTGCTTGCTCAGACATCTGGGTTCTATGGTTCTGAATCTGAGCACTAAGTACAGTTATGTATCACTTAACGACGGGGATATGTTCTGAGAAATGCCTTGGTGGTGATTTCGTCACTGTACAAACATGGTAGAGGTACTCACACAAACCTAGATGGTACAGCCTACTGTACACCTAGGCTATATGGTATACTGATTGCTTCTAGGCTACAAACCTGTACAGAATTCTGTCGTCTAACACAGTAAGTATTCATATATCAAAACATATCTAAACATAGAAAAGGTACAGTAAAAATAACAGTGTGGTAATCTTACAGGACCACCACTGTATGTGTGGTATGTCATAGACTGAAACTTTAGGTGGTGTATGACTCTACCAAAAAAACAAAAATGAAATTGCATTATGCAGTTCATGACTATACAAAAAAAAACATGCAACAGGAATCAGGTCACTGGAACTGGAAGTGATGGAGAACATGTAAATCAAAAAGTCTTTGGAGGGTGAAGAGCAGACACAGATGGGAAAGTTAATGTGAATGGAGGCAAACAATGTCTGCCTGCTATGTAAGAATGTCTTTTTTTTTTTTTTTTTTTTTTTTTGAGACAAAGTCTTCCTCTATTGCCCAGGCCAGAATGCAGTAGCATGGTCATAGCTCACTACAGTCTCCACCTCCCAGGCTCAAGCAATCCTTCCACCTCAGCTTCCTGAGTAGCTAGGATGACAAGTGTGTACTAGCACACCTGGCTAAAAATTTTAATTTTTTGTGGATATGGGGTCTCCCTGTGTTGCCTAGGCTGGTCTTCAACTCCTAGGCTCAAGCGATCCTCCCGCCTTGGCCCTCCCAGTGTGCTGGGATTACAGGCATGAACTACCATGCCCAGCCAAGAATGACTTTTGGAAATTCTTTCTTTAAAAAAAATCACTCTTCATCTATGTTAAAATGCTGTGGTATTTCATTGCCCAGCATGCAGAATACAGGGAGAAGCTGGTGGAATATTATCAAATGTATTTAAACATGTGACAACGTTTTACTTAGCTTCCAATTACTAGTAGACTTCAGAGGGCAGAAGGTTGCCAGCTCATTCATCTGGTCATTACTTATCTTGACCAAAAGCCCACGAGAATATATACTGAAAGAATAAAGCTTTCATTACCATTTAATGTTTTTCCTTAAAGCCTTATTTTAATACTGTGAAACCAGATTTCAGAGAATGTCATAATTAAGATTTTCATAAAAAGAAACATTTAATACTATTTAAACATATAATGACTCCCAGTGCTACCTGAATTCATTCACATCATAAACCAACTAAAATGGGCTTTAATCTCTACGGTGACCATGCTGCCTTTACTTAACCTTAATATACCACTATCAAGACCAATTTATGAGCCACACTAAAATAATTATCATTGTTTTATTATAATTTCACCTTATTAACCAGAAATATTAACCTGGTTAATAATCTACCGTATTCGCCAGACTCTGAATAATTGGCAGTTCTTTTAAAAAATCAAATGTATCCTGGAAAGAGGGGTATTTGCCAACTCAAGGATGTTTTAAAGAATGTGCTGGGGACTCATGGCCACTCTAAAAGAGGAGTTCCAGAAATGTTGAAGCATTTTGGGAATAACTGTATAGTCTTCCAGGTCTTCTACTTTGAAGAGAAAATGCCTTAGATAGATAGATTTGTATATACCTTTGGGATTCATCAGATTACTTTTAGTCACAAGTCAGATTGAGTTTTGACTGGCGCAGGTCATTTGGCAACTATTTGATAGAAAAATATTAAATAGTTCTATCGGAAAGAGAATGTCTTGGCAGATCTCTGAGGCTTGTGTGTAGGTGTTCTCAGGAATCCTCCCGGGGAGCCTGCTTTTGTGGGTTCCTTGGGAATGGTTTCAGGTGAGCAGCAGGAGCCCTCAAGGCCGAAGAGGCTGAAATGCATTAAGTAGGCTGGAGTCAGGTGACGCGCCACAGCCACCATATCCTGACAGTGGACAAGTCACTCTCTGGGACCTATTTTCCTAATCTATCAAATGATGGAGTTGGACTGAACAAGGGCTGCATTTCTTTCTAGGATTTTCTGGAAACGGGGATCATATCCATGCTTTCGTTGGAGATTGTATTTTAACTAAGGAAGCTGAATGCTGAAGGAGAGGAATTTTGTCTACAAACAAAATTTTTTATCATAAAAGTAATTCATACTTTGTGTAAAAAATTACAACATTGCAGAAGTGTATAAACAGAAAGTAAAAACCTCTTCCCTTAACTCAGCACTCAGGTTTATTGTTCTGTATATCCTGAACAGAACATTCAGGCTCGCACTAGCCATCTTTGAGGCAGTAGTTAAGACTCTAAATCTTTTCCTATGTTTTAATGGTTCTTACAGTTGGTGAGATGGAAGAGTAACATTTGTGGAAGTCTTTTTCCTTCTAAAAAGGAAATTCAGATCATCTAGCCCATATAAATCCATATGAAGAAGTTAAGTTCCAATACTTGAAAATAACTTATACTATTACTAGAGTAATATAAAAATTGCAAAAGACAAAAGAAAATACATTAAAATGTTAATAGCAGTTTTACAGAGGTGACAGGATTTTGAGGTATTACTTTTTCTGTTCTTCCTCGATTGAGGCAATACATTTTGTGTTACTTGTATAATAAAAAAGATTTACATACCAGAATAGTTGGTTGATTGGCTTCAAACCAAACAGTCCAATAACTGATGCATTAAATCTTTATTGACTAAACAGCTTAAAAATTATTACTGCTATTTCCTTTATTTGTTGTTGTGAATTTTACTCAGAATTAAAGATAAATGATTATATTAGTAATTACAGGAAAACTAGTAAAAATCTTAAAGACATTGAATGGGTTAATGTACTGAGCAGCTATGGAATGCAAGGCACTGTGGGAGTGGGGTGAGTCTACTCCCCCCAAAGGCTCAGGGTCTGGCAGGGGAGGTGAGATAAAAACCCATAGCCATACACTGGCTGGCCTGTTCTGAGGGTTGTGAGACAGGATGCTAGGAGACCAGAGAAGAAAGAAATGTCTCGACGTGAGGAGAAATCAAGGAAAGCATGGTTCTAGAAAATGGGTGGGATGTTTTTTATACCGAGAGACTGAAGAGGCTTTTTAAAGTGGAGGGAAGGCAAACTGTGGCATAAAGATGCCAATACCAGGTATTATCAGGAAGAACAGAGTCCAATTTGGCTGGAGCATAGGGCATATGTAGGGGAAGGGAGAGGACTGGCACGGGGGCAGAAGGGGACTTGAATGTCAGGTGACAGTCAAAGCTTGCACTCTAATAAGTAGGTGATTGATAGGTGATCTTGGGGACTTTTGAGCAGGAAGAGTGGATAATAAATCAATACTGGCTTAGGACAATCCCTTTGGCTTTGGCCAAATTGTGACTCAGGTAAGGGACGGTTGGGGGAGACAAGGATGGGAAGATGCATGATAAATGGGCCCTATGCTTGGCAGGAAGGCAGTGCAATATTTTGTAGAAATAGACTTAGCAGAGCAGGCGCCCAGCATTCAGTGAGACCGCAGTTCAAACCCCATACAGACTCTTAGCTGCTGTATGACTTGAAGCTGTTAGTAACTCCCCTGAACCTGTCTCATCTACAAAATGGGCATAGTAGCACCTATGTCATAGGGTTGCTTCATGGCAGGTAATTATTCTTGTAAAGCATTTAGCACAGCTCTGACGACACATGGTGAATGCTCAGTAAATATTAATGTCACTAATTCCAGTCAATTCCATTAACTGGAATTAATTAGTTGGAGTTAGGAAGGAAACAGGTGTCAGCTGGGTCGACTGAGGGAAGCAGAGATCTCAGGAAGCAGTACATGGTGGTTCGGTGGGAGCATGGCATCTGTGAGGGAGACTGTCTGTAGTGGGATCCCACCTCTACTGCTGGCCAGCTGTGATCTTCTACAGGCTACTTAACCCTTCTAGCTCAGCACAGTGTTACCATGGAGCTGGTGTGAGAGTAAAGTGAGATAATTAATGCATGTTAAGTGTGTCGTATGTGCCTGATACATTGTTAGTGCCCAGTAAATGTTAGTCATCAGGTGAGGGGTGTGATGTGGGGTTGAATAGATTCGCCTCTTCCACTCACAGAGGCAGGATGTGCAAGGAGGAGTGGAGACATGCAGCAAGGGATTGGGCATGAAGGATCAGGCCTGGGGAGAACACTTGGCCTGGAGATATTCAGGAGTCCCTGGCCCAGAGATTACAATTCTGCAGGGAGATGAGCCACGAGTGGAGTATTAGGTATAGGCCTAAGGAAGCAATCAGACACTTCCAGAATAAAGGACATTTGCTAAGACAGCTGGCCTGGTTGCTTCACAAAGTGTCATCGGAAAATATGTCGGGATTGTTCTAGACTAAAAGTGACTAGAGTTGAAACCAAAAGAATGTATGAACCTTGATGGGACCTGGGTTTGTTTTGTTTTGTTTTTTAAAGACAAACATTCTGGAGACAATTGTTGAATACTGATTAAGGGCTCTATATTAGAGGTTATAAAGAAGTTACTGTTTATATTTTTAGGCATGATAATCTTATTGTAATCACGTAGAACAATGTCTTTGTTCTCAGGAAATCTATGTGGAAATACTCAGGGGTGAAATGTCATTTTATGTACACATGCATGGGGTGGGGAGAACAGTAAATCTGGCAAAATGTTAACTATTCAATCCAAGTGGAGAGTACGTATCTGAGTATTCATTGTGCTAGCCTTTCAACTTTTTCTGGATGTGTGGAATTTTTCAATATAAAAAAAGAGGAAAAAAAAAGAGGCCTGTGAAAAATCTGGGAACCAGTATACAACAGGAAAAGGAATTCTTTGGAGGAAAAACAGGATCCACCTACCAAGAGAGCAATTTCAAGAAGGGAGAGATTAAGCAAAATGGAGGCTGCAAATAGATCATCATATTTGGTCACTGAGAGATTGTGGCGGCTTGGAAATAGTCCACTGTAGCACAGAAAACTGAACCAGAGTGAAGGAGTAAAAACTGGGGAGGAAGTATAGGCAGCAAGGACTTGTTGGCCCTTCTGGGTTAAGTCTGTCTTTTCAGTAAGAAAGGGAGACTGAGTATTGATGAGGAAGATCCTGGGGGAAAGGGAGGGACTGAGACAGCGAAAGGGGGAATACTACAGGAGGAAAGACCCAGTAAACATGGGAGAGGAATGGGATGGAAAATGACAGGAAGATGTGGCCTTATGCAAAGGGATGCTTTCCCCTTCAGCCCAGAGGTGAGGACTATGACGACACGTGGGGAAGAAACCCTCTTCCTAGTGACAAGGGGATGAGGTGATGTCTTGCTAAGGTGGCAGATGTGAGGCCTGAAAGTGGACATATGTGCCACACTTGTCGTTAGGTCTGAACCAAGGGAAAGATGGCCGAGGGAAGACAGAGTGCACCTGGTATTGGTTGAATAATACGGGGAGTAAAAAAGGGGGCTCTTTGGGACTGCCCCGATGAGGGCTAGAGATGATGCGGGTCTACAGCAGTCACGGAAACTGGAGGGGACATCCCTCCGACCCTTCAGAACTTGGTGTTGGGCAGATTATGCATTAGGAACTCTTTTTTTGGGTAAAAAGCTTTCTCATTTCCCAGCACCCTCCACCTTGGGCTGTTGGAGGCACATGGTGTGATAAGTCTTTGGTATGGAATGAAGCTCTCTATCCTTTCAAAGTCACCAGGTTCGGGTTCCCAGCCCTAAGTGGTCATGGCACCAGGGGGTCTGGGTTCACGGGGCTGCTGCAGCTCTCGGGTGTTCCGTGTGCCACCCCATCCCTTGCATGCATGCCCACGAAAGGCCGCCCAGGCACCCCAGGTGACCCCATGGAAGTGAGTTTTGGTTCTGCTCTGGCTTCGAAGTGCTTCTCAAGCTGAAGCCTTCGGGCGCGGAAGGCCCTACAGTTAGCTGGAGCTTCCAAGTGAGTAGCGGCTGCTTCGGGTCTGGCTTCGGTGCCAGCGAGGGCTGAAGGCGTTGGTCGGAGAAGCGCTGGCCTGGGGTGGGGAAGTGGCCACACCTCTACAGGAGGACCTTTGTGATGACGCAGCTGTCCCTGTCCCCCTCGGGGTCGTCCTTGAGCGGCAGCGCAGTGGGAGCCCAGCCCAAGGCGCCCTCACGGCGGCTCACTTCCCGCAGCCGCACCTGCAGCGCCTCCCGCTCCGCCTGCAGCTCCCGGCGCGCCTGGGCCGCGGCGCGCTCCTCCTCCTGCAGCGCCCTCCTCCTCCGCTCCAGGGCGCGCTCACCCTGCTCCACGGCCGCCTCACGCCGTTCCAGCTCCCGCTCCCGCCGGCTGCCGCGCACGGCCAGTGCGCCCATCTGTTCCAGCAGGCGCGCCCAGTCGCCCTCGGGGACCGCAGCGGGGACGGGCGGCGGCGGGCAGGGCGCGGCAGGTGGTGAGCGCCGGGTGCCGCTGCTCTCCAGCTCCCGCCGGTGCGCGCTCTTCAGGTGCCTCCACAGCGCCGAGGTCCCTGCGTGGAAGCCCGGGCCGCGGCCCACCTGCTCCCCGCACAGACGGCAGGTGGCCCAGTGGCCCGACGGATGCCCGGGGCGCCCCGGGGCCAGGTGGAAGTAGCCCCAGGCCTCGGAGTACGGCGCCCCCAGGCGGCCGGGAGGCATCGGCGCTGGCCCCAGTCCCGCACACTGACCGCCCCGTGCCGCCGTGTCGTCTAGCCCGCTGGCCTCGTCCATGGTGCAGGTCGGCTCGCCACTCCTCATTCTGTGGCGCCCGCACGCTGGGGAGCAAGGGAAGAATAATAATGAGTGTTAGGATCACGCACACAGCTCCTAGACTACAGTTAGTCTGAGAAAGCATGCCGCCCTCCATTTTCTTACCGATAAAAATCCTATAGTGTGGGTAGGTGTCTAGGTTTCTAGTTAATCTTCAGTATTAAGTGTTGATTCCTCAGGAAAAAAACTGTTAAAAATGTCTAGCCCTTCCTATACTAGGAATCCTGTTTGAAATCAAGTGGATCCCTAGTGAACAAGTATTTCTACTAATAGCGGGAGGCTAAGCTGCTTGAACGGAAAAAACTAGCTAACTCCGTGCAGTGTCTGTGTTAGCTTTAACTAGTCTCTGCTTTCTTAACAATAACAACAATAAAAAAGGTACTGTCTTCAGAATAACAGCGAGGCTTCCTTATGCAGTCTTCTCTGGGTGCTGCACAGCACACTTCAGCAATGACCAGAAAAAAAGCTTTGGGAATGAAAATTTTGTTTCTTAAACTTCAGGAGTGGAAGAGCCAGTGGTGAACAGCCTTTTAAAAAGCTTTCAACGACTGTATGCTTTTCAAGATAAAAATATGTTTTTGTGATTATAAAAACAATCTACCATGAGAAAATCGGCAGTACTGAAAGCAATGCTTTTAAGATATGCACATTTAGGAAATGGCAATGTCCAAAGCAGCACTCTAAAGTTTTACCTTTAAATTAGACAGTGGGTCATTTCCCAAGGACTCTGGGGTCCCTGTCATTGCCTCAGGGTTTCCAACCATCTCAGGTTCCACGGGTAGAAACAATGCATGCAACACGATTCCTGAGTTCCGAAGAACCATCAGCAGTGCTAGGAGTAAATTCAGAGGACAGGCAGGCCAGTGAAAGAAATGCATTCAAACCACCTTAAAGATAGATACTAGAAATAATGAGCAGCGCCATGCCCTCGTTCACTTTTTCTAACCCTTTCATAGATACCCAAGGAATAAAACAAATAAAATTAGTTTTCTTTATTGTTTGTGCTAACTAAAAGATCCCCTCTACATATTTGCAAGATACAAAGTTTGCTCAATACTTTTAATTAAGGAAGAAAAAGAAATAAAAGTAATGTCTTGCTTTGTTCAACACAAAATCTGTTAAAAGGATCCAAACATAATGCAATGACTGTCACCGCAGTCTTTTTTATTAGGAAAATAATTCACCACTGCAATAACCTATTAAAGAAAAGGGAATACAAAAAAAGGCAAAGTTTATTCCTTAGGAAATAAGTTCACAAAGGACCAAATGTGTGATTCTAGATAAATTTGCTTTGAAAGTTGAAAAACAATGAGAAGAAAACACATGACAGACTTCTTGAGCTCTTCTGAGAACTTATTTCAGGGAGAAAAGGGCAAGGTGAGACCCAGGCACAGTGAGATCAATGCTGCTCATGCTGTCAGATTTTGAACCAGCAGCCATGGACATGACAAAGTTCCAGAATCCTTCTTGTTAAACACAACTGGAAAAAACTGAAGACAAAGATGAGAATAGGAAAAATAAGCTGCTATAGTAACAGAAGCATTTAGTGTCAACTATGAATTCAGTTGCTAATAGTCTTGTTAGAGATGCACAGTACTTTTCTAAACCTAAGTATTATTTTTCCCACCAAGCAAGTCCACTCCGGATCAGGTATGACATTTAACATATCTCATTTTTTAAAAAAGATAACAGATCTGCCAGAATCATCAAAAAAGACAAGTACCATGCATCTTCTAACAAGGAAATGGCTATTTACATGTCTTCTGATATACAGGCATTGATTTAAATATGGTCACTCACGATAAAGACCAATTAGCATAAAAAATCTTTAGAAATTAAAGGCTACATTTTCCCCCAAGAGATTTATTACATTGCTAAAGTCTCAAAAGTGAGGAAAGTAGGATGAGGAGTTACAGACCACCTTCAAGAATGGTATTTTTGTGGCCAGTAAATATTATGGTTATATAACATTATGGTTGCTAAACAGAGTAAGATGTAAGGGTTATAAACATTTTTTTAATTATCTAACTTGACTTAGAATTTTTTCTATACTTTTTTCTTTTTTAAAATTTCTATTTCCTTCTATATTGAATCTGAGCTTTCCCGAGGTCCTTTTTTATTACTGGACAAACACAAAAGTGGACAGAGTATTAAAAGGGATGTAAACATTTCTTATAACATCAAGAGTATTGCTTTGCATTCTGATATGCTTGAGCTAAAGCTTGGAAACTGCACATAAACCCGCAGGTTGTCTTACTTGTGCCAAAGTCTGAGAGTCATCCTTACTGATGTGGCCCTAATAGAGCCAGAGGTGACCCATTATTGTCATGCTTTTTACCTCTCTGGGTTTCTTTAAAAACTGGAATGCCCAGAGGGAGTGTTGCACAGGTGAATGCCATCTGTTAGGAGTTAAAGTGGGCACAAGGTGAGAAGCACTGACTTTGACGTCTTAATCCTTTTGACCTAGTAGAAGCCTCACAAATGTCGGCCAGCACAGCGCTGCCCCTCCGAGGGTGGCAGGGGGACATCCTCTGCCTGGGCAGCCCTTCGATTTTGGAGGTCGTAACCGGTGGAAGGCAGCATGGGGCAGAACTGCCTCACCTTCTCAGTCCTCCACACCATGCGGCTATATTCTAGCTCAACACAATCCTCAGTCTCAGTATCTACCGTAACAGCCTGGTTAGCTCTGCTAAACAACCCGAGTGCATTTCAGCTGCCCCTGCAATGTGGAGGGGGAGAAAGCTCTTCAGACACTTCAGCCACAACCATAACACACAAAGGGCTCTTCAAACTGACAATAAAAAGACAAAGAGCCCGATAGAAAAACAGACGAGAAATATGAGTAGGCAAATGACCTAACAGCAAACTCAAATAGCCAGGAAATTTGTGAAAAGGTGCACAACATCACTTATTTTCATGGAAATGCTATTAAAGTAGTAGGAAGGTATCATTTTACATCCATCACACCAAGAAACATTAAGAGGTCTAACAGCCAAAGTTACAAGGGAGGTAGAGAAAACGCACACACTCCTCAATTACTAGTGAAGATGGGATGGATTTTAGGAAAGCATTCTGGCCATTTCTTCCCTCCCTCCCTCCCTTCCTTCCTTCCTTCCCTCCTTCCCAGGGTCTTGCTCTGTCACCTAGGCTGGAGTGCAGTGGCACAATCATGGCTCACTGCAAACCTCTGCTTCCCGGGCTCAAGAAGCGATCCTCCCACCTCAGCATCCAAAGTAGCTGGGACTACAGGTGCATGCTACCATGCTTGGCTAATTTTTGTATTTTTTGGTAGAGACAGGGTCTATGTTACCCAGGCTGGTCTTTCTTGAACTCCTGGCTCAAGTGATCCACCTGCCTCAGCCTCCCAAAGTGCTGGGATTACAGTCATGAGCATATCCAATGAGAATACGTATCATTAATTCTGTGGTTAGCTAATAAGAAGAAAATGAAAAGTAAGAGCTCCCTCAATTTTTCCTTGAACATTTTTTTTTTTAAACTAACACAAAGGTGCCAATGAATTTGAGTATTTTGCTTACATCCATCCACTCCATCCAACTCTCATTCAAATGCTCATTGTGCACCTGCTAAGGTCAGGTGAGTGCTTTCTGCCAAGCATTCCAAGAGGAATGTCACGAAGTCTCTGCTCGCAGGAAGCGTACCATCTGGTGGGGAAAGAGATGCTTCCAACAATAATTCTGATACCTGTGTGATAGGGCCGGCTGCAGTTTCTATATTAATTAAAAACAGAGGCTGGGCTCGGTGGCTCACGCCTATAATCCCAACACTTTGGAAGGCCCAAGCAGGTGGATCACCTGAGGTCAGGAGTTCAAGAGCAGCTTGGCCAACATGGTGAAACCTTTTCTCTACTAAAAATACAAAAATTTGCTGGGTGTGGTGGCGGGTGCCTATATTCCCAGGTACTCGAGAGGCTAAGGTAGGAGAATTGCTTGAACCCGGGAGGTGGAGGTTGCAATGAGCCGAGATAGCACCATTGCATTCCAGTCTGGGTGACAAGAGTGAAACTCTGTCTCGGAAAAAAAAAAAAAAAGATATAACCTGAGATTCTACTCCTGGAGATCTCTTCTATAGAACTAACAGCACCAATAAACACAGTCTTGTGTCAGGATGTTCATTACAGAATCATGTAGGGTGACAAGAAACTGGAAGCAAGGGAATGCCTGCCACCAGGAAAATGGCTGAGTATATAACATATGTTTATATCAGGGAATATTATATAGCAATTAAAGAGGAATAGCATGAAGTTCTGTTCAATGTCTTAGAAGGATATCTGGAGGAACTGCTCAGGGAGAAAAGAGATGCAGAAGAGTGTATAATATGATCCCACTATTATTAAGTAATACACATATCTGTATAGGCAATATACAGATACAGATGAAGAAAAATAAAGGAGATACTATGGGTTGAGGCAATGGTAACTGATGTGAAAGAAGGGAGAAGGGGAAGAGGTAAACACAAAAGCAAAAGCAATAAGATGCTAAGAAAGCATGCATGTGATCACGTGTATACATTTAGGGAAAGTGTGTATATCACAGGATCTCTACAAAAATAAAAAATAATTTTACAAAACAACCCCTGGAGCAGGGTGCGGTGGCTCACACCTGTAATCCCAGCCCTTTGGGAGGCCGAGGCAGGTGGATCACTTGAGGTCAGGAGTTCAGAAGACCAGCCTGGCCAACATGGTGAAACCCCATCTCTATGAAAAATAGAAAAAATTAGCTGGGCGTGGTGGCGGGCGCCTGTAATCCCAGCTACTCTGGAGGCTGAGGCAGGAGAATCGCTTGAACCTGGGAGGCGGAGGTTGCAGTGAGCTGAGATTGCACCATTGCACTCCAGCCTGGGCAACAAGAGCGAAACCCTATCTCAGAAAAACGAAAAACAAAAACCAAAAAAACAAAACAACCCTTGGCTCCTCAGGCGTGTGAGCTCAGGCAGGGCCAGCCCAGCCTTAACTGTGGAGGCTGGTGGGACAGTCCCATGGGGAAGCCCACTGCTGTGCCGCCTGGAGGAGGAAACCCAGCGTGTGGGGCAGCTCATTGTCACGTGGTTTGCTGTGCTCTGCAGAAGGAGATTCTGTATGCACACCCAGGACGTCATGGAAGAGGAGCTCATCCCATTCATCTCCCTGGCACAGAGTAGACACTTGGGGGATGCTGCATTAAATGAAATGAACCTGACTCTGTTTCTTTAGCCCCAGCTCACCCGAGTCTCAATCTTCCCATCTGTCAAGAGAAATAAGATTATTTGCCTCTAAACAGGTGGCTGAGATCAGACAGTGCAAATGATGTCACTGTTGGACTCTCTGGTGTTATATAAATTCAAGGCATGAACAAAAAAGAAACTACCGATATTTACTACTCAGACGCATCCACGTTAAGATTTTAGTGGTTAAAAGGCAGTTATTTTTCCATCTGACATTATGTTATTGAACAAAGTAAGTAGTCTAAGTTGGGGGAATCCCCTTGGGAGTTGTTTGAGTACAAAGAGCAAATAAAAAAGAGTAACAGATCCAAGACCCTTAGCCCTTAAATTTATTTTCACTTCCTAAACTGACCCTCATGCAAAATAGGTTGCTTATCACTAAGGTAAAATAAGATAATGAGGAGGTTTAATTAGCCAAAGCCCTGTGATATGCATTTCTTCCTTATCAAATACCCAATGAGAATGCATATCATTAATTCTGTGGTTAGCTAACAAGAAGAAAATGAAAAGTAACAGCTCCCTTAATTTTTCCTTGAAATTTTTTTTTAAACTAACACAAAGGTGCCAATGAATTTGAGTATTTTGCTTACATCCATCCACTCCATCCAACTCTCATTCAAATGCTCATTGTGCACCTGCTAAGGTCAGGTGCGTGCTTTCTGCCAAGCATTCCAAGAGGAATGTCACATAGTCTCTGCCCTCAGGAAGCGTATCCTCTGGTTGGGAAAGATGCTTCCAACAATAATTCTGATACCTGTGTGATACGGTTTGGCTGTGTCCCCACCCAAATCTCATCTTGAATTGTACTCCCGTAATTTCCACGTGTTGTGGGAGGGAACTGGTGGGAGGTAATTGAAACATGGGCGCGGTTTCTCCCATACTGTTCTCGTGCTAGTGAATAAATCTCATGAGATCGGATGGTTTTATAAACAAGAAGCCCTTTTCACTTGACCCTCATTCTAGCTCATGCCGCAGTCAGCTAAGGAGTGCCTTTCGCCTTCAGCCATGACTGTTAGGCCTCCCTAGCCACGTGGAACTTTAAGTCCATTAAACCTCTTTCTTTTATAAATTGCCCAGTCTTGGGTATGTCTTTATCAGCAGCGCGAAAACAGACTACTAACAGACTGGTAAAGGTGAAATCAGTGCTCGCTCCTTCGGGTGAATTCCATTACATCATCTCCACTGGGGAAGGGGTGGGCGTGGGCAGCTCCTGGGAGCTGATGTCTTAGGGACCCTAACACAGAAGTTCATGCAGTTCAGCATCCCTTCCCCTCCCATGCCCCACAGGGCACAACCGCATTGTCATCCACCACCAAAACACATTACCCTTAGTACTCGACTCTAATAAAGTTCCAGTTCCTCAGTTGTATAATGAGGCTTCCAAGCTCCTATTTTAAAAGAAAGTTTCTTGAAGCTAAATAAAAGCACTACTAACATGAAATTAACAGTGGAAATCTCTGAGTGCAATTTCAGGGTGAAAAAAACTGAAAAGACAAATGCAGATTTTAGATATTTCAAGGAAGGAGAGAGAGTAGTGTTGCTGGTACCATGCCTCTGCACTTGCTGTAGCTGAGTTTCATTTGAGTATCCATTATTTGGAAGGAGTTCTTAAATCTAAGCCTGTGGAAGACAATAAATTCACATTAATTATCTCTCCATTTGACTCAATTTTTGAAGAGGTTCTATCCTGATAAACTATCAGATTCAATCCCAGATTCCTCGGTATGATGTCCCTGAATACCAGTATAAAGAATAAAGGAAGAAATCAAAACCTGGATGAATAATCTGTATAAATATGGGCATATACACAAGGTATGACTGTAATATTGACAGTCATCCTATAAAGCACCCACAAAAGTTAATTGTATTATTTTATACTTATGCTTGTGCACATAAAAAAATATTTGACAGGCTAAAGGCCAAAGAACCAGGCACTGTTCTCAAAAGGACATAGTAATTAATTACACTTCTATTTGTCCTTTCATACTCAAGGCTACTCACTGTAGCTGGGTTAACCAGGCAGAATTTAAACCAATATATGTTGGTTGAGCCTGGATCTTAGATGAGAAATTCACACTCATGTGAAATTCACACAGACTTATGTGGAAACACTAAAAACATTTACTTCATCCACCAGTGACTTTAATCAAAGTAGAACAAAATAATTAATACAAGTAATTAGAGTTGACAACTGAAGTGTCAAGAAAACCACAGTTCATCTGTTATCCGTCCATCTCTGTTGAAATATTAATTTACTGCCATATATTAATCTATTTATAAACAGATCCAGACAATTAGAAAAATTAGTCTGGAATCACCAGGCTGGAGGCTTAGCTGAAGTTAAAAGACAAGTAAAAATGCCTCCAAACTGTAAAACCTGAGTTGGGGAATAAATGGTAAAATGTGTAAAAGTTTAGAAAAAGGTTATATGTGGACTGTAAAAAACACACTGGACTCACAGGTAATTATGTGGTGAATCAGAGACGTTTCTTAAATGTCATAAGCCAAACTCTTAGATATTTCTACCACTAGCTAAAAGGCAGAAAAGCACTCTATTAATGCACTTTTTAAAATGAAAATTGCGACGTGTTCTGCCCTTAAAGTGGACCTTTATTTCAGGCCTGCATTACTTTGCTTAATAGATATGGTCCTAAAGATTAAGGTGGTGATCCATTTTATCTTGTAAAAATGCATAATTTAATCTGAGTTATAGGAATTTAAAGCCGCCCTACTTTGAAGGCCTTTGTGACTCAAAGATTTTTTAATTTAATTTTTAGATTGAGAACTACCTGGCTTGGGCTTTTGGTCTTTTTATAATATATATAGCTGTCTACTTTTTTAAATTCTTGGCTGCCTCAAGCTATTCTTGCCTCCAAAAGCTGTCATCATAATATATGAATAAAAACGGCAGAAAATAATTACCCTAATTAGGTTAATGTATTAAGTTGTTTCTACAGCAGTTTCTCTTAAACACCTTATCTTTGTAGTCTTGGCTAATTAGAAATTCGACTAGTGGTAAGTATTTATTTTTTCCTTCAAGGGGATTTTTGCTTTGGTAAACCTCGGACATTTGGTTAGTGCAACAAATCACAGAAACTGCTCCAGCGGACTCCGAAAGGAGCGGAAAATTCTTTTGTTTGGGGGCCACGAGGGGTGGAGGAGGGGTGGGGATTCTGGTGTAAGCTTTTGGCTTGCATTCACTTTCTCCCTCCGAAAGTGGGCGACACCAAGTAAATCCCAATTACAGAAAGAACCCACTGCAGGGTGCCCAGCCGCTTGCCCAGTAAAAAGACTGTAATCAGACAACTTTAATAAAGGGAGAGAAGGAGAGTGGCAACGAATTTCCACATTCCGAACAAGCCTGTCGAAAGCGGAGTGTAGGGAAGGAGCAAGAATGAGGTACTGGAAGATGGTGAGCGGGGTCTTGCAGCAGAATCCCGGGCCCACCTGCCTTCTCAATCGCGACAGCCGGCCCGGAGAAGGGCAGCCCAGCGAAGGGCACGCCCCGCGCGGGTGCCAGGGAGGCCGGCGGGGGCGTCCGCGGTCGCTGCTCACCTGCGCTCCCCGCTGCCCGGCCGGGCCCGCCTCGCCCACCGAGTCTCGAAGCCCACACTCACCCCATTACCCGCGAAACGCTGCCGGAGCCGGCGGCTGGTCGGGAGTCGGGGATGGTAGATCCCCCTCCAGGCGCCTCGCTGACATTTTGTCCCGGACGGAAAACCTCGGCGCTTCCCACTTAAAGACACAGCGCTCCATTCACACGTCTGCGGGGAAAGGGGGGCCGTCACTTGTGGCCTTCACCCGAAAGTGGTAGGGGAGTCGCTCTGAAACCACCAAGGTCCGCGAGCGACAGACTGTGTTGGCCAGGGTTTAAAGATGACGCAATAGCTGAGTGTGGTTGAAATGTAACTATTGTTTTATAACTTTGCATTAACCTTCCAAGACCTGGATTCCCGGGCCTGAGTCTCAGAGCGCGGTTTGCATCCTTGCAGGCTGCAGGCACATGATGTCACAAGTTATTAGAAGAAATCTCTCCAACCTAGGTCTGGACAGATGAAGGCGGCGCTTGTTGGTGTTCACCAAAACACCAGCATGGTGTACCAGCTTTGGCTAGATTATACTCAGGTAACGAACAACCCCTGCAACTGAGTAGCTTCAAGGTCCGTTTCTCAAGCGAATTACTGTGGCTGAAGGGAGCTTTCGTAGTACTCCCCCAGTTTTCTTCACTCCCGGCTCCAGGCTGAAAGATCAACTTTTCTGGGTCGTGCTCCCTGCTGGGCTGGTAAACCAACTTTGAGGGAGAAGGTGGAAGTCCTGATTTGTAGTGTTTGCTATTTCTGTGATGTTAATACTCCCACCATGGCCGATTTCAAGCTACAAACAGTCTAACAAGTGGCTTGCCAAGTTCCTGGAAATGTAACGATTAGCTCTTGTACGTGACTGGCACAAGCTGCTCCTCAAACTCACATTCCGCATGCCTCAGTTCTGCTCAGGTTCTATTGGTCAAAACTTGCTGTCAGTGGGTGGGGAAGTATACCCCTCTCTTAAGGAAGCCTTGCAAGTCATGTGACAATGAAACGGGAGAGTTCCCTGATTTCCCCGTTTTCCCCGCCCTTTGCAGGACATGCAACAGGGCTGTGGCTGGTGTGTTCGGTCTCTGCCCTGCTGAAACCCCTTATGGGAGGTGGAGCATGCAGACGGACGGGTGCAGGAGCTGGGGTGCAAAAGCTGGGGCGCTAGGCTTCCAGCCCCATTGCAGTGTCCAGGGGCAGGAGCCTGTGATTCCTGGAGCCCAAATGGGCTTGTGTTACAGTGTGCTCTTTTAGCCTTACCATCAGCGGACGGCTTAAGTGTTAACCAGCTCAATAGACCCTCTGCATTTTTGCAAGCGCAGAGGGTCAGTCTGACAGCTTTCTGTATCTCGAGCTCTTGTCCCCCCTCCCAGAAAAATCAGGTCACACATGGACTTGAAGGATAGTGAATGCTGGTGAAGTAGAGTAGTGGGGTGGGGGTTATTAGGTGGTAGGGGTGGCAGTCAGTGGGATGGATGGGGAACTGGAAAGGGCATGGAGTAGGAAGATGATCTTCCCCTGGAGTTTGACCGTCCAGTGGTGGATTCTCTGACTGTCCCCAGCTGAACTCCTCCTAACATTCCTTCTCTTTACCTGCCGCTCTTCTGCTCTTCTGTTCATCTGCTCATCTTTTGCTGCTGGAGCCTGGTTTCTGGAGTTTATTTGCGTACAGGATAGGGGGTCATGGAGGGCCAAAAGGTAACTTTTGGGCACAAGGGCAGGAATGCCTCCCTTCATTTAGGGCCATGGGTTTCCAGGCTTGAGGGTGGGGCCTTTGCCAGGGAACTGCCTTATTCTACCCAGTAGTTCCCTGTCTTCTGTCCCTATCAACAATAAGTGAGCTGAATAATACTCTTAAAAGGAGGGCGAGAAATAACTGGGTAGAATAATACAATCCACCTTTCCAATAATGGTTTCGGAAGAAGAAACTGGTTGGGTGTCTTCAAAGGCAGGGGTCCCCAACCCCGGGGCCATGTATCAGTACCCTTTGTACCCTGTTAGGAACCAGGTGGCACAGCAGGAGATGAGTAAGGGGCAAGCAAAAGAGGGAAGCTTCATCTGTATTTACAGCCGCTCCCCATGACTAGCATTGCCGTCTGAGCTCCACCTCCTGTTACATCAGCTGGGGCATTAGATTCTCATAGGAGCACAATTGTGAACTATGTGCATTCAAGGGATCTAGGTTGTGTGCCCCTTATGAGAATCCAATGCCTGATGATCTGTCACTATCTCCTATCATGCCCAGATGGGCCCATCTAATTGCAGGAAAACAAACTCAGGGCTCCCACTGATTCTACATTATGGCGAGTTGTATAGTTATTTCATTATATGTTACAGTGTAATAATAATAGAAATAAAGTGCACAATAAATGTGATGTGCTTGAATCATCCCAAACCCATTCCCCACCCCTGTCCATGGAAAAATTGTCTTCCATGAAACCAGTCCCTGTTGCCAAAAAGGTTGGGGATTGCTGTTCAAAGGGATGATTTTGCAATGTGAAGGCCAACTATTAGGTTACTACTGTTCTTCAGGCCCAAAGGACACTTTATAGCTGTGGACATCTGATAAAAAGAAAAGTAATGAGTATACTGTTGGTGGGAATGTATATCCAGACACCCATTATGGAAAACAGTATGGAGGCTTCTCAGAAAACTAAAGATAGAACTGTCATATGATCCGTCAATCCCACTACTGGTTATTTATCCAAAGGAAAGGAAATCAATGTATCAAAGGGATCCTTGTACCCCCGTTTATAGCCACACTATTCACAATAGCCAAGATATGAAATCAACCAAAGTCTATAAACAGATCAGTAAAGAAAATGTGATATATATACACAATGGAATACTATTTAGCCATAAAAAGCAATGAAATCCTGTCATTTGCAGCGACATGCAGGGAACTAAAGGCCATCTTGTTAAGTTAAATGAGTCAGACACAGAAAGGCAAAAATCATATGTTTACACTCATGTGGTAGCTAAAGAAGTTGATCTCATGGAGGTAGAGAGCAGAAGGGTGTAGGAGTAGGGGAGTGAAGACAGGTTGGTGAATGGGTACAAGCAAACGGATAAGATGGAATAAGTTCTAGTTTTTGATAACACAGAAGGGTGACTATAGTTAGCAACAATACATTGTATTTCCAAATAACTAGAAGAGAAGATATTTTTCTTTCTTTTTTTTTTTTTTTTTTGAGACGGCTCTTGCACTGTTGCCCAGGCTGGGGTACAGTGGTGCAATCTCGGCTCACTGAAAGCTCCGCCTCCTGGGTTCACGCCATTCTCCTGCCTCAGCCTCCCAAGTAGCTGGGACTACAGGCGCCTGCCACCACACCCGGCTAACTTTTTTGTATTTTTAGTAGAGATGGGGTTTCACCGTGTTAGCCAGGGTGGTCTCAATCTCCTGACCTCATGATCCGCCCGCCTCTGCCTCCCAAAGTGCTGGGATTACAGGCGTGAGCCAGTGCACCCGGCCGAAGAGAAGATTTTTTTCTATGAGTTTGACTTTAATTTCTAAGATTCCACATATACTTGAGATCATGCAGTATTTGTCTTTTTGTGTCTGCCTTATTTCACTTAGCATACTCTTCTCTAAGACATCTATGTTGTTGCAAATGGTAAGAGTTCCTTTTTCTTTAAGGCTGAATAATATCCGTGTGTGTGTGTGTGTGTGTGTGTGTATACACCACAGTTTCTTTTTTTATTCATCAGTTGATGGACACTTAGATTGTTACCATATCTTTTGGCTTCTGTAAATAATGCTGCAATTAACATGGGACTGCAGATACTTCTTGGAGATAGGGTTTTTATTTCTTTTGGAAATATACCCAATAGTAGTATTAGTGGATCATATGGTAGTTCTATTTTTAATTTTTTGAGGAACCTCTATACTATTTTTCATAATGGCTGCACCAATTGACGTTTCCACCAACAGGGTAAAAGTGTCCCCTTTTCTGGAATGCTCACCAACACTTGCTGTCTTTTGACTTTTTGATAATAGCCATCCTAACAGGTGTAAGGTGATGTCATTTTGACTTGCATTTCTCTGCTAATTAGTGATGTCGAGTAGAAGAGAAGATTTAAAATGTTCCCAATACAAAGAAATGATAAATGTTCAAGGTGATGGGTATCCTGATAACCCTGACGATCATTACACATTGTATGCATGCATCAAAATATCGCATGTACCCCATAAATACGTACAAATATTTTGTATCAATAAAAACATGAAAAAGAAAAGTAACTAGTATAAATGGCCAGGTGCAGTGGCTCACGCCTGTAATCCCAGCACTTTGGGAGGCCCAGGTGAGTGGATCACTTAAGGTCAGGAGTTCAAGACCAGCCTGGCCAACATGGTGAAACCCCATCTCTACTAGAAAAATACAAAAATTAGCCGGATGTGGTGGTGGATCCCTGTAAGCCCAGCTCCCTGGGAGCCTGAGGTGGGAGAATTGCTTGAACACAGAGGTGGAGGTTGCAGCGAGCCAAGATCGTGCAACTGCACTCCAGCCTGGGTGACAGTGTGAGACCTTGTCTAAAAAATAATAATAAAATAAAATAAATAAAAAAGAAAAGTAACTAGTGTAAACGAATCAGGTTAAAGTCATCTCTAATTCATGTTTAAATATTTGAACAAATTTTTACAGTTTACTGTATTTGGCAGTTCTTTTAAGAAGAAGCTTTATTACTTTGAGTGTCTAAAAGAATCCATTTAACTTTAAACTGACCATGTAATGAGATACATGATCTTTTCATTAGTTCATAGAGGAGTTTTTAGTAAGTGCTGGTTATAGGCAAAGCACTATCTTAAGCCTAAGCAGGAGTCTGGAGACTATTCCTGCCCTCAAGAGGATTACACTCCAGTATGACAGTAAGACACATGCAACTCCAAGAAGAAAGTAAAAAATTATGTAAGAGGAAATATTCAAGTGCCATAATAAATTGAGAACGGCTACATAGTTTTGAAAGTGGCAGCATTTTATCATGGCTTGAAAAGGAGTAGGATTGGACTCCTGGCATTATATGTTTATTATCTTAACGAGATGTATTTTTAAAGTCAGATAAAAGGAGCTTATCTTATTTGTGAGTCAGTGCTTAAATTTTCTTAAATTTTGTGAGTCAATGCTTAAATTTAATATTTTTCTAAATTCTTAAATTTTCTTGTAATCAGAAATCTCCTTCTTGTGTTACATTTAAAATCAAACTACAAAATATGTCTCAATATCTAATAACTTTTCTTCTTTGCCCTACATACTTTGTTCAAGTTTCAGCAAGAAAAACAACCTTCAGTTCTTACTTTCTTGGTAGTGGCAATTCCCCTAACGTTCATCACACATTTAACCATAAATAAATAACATTTAATTTTCACAGGAGGATCTCATTTCTGTCCCCTGCCCTGGAAGTTGGCAAAAAGTAAGGACCTGCATTTCATTGGAAATACAGAATATTTACTCTCCCTATTCCCTTCAGAAATTACAGCCTTGAAATCTGCTATCAGAAACCCAGTTTGAGGCTGGGCCCAGTGCAGTGACTCACGCCTGTAATCCCGGCACTTTGGGAGGCCAAAGCAGGCGAATTAGTTGAGCCCAGGAGTTTGAGACCAGCTTGGACAACATGGCGAAATCACCTCTTAAAAAAGAAAAAAAAGAAAATACAAAAATACCCCCCAGAATGGTAGCATACATCTGTGGTCCCAGTTACTCAGGAGGCTGAGGTGGGAGTGTTGTTTGAGCTCAGGAGGTGAAGGCTGTAGTGAGCCCTGATCACACACACCACTATACCCCAGCCTGGGTGATGGCGTGAGATCCTGTCTCAAAACCAAACCCAGTTTGAGAAAAATATTTATCAAGATTGCCTCAAAGACATGTAATTATGGAGCTGTGTTCTTTGGACCACACTGTTGTGGTGCATCCCAGATGTGCTTTTGGTCTGTAGGTTTCTTTCTTGGGCTGTTTTTATCTTGTTTTTGGTATAAGGGTAATACCAGCCTCACAAAGTGAGTTAACAAGTGCTCTTTTCTATTTTTTGAAAGAGTTTGTGAAGAATTGCTATTAATTTTTCTTTAAATGTTTGGTAGATTTAACAGTGAAGACATCTGGACCCCAGCTTTGATTTATGCATAGGTGGTTGATTACTAATTCAATCTCTTCATTTATTATCTGTCTGTTCAGATTATCTATTTCTTCTTGTCAGTTTTGGTAGTTTGTATTTTTTCCAGGAATTTGTTGATTTCATCAATATGATCTAAGGTGTTGGTATATACTTTTTCATAATATAGTATTTTTTATACTTTTTTTTATTTCTATAAGGTTGATGGTAATGTCCCCTCTTTCCTTTCTGGTTCCTGGATGTGCTTTTACTAAACTGTCCCTGGGATAATGCCATCTGCCTTCAGAGAGGCACCTTGTAGGAAACAGATGCATAAACTTCATTATCAGATTTAGTGTCATGATGTCATCTGCTACAGCTGTCTACTGCATCCCACAGTGTTTTCTCTGCAGGATCTAGAGGAGAACTTTCTCTGATCTCTCCGTGTCATGAAAAGCGCTGCATGCCCTGAACAAATGAGACCTTTTAATCCCACTGTGGATTATGTCTCCTGCTTTGGCTGCTGGGAGGGCTGAGTCCAATGTTGAATATCTACTCTATCAGTTTCCTAGAGCTGCCACAACAAAGTATCACAAACAGATTGGCTGAAAACAACAGGTGTTTATTCTTCCATAGTCCTGGAGGTTTGGTTAGAAGTCAAAATTAAGGTGTCCGCTGGGCTATGTTACCTTTGGAACCTGTAGGGAAGAATATGAGGGGACTTCAAAAAGGTTGTGGAAAAATGGAATTAAAAGATAAAAATGAGAAATATACATTTTATTTCTCAACATAAACTCCATTAAGTTCAAGAGACTTTTGTAAGCAATGATACCAGCCATCTAGTCCATTCCCAGCATCCTGGGAATTTAGCCATGTCAATGCAGTCTTCCTTACATCATTAACTGAAGAAAAATGGGTACACTTTACATCTGTTTTCTTGAGATTGAGTCTCACTCTGCCACTCAGGCTGGGGTGCAGTTGTGTGATCATAGCTCACTACAACCTCGACCTCCTGGGTTCAAGCAATCCTCCCACCTCAGTCTCCCAAGTAGCAGAGACAGGCAGACACCACCATGCCTGGTTAAGTTTGCATTTTGTGTAGAGACAGAGTCTCACCATGTTGCCCAGTCTGGTCTTGAACTCCTGGGCTCAAGTGATCCTCTCATCTTGGCTTCTCAAAGTCTTGGGATTATAAGCATGAGCCACCATGCCTGCCATTTTTTTTTTTTTTTTTTTTTAATATTAGTGTGTTAGTCCATTTTGCATTGCTATAAAAGGATACCTGAAAGGAGGCTCATTCGACTCTCAGTTCTGCAGGCTGTACAAGTAGCAAGGTGTCAGCATCTGCTTCTGGTGAGGACCTCAGGAAACTTCCACTTACGACAAAAGGGGAAGGGGAGCAGACATCATGGCAAGAGAAGAGGAAAGAGGGAGTAGAGGGAGGCGCCAGACTCTTTTTAACAACCAGATCTGGAGGGAAGTAAGAGTGAGAACTCATACCCCCCAGGTACGGCATTAATCTGTTTTTGAGGAATCTGCCCCCATGACTCAAACACCTCCTATTATGCCCCACCTGCAACACTGGGAATCAAACTTCAGCGTGAGACTTGGAGGGGACAAATATTCAAACTATATCAATTAGAAAAAAAAGAAGTCAGACAGCCACGTCAGCTCTGTAAGGTGGATGCCTAATGATTTTCTATGGGAACTCTCAAAAAATTGCCCTTATCTGATGAGAGGAATAAGCAGGAGCACTGTTGTGGTAGAGAAATACTCTCTCTGGTGAAGCTTTCCCAGGTGTTTTTTTGCTAAAGCTTTGGTTAACTTTCTCAAGACACTCTCATAATAAGCAGATGGTATTGTTGTTTGGCCCCTCAGAAAGTCAACAGGTGAAATGCCTTGAACATCCCCAGAAATTGTTGCCAGAACTTTGGTCTTGACTGGTCTGCTTTTGCTTTGCCGCGGTAACTTTCTTCTCTTCTCTTGTTAGCCATTGCTCTGATTGTGCTTTGTCTTCAGGATCATCCTGGTGAAGCCATGTTTCATCTTCTGTTCCAATTCTTGAAAGAAATGATCCCATTGTTTATTCTGCTCTTCTGCACAGCTGATCTGAGCACAGTGGTTTTGGCACCCATTGAGTAGAAACTTTGCTCAACTAAAATTTTTCAGTGAGAATTGTGTGAGCTGACCCAGGTGAGATGTCTGTGGTGTTGGCCATTGTTTCTGCTCTTCATCGTTGGTCCTCTTCAGTTAGGGCTCAAACAAGATGAATTTTTTTTCTTGCAAATCGATGTAGATGGTCTACCGCGATGGGCTTCATCTTCAACATTGTCTCATCCCTTCGTAAACTTATCCATTTGTAAGCATCTAATTTCTTTGGGGGCATTGTCTCCATAAACTTTCTGTAAAGCATCGATGATTTTACCACTCTTGTCCCCACACTTCACCATAAATTTGAGGTTGATTCTTGCATTAGCCGACTTCATGTTGCTCTGATGTGGACTCTTCAAACTGAAGTCATATCCTTCTTCATGCCTCAAACAGGACCCTATTCAGATATGTTATACAAGTTAGTACCAGTTTATTGGTGTGGAAAAACTTTGAAATCCATGCACAATTTTTTCATGATACACTTTTTTTTTTTTTTGAGATGGGGTCTCACTGTGTTGCCCAGGCTGGAGTGTGGTGGTGTGATCTCTGCTCACTGCAGCCTGAACCTCCAGGTTTAAGCAATTCTCCCACCTCAGCCTCCCCAGTAGCTGGGACCACAGGTGTATGCTAACACACTCAGCTAATTTTTGTATTTTTATTAGAGCTAGGGTTTTGCTATGTTGGCCAGGCTGGTCTTGAACTTCTGACCTGAAGTGATCTGCCTGCCTTGGCCTCCCAAAGTGCTGGGATTACAGGCATGAGCCACCGCGCTGAGCATGATACACATTATTGATGAACTTTATTGAAGTACCCTTTGTACTTCCTTACCTTTCCCTAGCTTCTGGTGGTGGCTGGCTGTCTTACTCCATTTCATGCCTACTATAACAGAACACCTAAAACTGGGTAATTTATAATGAACAGGCATTTATTAGCTCATAGTTCTGGAGGCTGGTAAGTTCCCTATCAAGATGCCAGCAATGGGTGAGAGCATTCTGGTTTCATCATCACATGGCAGAAGGCAAGAGGTAGGAGAAGAAACTCCCTTCATCAAGCCCTTTATAATTACATTAATCTATTGTGAGGGCAGGGCTCTCATGACTGAAACATTTCCCACTGGGCTCTTCCCCCCACCACATTGGGGATTATGTTTCAACATGAGTTTTGGAGGGGACAGAAACATTCAAACCATAGCAGTAGCAATACCTTGTGTTCCTTGGCTTGCAGTTGCATCCCTCCAATCGCTGCCTCTGTCATCACATGGCATTGTCCCTGGGTGTCTGTGTCCAGATTTGTCCCTTCTTATAAGGATGCTGGCTATATTGGATTACGACCCACCCTAGTGGGTGTCTTAACATGATTGATTACATCTGCAATCACCTTATTTCCAGATAAGGTCACATTCACAAATGCCCAGAGTTAGGACTTCAACACATCTTTTGCAGGGACATAGTTCAACTCAAAGCACCTACAAGTGCCACGTGGTCAACTTCTCTGTATGCTAATATTACCCTTCTTATTTCATCTTTTATTTTTCTCCCTCTATTTTCCTTTTGTCCCAATTACCTAGATTACTTAGTTTTTGCTTAATTATATACATCTTTGGCTGGGTTTGAAAGGAAGAAGACAGAAATGAAGGGAAGGAGGAAGAGAAGGCGAGAGGAAAAGAGAGAAGGAGAAGGAGGAAGAAAAGCTTGCCCCCTAAAATTAGACATGAGACCAGGGGAACAGAGTGGCTGGAATGGAGAGCAAGGGTGGGAAAGACTGACTGGGAAAATGTTTTTGCTGTGGGCTTCATCAGAACCTCGGAATTACTTTTTTTGAGGAGATGGATGCAGTGGCTAGCAGCTTCTTGAAGCTTAGCTGATCTAGGAAAAAGTGGAAGATAGTTTGATGAACTGGGAATTGGGAAAGTAAAGGTATGGTCCAGCTACTTTTATATGACTGTTAGTAGACACAATATGGATTGAAGTTTTGTGGTAATAGGAAGCTTATACAGTGTTGAAGACTAACGTATCCTAGCTGTTGTGGACACAGACCCATAAATCATTGATTTCGTGCATGCAATTTATTCTGGAGGACAGTATCTCATGTTTACAGGGTATCATCCTCCAAATGGCACTTTAGCTGAAACTTTAATAGGCTATTCCAATTGTCTATCAGACTAGCTGTTTGTGGAGATTATATGCATATATGACCAGCTAAAGCTACTATATAAACCAACATTTCCCTTTCCACCTGTTTCTCATCTTAACCCATCACAGGTAAGAGTCTTAATCCTAATACTATAGCACACCAAGGGTTACCATCACCCCACTTACCACTAGAAATGAGGTCCTTGTTACTGTTTGGTGGGTGAATGATCCAGTACCAGAATTCTATCCTGAGGTTTGAAGGTTCAGACCTACAAGTAGCTACAAGGAGCTTCTATTTTCTAGGGCCACTCTCTACATGCTTTCTTAGTTTGGATTTCCCTAAACGCAACGACTAAGACAAGGACTAGGATGCAGATAATCTGAGGGCTGACTGCAGGAAGCAGGGCTAAGGGAGCAAGGAGAGTAATGGAAGAAACATGTCAAAATAAAGAGGCTTTGCTTTTCTAACTATAAATGACTGTGTGTCTTTCAAATAATGTCCTCATTTTATACTGATTATGATTATAACAAAACCCATTCCCAAATGGTGAACCATTTTTAATGTTCACCTTTAGACTTTTTCAGACCTACCTTCCTTTTTTTTTTTTTTTTTTTCCAGAAAGAAGATCTTGTTCTGTCACCCGGACTGGGGTGCAGTGGCATAATCATGGCTCACTTCAGCCTCAAACTCCTGCATGCCAGTGATTCTCCCACCTCAGCCTCTCAAGCAGCTGGGGGTACAGGCACATGCCACTATGCCCACCTAATTTATTTATTTATTTATTTATTTATTTTTTTTGGAAGGTAGAGACAGGGTCTCACTATGTTTCCCAGGCTGGTCTCAAACTCCTGGTGTCAAGTGATCCTTCTACCTCAGCCTCCCAAAATGCTGGGATTAAAGGTGTGAACCACTGTGCTGGGTCACTTCTACCCCATTGTTTAACTTAACATTGTCTTAATCTGTTTTGTTCTGCTATAACAGAACACCAGAGACTGGGTAATTAATGAAAAGAGGAAATTTATCTGGCCTACAGTTCTGGAAACTTGGAAGTCCGAGATCAAGGGGCTGCATCTAGTGAGAGCCTTCTTGCATCATCCCATGGCAGAGGCGGAAGGGCAAGAAAGAATGAGAGAGAGAGAGAGGGAGAGGGAGAGGGAGAAGGAGAGGGAGAGGGAAAAGGAGATGGGGTGGTGGGGGGCGGAGAAAGAGAGGGAAAGAGAGAGACACACAGCGAGGGAGAGTGCACTAAACTTGCTTTTAGAGCAAACCCACTCCCACAATTAATCCATTGAAGAAGAGTCTGCAGTCACCTCTTAAAGTTCTTAGCTGTCAACACGGTTGCATTGGGGAATTAAGTTCCCAATACATAAAGTTTGGGGACACATTCAAACCATAGCCATCATCTTCTGCCATTTATTAATAGAAAAACGTTAATGTATACTTTATGTTTATTTTGTTGGTTGGCTTTTGGCTTGGATACTTAGGAAATTTTTAAAACATCTTTGAGACTGGAAATTTTTACTGTAATTATATATGTGAAGTCTCTTTTTGCTTGAAACATAGTGCGCTAAGCTTGGAGTTTATCCTGAGGTAGTTTTAGGCAAGAGAGTTACATGGTGAGAGCTGTGTTTTAAATATACCACCTCAGGCAAGTATGGGGGATGTGTTTGGAAAAAGTACAGACTAGAGCTGAGTAGACCAGTTGGACTGTTGGAATATTGTAGGCCAGAACTGAGATATTTTTAAGATTCAGCCTGTTCAATATGTACCAGGAAGTAATCAACAAGAGAATAGATGGGAAATGGAGTTGGTAAGAAGTAACTCCAGTGTGGTCTGCGGTTCCCATGTCTCACTGCTGTGTGTTACTGGCCTCGGTGTATTTGAGGAGCCTGAGCTGCTGTGCAGAGGCCAGCGTCACTGGGGCATGCGACTCTAGGGAGTAGTGCTCCCTGGGGTGACATTTTCTTTTTCTTTTTTTTTTGAAACGGAGTCTCGCTCTGTCACCCAGGCTGGAGTGCAGTGGTGCGATCTCAGCTCACTGCAACCTCTGCCTTCCGGGTTCAAGCGATTCCTGTCTCAGCCTCCTGCGTAGCTGGGACTATAGGTGCCCGCTACCATGCCTGGCTAATTTCTGTATTTTTAGTAGAGACGGGGTTTCACCATATTGGTCAGGCTGGTCTTGAACTCCTGACCTCAGGTGATCCACCTGCCTCAGCCTCCCAAAGTGCTGGGATTACAGGCGTGAACCAACACACCTGGCCCAGGGTGACCTTTTCTACATCACTGGAATGAGGAAAATACTGGTTGCAGAAAGAAATGGCTCTTTTCCTATGGAAATCCTCAGCAAGGCATTTGATACTGATTTCTGTTTCTCAGAACTGTTAGGAAGAACTGGTACAGAGATTTATCCCAGAATTTCAACTCCTTTTCAGGATTCATTAGTCTACCACTCTGTATTGTTTTGTGGTTTATGTACATCTATTCACCATAAACTACTACTACTGCCTAAGGATGGAGGAGGCTGGCAGGGGATCCAGGCAGGACTCACTCACTGCCGTCTCACGTTTTTCCTCTCCTAGGGTTCTAGGATGCCTCATAAAGGCCCATAGTGTACTTTCTGTCTACTTCACTTAGCTCCACATTGGCGATTTCTGTTAACACGCATGCAGTTGAATGGACGGCCAGAATCGAAGCTATCTGCTGTGAGACACAATGAGAAATGCTTTGTGTAAAGGCAGGAGTAGTTTTATTTACTGCTACATCACACAGGAAAGGTGGAGAGGAAATAAAAAGAAAGACAGGAAAGCAAAGGCAAACCAATATGACCAACAGTGGTACAGGCCTTTTTGTTCTTACCTCTCTACCAGGGTCCCTAAATGAGGCTTATACTTGGAAAAGCAGAAGACAGATCTGGTGGGAGGGGATATGGAAAAGACCTGGGAGGCAACCCTCGTACAGAGAGCCTTGTCTCCACGGAGCACTGCTCCACTGGCACACTTGTTCAAAGAACTGGCAGGCTGGGGGTCGGGCTCCCTCCTGCTTGTTTAAAGGGCTGGTATGACTGGTTAGAGTGAACCTCTGGAGGCTTATCCCACCATGATTCCAGGGGTCTCACTCTGCAACCGTAGTCAGGGTTGATGTGACCTGACCTTCGTGTTCAGACATCCACGCAAGTTTCAGAAGTGTTTACAAACTTTTTGCCAAAGGAAAAATAAACTTGCACAGAAGAGCTGGTTTAGCTGTTTTCTGAGATAATTATAAAAATAATAGCAAGCCCCAACTCTCAATCATTTAAATTTTTTTCCTTTTTTTTTTTTTGAGACAGGGTCTCAGTCTGTTGCCCAGGCCAGAGTGCCATGGCATAATCGTAGCTCATTGCAGCCTTATCCTCCTGGGCTCAAGCTATCCTCCTGCCTCAGTCTCCCAAAGTGATGGGATTACAGGAGTGAGCCACTGTACCTGCTCAATTTTTTTCTTTTGCATTTCTTTTGCCATAGGAGAAAAGCAAACCATTATCTGAGTATGTGTGGCTTGGGGGCACAAGCAGATGTAGGGTGTATCGCTCTGTCCTCAGAGAAACTATCAGCATGCTGTTGCTTTTGGTGTTGGCTGGCACTACTCAGGATGATCCAGCCTGCCTGCTTGGATGGATGATTCAGTTAATCCGAAATCCTCCTCTCCGCCCAACCAAACCTCCTACTCATTCACTGAGTCATCACCCTTATGAAAACCGCTTAGATTACACTATGTTAGAAGGATCTCTCCCTCACCCGAGTTTCTCTTGTCCTCCAGGCTAGTACTGTGCATCTGACACGTTGTTTCTTAGAAGCTAGCCTTGCTTTCACAGCTCAGCTAGAATGGTCTCTGTGGCAGGAATGAGAGCTCGTACATTTCCCCCATAAAGCCGAGTGCAATGCTGGGCAAAGTATTCGGTGAATACTTGGAGTGATTGAAAACTTGCCATTAAAAGCATATACTGTGTAGGTGCTTACATGAGGTGCTTAGAGTAGTCACATTTACAGAAATAGAAAGCAGAATGGTAGCTGCCAGAGGCTGGGGGGTGGAGGAGACATGGGGAGTCATGGTTTAAGGGGTACAGACTTTCTCCTTGTGAAGATGAAAATGTTCTGGAGATGCATGGTGGTGATGGTTGCACAACAATATGAACATACTTAATGCCACCAAATTGTGCACCTAAAAAGGTAAATTTTATTTTATGTATATTTTGCCACAATAAGGTTGAATTTTTTAAGAAACCTATACTGTAGAAATTTGAGGCTCTCCCCTAAGTCCACCCTCAGCTGCCCTCCCTGGTGCCCATGTGCAGAATCCATATCATGTGTGAGTGCAATGTCCAGTTGGATTGCCATGCTGGCCAGGCCCCAGCTACTGGGCTCAGCTTCCCACTTGGCAGCTCCATTTTTGTTTTGAAAATGGGGTCATTTGCACCAGGCTTTTAGTTTAGATTTGTTTTTGTAGTTCCTGTCTACACAAGGATGGTGAGGAAAGAGTCCAGATCTAGAGCAAGCAAGGTTATAGTTTCCCTGTGGTAATGGAGAAAAGCTTAGTGATGGTGAGATTTCTTGACATCTCACAGCCTCCAATTTAGTTTGGTTTTGTTTTTCATCTGTAAAATGAAGATTTCAATAGTCCCTACCTCCTCAGGTTGTTGTGGGGATTAAATGAAGTGAGTTGTATCAAATACCTTCCACAGTGCCTGAGGCAGGGCAGGAGCTAGGAAGCGTTGTTCATTATTTAACGACAGTTGAGAATTCTTGGATTCTGTGACTCCAGCTTGGGTTCCAGAAGGACAGAAGCAGCCCACAGTGCTCCTGACACAGTGCCTTGTCTATGATGTGTGATCCTATGCATAACAAAACCCTTGGGAGGCACCAAGTTGGTGGCTGGGGAAACAATCTGGTCCGGAGCGTCAGGGATTTTTCGGTACGACTTTCCCCACTCAGTCAGAAACCCAGCTGCCTGCCATGCCTGGGCTCCCGTGTTCCCTGCGGTGCTTTCTTTCTCTAGTTCACATTAAAAAAATCTTGAGAAAGGACTTGAAGAGACCTGCTTGGCTGGCTTTCTCACCTGCGTGGCCAAGATGCCAGCACTCACTTGACCACGTAGTCAGAGTAGGGCGGGCAGCTTTCCATGTGAAGAGGAGTGGTGGGCAAAGAAAAATGAGGCATCCACCCCACACTGAACTGCATGCCCTGGGCAGGCCAGAGAAAAAGCAACCATGGCCCCACCACCATCTCTCTCTTCAGTGACTAATGCCCTATGCGCCATGATATCTGTTTGCAAAGAAAAGATGCCTTATGTTTCTTCTTTTGAAAGGGAGTCGAGCACATTGATCTTAAAGCTTTCCAAGTTCGCATCTAAAATTATTTGACCTTGGTTTAATAGGGAGAAATTGATCAGGTTGTGGAAATGAAAAATGCAAATGCTTGATGAAAAATACTTGAAATAAATTCAAGGCCATATTAACATTTAATTTACACTTCCTCCCAGAAGCTATTTTTACATTCCTATTTACTAGTATGATATGCAGTAGTTATTTTTCTCCGTGACTCAATATGACGGGATATTTTTTTCCTTTCTTCAAATAGTTCTCAATTCGGATATGACACAGAGTTCCCATTTTCCCCATAAATTACATATTTATAGCACACGGGAATAGCAGGAATGCTGTATGTCTCTTAAAAGTACTTCTGTATTTGAATTATAGAGAAAATGACTTGATGGGAGTCTGAACTTTGGGCACTCTTGATGTAGCTGGAGCAGAGAGGGGAACAGAACTCTGTGTTCCAGGCCTAGGCACTGTCTGTTCTGAACATGAGCCTGCCACTGCCAACTGAGTACTCTTGGGGAAGGGTGATGAGGGAAGGATGGGCATGAGCAACCCGGATCAAAGGTCATGTGGTGGTAAGAACATAGCTTGGACATCCTGCATCTTGGATTCTGTTCTGCTGTGTACTAGCTCTGAAAGCTTGAGACAGCTTCTTAGCCTTTTTGGTCCTTTTGCTTTTTCCTCTGTAAACTGGCATAACAGAAGGAGTTACATTTAGGGTTATTATAAGGATTTGAATAACGTAATGCATGGAAAGCTTCCATGCTAGTGTTTTTGTTGAGAGAGTCATCAATTAAACAAACAAACAAACAAACAAACAAAAAAAAGCCTGTCATTCCAGAGAGTTCTAAAGCAGGACAAGTGTCTTCTGTTCCTTGCACCCTTCTTCCCCTTCCCTTTGAAAGACTGGTGGCTGAGACCAGCTAAGTTGTCTACTTGGGAGGAGGTATCCTTCCTTCCCCACAGAAAGCTAAGTGGGATCCAAGAGTCAAGGGAGCACAGAGCAGGCCCCTTAAGCCTACCTCTATCCCAGGCTTCCTGTAGAGGTTTATGTGGGGCCTATTGCTCCTCCACACAGTAAGGAACCATGTAAAAGCTTGGGAGCTGAAGTACATATTTGCCGGGAGGGAGCTCAGTATAGTAGATGTTCCCTTTATAACCCTGCACCCAGCGTGACAATGGGCAGTGCTATGGTTTGAATGTTTGTGTCTCTCCAAAATTCATACTGAAACTACATCCTCAATGCAATAATAGTATTAAGAGGTGGGACCTTCAGAAGCTGATTAAGCCATAAGGCTCCTTCCTGGTGAAGGGATTAAGGCCCTTATATAAGAGGCTTCTTGGAGTCTTCATCTTTTTTTCCCCTTCTGGCTTCTGCCATATGAGAGCTCAATGATCACCCACTCCACAGGACGCAGCAAAAAGGCACCGTCTTGGAAGTAGAGACCTGCTCTCACCAGACACTGAATCTGCTGGCTCCCTGATCTTGGACTTCCCAGGGTCCAGAACTCTGAGAAATAAATTTCTATTGTTTACAAAGTACTCACTCTGTTGTATTTTGTTATAGCAGCAGGAATGGACTGAGAGATAAGCAGCTAGTTGAGGATTTGGGAATTTGGGTGTTTATTTGGTTTTTGGTTTTGGTTTAAGTGAACCTTTTTGCAACACATTGTAGACATTTTATGTCTAATAAAATGCTTCCATTTAAAATATGCTTTTGGGTAGGCTTTAGAAAATGTATACAACCACGTAAGCATTTTAATCAAGACACAGAAAGTTTTTGTAACCCTCAAAAGTTCCCTTGTGTCCTGTTGCAATAAATCTCCCCTTCTCCCCACCCCCAAGTGATTCCTCATCTGCTTTCTATCACTATAGAAAAGTTTGCATTTTCTAGAATTTTGTATAGAGTGAATGGATCAGGCTTTCATTTATCATAATACTTTTGAGATTCATCCATATTGTTGCATGTATCGGTGGATTCTTCCTTTTCCTTGCTAAGCTTCATTCCATTATATAGATATACTGCAATTTGTTGATCAATTCTCTGTTAATGGACATTTGGATTGTTTCTAGTTTTGGTGTATTTTGTATAAACAGACAGTTCCTGACTTACGATGGTTCAACTTTCAGATATTGTGAAAGCAATACACATTCAGTAGAATTCATACTTCAAGTACCCGTTCAACCATTCTATTTTTCACTTTCAGTACACTATTTAATAAATTATGTGAGATATTCAACACTTTATTTTAAAGTAGGCTTGTGTTAGATGATTTTGCCTAGCCTAAGCTAACGTAAGTGTTCTGAGCACATTTAATGTAGGCTAAGCTAAGCTATGATGTCTGGTAGGTTAGGTATAGTAAATGCACTTTTGATTTATGATGTTTTCAACTTATGATGGCTTTATTGGGACATAACTGCATTGTAAGTCAGCCAAGGAGCATCTGTATATTAAGAAGCTGCTATGAACATCTGCGTACAAGTCTTTTTGTAGATACATGTTCTCATTTCTTTTGGATAAATACCTGGAGTGGGATTGGTAGATCACATGGTAAATATGTCTTTAAATTTATGAGAAACTGCCAAAGTATTTTCCAAAGTAATAGTAACATTTTACACTCCTACCAGGACTGTAGGAGACTTCCAGGCGCTCCACATCCTCACTGACACTTAGTATTGCCTGTCTCTTTAATTTTGGTTGTTCTAGTGGGTGTGAAATAGTATCTTGGTTTAGTTTTAATGTGCATTTTCCTAATGCCTATGGAATTTTCCTTTGCCTAATGGCTAATGAAGTTGAGGTCTTTCCATGTGCTTATTAGTCATTCATTTATCTTCTTTAGCAAAGGGTCTTTTCAAATATCTTGCTTATATTTAATTGGTCTGTCTTCATAGCTGAGTTGTAATAGGTCTTTTTATATTCAACCTACAAGTCCTTTGTTAGATATGTGTTTCCAAATTTTTTTTTCCCATTCTGTGGTTTCTCTTTCATCTTCCTAGTGGTGTTTTTCAATAAGCAAAAATATTAATTTTATAAAAGCTCAGTTTACAAATTATGTTTTTAATAGTTTGTGGGTTTAATGCTCTATTCAAGAAATATTTGCGTACACTAAAGTTGCCAAGATTTTCTCCTAGGTTTTCTTCTAGGAGTTTTGTGGTTTCCACTTTTACATGTTGCCTATTATACAATTTGAGTTAATGGTTGAGTATGGTGTGAGGCAAGGGCCAATACTTACATATTTTGCCATGAATGTCCTAGCACCATTTGCTGAAGCACCCCTTTTTCCCCATTGAAATGCCTTGGCACAAAATTCACTTGACCATACATGTGTGGGTCTATTTCTGGACTGTCTCTGCCACACTGATCATATATCTATCTTTTTGCCATTATCACATCTTGATTACTATAGTTTTATAGAAAGTATTAAAATTGCTTTGGTTTTCTAAATCATTTTAATTTCCTTATAGAGTTTGGAATCAGCTTGCCAAGCTTTAAAAAAAAAATCTGCTGGATTTTTAGCAGGGATTGTGTTCAGTCTATGAGCCAATTTGGGGAGAATCTCCATCTTAACAATACTGAATCTTCAGATCCATGAACATGATTTGTGCCTCCATTTATTTAGGTCTTATTTCATTTTTAGCAATGTTTTATAGTTTTCAGTGTACAGATCTTACATAAATTTTGTTACATTTACCTCAAACTATGTCATGTTTTTTGATGGTGTTGTAAATGAAATTGTATTTTTTATTTTTTTTTCAAATGTCCATTGCTGGTATACAGAAATATAATTGAGTTTATACATTCACCTTGTATCCTATGACCTTGCTAAATTCAACTTTTTCATTCTAGTAGCTTTTTCTCCTCCGTAGATTCCTTAGAATTTTCTAACATAAAAATGTTATGTGTGAAAAAGATAGTTTTATTATTTTTTTGTCCAATATGTGTACCTTTTCTTTCTTTTTCAAGCCTTTTTTGCAATGGTTAGAACTTCTAGTACAATATCGAATAGAACTTATGAGAGAGGGTATCCTTGCCTGTTCACCATCTTAGGGAGAAGTATTCAGTCTTTCCCTATTAAGTATGAGAGTTAGCTCTAGGCTCTTTGTAGATGTCCTAAAATGTAGTCTGCTTTTAATTATTATCATGGTCTGGCAATTCTGAACAAAGCCAATGATAAAATACTTAACACTCCTAAAATATCTTTTGTTGGTCTGAGTTCCAAATAATTGCTGAAATTACTTCTGAGTTTGATTAATGTATATCTAACCTTCAAATTTACATATTTGTATCCATTATCGTTTAGTAATTGTATTCTCTATGGAAGTTAATTAAGAAAATTCCCAGTTATACAGGGAATTCTTATTCCCCTCCCCCTCCCACCGCTACCCCACACACTGACTCAGCAGCATGCTTTCTTTGGAGAAGAATTTGTAACAGATCGCAGTCATTCCAGCTTCCTTCATGGTTAGCTTGTGCCTCTACTCCTGGGATGCATATATTCCTGCATTGACACTGAGGAGTCCAAAGACACAGTCATAGCACTGGGATTGCAAAGATGAAGAAACAGAATCTCACTTGCTTCAATTCTATCATCTGTATGATTCCTTGGAGTTTTTGGTTTTGTGTTTAGAATTTAAAACCGTGAAACTGTGAGGTATAATATTTTTGTTTGGTAAGGGCAAATTTTTATTCATATATGAAATATTTTGAGTGACATTCTTAAAATTGACATTCATTTTAAATTCTATTCCTGTTATTAATTATTTAATTGTAACACTATTCATTTCTTTGACAGGCCATTATATAGGTCTAAGGTTTTTTCCCTTTAAAAATATGTTAATGCAGGCCAGGCACGTGGCTCATGCCCTTAAATCCCAGCTCTTTGGGAGGCCGAAGCAGTCATATCACTTAAGGCCAGGATTTGAGACCAGCCTGGGCAACATGGCGAAACGCCATCTCTATTAAAAATACAAAAATTATCTGGGCATGGTGGCATGCACCTCTAGTCCCAGCTACTTAGGAGGCTTAGGCACGAGAATCACTTAAACCCTGGAGGTGGAGGTGGCAGTGAGCTGAGATTGAGCCATTGCACTTCAGCCTGGGTGACAAAGCGAGACTCTGTCTCAAAATATACATATATGTAAATGCAATGAAAAAATATCAGTCGTTATTTTTGCATATTTGTGCTATAATATCTTTTTTATTTTTTACATTCTGTAAAGTAAAACATATTTATCTGCACCACATTAAACAAAAGATAACTTTTATCGTCAGCATTGCTTTTGTGGTTATTGTTATGATTCATTTCAGTTCATGATTATTTGTGACAATAATTTTACTGTAGAGAAGACAGATTCGCCCCAGGGGTTGGGTGTGCTTCTTCTGCCATTCATAAGACAGAGCCTGTGCAGGTCCAGCCCCAGGCGATTGTCAGCCACAGACCATCCTACAAGTCAGACAGAGTGGAGTTGGGTTGGTTGCCTCTGATTGTTTGTCTTCTAGGGAATATTTTGAGTTTTGTTCTGAGGCAGTGGCACAGATAAAACAGATAGATTAATGATGCATAGCCATGAAACAATTTGACAAAGTTCTATCAGAAAACTCTGCACTGAGAGTCAGGACTCTGCCCTGTCACGACATTATCTGCTTTCTACCCCTTGGAGTTGAATGAGACAATCTTGATTTCTTCTGGTCCTGAAATTCAATGAGTCTGTTATCCCACTATGGAATATAAAGGGTTATTATTACTCTTGTTTTTGTTGTTTGTATTAATGAACAAAGAAGAGGCTCTGGAAACTTTGACCAATGGGGCAGAAGGACAGCAAGACAGTTAAATATTTAAAAATGTTCTAAAGGAAAATTCACGAGTCTTGTCCTCAGCTATTTGAATTGGGCTATCACTGTCTGTGATCTTATACCTCATTCCCAAGGCTATGGGATCTTTCTTAAGTTAAATTGCAGAGGGCAGACTCCAGTGGTGGCTAACCAATGATATATCTGCCCTTCAGCTCAAACCCATCTCTACCTGGGAATTTTCAGTGTGCTCAGACAGCAGAGATGGAGACCCATGCCCAATGTTGTCCTGTTACTGGCAAAGCCAAGGTACAACACCAGAGGTGAGAGCTCTGTGTTCATGGATCACTTGCATTAGAATCATGGAATGCTTCCAAACCTACTGAATCTAAAGGCAGGGCCCAGGAATCTGCCATAAGCATCTTTATATGATGATAAGTATTATGCATTCTGAAGTCTGAGCACCATTCATACAGAAGAATGGCCAAGAGAGTGAGGATTTGAAAATGATTCAAAGCTGATACAATAGAAAAGAATCACTAAAACATATTTTACTGGCCTTTGTTATTTCAGGGTTTTTGTTGTTGTTGTTGGTTTTATTTATTTTTATTTTTTATTTTTTTTGAGATGGAGTCTCACTCTGTCACCCAGGCTGGAGTGGAGTGGAGCGATCTCGACTCACTGCAACTTCCGCCTCCCGGGTTCAAGTGATCCTCCTGCCTCAGCCTCCCAAATAGCTGGGATTATAAGCATGCACCACCATGCCCCAGTAAGTTTTGTTTTTGTTTTAAGTAGAGATAGGGTTTTACCATGTTCACCAGGCTGGTCTTGAACTCCTGACCTCAAGTAATCTGCCTCCCCAAATTGCTGGGATTACAGGTGTGAGCCACCACATGTGGCCTCACAATATCTTTAATTATTAAATGGCCAGCACTTTTTTTTCTCCAAACTTGTCATTCTGCAAAACCAGGACATGTCATTTTAAGTTGCATCCAGTGCTGTGAGATAGATATGACTGATATGAAATTATAAGGTAACATTCATCACATGGAATCCATGGCCTGGATGAAAGGTTAGGAAAACTATGGGTTTCTAATGAGAAAGTCAAGTTTAATTAATTATCCTCTGAATAGATGTGCACTGGGGGTTTGGCAGCTGAAGCTTAATAGCTAATTGCAAGGACTGCCAGCGAATAGTGGGTAATCTGCATCCCCAATTTCATGTTGGAGATGTCATAATTACTGTATATCACGGGACAGCAAGGCAGAGCAAATGGATACAAGCTGCAGCTTTCCAGAGGCATTCCATGATGCTGTTCTGAGAGTTGGAGAAAAGGTCCCAGTTGTCAACCACAGACTGCCACGAAGTCAGCAGTTTCAAGTAATGTGGTATGCACCCAATTGCCTTTGAATCATGGAACCAGAGAGACTACTGGATGGCCTCTAGCTGATCCCCTTCCACTAGGCCATTGATGCATCCAGTTATTTCAGACGATACCATTTTCCCCTTTCCTTCCAACCCCATCTCCTATTCAGCCAGTTTCCTTTAGTAGTTAGATATCAGGCAGGGTTCCTGTAATTCACTGTATTGAAAGCATTTGGCAAAATTCAGCACCCCTTCATGATAAAATGTTATCATCAATCTTAGAATAGAAGAGGACTCAACTTGAGAAAGAACATCTACAAAAAATATACAGGTAACATTGTACCTAATGCTACAAGACAATGTTTTTCCCCAATGTTGAAAAATCACTTTGGTTGCAGAATGAAGAATGGCTTGTGGAGAGATGGGTAAAAGTCAATGATATAATTGCATCTAGGAAGTTATGGCAATAGTTCAGGTGAAGATGAGAGCTTAGACTTGCATGGCAGCAATAGAAATGAGAGGTATTTAGGAAGATGGGGCTCATTCACAGATTGGGGATTATTCACAAATTGAGGGAGAGATCTAAATATAACTGCTAGGTATTAGCTTACTCAGCTGGATGGATAGTGCTGCCATTCATTGGGCACAAAAATCAGGATGATTTTCTCTATACCATGGCCCCTAAAAGTCAATTAGAAGAGTCTGATATCTGTGGATGATATCTGTATTCAGAATGGAGGTGAGGTATTTTCAAGTACATGAAACTGTGTTTACATACACAGGGCTCCCTGACTGCAGAAAGTAATTGAAGGAAAAAGCAGGTCTTATGAAGTAAATTACTGGGGAGACATGCCAATACTGAAATACTGGAGAAGAGGGGAGAATTATGTATTTCAAGGTGCTTTACAACAAGCTCTTTAACATATTATCTGATTTAAGTATTACCACAGCCATGTGAGGTAGAATTTTTCTGATACCTGTTTTTAGATGAGGATTGGAGTCCCAATTTATTAAGTGATTTGTCCAAAACTATTCAATGGTGAAAGGTTTTAAATGTAAATCTCCTGATTGCAGTGTCCCTAATCTTTTCAGTGCTACAGTAAAGGTTAATTTCAGCTAAGAAGAGAGTCATTGGAAGGAATTCAGGTCTGCAGACTGGGTCCTCTCTAATAGGCTATTTCTCTTTTCTCCCACCCAGTTAAATCCTACTCATCCTTTGAGACTCTGTTCTGATTGTTCATCTCCTGTAAATCTTTTGCACCCATTCCTACTTACTGATTACTTCCTTTTTTAAAAAAATTTAAATTATATGTTATTTAATGTAATATGTTAAACTAGTATAATTTCAACATGCTATCAATATAAAAATGATATTTCACATTTTTCTGTACCAAATATTTGAAACCCAGCCTGTATTTTATACTTACAATGAATCATAATTGGAAGTAGTCTCATTTCCAGTGCTTACTGGCTAGTGGCTTCTGTACTGGGCAGCACAGGTCTACAGTCTAACCCCTTCTAACCTTCAGTGTGATACTCACCTTAAAATGTACAAAAAGAGGTGCATAACAGTTGATCCAAAATTAAATAATGCTCTGTTAAAAGGGGAAGTGAAAGACAAAATATCTTAACATTTGGACCTTATCTGATTACCAAGAGACATTTTACGGTGATTGAAGAATGGCTAAGCAAATCTTTTTGACATTATTTTTACAAATACTTTGCAGACTGGTTTTCTCTTTCCATTACCTCATTGAAAGTCTGTCTGGGCACCTAGTTATTTTGTTCTATTTCTCCACTTAACAGTTGTTCATTCTGATGTATCTCAAAATAATAAAAGCTATTTATGACAAACCCACAGTCAATATCATACTGAATGGGCAAAAACTGGAAGCATTCCCTTTGAAAACCAGTGGAAGACAAGGATGCCCTCTCTCACCCCTCCTATCCAACATAGTGTTGGAAGTTCTGGCTAGGATAATCAGGCAAGAGAAATAAATAAAGGTATTCAATTAGGAAAAGAGGAAGTCAAATCGTCTCTGTTTGCAGATGGCATGATTGTATATTTAGAAAACCCCATCGTCTCAGCCCAAAATCTCCTTAAGCTCATAAGCAACTTCAGCAAAGTCTCAGGATACAAAATCAATATGCAAAAATCACAAACATTCCTCTACACCAATAATAGACAAACAGAGAGCCAAATCATGAGTGAAATCCCATTCACAATTGCTACAAAGAGAATAAAATACCTAGGAATCCAACTTAAAAAGGATGTGATGGGCCTCTTCAAGGAGAACTACAAACAACTGTTCAATGAAATAAAAGAGGACACAAATGAAAGAACATTCCATGCTCATGGATAGGAAGAATTAATATCTTGAAAATGGCCATACCGCCCAAGGTAATTTATAGATTCAATGCTATCCCCATCAAGCTACCACTGACTTTCTTCACAGAATTGGAAAAAACTACTTTAAAGTTCACATGGAACCAAAAAAGAGCCCGCATTTCCAAGATAATCCTAAGCAAAAAAAAAAAAAAAAAAAAAAGCTGGAGGCATTGTGCTACCTGACTATACTACAAGGTTACAGTAACCAAAACAGCATGGTACTGGTACCAAAACAGATATCTAGACCAATGGAACAGAACAGAGGCCTCAGAAATAACACCACACATCTACAACCATCTGACCTTTGACAAACCTGACAAAAACAAGAAATGGGGAAAGGATTCCCTATTTAATAAATGGTGCTGGGAAAACTGGCTAGCCATATGTAGAAGGCTGAAACTGGATCCCTTCCTTACACCTTATACAAAAATTAACTCAAGATGGATTAATGACTTAATGTAAGACCTAACACCATAAAAACCCTAGAAGAAAACCTAGGCAATACCACTTAGGACATAGGCATGGGCAAAGACTTCATGACTACAACACCAAAAGCAATGGCAACAAAAGCCAAAATAGACAAATGGGATCTAATTAAACTAAAGAGCTTCTGCACAGCAAAAGAAACTATCATCAGAGTGAACAAGCAACCTACAGAATGGGAGAAAATTTTTGCAATCTACATATCTGCCAAAGGGCTAATATCCAGAATCTACAAAGAAGTTAAACACATTTACAAGGGAAAAACTAAGAACCCCACCAAAAAGTGGGGAAATGATATGAACAGACACTTCTCAAAAGAAGACATTTATGCAGCCAAAAGACACTTGAAAAAATGATCATAATCACTGTTCATCAGAGAAATACAAATTAAAACCACAATGCGATACCATCTCATGCCAGTTAGAATGGCGGTCATTAAAAAGTCAGGAAACAACAGATACTGGAGAGGATGTGGAGAAATAGGAATGCTTTTACACTGTTGGTGGGAGTGTAAATTAGTTCAACCATTGTGGAAGATAGTGTGGCGATTCCTCAAGGATCTAGAACTAGAAATACCATTTGACCCAGCGATCCCATTACTGGGTACATAACAAAAGGATTATAAATCATGCTACTATGAAGACACATGCACACGTATGTTTATTGTGGCACTATTCACAATAGCAAAGACTTGAAACCAACCCAGATGTCCATCAATGATAGATTGGATTAAGAAAATGTGACACATATACACCATGGAATACTATGCAGCTATAAAAAAGGATGAGTTCATGTCCTTTGCAGGGACATGGATGAAGCTGGAAACCATCATTCTAAGCAAACTATCACAAGGACAGAAAACCAAACACTGCATGTTCTCACTCATAGGTGGGAATTGAACAATGAGAACACATGGACACAGGGTGGGGAACATTACACACAGGGGCCTGTCAAGGGGTGGGAGGCTGGGGGAGGGATAGCATTAGGAGAAATACCTAATGTAAATTACGAGTTAATGGGTGCAGCAAACCAACATGGCACACGTATACCTATGTATCAAACCTACACGTTGTGCCTATGTAACCTAGAAATGAAAGTATATACATAAAAAGATTTAAACATTTTAAAATCTATAGTAGACAAGAGGAAAAAAAATCCAAGTGAAATTAAATTCTAGAAGATTAATGTTGCCAGTTATATTTTGATGACAACAATAAACATAATGCAATTTTGTTAAATTATTGCTTTAAAATGCAAGTTGATGACCAACAATGGTACCATTTTAGCACAGGTAACTAACTACTTGCGTTTGAGTGTCCCTACAGGTAACCTGAATTGCAATAATGAAGAGGCGCTTAACTCATTAATGTTTTTTATAGTCTCTTAAATAACATTAAAATTGTCTTAAAGTCTCTAGTATATTTAACAATTATATAAAGAAAAAAAAAAGAGTTGTTCATTCTGCCATTCACTAAATACCTGCTGACACCTTACTGGCCAAATGTGCCAGATGCAGGGTTGTAAAGATACCCCATGTCTGCTTTCACAAAGCTTCGAAAGTAGTGATAAAGAGAAAGAGGGTGAAAAATATGTGAAAACATATCTTTGTGTTTTATTTGACAATTATCATTCTGTGTCAATTATTTGTCTGAATATTAGTTTACCCTCATTTCTTTAGCTGGAGTGAGAGGAATGGATTTTATCTTCTTATTCTTTTTATCTTCTTGGGACCTAGGAGAATGCCTTAATAAATACATGTGGAATCCACTGCAATGGATGAATAAATGTGTGTTATTTTCTAGAACAGAGGTCCCTACAAAGTATACTAGGAATATAAAGAAACATGTCATCTTCCTGATGGAGAATAGAAAGGAATATAAGGCAGAGGGGACATATGGTCCAGGCCTTGAAGGACTTGACACAATTGAAGAAGCTGATAAGAAGGAAGTTTGAGGAAAAGAATTAATAGTAGTTTTCAGAGGAGAAAGTCAGGGAGTAGAAGTACATCACTTATGGTGGGTACTCTCTGAACATTTGCTTAATAAATACACAAATAGGTAAAAGAAAGAACCTGAAGGACCTGAAGATGATCTACTTTGTGGAGTTAGAAATGGAGAGAGTGAAGGGGTGGTGGCACAGCAGAAGGAACATGGGAAAAAGTGACAGCCACAAGTTGGCCATTGCCATTGTTAACATTTTAAAGCAAAACAAGACAACAGCAACCACCCTCTCGACGCTGGAGGTACAGTATTGTATCCTCTTCTCTTAGCTTTGGGATAATGCCTATTGTATCTATCTGAGAACTTAATGATTCCATAATCTCTCATTAACGTGAACAATTTCATTCAAGAAGGTTTATGGGTAGAATGAAAAATAAGAAATTTAGCAGAGTGACATGCTTTTATTTTACTATCATGCATATAAAGGAAGACAAATATGCCAATAATACCCTTCTAATTCAATAGAAGAGTCTCACAAGAACTTGTGCTATTTAGAAAAAGAGACACATCAATGACTAACTTGTTCCCTGGGCAAACTACCAAGTAAGACAATCAAAGCCACAGATTTTCATAGGTTCTGTTTCCAGGAAGACAGCAGTTTCCAAAGTCTTCAGAGTCCGAGAAGACCAAGTTCTTCAATTTTTATATGTATGTGTATATATATATATATATATTTTTGAGACAGAGTCTCACTCTTTCACCCAGGCTGGAGTGCAGTGGCACAATCTCGGCTCACCGCAACCTCCGCCTCCCAGGTTCAAACGATTCTCCTGCCTCAGCCTCCCGAGTAGCCGGGATTACCACCATGTGCCACCACACCCGGCTAACTTTTGTATTTTTACAAAAATACAAAAGAGACAGAGTTTCGCCACGTCGTCCAGGCTGGCCTTGAACTCCTGACCTCAAGTGATCCACCCGCCTTGACCTCCCAAAGTGCTGGGATTACAGATGTGAGCCACCATGCCCAGCTTCTCAAATTATATTTCTAAGGACACAGTTTTAATAGAGACAACAAACTTAAAACTATTAGAAAATTTCACCTGCCTCTATATTGTACAGTAAAGTAAAATTGATATTCCCTAAAAGTTCCAAGTTGAGAGCAAATGTAAGCCTGTACAGCCCAATTTTTCCAAAAACAGAAACCAAGAAAGTAATAGGATTTTACCAAATACTAGTGAAAAAAAGAGCACGGTATTAATCTTCCACGTAAATAAGGTCACATGCAAACATGAGAAAACCCCCAAAGTCGCACTGTTTGTGTTTCTTTATGGAACCGTTCTCTAAGTAACATATCTGACACTCCAACCCCCTTCAATTCCCCCATTGCAATCCTGAGAAAAGCATTTCTCCTTCCACCACCACTGCCAGAGTAAGTGCCCTCTCCCCCCAGGCTCTCAGCCAGTGCAGCTTTACTTCTACGGCTGGTTTCCGCCCGGCTCATTTCTGCCTCTGGCCTTTTGTTCAGCTTTCCCTGCTTGGGGCAGCCACCCCATTCCCTTTAGTGCTTCCATGATTCTGAACTATTATAGAAATCACCTTTCATCTAGATTGTTTGCCTTTGAACCCTCTAGGCCTTGTTAAGGGGCGGGTAGAGGTTGGAATGAGAGCAGAGGGGGCAAAACGTTCTGGTAGTCTGTTTTTCAGGACAAGCGCTCTGTCTCTGGAAATGGTAACAAGAGCCACGTTAAACAGAAGGGCTTGCTTTCGTGGATGTTTCTGTTATATATATGCATTTTTTTTTTTCAATTCGAGAGAAGAGGAAGTGTACTTCCCCTGGCACTCAGTCATGTTCAGGATGAGGAAGGCAGACAAACAGGGAACCTAGGTTTTATGTGACCTCGCCGATTGAGACTGACAACGCCTGGTACTTGGAAAGGACACCACTTTACCTTTACTGTGAGGACCGGGTCTCACTGTCACCTCAACCACTTGCCTTATAATATGGTTCCTGGAGGCTGGGGGACACGGGTAAGGAGTGGAGAGGTGTTTAGGGGGAGGAATGCGGTTAGAAGTCTTCTGTGTGCTGGCAGGAAACCTGGGTCCCCCAGTTCCGGAGATCCTTGTTTACTATATACCAGACAGTGAGGCTGATGATGATCTGGAAGATGTTCATTCAGAAGCCAGCAGCCAAAAGGGGTGGACAGAACCAGAGGCAGACGTAAGAAAAGGTGACCTGAGGGGCAGGAAGAGCAATGGAGTCATATAAATCACATACTGTCTTGTGCTGCTATTGCAATGTGCATCCATTCATTTATACATTCACTTTCTTTCAACCAACAGTTATTGAATGCCTGTGTATTCACATTATTGAATGTGAATTCAATGCATCTTTTTAAGGTGGTAGTTCTTTTTTTTTTTTTTTTGGTGGTGGTGGTTGCTTTTTGAGATGGAGTTTTGCTCTGTCGCCCTGACTGGAGTGCAGTGGTGCAGTCTCGGCTCACTGAAAACTCCGCCTCCCAGGTTCAAGCAATTCTTCTCCTTCAGCCTCCTGAGTAGCTGGGATTACAGGTGTGCACTACCACACCTGGCTAATTTTTTAAAACTTTATTTTATTTTTAGTAGAGACAGGGTTTCACCATGTTGGCCAGGCTGGTCTCAAACTCCTGACCTCAACTGATCCTCCTGCCTCGGCCTCCCAAAGTGCTGGTACTACATGCGTGAGCCACCGTGCCTGGGCCTAAGGTGTTGGTTCTGTATCTAAGTTTAGAAGCATCTAAATTTTAAGTTTTATTGTTGTTGTTGTTGCAGGAAAACATAGATCCTGGTGCCGAACATGAGGACAGGACAGACCAAAGGAGAAAGTAGAAGGAGGGGATCTTCTCTCTCAGCTGCATCCTCCTGGGCCTGGATGCTGGAGAGTCATGAGGTGCTTCAGAGTACTCTGGGTGAGGAGGGAAAGATGGTGCCCACCACATGGAGGCCAGCCTAGGTCTTGTATGAAACCTGTGAGGTACGAAGGAGTAATTTTTCTTTCCAAGCCATTTCTCTGCTTATTTCTCAGATCAGTGCCCTTTATGTTTGAACTTGGTGTGAATGACCATCTTAGTGATTCTTACTGCAATGACAATAGGGAGTTAAATGACATAAGATTCTTTTTTCGTGGTAAAGGATATAGAAATGTATCTGCATGTGGTCAATGTAGAATATTCCCAGCCAGAGGTGCAGTTTTCGGGATTCCTTCCACAGACACTGTGTGGAAACACACCTGTTAACCAATAAGGGGTGAAATTTCACCAGAATGAAGAAGCATCCTCTTTTCCCTTTTCACAGGGGTGGGGATGAGGTTAGGGATGGGGTTATACCTTCTTTGCTCTCCCAGCTGCTTCTATATTTCTTAGCCTGTATATGCCTAAAGTTAAGCCAAGACAAAGAGTCATAGACAGGTAGTTTATTTGCAAAATGATACTGGGGATCAGGAGTGAGGAATGAGAGAGTAAAGCAGGGGCAGAAAAGCCATTGCAAGCATGCTCTGTCAATAGAGGAGTGACCAACAAGCACGTGAAAGGCCTCAGTGTTACTAGTCATCAGAATTCAAATGAAAACCACACGAGATACCTACTAGATGCCTATTAGAATGGCTACATTAATAATACTGCAGTAACAAATGTTGGTGAGGGTGTGGAACAATCAGAGCTCTCATAAATTGTTGGTAGGGGTGTAAATTGGTACAACTGCTTTGGAAAGGTCTGGCACTTTCTTAAAAAACTAAACACACACCTTCTATGACCCAGCAATTTCATTCCTAGATATTTGCCCAGAGAAATGAAAATATGTATATATAAACAGACTTGTTTAAGAATGTTCACAGCAGCATTATGTGTTACAGTCAGAAACTGGAAACAGGCCAGGCATGGTGGCTCACGCCTGTTATCCTAGCACTTTGAGAACCTCAGGTAGGAGGATTGCTTGAGGCCAGTTCGAGACCAGCCTGGGGAATATAGCAAGACCCTGTCTTAAACAAACAAACAAACAAACAAAAAAACAAACATTAGCCAGCATGGTGGCACACATCTGTAGTCCTAGCTACTCAGGAGGCTGAGGTGGGAGGCTCACTTGAGTCCAGGAGTTCAAGGCTGCAGTGAGCCATGATCACCCAGCCTGGTGATAGAGTAAGACCTTGTTTCAAAAACAACAACAACAAAACCCAAAAACAAACAAACAAACAAAAACTGGAAACAGCCCATTGACAGAAGAATGGATAAACAAACTATGGTATGTCCATGCAATGGAGTATTGCCCAGCCATAAAAAGGAATATAGATATAATAATATGGCTAAATATTAAAGCATGCTGGGTGAAAAAAGCCTTACACAAAAGAATATGGTATTTTCCTATTTAAAGTTCTAGAATAGGCAGAACTAATCTGCAATGAAGAAAAATCAAAACAGTGATCTGCGCAGATGTGGGCGTAGAAGTAGGAGTTGACAGAGAGCAGGCATGAGGGAATGTTCTTATACATCTTCAGAGGAGTTTGGGTTACACATGTCAATGTACTTTTCAAAACTTACTGAATGGTACACTTACAGTTGTTCATTTTATTGAATATAAATTTTGCCTTAGAAGAAAAACATCGTAAATGAATACCGAAGTTTAGTTAATGGGATGCATGCTGAAGTGTTAAAGGTGAATTATACCGTTACCTGAAAAGTACTTTGAAATGCATTAAAAATTAAATAGATTAGTAGATGGATAGAACAGTAGACAAATGGATATATATATGACAAAAGAAATAGAATAAGATGTTAGTTGTACAATCTAGATAGGGATATATGAGTTTTGACTGTAGAATTCTTTCAACTTCTCTGTATGCTTGAACATTTTTATAATAAAAAGTGAGGTAAAAAGAAAAACACAGGATCACATTGGCTGCAACTGAGCAACTGCTGTACAAGCCTATCAGGACCTTTGAGGAGTTTTCTGAAATCCACTTCAGAACCTAACACCTGAGTGGTGGAAGGGAAAATATTTATCTGTTGGCTTCTTTCTCCTTGTGTCAGTGCTTAAAGCCCTCTTGCAGGTGCCCTGCATCTTAGAGAATTCCCAAGGTAGGGAGCTAGAGGTACACAGCATGCATGGATTGGCGTGGGATGCTTCAGATTGTACCTGTGTATAGCTGGTCAAAGCCTATGCAGAATCAAGAGTCAGATTACCCTCCAAACTTAGTGTCTTACAACAAACAAACAGCTATTCTCCACTATTCCTGTGGGTCAGAAATTCAGGAGTCACTTAGCTGGCTGATTCTAGCTCAGGGTCTGCCATGACATTATATTCAATATTTTAAGCCAGGGCTGCATTTATCTGAAAACTTGATTGGGGCTGAAAGATCCACTTTCAAAGTGGTGCACTACATGGCCCTTGGCAGGAGGCTCCAGTGTCCCTGCCACATGGGCCTCACAATAGGGGTGCTGAATGTCCTTATAACATGGCACATGGCATCCCCCAGAGTGAGTGATTACTGGCAGGGGGAAGTCACAATGTCTTTTATGACCTAGTCTTGGAAATCACACACTGTCACTTCCACCACCTTTTATTACTTAGAAGTGAATCACTGGGCACATTCCACACTCCAGGAGAAGGGAATAAGGCATTCCCCTCCCCCCAACTCGCTTTTTTTTTTTGAGACAGAGTCTCGCTCTGTCGCCCAGGCTGGAGTGCAGTGACGTGATCTTGGCTCACTGCAACCTTCACTTCCCGGGTGCAAGCAATTCTTCTGCCTCAGCCTCCCGAGTAGCTGGGACTACAGGCGTGAGCCACCACACCTGGCTAATTTTTGTATTTTTAGTAGAGACGGGGTTTCACCGTATTGGCCAGACTGGTCTTGAACTACTGACCTCGTGATCCACCCACCTCAGCCTCCCAAAATGCTGGGATTACAGGCATGAGCTACCGCTTCCAGCCTAGGCTTCAGTTTTTGAAGGAAGGAACATCAAAGAAGTTAAGAACATGTTTTGAAACCACAACAGATTTCCATTACGTTTCACCTTTGCCCTTCTTAGGACTTTTGTGCTCTGCATTAAGTCCAATCTGCCCAGAGTCTTCTAGATTGTGGCTAGCTCCAAATCCTACAAAGACTAAATACAGGAAGGTTAATAGAACAACTTACATTCCCTGCTGATGCAATAGGTTCCAAGTCCATAAATAGTACTTGTCATCTCCATTTTCCACCATTTGCTCTAGATTTCCCTTAACCTCAGCCAATTCTTTGGCTGATGTAGGTTGCTTTCCTGATGTCTGACTCAAAACTTTATCTCTGAGAGATCTGAGCCTTTAGTTGACCTTGTAAAGTCATGATCACTGCGATTGCCCATCCGCCATCACCAGTCATGGAATCATCAATAGATGTCCCTGTGAATCTTCTATGTCCCAGACACAGTCCTTCCTGCACACATAATGTAACAACAGCCTTAGCTCCTCATGGTAATCAGAGTCGATTACTCTTTTCAGCATAGGAACACTTCTTTTTTTTTGCTGGTCTACTGCCATGAGGAACCCCAAATTCAAAACCAATAATCACACTTTAAGGTGAATGGAAATGCTATCATTTCTTAGTGCACACATTTGCTTACCTGAAAGTGGGACAATTAATTCAGCAGAACCTAAGCTCATTTGATGGGAATTGTACAACATTTTTAAGTGGATCATGAGAAGTGATGGTGAGGGGGGCAATCCTACTTCTACCTCATGTTTCCTGGACCAATGTTGCTAGACATTGGGTACATAGCACCATGTATCAGCTATTGTTTTAGCACATATATACAGTATTCTGGAGGACAGTGTAATTACCGACAGGTCGTTCTACCTGAACCTGAGGTGGCACTGAAAATCCTTTTCAAGAACTTCTGCTTTCAACCACGAAGGAGTAAGGCAGCCTGTGGTTACATTTTGAAAGTAAGCAACTAGAAAACTAAACAAAATGTAGGAAAAAATTATTTTAAGACATTGGATAAGAGTCCAATGAGATTATGATCCCCATGAAAAGGAAAACAAAGGGGGCAAAATACACCCTCATGTAGGCTTTCTTCCTGTAGGTAGCTCCAAGATTGTGATTCAGGGAGATGACATGGTACAGAGTGTGGTCATTTCCACTGAATTAAACAGAGATTATAGTTCAAGAAGACCAAGGTAGCTATGATTTATAAGGCAGAGAACCTGTCTAAGTCCATTTTCTGTTGTTATAGCCAAGTACCTGAGACTACGTAGTTTATAATGAAGAGAAGTCTATTTCTCACAGTTCTGAAGGCTAAAAGTCCAACGTTGAGAGGGTGCATTTGGTGAGGGCCTTCCTATTGGTAGGGGCTCTCTGCAGAGTCCCAAGGTGGTATAGGGCATAGAGAGGGAGCTAAGCATGCTAGCTTAGGTTTCTTTCTCCTCTATGAAGCCACTCACGTCCCACACTCATGACCTTATCTCTTTCGAATGACCTCCAAAGATGCTGCTTCTCAAAATACTATAGTTGAATTTCCCACGCTCTTAATATTGTTACAGTGGGGATTAAGTTTCAACATGAGTTTCAGAGGGGACAAACATTCAAACCATAGCATTGCTTGAGAGGAGAGCTCTCAAGAAATCTCTGGCTGGGTGCAGTGGCTCACACCTGTAATCCCAGCACTTTGGGAGGCTGAGGTGGATGGATTGCTTGAGCCCAGGAATTTGAGACCAGCCTGAGTAACATGGCAACATCCTGTCTCTACAAAAAATACAAAAAATTAGCTGGGTATGGTGGTGCACACCTGTGGTCCCAGCTACTTGGGAGGTTGACTCTTTGCCTGAACACCAAACTAGTCAGGAATAGAATGAAATCCCATAGGGCTGGACAAGAACAACTTTCAAGGAAAGAATAGTTCTGTGTAAGCTGTAAGACAAATAACCAATAACCAGGGTTCACACAGAGCTGGGAATCATTTGAGTTCCCTCTAGTGAGAGTAAAGAGACCTTGGTGAATACACATGACATTCAGTAAAAATTCTGGAAAGGCAACAGTTTGAAGTGGGGCTAAATTATTTCTCAAATAAATGCTACTCTAGAAAACACTAAAGGATCCTAGAACATACCTCAAAAGGATCAAACTAATCTTCAAGTAAAAACCCAACAGAAAAGATTCAACACTCTTCTAAGAAATATAAAATTTCAGCACCCAACAATGTAAACTTCACAATATCTAGAATCCAATCTGAAATTAACAGACATATGAAGAAAAAGAAAATATGAAGAATAGTCAAGAGAAAAATTAGTCACAAGACTCAGACCCGGAAACAGCAGAGACTATGGGATTATCAGACAAGAAGGTTAATATAGCTATTGGAAATATGTTGGCTAGGCCTGGTGGTTCACACCTGTAATCCCAGTGCTTTGGGAGGCTGAGGTGGGTGGATTGCTTGAGCCCAGGAGCTTGAGACCATTCTGGGCAATGTGAAAATCCATCACTACACAAAATACAAAAAATTATTCAGGTGTGGTGGTATACACCTGTATCCCAGCTACTTGGGAGGCTGAGATGGGAGGATCACCTGAGCTCAGGAGGTTGAGGCTGTAGTGAGCTGAGATTGTGCCACTCACTCCAGCCTGGGCGACAGAGTGAGACACTGTCTTAAAAAAAGAAAGAAAGAAAGAAATATGTTTCTTGTATAAAGAAACGAAAGAACGTGAAAGTTATAAGAAATAAAAGATTTATAAGGGACTAAACTGAAGCTTTTAGCGATAAATATACGACACCCAAAATTGAAAATTCACTGGATAGATATAATAGCAGGTGAGACATTGTAGAAGAAAAGAACAGTGAACATAATGACACAGGAAAAGAAACTGCCCAAAGTGAAGCACAGAGAAAAGATGGAGAAACGGCACATCAGTGAGCTGGGGAACAATATCATATGTGCATTTGAAGTAAAAGAAGGAAAGGAAAAAGAGGAGGGATAAAAATGTTTAAAGAATTAATAGAAAAAGAAATTTCTAAATTCTTCACACCTGTTAGGATTTTTGTGTTGTTTTGTTTTGCTTTTGAGCAAAAAGACACAGGGTCTTGCTCTGTCACCCAGTCTGGAATGCAGTGGCACTTACAGCTCACTGTCTTGAAGATTAAAACAGGGTCTTGCTCTGTCACCCAGGTCTTGCTCTGTCAGGGGTCTTGTTCTGTCACCCAGGTTGGAATGCAGTGGCACGCATAGCTCACTGCAGCCTCAAACTCCTGGGCTGGCTTCAGTGATTCTTCCGCCTCAGTCTCTGGGGTAGCTGGGACTACAGGCATGTACCACCATGCCAGCTAAATTCTTTTATTTTAATGTTTTTGTAGAGACACACTCTTTCTATGTTGCCCAGGCTGGTCTCCAACTCCTGGCCTCAAATGATTCTTCCGCCTTGGCCTCCCAAAGTGCTGGGATTACAAGGGTGAGCTACCATGCACCACTGTTTTTTTAAAAAGGAAAATATCAGTTGTTGGAAAGAATGTAGAGAAATTGGAATTCCTGTACATTGCTGGTGGGAATATAAAATTGTGCAGCTGCAATGGAAAGCAGTTTGGTGGTTCTTCAAAAAGTTAAACAGAGAATTACCGTATGATTTAGCAATTCCACTCCTAAGTATATGCCCCAAAGAATTAAAGAATTAAAAGCAGAGACTCAAATAGATACTTGTACACCAATGTCCATGGAAGTGTTAATTTGCAAAAGCCAAAAGGCATAAACAATTCAAATGTCAAAACAGACAAGTGGATGTATATACATACAACAGAATATTATTCATCTTTTTAAAGGAAAGATATTTGGATGTCTCCTACATCATCCTTTCAAGGATGAACTTTGAAAACATTATGCTAACTAAACACAAAAGGAAAAATATTGTATGATTCCATTCATATGAAGTACTTAGAACACACAAATTCATGGAAACAGAAAGTAAAATAGAGGTTGCCAGGGTCTGGGGGAATAGTAGATTGGGAAGTTATTGTTTAATGCGAACAGAGTTTCAGTTTAGGATGATAAAAACGTTCTGGAGATGGATGGTGGGAATGGTTACATGACAGTGAGAGTACACTTAGTGCCACTCAACTGTACACTTAAAATGGCAGGTTGTATGTTCTGTATATTTTACCACAATAAAATTAAATCTCTTAAAAGTTAGTTACTGCCGGGCTCAGTGGCTCATGCCTGTAATCCTAGCACTTTGGGAGGCCGAGGTGGGCGGATCATGCGGTAAGGAGATCGAGACCATTCTAGCTAACACGGTAAAACCCCATCTCTACTAAAACTACAAAAAATTAGCTGGGCATGGTGGCACACGCCTTTAGTCCCAGCTACTCAGGAGGCTGAGGCAGGAGAATAGCTTGAACCTGGGAGGCGGAGAACTGAGATTGTGCCAGTACACTCGAGCTTGGGAGACAGAGAGAGACTCCTCAAAAAAACAAAAACAAAAACAAAAAACCTTAGTTACTACTGTTCAAGAATAAATTGTGCCTTATTTGCCAATTTATGTCATTTGAGGAGGATGACAAAAATTGAAGAGCTTGATGGAATTCAGTTTTGTAAAGTGGCATCTATGTGTGTTTCCTACCAAGTTTATATTTTTTGAGACAGTGTCTCGCTCTGTCACCCAGGCCGGAGTGCAGTGGCATAATCACAGCTCACTGCAACCTTAATCTCCTGGGCTCAGGTGATTCTCCCACCTCAGCCTCCCGAGTCGCGAGGACTACAGGTGTGTGCCACCCTGCCTGGCTCTTTTAAAATTTGTTGACAGGGACTCTCCATGTTACCTAGGTGGTATTGAATTCCTGAGCTTGAGCAATCCTACCCACCTTGGCCTCCAAAAATGTTGGGATTACAGGCGTGAGCCATAGCACCTGGCCCTACAAACTTTTAAAAACATAAATGCTTGTAGAAATTTAATTACATTTTGCCTCTGTGAATTCCTGATGAAAACTTTCTGAAATCTGTCATAACTACATAATCAAAAGAAAAAGTAAGTATCTTTAATATTTTCACATCCCTGAGCTTTCTGACTCCTTCCTTAATGCTATGGCAAGCTCCAGTCCAGGCAAGTTCCAGCCTCTGGACTTTATTTATTATAGGCCACTATTTTGTCCAAGCCTCAAGAAATCACTCTTGCAGTGTATTGCTACCGGTATCCTTGCCAGGACACTGAGTTTAAATCAAGGAAGGGTGCTCCCAGGTCAATAAATTCACTGTTATCCAGCTTTCTATTCCACTCACCCACCCGAGTCCAACATCCTCAAGATCCACTTTCACAAGCTTATCCAGGTTCCTGCCTGTATACATTACCCAGGTGAATGGTTTGGCTCTGTGTCCCCACCCAAATCTCATCTCGAATTATAATCCCCATGTGCTGAGGGTGGGGCCTGTAATCCCCACGTGTTGAGGGAGGGAGGTGATTGGATCATGAGGGAGGTTTCCCCCATGTTGTTCTTGTGATGAGTGGGTTCTCATGAGATCTGATGATTTTATAAGCATCTAGCATTTCCCCTGCTTACACTTCTCGCTCCCGCCACCCTGTGAAGAAGGATTTGCTTCCTCTTTGCTTTCCACCACGATTGTAAGTTTCCTGAGGCCCCTCCAGCTATGCAGAACTGTGAGTTAAACCTTTTTCCTTTATAAATTACCCAGTCTTAGGTATTTCTTTATAGCAGTGTGAGAACAGTGTAATATACCAGGTCCTTCAGTTTCTTTAGTAAACTATTTCCTACTGCAGCAGGGATACATTTCCCCACCTGCTTGAGCCAAAACCGACTCCAGTTATCATGGACCCAGTGAATTGGAGATGGAAGGAGACCTTGAGGAAGACAGACATCACTTTGCACAGCAAGATTCAGATGAGGTATTTTCAGGATCTCCTGGCGTGATGAGGCCGATGTCCCCAGCAAGGAGAAGGCCGACTTTGCTCTCCTAGAGGAGGAAAATTAATCTAGTGACTCAGTATTCTCAGACTTGTCTGTCCTATCCCAGCTCTTAAGATCTTAAGCTTTTCCTATCAGGGTTCTAACTTTGAAATAGGAAACCTGTGAAGGCTTGTCGTTCTGTCTCCTCTATGACTCTGTCACCTGTTATCTTAATCTTCAAGACAGTATTTCCTGTGCCTGCAGGAGATCAAATTCTTTTAACCATTGCTCTATTCACTGTGGGCTTGAGTTGATAGTTGGCTAACATGACCCTGTCATTTTCTTATTTTGAGACTTTCAAAGCAGTTAACAAAAGCCAATGAACTCCACATTCCTTTACAATTATCATTGCCTCCATATTGTTCAAGTACCATAGCTACCACTTGACCCAGAGCCTCTCCCTTCCACCTGTACCTCATCCCAATCCACCACAGGTGACAGCCTTAATTGTGTTGCCACTGGATCTGCACTTACCACTCAAGCTGTGACGGAAATGATGAGAAAAACGTTCTTCTCTTGCAGTGACCATCTGGCTACTTGCAAAGTATGGTTAGAATTCTAGATTCCTTTGAAGTCTTGGTAAAGATCTCCCAAGGGCTGGCTGATGGGGACATGGGGATTCTTAATCCTCTTCACCTACAACATCCCATCCAAAGGGAGCCTCAAAAGTAGTAATTGCCCACCTTGTGGGTTGTACATGCATTACTGCCAAGCAGCTTTCCACAGGCATCACAGACTTTGGTGTCAGACAAGCCTTGGAGCAAAAGCTACAGGTCCAGTGTTTGGACTGAGGCAAGGTCAGGTTACGCCTATGTGGAACTGCTTGCCTACACTAGTGACTGGGGTAGGTGGCCGGTCCAAAAGGATGGGAAATGGTGCTCAAGAGTTCTGGTCCCCTGGAGGCCCTGCCTGGAGCCAAGTGTCAGCACACAAAACATCATCAGCTCATTCTGGAGCATTCACTTTAACCCAAGTATTAATAAATAAATTGGAAGTCAATTCGTAGATGCATTGGACCTGAACGAAGTCAAAGTCTATTAGCCTAATCAATGTCCTGGCTACCCTTTTGTCTGTGTGGTTGTACGGGGTTTGGTTTGAGTCTGAGGACCATGATCACAGTCCATTTCTCAGGAGACTAAACAAGAAACCAGGCTTAAGATTCCCAAACTTATTAACATCCTTCCCTTTACCCAGACATTAGCCTGATGACAATTTCATTCATCAACCTAGCTTTGAACATAGTTTTCAGTGTCCAAATTCTTTCTGGATAGTTTATTTGTGTGTTCAGTTATTAGGTCTGTCGTCTTTTATATGATCTACTGTGTCCACATAAAAAATTACCAACATTTTCCCAACCAGTTTAGTAATGAAAGTACCATCTAATTTAAAAAAAAAAAAAAAACTTCAGTGTGGGGAAAAGGAGGACAGATGCAATTATTAGACTGTCATCATGGGTCTCTACTTGTTTTAAAAAGTTATAGTTACCTGAGGATTTTTTCAAAAAATTTTATTATGAAAAATTTTAAACATCCACAAAGTAGGAAGAATAAAATAATAAATCCCTATGTACCCATCAGCCAGCCCTTGGGAGATCTTTACCAAGACTCCAAAGGAATCTAGAATTCTAAGCATACTTTGCAGGTAGCCAGGATGGTCACTGTAAGAGAAGAACGTTTTTTTCTCATCATTCCCATCACGTCTTGAATGAGTGATCACATTTCTACCTTGGAAACGGATTACTTCCCCTCTGGTGGGTTTATTTGCTCAGGTTCCCTTTAACCAGAGGGTATCAGGGCTGGGGCCAGACATGAGGCAAGATCTAGCTGTGCCCACCGGAGGGAGCAGTGTCCTCCTGTTTCACAGTAATTTGCTATGAATTGGCGCGGCTACTTGTCAGAGTTTTATTTAGCTCTGTTCTTCTCCTTCTGTTGGAATATCATTCATTTTTCTTGGACTGTGGGATATGGTCCATGACCTTCACACTAGCTCTGTCATTACTGTCTGTAGTGTTTCGCAGTAAATGAATTGGTATAACGTCACCCACCCTACCGCTACACTGTTTGACTCTCACATTTCCATCAGTCTAGGCTGCTCACTGTTTTCCATCTCAGTTCTGGGAAACCAGAAAAAAATTGGTTTGAAATTGAATCTTTAAAGTATGTTTTTCTAATGAAACTCCTAGATGGCCTTGATTGCGTTTCCAGATCTCCTCTCATCTCGCTTCTGTTTTCACACAGAGATGCAGTTGTTTTTCATAGTCTGGAGCATAGAAAAAATGTGGACTGCACTCTATGCTGATCAGAACCTATATAGACCTCTGAGTTTTATTTTGGGCACTGCATTTGAAAGGATATAATGGCAAACTGGAGTGGGGCGGGGGTGAGGGAGGGGAACTAACAGATAGGTCTGAGCAATATCTGATGAACAATTAACCATGTAGAAAAGAAGACCCAGGGGAGGCAGAGTAGCTCTCTGTAAAAGTTGTGTTGAAATATAGCTATGACCGGTGTGGGGAAGTTAGAGAAAGCAAATTTCAGCTTTTTATAAGGTTAGATCAGAAATATCCAATAGGTAAACTAGACTGACCCATAAAGAAGTGAGTTCTCCTTCCTAGGAGTCAGATAAATGCCAGGTAACATCTCTCAGGAATATGCTTCGTGGGGGGAGCGTTCTCCATAATAGAAAACATGTCTAGAACACTTAGTTTCTTCCAAGTACTCTTCTAAGCACCTTTCCTTTATTATTTATTTAACCCTCGTGACAACCTTGTGAAATAGACACTTCAGATCCACAGCTTTTATCTGAAAACCTTAGGACCAAAATTCTTAATTTTCTGGATTTTAGAAAGGTATATGGCACATACACCTTATGATGGAAAATACCCCCATGGGACTGTTCTCCATAATCAAATACATTAATATTTATACAGTGAGGCATGTGAATTTTTGCATTAAATGGAATACTTTTACATGAGTTGGGTTACATTTTGTTGCCAAATGAGTTCAAATCATCTCTTCCCACCAAAAAATTTTGAAATAATTTTAGATTTTTGCATTCTGAATTGTAGAAAAGAGATTATGGACGCATATTGCTATTCCCAGTTTACTCATGAAGAAACTGAGGCAGAGAGATTGAGTAGCTTGCTTGAAGTCATACGGCTTCCACCCAGGCAGGAACCGGGTTTGAGCCCTGCTCTTAAGCACTGTGTGGACTGCCTCTCCCTGCGCTCTGCCTCCTCTCTTTGAGGGGTTGGGCTTAGTTACCTGAAACGTCTCTAACCTTGAGCCTTCGATTCCCTGATCTCTGACTTCAGCCAGCCTCACACTGGTTCCAGAGCGATACTCAGAGCTGTCCTCAGACACTAGACTGGAATAAATGAGAGACATCTGGAGAAAGGAGACCTGTTCCTATCCCAACAGGACTGTGTTTCACAGGAGGCATTTTAGTGTTGCTGTTCCCCAGTGGCTAGGCAGAGGCAGACAAAGAGAACATTGTGTATCATCATAATTTGTCTTCAATGACCTTTCTTTTTGTGTCATTCACCACCACCTGTTCCTCAAAACACCACCACGTGAACCCCAAGCCCGGTGGCTCAGGCTTGCCCTTCTTCTACCCACATTCCAGGATGGATTTTTCCAGGAGCAGGACTAACGACTCTTAACTTTTCTTCTACCATCTAGAGATGGATTATAAGGCACCTGAGAAAATGGGTTTGGACATTCACATACTTGAGTTTAAGTCCAGATGTGCAAACTTGGGCAAAGCCATTTAACCTCATTCATCAACTTGTCAAATAGGACAGATAATACTTACCCGGGATGAATTCAAGTTTTGGTGAGCCTGACATTTTCACTATTTGGTGGAGCCTTCTTTAAGCAAAAGAATAAACATTTTTGATATGAATTGGGTACAAAAGTGTATGTTTATTTAGAAACATTTCTAAATGTGAACATTTAGAAAATGTTCACATAAGGGGAAAGATGATGCTTTAGGAGTTGAAGTGATCTTAACAAAAGGCTTTTTTTGGGTATAATTTACAAAATTATATGACCATTTAAACATATTGATAGGGCCCCTTTCCAGAGTTAGAAAGGGGTCCATTCAGCAAACAGTACTGCAACTTAGAATTCATTAACAGCAAGGTAAATTTGCTTCTGTATCAAACTCACAGAGTTGTGAGAATTGAATCACAAGATTAAATATATGCAAATATGTTTTGTAATCATCAAACACTGTGCATAATTATTTTGATGCCTACAACTAAGCAAAAATATTTATACCTAGAACAACGCAAAAATATTTATTCAATAAATGATAAAATAGATGAAATTTGCTCTCACCAAAGTAGTATACAAGCTAATTGTATTACATTTCCCTAGGCCTGAAAAAATTTATCAGAGTAACATATGTACATATTTTTACACAACAGTCCAATATTGGTAAAAGATTTGCAACCAAATATAACAAAACCATGTCCCAACCCTCATATTTTCTAATTCTACTTTCCAGACTCAATACATTTCCTCCATATTGCTAACTATTATGTGCTGTATTGTTTTTCCTGATTTGTCAACCTTGAGTATTGTCTGGTGACTTTCTATTATGGTATGATTCACTTTCTTCTTCCCATTCTCTCAATATGGTCATAGGACAGTTCTTCTTACAATATGAAATATTGTTTATGGCTGAACAAAATAGTGGACTAGGATTTTACTTCCTTCCACATACTTCTAAATAATTGTGTTATTTTTCATTTGCTTAGTTTTCCATTGTACCTATACTTGGGTTTTTCCACTGTCTACAATAGCATTTTAGATATCTTTCTACCCAGTCAAATTCCCCACACTGCAGAGAGCCATGGAGCCCTCCATCCCTCCGCTCCAGACTAGTCTTGCTGTTTTCTGTGCAACAATATGGAACTTCATGTGCTATCATGCTGGAAATTTCCATCATCTCTCTCCTAAATTGGACGTCCTGTGTTTTCTATCTTCCTCTGTTTTGGCTGCATCTTTTTGGTGGCTCTTATTCTCCAGTAGCTTCTAAGGAAAGGTCTTTGGGAGGTACATTAACTGAGACTCTACACGTGCATGTCTCAAAATATCTTTATTTTAGCCTTATAATTGACTGATAGTTTAGATGGATATGGAATTCCAGGTTTAAAACAGTTTCACTCGAAATTTGGAAGGCATTTCATTGTCTTCTAGCTTCTGATATTGCTCTAGAGAGGTTCTGCCATTCTCATTCACAATCCTTTGTATCTGATGACTTTTCCTCTTCAGAGGTGACCTATGATTCCACAATAACATGTGGTAGGTTAGATTGTTATTCAAAATACTCACTTTTCTCCCTCCCACGACTTACTTTGGCTAGTGGGATATTAGCAAGTATGTTGCAAGCAGGGGCTTGAAAAACACTTGTGTGGTTGGGCTTGTTTTCTTAGGCTTATGCCATCAGAAGCACAGAACAGGCTGATGACTAGCCCACTGGTTCTAGGAGGAGGATGAGTAACACATGGAGCAAAGCCAAACTCTCCTAGCCAAGCTCAGCCTGAATCAGCAGAGCTGCACAGTGGAGCCCAGCTTGGATCTGCCAGCACTCAGCTGATTCATAGATCAATGACAATAAACGACTGTTATTTTAAGCCACTGAATTTTTGGATGTTTGTCATATAACATTTTGTGGCAATAGCTTTTGGTTCAGAAATTAGTATCTAATTGGTATTAGAAATTGGTATTTGTAGTGGGGTATAGGCACAAGAACACAAAAAAATAAGTGGCATTGGTTTGGAGACTGAATGATGGGCACGAGAAAACTGTTATAGGAGGCTGGAAAGAAAATGGTAATCTGTGTTTTGCAGGGATGAGACATTTTCTAAAACTGTCACCTTTGGTAACTTGGAAGTTAGCATATGTACCTAAAAATATTTGGATTTGTGCTGAGAAGTCTTCAGGCACAATGATAAAAGTGTGAGCTAGTTGTATTTAGCTGCATATAATAGGTACTACAGATGAGTTCAGAAAAGAACCAGCCAGGTTTCAAGGAACATGTAGGTGGAATACAGAGAGCCCAAGAATTCTGGGACTTGCTGAGTTGGAAAATAAACTTTTACATCTCCAATGTAGTTGGCAAGTCAGCTACATCGGGCCTTCTGTCCTGGAAGGTTCCACAGTTCATCTTCACAGGGTTAGATACCTCTCCTGGCTTTAGATTTGCCTTTCCTCGCCACAGAGCTTCAGCAAGCCCCACTACCTGGGGCTGATGTGTAGTCCTGGAAGCACACACAGCATAATATTGACCAGAGGATCACTTCGTAGCAAAGGAGGCTTGGGAATAGGACAATGACCATGGGATCCACTGGTCATATCAGATACTACATCATCTAGATGGAGCCAGCCTCATAAAGCATTGGAATGGTTACTAAAAGCATAGCTGAAGCTCCAGCTGGAGGCAATGCTCTGAAAGGACAGGGTACCATCCTGCAGGATGCACTGTATACACTAAACTGGGGTTCGCCATATGGTGCTGTGTCCTCAACAGGAAGAATACATAGGTCTGAGAACCAAGGAGTGGAAGCAGGAGTGGACCCACTTATCATTTCCAGTGACATCCTGGGGAACTTTGTGCTTCTTGTCTCTACAACTCTGGGCTCTATGAGATTAGAGGTCTTGGTTCTCAAATGAAGTGTAGCTTGGCAGGAGACACAGCAAGTGTCCCATTGAACTATATACTATGGCTTCCACCAGGGCATTTTGGACTCTTTCTATGAAGAGACCAGCAGGTGAAAAGAAGAGATCATTGACTTTCATCGGCAGGAAGAGATGAGGCTGCCTGTATACAATGGGAGAGGGAGGAAGGAATGTATATGGATCCCAGGTGATGCCTGTGGTCACGTTTTTCTGTTGTCTTGCCCTATCTTGACTAGCCGTGGGCAATAAATTCCTCCTGACAAGGGTGTGATTGCCAACAGCTAAGACCTTCTGGAATAAAGATAATAAAGATAATAAAGAGGGGGAATTTAGATTGGATAGTGCAGGTAGGAGAAGATGACTATGGGTTGCCATCTCAAGACAAATGGCGGCACTAGGGACTATATTCCTCCCATTAACTTCTCTCTTCTAAGTATTTCCTCAAGAAGAGGGCCCACAGGAGCCATGGGAAACTGGATCTGTGGAGGACAAGAAATGGACTGTGGCAGTAGCTGAAGGTACACTGCTTAGATGTCCCTTTAAGATAGTCGGCCATGGAAAGCATAGCTGAGTGACAGCTACATAGTCCTAGACAGGACTTTCTTTCCTCTCTTCTTTCCCAGGTAGCAGACCTGCATTATATTCTTCTGCTCTCCATTCCTTTACCTTCACAGGCGTTTCTCCCAATAAATCTCTTGACTACCTAATCTCATCTCAGAGGATCCAACGTGACATAAATGCCACGTTGCCAACGTGACATAAAAGCATTTCTATTGGAAATAATAGTGTGACTTAGCATGGTTTGAATTCATTGTGCTGGACACTTGGGAGACCCTTTTAGTTCAGGGACTGAAGACTTTCAGCCAGAGGAATTTTTTTTTTTTTTTTGAAACTGAGTCTCGCTGTCACCCAGGCTGGAGTGCAGTGGTGTGATCTCGGCTCATTGCAACCTCCGCCTCCTGAGTTCAAGCAATTCTCCTGGCTCAGTGTCCTGAGTAGCTGGGATTACAGGCATGCGCCACCATGCCCAGCTAATTTTTGTATTTTTAGTAGAGATGGGTTTTCACGATGTTGGTCAGGCTGGTCTCAAGCTCCTGACCTCATGATCCCCCCGTCTCGGCCTCCCAAAGTGTTGGGATTACAGGTATGAGCCACCGCGCCTGGCTGGATTTTTTTAAAAATAGAGACAGGATCTTGCTATGTTGAACAGGCTGGTCTTGAACTTCTGGCCTGCAGCGATCCCTCACCCACACCTCAGCTTCTGAAAGTGCTAGGATAACAGGCATGAGCATTGGCAAATCTGAGGTGCCTGGCCTCAAATTTCTCTCTCTGGAACTCCTATTTTGAATGTTGATCCCCAGGATCAAGCTTCTAATTTTCTTATTTTTTCTCCTCTGTTGCCCATATCTTTGTCTTTTATTTCTGTTTCCTAAAAGAGTTCCTCAACTTTATCATTCAACTTTTAAAACTTAGCTTTCTTACTCGTAATTTCCAAGGGCTCTTTCTTATTTTACAGTTACTTGTTTTCTGTATTATTCTGTTTTCCTTTCATGAATGCACTTTCTGTTCTTATCTAAGGATGTTATTTCTAGTTTTGTCTTTGAAGTGTTTATTTATTGCCTACCTTGTCTCTACTGCCTCTAAGTAGCCTTTTCTGTTTTGTTTTTGTTTTTTTTGGTTTGACTTTTGTGTCTGTCTTTCATGCAAGGAAACTTTTAAAAATGTCTACTGATTCTTGACTATCTGTTCTTATTTAAGAGTGAAGCACTAGCCAGCTAAGTGACAAATCTGTGGGCTTGGGAGGGTTTTAAAAGCACTTATCTAAACATCTAGTAATACAGGTCCCAGGACATTTATGAAGAAAAGGAGACTGAATATTTAAAATAGGTACCATCCTTGGAAATTTTGAGTCTGGGGGTGACCTCTCCTCAGTCTCCTCTTGTCCTGAAATCTGTCACCCTCCTTGGTTCCACGGCACTGTATATGGCAGTAAGCTGGCTTTGTCAATGGGAGAAAATCAGATGTCAATATCTGTTAGAATTCTCTCTGGAGACTTGATGTCTGGAGAGAAGAATCTTACAATCTCCCTCCTGAAGGGTATAAGCCTGGCTGCTGGCTTTTTTGCAGCTGAGATGAGGAGAACATTTGCATCATTCAATATTTTTACTCTGGATTCTAACCCCCATCATATATTAGAAACCTTCTGGTTCAGTTTTTCCTCCAAAATATTTGTAAAGAAGGGTTTTTGTCATTTTTTTTTGGCTATGGGTGAGGACTAAGTGCTTATTAAATATATTTTAAACGAATCTCTCTATTTTTATCAGTTGCCTCACCCCAACTAGTGCTCAAAGCCTGGGCACTAGTTTGAGAGTTCATACAGGGCAAAATCAGTTTGCTTCTTGGTGATTTCATTCTCTGCAGGTTCTTACATTTCACATTCTCTGCAGGTTTTTACATTTCACCTTTCTCTATTCTGCTAAGGCCAGAGTCCTCTAGCTGCTTTCTGTCATCATGTATTGTGATGTGCGCTTCTATTTCTCATCTCTTTCCTGACAGGGGAAAGGAGAGATAAGGTCTTTTCTCCATCACCTTAAGCTGAGAGTCTTCCAGGTGATTTTCATGTTTAAGGAGTGCATGCGAATTCATAGCTAGCTTGTGCAGAACACGCCAGGAGAGCCTGGCCTAGCAGGGCTGGGAGAACCCACAGGGATGAACAAATGCAGCTGGATTGAAAGACAAGAGCAGAAAGCATGATTGAGCTGGGAAAGAGCTCTTTTCCAAACGGCCTATTCAAAAATGGGATGGGAACCGCAATTGGGTTGAGGTGCACTCAGTCAGCTATAGAGGAAGAAACAGATGTGAGATGCTCTGGCTGAGGCCGAGTCAAGGTGGAAGCAGCTTATTTGAACTCCTGTCCAAGCTATTCTAGTGGCCATGTCAGATCTGCCTTGATGCCACCTGTTCTCAGTATCTTCACGCAAAGTAAGAAGCACAAGCAGTTGAATTCCAATGTCAGCAAGTGGCCCTCTGTGTACCCTGCAGAAAAAGGCTCCCTACGGAAACGTTAAAGTCACACCTTTGCTCTAGCTCTACTTTGCCCTCATATTTTGTGGATCTTGTCCAACTTGAGCATTTTTCACCTGAAGGATTAAAATAGGGTGTGGTTTATGTGGGGGTAAAATGGCTACAGATTGATCATCATTAAAGCCAAGGAGAGACTTTTTTCATTCAAGCAAAGGGGAGACTTCAAAGTGTGAGAAAGCCAAGGAGGACACCAAATCTACAGACTAACCATAGTAAAAGCACAGGCATGCTGCCCACACAGAAGCATTGGAAATGAGCGTGTTGCCAAGGTAGCTGGAAAGACCCATTCTATTAGGTTGGCACAAAAGTAATTGCGGTTTTTGCTATTAAAAGTAATACTTAAGAAAAGTAATACTTCCCTACTCCCCTTGGACTTCCCATGGTAATAGTGACACAATTTTTAAAACGATTTATCTGAACATCTAGTAATACAAGTCCGAGGGCATTTATGAGGACAAGGAGATGACTGAATATTTGAAATAGGTATCGTCCTTGGAAATCTGGAGCCTGGGGGTGGCCTCTCTTCAACCCCCTCTCATCCTGAAGCCACATGGATGGTTTCTTGTCCCCACCCTTCCCTACACCTTCCCTCTGGCCCTGCTTTTAGGTCTTAAATGGATGAAATTTTCAGCACAGGTGATGCTTTTCCCTTTTGTCCCTCAGGGTGGTTTTTCTGTTGTCTTCGTTTGTTTTCCCCCATGGCTTGTATATTTCAAATAGAACAATTACGTGAGGATGATCAGCCTGGAAGCGCTTTCCAGAGCTGAATATTTCCAGAACAGAAGTAAGCAGGCTTCTTTCATTCTAAAGTCTACTGTGATTTTTAACAGGATTTCCTTATAGTGTTGTGTTCACTATAGTGAACACATATGATGTTCACTATAGTTCCTGATAGTGTTGTGATAAGTGTACCTGTAATTATTGTGGTGTAGATAATGAGTTGAGCTAGTGGGTTAATTAGTACGGGAAGGATATGACCAACATTTTCGGGGTATGGGCCCGATAGCTTGTTTAGCTGACCTTACTTTAGGATAGAGTGTATGAGGTAGCACGGAGAAGTTTGGATTCTCAGGGGTAGGTTCGATACCTACAATCCTAGAAATAAGAGGGTTGAGGCCTCTATTATTTACTCTATCAAAGTAACTCTTTTGTCAGACATATTTCTAGGTTTGAGGGGGAATCCTGGAGATTGCGATGGGTATTGAGGTGCATCGTATGAGTAGTGCCAGTGTGAGTGGGAGGAAACTTTTTCATAGTAGGTGTATGAGTTGGTCGTAACGGAATCGGGGGTATGCTGCTCGGATTCATAGGAATAGGGAAGTTAGGAAGAGTGTTTTGGTGGTGAAGCATGTTGTGAATAGCTCTGGTGAATGGATGGGGTAGAATGTGCCTAGGAAAATTGTGGTTGTTAGGGCGTTCATTATGATGATGTTTATGTATTCGGCTATGAAGAACAGGGCGAATGGACCTGCAGCGTATTCAATGTTAAAGCCTGATACTAATTCTGATTCGCCCTCTATGAGATCAAAGGGGGTTCGATTTGTTTCTGTTAGCGTGGAAGTAAATCATATTATGGCTAAGGGTCATGATGGTAGGAGAAGTCATAGGTGTTCTTGCGTTGTAATGAGTGTATTAAGGTTAAATGAGCCGCTTATTAGTAGGACTGATAGTAGGATAATAGCGAGGGTGACTTCGTATGAAATTGTTTGAGCGACGGCTCGTAGGGCTCCGATTAGGGCATAGTTTGAGTTTGATGCTCATCCTGATCATAGGATGGAGTAGACGATTAGGCTAGACATGGCTAGGATGAATAGGAGTCCTAGATTGAAGTTGATTACAGCGTTGGGTATGGGGAGGGGAGTTCATAGGAGAAGGGCAATGAAGAAGGCTAGAGCGGGTGCGATAATATAGAGGGTGGTGGTAGATGTTGAGGGTTTTAGAGGTTCTTTAGTGAAAAGTTTTATTGCATCAGCAAAGGGTTGTAATAGTCCATATGGACCTACAACATTGGGTCCCTTTCGTAGTTGTATATAGCCTAGTAACTTTCGTTCAACGAGTGTGAGGAATGCTATGGCAGCTAATGTAGGTATAACTAGAAGTAGAAGGTTTACTATGGTCATGATGTTAAGAAGAGGAGTTGAACCTCTGGTTATAAAGTTTTAAGTTTTATGCAATTACCGGGCTCTGCCATCTTAACAAACCCTGTTTTTGGGTGGAATGTGTGATACTTTGCTAAATTGAGACTAGGTCATTTATGTAATGAAGGCGCTTTATGAAGTGGGCCTTATTTCTCTTGTCCTTTCGTACAGGGAGAAATGTACAATAGATAGAAACCGACCTGGATTGCTCCGGTCTGAACTCAGATCACGTAGGACTTTAATCGTTGAACAAACGAACCCTTGATAGCTGCTGCACCATTAGGATGTCCTGATCCAACATCGAGGTCGTAAGCTCTATTGTCGATATGGACTCTAGAATAGAATTGCGCTGTTATCCCTAGGGTAACTTGTTCCGTTGATCAAATTATTGGATCAATTATGAATGTTAGCTCGCTTTGACTTGTGTGGTCTTAGCATGTGTTGTTCGGAGGTTTCGTTGTGCTCCGAGGTCACCCCAACCAAAATTTTTAATGCAGGTGTAGTAGTTTAAAGGTCCGTGGGTTTGTATGGTTTTTGATTGCATTAATAAATTAAAGCTCCATAGGGTCTTCTCGTCTTATTATCTTATGTCCGTCTCTTCACGGACAGGTCAATTTCACTGGTTAAAAGTAAGAGACAGTTAAACCCTCGTGGTGCCATTCATGCGAGTCCCTATTTAAAGAACAAGTGATTATGCTACCTTTGCACGGTCAGGGTACCACGGCCGTTAAATGTGTGTCACTGGGCAGGTAGTGCCTCTAATACTAGTAATGCTAGAGGTGATGTTTTTGGTAAACAGGCGGGGTTTGAGTTTGCCGAGTTCCTTTTACTTTTTTTAACCTTTCCTTAAGGCATGCCTGTGTTGGATTAACAGTGAAGGTAGCATGGGCTTGTTTGTGCTTGCTATGCCTGGCTGTTAAGTATCGGTGAGGCTTTCGGTCCGATTTAGGCTTATGCAGTGGAGAAAATATTCATGTTACTTATACTAGCATTATTGCTTCTATAGGGTGATAGATTAATCCAATGTGGTGTGAGGAGTTCAGTTATGTGTTTGGTATTTTTGAGGTGGTTGATGTTGAGCTTGAATGCTTTCTTAATTGATGGCTGCTTTTAGGCCAACTATGGTAATTGGGGGTTTTACTCTCTCCGTAAGGTTTTTTCCTAGTGTCTAAAGAGCTGTCCCTCTTTAGACTAGCAATTAAGCTTACAGGGGGATTAGGTAGTTCTGCAGGTAAGCTTAAGGTCGAACTAAGATTCTGTCTTGGATAACCAGCTATCACCAGGCTCGGTAGGCTTGTCACCTCTACCCAGAAATCTTCCCACTATTTTGGGGCCACATAGATGGGTGCGCTCTTTTAGCTGTTTTTGGGTAGCTCGTCTGGTTTCGGGGAATTTGGCTTGTAGTTCTCTTTGTGAAATTGTTTCTAGCTAATCCATTATGTGAAAGGTACAGGAGTTAGTCCTTGCTGTTTTGTGCTTGGGTGGTTTTCTATCTTTCCCTTACGGTACTATATCTATAGCGCCAGATTAAAATTTCTATCGCCTATACTTTGTGTAGGTGAATGGTTTAGTGTGTGTTGGCTTGGTATTAGTGTTGGCTATGCTTAGGGCTAGTATTGGCTCAAGGCAATCAAGTGGTATTGAGATTTTCTGGGTGTAAGCCAGGTGCTTTATATTAAGCTATGCCTTGATTTATCCAAGTGCACCTTCCAGTACACTTACCGTGTTACGACTTATCCCCTCTATGTAAATATTAGGGCGTTTAGTTAAGATGTTCCTTAAATATATTTGAGGGGAGTGACGGGCGGTGTGTGCGCGCTTTATGGCCTGGTTCAATTAAGCACTCTATTCTTAATTTACTGCTAAATCCTCCTTGGACTCTTAGGTTTCATAAGAGTTTTCATGGAATTTTCTGAGATAGAAAATGTAGCCCATTTTTTACCGTCTCATGGGCTACACCTTGACCTAACGTTTTTGCGGTGGGGGGCATTTGCGCTCACTTTGTAACCTTCATCAGGGTTTGCTGAAGATGGCGGTATATAGGCTAAGCAAGAGAGGGTGGGGTGGATCGGGGTTTATCGATTATGGAACAGGCTCCTCTAGGGGGATGTAAAGCACCGTCAAGTCCTTTGAGTTTCAAGCTGTTGCTTGTAGTATTCTGGCGAGTAGTTTTGTTATTTAACTATTGAGGTTTAGGGCCAAGCATAGTGGGGTGTCTAATCCCAGTTTGGGTCCTGGCTATTGTGTGTTCAGAAGCTTTAAAGCCACTTTCGTAGTTTATTTTACATCAGCTAGGGTTTTACAGTTTAGATGGAGTTTAGCTTTATTATGTCAGATCTTAAACACCCTCTATGCCGATCTCTATTAGCTAGGGTTAATCGTGTGACCGCGGTGGCTGGCACGAAATTAACCAACCCTAAATATAGCATAGCTTAGTTAAACTTTCGTTTATTGCTAAATATTTGTCACTGCTGTCTCCCGTGGGGGTGTGGCCAGGCAAAGCGTTTTGAGCTGCGTGTGCGTGCTTGATGCTTGCTCCTCTTGGTCATGATGATTTATAGGGCGTCTTCACCGGGACGAGGATGCTTGCATGTGTAATCTTGCTAAGAGCCAATAGAAAGGCCAGGACCAAGCCTATTTGTTTATGGGGTGTGCAAACCCATCTAGGCATTTTCAGTGTCTTGCTTTGGGCGGGTTTAAGCTACATAAACGGAGGTGTGAGTACAATTGTGAGGTAGTTTCTTTCGGGTTGTGGGGGAAGAGCCTGTCGTGGGTTGGTGTTGAGTGTTTAGTGAAGTAAATACTTATTAATTGAGGGAATGGCAGTTGGAGTCGTGCACACCTAAAAGATGAAAATACAAGCTCTGATCGGACATATTAAGACTTTTGTTTTTGGGGTTTGGCAAGAGTGGGTTTTGGATGAAGGTCGGAGATGGGGGTGGGGGGGGTTGGCGAAATTTTATTGTGGTTTGTGGTGTGGTGGGAGTGGTGTCGCGGAACTGGTTATTGGTATGTCCTACAAGCATGAATTAAATAACACCTTGCTGAAGTTTGCGTGGAGCTAAAATATTGAACGTAGGTGCGATCAACAACTGCATGTACTAGGAATCAAAGACAGGCGCATTCAGGACGGGATGTGGTGGGAGTCAGCATTCTGCGATGGGGTTGCGTGCGGACCAGAGATAAAAGATACCAAATGCATGGAGAGCTCCCGTGACTGGTTAATAGGGTGATAGACCCGTGATCCATCGAGATGTCTTATTTAAGGGGAACGTGTGGGCGATCTTGATTGCTATGGCCCTGAGGTAAGAACCAGATGCCGGATACAGTTCAGATATAGCTACCCCCACGAGTTATGGGCCCGGAGTGAGGAGAGTAGCACTCTTGTGCGGGATATTGATTTCACGGAGGATGGTGAGTAAGGGACTCCTAAGTGAGGGGGGGCATCCGTGGTGAGGAGGATTATTTAATAGGTATGTGCTATGTCCAGTGAACGACTTAATGTACTATGGACGATTAACATAGGCTGGTCTAGTTAATATCCGTAGGGAAGGTGGATTAGATTTGGAAGGGTCATACTATGTGTTACTGTTGAAGTTCTTATCAGAGTCCTTGCTTGTAAGCATGTTTTTCAAGGATGTTGGGTTGATATGTAATGATATGTGTTATGTACAGTTAAGCATATATAGTACTATATATTATACATGTTGGCTAGCAGTAATGCACGAATTACATAGTAGTATTATAAGTAAGTTAGTACTAGAATTATACTATGAAGCTCATGCAACATAAGAATACAGAAAGTAGTTTAAGTTAGAATGCCAGCTTTGGGTGTTGGCGGTGGAGTTAGGTACTTTCTTTCTGATTGCCCTAGGAAGAATGTTTCATTTCTGGTTTACAAGGCCAGTGTATTAATTTATACTACGAGGGCAAGTTCATTTGAGTAGGTTGTTTTCGATTAGGGAGACCAGTGGTATTAGGATTAGAATTGTGATAAAGTATATTACGGATGCTACTTGGCCGATAATGATGAGGGGTTGGGTTACTGGTTCGCTTCCAATTCAGGTGAGAGTTAATAGGATCGTGATTAGGAGTCAGAATAGAAACTCGCTGAGTGGGCGGAATATTATGCTTTGTTGTTTGGATTTGTGAAGTATGGGGATAACTGCTAGGATGAGAATTGATAGGAAGAGTGCTAATACGCCTCCCAGTTTATTGGGGACAGATCGTAGGATTGCGTATGCGAATAGGAAGTACCACTCTGGCTTAATATGTGGGGGGGTGTTTAGTGGGTCGGCTGGAATATAGTTGTCTGGGTCGTTTAGGAGGTTAGGTGAGAATAGTGTTAGTATTGCTAGGATGAAGAGAAGGAGAACTAGACCTAGGATGTCTTTAACTGTGTAGTAGGGGTGAAAGGCGATTTTGTCTGAGTCGGAGGAGATTCTGCAGGGGTTGTTTGATCCTGTTTCGTGTAGGAATAGTAAGTGTACGGTTGTGAGAGCGACGATGATGAAAGGTAGGATAAAGTGTAAGGTGAAGAATCGTGTGAGAGTGGGGCTATCAATGGCGTATCCACCTCAGATTCATTGAACGAGATTGGTTCCGATATATGGGATTGCCGATAGTAAATTTGTGATTACCGTTGCCCCCCAGAATGATATTTGGCCCCATGGGAGGACATAGCCCATGAAAGCTGTTGTTATGGTTATAAGAAGGAGTATAATGCCAATATTTCAGGTTTCTAGGAGGAGGTATGAGCCATAGTAGAGGCCTCGGCCCATGTGTAGGAAAAGGCAGATGAAGAGTATAGAGGCGCCATTGGCGTGGAGGTAGCGAGTGGTTCAGCCGTAGTTTACATCTCGGGTAATATGTGCGATTGAGGAGAAGGCAGAGGAGGTGTCTGGTGAGTAGTGTATTGCTAAGAATAGGCCTGTGATGATTTGTAGAATTAGGCAGGCTGTAAGAAGTGAGCCGAAGTTTCATCATATGGAAACGTTAGATGGGGTGGGTAAATCAATGAGAGAACGATTAATTATTTTTATGATTGGGTTGGATTTGCGTATTGGAATCATTAGTGCTTTTATAGTTGAAGTACAACGATGGTTTTTCATATCATTGGTTATGGTTAGAGTCCATATGGAAGCAATGACGTATATTTTGTGTACATTGAGTGTATTATTAGTTATGGGATTTGTGGGTTTTTCTTCCAAGCCTTCTCCTATCTATGGGGGTTTAGCGTTAATTGTTAGTGGTGTGGTTGGTTGTGTGATCGTTTTAAATTGTGGAGGGGCTTATGTGGGCTTAATAATGTTTTTGGTTTATCTAGGGGGTATGATAGTTGTTTTTGGTTATACTACAGCAATGGCTATTGAAGAGTATCCTGAGACATGAGGTTCGGGATTTGAGGTTCTAGGGGGTCTTTTAGTAGGGTTGATGATGGAAGTGGTGTTAGTTTTATGGGTTTTAAGTTTGGATGAAGTGGTAGTAGTGGTGGTTAGTCTTAGTGATACGGGTGATTGGGTGATTTTTGAGGGGGAGGGATCAGGATTAATTCGAGTTGATTCTATTGGTGCGGGTGCCTTGTATGATTATGGGCGTTGATTAGTGGTAGTTGCTGGTTGAACGCTATTTGTTGGTGTGTACGTTGTGATTGAGATTGTCCGGGGCAATAGATTATATCATTAGAAATAGGGCTAGGGTAAGGGGGATAAGGAAAGAGAGGGAATAGAGTTTGATTATGCCTTTTTGGGTGGCTACAGTTATGGAAGCAGTGATATGTGTTTGTGAGATTATTTTAGGTATGGATTTTTCTAGTCATGTTGAGTCTAATAGGAGGAGGGCTAAGTTTTGGCTTATAAGTAGATTTTGATAGGGGATTGTACGGTGAATTGTGGTGGGAAAATACCCTAGTATGTTGGAAAATTTGAATATTTGTGATGGGTTTTTTATTTTTAGTTTGTTTGTTATAAGGTTGAGGTCCAGGGCTGCTAGGAAACCTAGGGCAGTTGCGCCTAGGGCTGAGAGTTTTAAATAGAGGGGTATTGTTGGCTGGGGGGGTGAAGTGGGGGGGATGCTATTGGTGATAAGAAATCCTGTGATTATGCTGCCTATTGCGAGGCGTTTAATTGGGTTTAGTAGAGCGGGGTTGTTTTTGTTAATGTTTGTTAGAGCCGGGAAGCGAGGTTGTCCCGTTAGGGTGAGGAGGATAGTTCGAGTACTGTAGGCGCTTGTTAGGGAGGTAGCGATGAGAGTAATAAATAGGGCTCAGGCGTTGGTATACGACGTATTTGTGGCTTCGATAATAAGGTCTTTGGAATAGAAGCCTGTGAGGAAGGGCATTCCTGTGAGTGCTAGGTTGCCAATGATTAGGGAAGTTGAGGTGAGGGGTATTGTTTTAAATAGGCCCCCTATTTTTCGAATGTCTTGTTCGTTGTTTAGGTTGTGGATAATGGATCCGGAGCATATAAAAAGTATGGCTTTAAAGAAGGCATGGGTGCAGATGTGTAGGAATGCTAAGTATGGTTGGTTAATGCCAATGGTGACTATTATTAGACCTAGTTGGCTTGAGGTGGAGAAGGCTACAATTTTTTTAATGTCGTTTCGTGTGAGGGCACAGATGGCTATAAATAGGGTAGTAATAGCCCCCAGGCATAATGTAAGATTTTGAATTAATGTATTGGTTTCTATTAAAGGATGGAAGCGAATAAGCAAGAATACCCCGGCAACGACTATGGTGCTGGAGTGAAGTAGGGCTGAGACTGGAGTTGGGCCTTCTATAGCAGAGGGTAATCAGGGGTGAAGGCCAAATTGAGCTGATTTTCCTGCTGCTGCTAGGAGAAGGCCTACTAGTGGAAGGGGACTTAAGTTGGAATTTAGGGCTAATATTTGTTGAAAGTCTCATGAGTTGTAATGTAGGAGAAATCATGTTATAGCTAGGATAAGACCAATGTCGCCAATGCGGTTATATAGGATTGCTTGGATGGCTGCTGTATTGGCATCTGTTCGAGCGTGTCACCAGCTAATTAGGAGGAAGGATATAATCCCTACGCCTTCTCAGCCGATAAAGAATTGGAAAAGGTTGTTAGCAGTAACTAGAACTAGTATGGCAGTAAGGAAAATAAGGAGGTATTTGAAGAATTGGTTGATGTTTGGGTCTGAGCTTATGTACCATAGCGAGAATTCTATAATGGATCAGGTAATGAATAGTGCAATTGGAATAAATATTATGGAGAAGTAATCTAGTTTAAAGCTTAATGTTAGGTTTAATGTTTGGGTAATTATTCAATGTCAACTCCAAATGGTTGTTTCTTGGTTTAAGAAGATGTATAAAGTTGTTGAAGGAAGGCTGGTAATAAAAGCATATATTACGGTTATTTTTACGTAGTTTGGGTATGGACGTTTTTTGTTAGGGTTGATAAGGGTGGCAAAAATTGGAAGAGTTAGGGAGATGAGGGTTGTTATTATGATGGGAGTGTACATGATTATTACTTTTATTTGGAGTTGCACCAATATTTTTGACTCCTAAGGCCAATGGATAGCTGTTATCCTTTAAAAGTTGAGAAAACCGTAGTTTTAAGTACGGAGACGTGGATTAGCAGTCCTTGCGAGTTTTCTCGGTAAATAAGAAGTGGTAAGCTTCTATAGTTAGATTCACAATCTAATGTTTTAATTAAACTATATTTACAGGAAGTGAACCCTAGAATGATGTTGGGGTTAAGAGATAGAAGAATAATTGGAGCGAGGTGTATGAATATTAATATGTTTTCTCGTGTGAAATCAGTTTGTTTATGAAAGACTCTAGCATGGAGTTTATTTAGGAGAAACAAATGACTTTCTAGGTTCCACTACTTGGCTGAGAGGAATTCATGTTTTAGGAAGCCCCAGATGGGAAAACCTTGTTGTTTTCTTCTCTTAACTGATCTGTATTTTCCATTTTTTCTACTTGCTTTTATTTCCCACAATCCAGACTCGCCTTTTCTACTTTGCCTATCCAACGATCTAAAACACTATGTAAAGATTGTGTCTTTACATAAGTCTTGTTGCTTCTTTTAAACATTAGCCATAATCCAAAAAAGAAAAAAGTCTTAGGACTATAGTCCTAACAACACAAATTTTAACGCTGACCAAAGCAATTTCTATTTTAATTTAGATTATTTGAGCTGAATTTGCAGGGCGAAGTGGTCATGGGTAAAACTAACCATTAGTTACCTCAAGCTTGCAACAATGGCAAAGAAATGTCAAGCCATTAATTAAAATGACTTCCACTGCCCCTCCTGGAATCAAGTCGTTCCCAGTTAGTCAACATCTGTCACAATCTGTGTAAAAGGGCAGAACACACTACACCCCAGCACATTAAGTTAGAACACAGAGGTCTTCGGTCACTGCCAGGGTAACTTGTCTGTGGCATGATAGTTGCCAAGTGAAACAGAGCCTTCTCTGTAGGGAGCCCTCCTGGGCTGAGGCTCCTTTTCTTCCCCTTTATTTCTTGCTAGGCTGGCAGGAGCCAGGCTGTGGCCTGCTGACTGCATCTGCCAGATGACTACAAATGTGTGAGTAAACCCATTCTCAAGACCAAGAGAACCTCTCAGTTGAACCAGGCCCAAGTTGCTCACCCGCTGAACTGCCAGTTAAATAAATGGTGGTTGTTTTAATCCACTAAATGCTGGGATGGTTTGTTACACACCAGTAGGAATCAATACAGTATACTTGTCGATCTAGGAATTCCTGTCTTGTCAAATCTGAGAAAATTCTCAGTCATTATCACTTCAAATATTACTTTTTTCCCATTTTCTAGTCACTCATTCCAAAACTCCTAGTGGATGTCTTTTCTGTCATTTCTGGTTCTGTCTTTTGTGATCTTAAACTTTCATTCATTTTTTTTCCATTTTTACTTCTGTGTTACATTTTGAGTCATTTCCTTAGTTCCAGTTTGCTTATTTTCTATTCAACCATTAAATATTTCTATTTAGTTTTGAGTTTCAGTGACTGTAAGTTTCATTTATAAAAGAACTATTTGGTTATTTTCTAAATCTGCATTTTGATTTTACATGTTTTTCTGTTTTTTAATTTGTGTTTTCCTTTGCCCTTGTAAATCATTTAAAATGTACTTATTTTATAATCATCTATAGCTTGATCTATACTTCTTGGGCATTACTTTTTCTGTTAATTTCATGATCTGACCTTCAAGGTGGGTTCCTCCTGTGGTTTGTCATTTTTAGTATGAGCTTATTTTCAGCAGAGATTTCTCCCCTCTGGTGAAGATCTGTATGCCTTGGGTTATGTGATTGTCACTTCACTGTGCCCGCCAGTTTGCTTCTGATGGAGTCCTACAGATATCACCAACTCTCAACCAGCTCTAATGTTTCTTGGTATTTCTGCCCACAGTGAAAATTCAGAGCTTATTTCAATGTAGGGCATGGGCTTGGCATGGGCTTTTTCTATATGACCTTTATTATTATTATTATTATTTTAAACCTATAGCCTGAGGACATGGGAGCTTTTTTTCCTGATTTGTTTTTGCCAACACTGCAGCCCTCAGGAACTCAGATTTTGCAGAGTGCTCAATTCCAGTTGCCTTCCTTACTCACACCAGAGATGACATTTTATTGGCCTGCAAGGGTGTTAAACTCCCAAGGGTGTTAAAATCCCTGGATCTCCAGGGCCTGTCATTGGTCCAAACCCTGCAGAGGCTGCAGTGACATTAGCCCCTACTTACTGCCCAGCCTCTGAGCTCCCTCTTTGTTTCTGGAATCTGGGGATTTCCCTTTCGCTCTGTCTATAGATGATTGTGCTGGACCCCTATTGACTCCAATAGGAATGCACCAGGTTCAAGAGGCCAAAGAAGAGACCTGGAGCCAGAAAATGAGACATACGATTTGATTTGGGGGAACTTACGTACAGGGATGGACTGGTGGCAGTGGGCTGGATAGGAGAACCACAACTGCTTTCCAACAGCCTGTAGTTCATACAGCACCTTCACTTAGCACCCTCTCTCCAGCAACATCCACGTGGCAACCCCCATTTCCTAGGCTGAGTTATTGCTGTCAGATGTGTTTGCCATTCAGGCTGCTGTATAGAGTATGCTTAAGTTATTGCTGTCAGGTACATCCACCATATATATACATATACATGTACGTATATATGCACATACATGTATGTATGTGTGTACATATTTGTACTTATATACATGTGTGTGTGTATATATATATATAAAAAACCTTTTCTCTGTGTTTCTCTGTAATAGTAATTGAAGAGGGAATTCTTCTATATAATCTTAGTCCACTATATTGCTGGAAGTTCTCTTCTCCATACTTTTGAGATACGAATTTTACCTTTCAATATTATAAAACTATAACAAAGCTGTAAATTTTGGGAATTGGTATATGTTTGTTTTTAGAAAAATTGTTAGAAGCATCCCAATAGCAATGGGAGGCTTTAACATACTACCTTGAATCTGTACCAAATAAAGAAAGTAAAAATTAAGCACAAAAGAGGGATCTAATACTATAAACAAGGTAGATTTAATACATATGTATCAAACATAGTAACCTAGAAGCAATGAATATACATTTTCTGATGCCCACTTAACATTAACGACTTTTAAGAAAGCTTTAAATAGCAACAGATAGAGTTGAGTTGCTTTGGCCTATTGCTAAAGGCATCTAACCCACCTGCTTTGTGGGAGGTCATCTGCTTTGAACCTCAACTGTATCCAAGTCAGATTTAAACTCTGTGGGCCATTGGAATTGTCCTCTGAATCATCTCCAACTCTGCAGGATACATAATAGAGCCACTTTGTTGTTCTGGAATTTAAAGACAGGGTCTTATTCAACTTTGGCTATTTTTGTGCAGTCCATGGATCCTTGAAACAGGACATTCTACTTTACCAATATCTGACTCATAGAAGACCTATATATATACCTACCAGGTGGCTACTACCCAGTAACTCCTACCACCAATACCATGACATTTGTTTTGAAAACCTTAGCTTATTGCAATATTGCTTATAATTATGAAACATTAGAAACAACTGAAATGCCTATCAAAGAGAGAATTTATAAATAAAATGTAACATATTCACATCTATTTTGATATGAATTACCGTAATATTCTATTAGGATATGAATTGTTATAATGGCCATTAGAAGCAATGGATTGTTCCCATATATAACATAATATATCCATGCATAAAGTATCTATACAATACCAACACATAACATCATGTAAAGAAAAGAGATTCATGGAATAAAATATACATGTCATTTATATAAATTTTAAAAACACAGAAATAATACACTATATTGTTTAAGACCATATATGTATGTAAAATTATTACCAGTAGACTGATTTGGATATACACTAAATTCATGCTACTTGCTTCTGGAGGTTGCAGTAAAGAACTGGAACTGTGGCTGGGGACATCACTTTTATCTGTTTTATTTAGTTCATTTTTTATAAACAATCCTTGAGGCAAATAATGAGAAGCTGTTAATAAATGTCTATTAGTCTTTTTGCATATTGGTTGCATTTCTCTTTTTGATGACTTTATTGAGTATAATTGATGTACACTAAACTGCACATATTTAAAGTGCACATGGGATAAGTTTTGACAAGTGTATATACCCATGGAACCTTTACCACAGTCAAGACAATGAACATTCGTTACCTCCAACAGTTTTCTCAGGCCCTTTTGTAATCCATTTTTTCCTTGGACAACCACTGATTTGTTTTCTATCACTATAGATTAGTTTTATATAAACTCATCTATTTATATAAATCCCATTTATATAAATGGCATCCCATAGTAGGTACTCTTCTGGTTGTGGGGGGATGTCTATCTGCCTTAATTCAGTAATTTCTCAAGATAAAAACAATTTTAAAAATCTCAGAACTGCTGAAAACAATCTGGGGCATATAATCTGTGATTATATTCCCCCCTTTCAGAAAGGGGGAAAGGAGGGGATCTGTGGAAAGTAGGTACCATTTGGGATAGATTGCCAAGCAGGAAGAATAAGCACACTTATTATAATGGCTTCCACATTCCCCAAATTATTTCCTTCATGTAATCTTTTTTTTTTCCATTTTGTGACAGTGTCTGAAACTGCACAGATGAGAGTCTTTTGGATAAGTAAGCTACCCATTTAAAAACAGACGCTTTGCTCAGAATTTACTCATGGCAGCTGGTTCCAGTAGAAGCTTGTCATCCTAACCCTCACCCAAACTTAGCTTCATTAAGGAAATGCGTGTTTGGATCATAAGCGAGAGGAGCTAAGATGTATTGAGGCATGGAGAATTGGGGACTGTAGGAAGATCTGAGAAGGCAGCACCCTAGGAGACTTCGGGGGACAATAGGATATCAGGAAGCAGGACCCAAGGAGGTAGGGAGGGCCAGAAAAGAATGTGAGAAGACACCCAGAGTTAATAGCCATCCCTTTCCTAATATTCCCTATGGGCGGCTCCCTGATGAGAAACTGGAGGAAGAAATTCCCATCTTCTTGCATCTTCTATTCTCAACATCAGAAAACTCCTATTCTTGAAATTCCACCTCATATCATTATTGCTCTGTGGATTAAACTGGCTCTTGTTTGCTAGGCTTAGAGTCCAAATACAAGATATAACATTGATTCTGTGGAGAAACGTGCCAAATACCAAATAATTGATCTACAAAGAAAGTTCTGAAACATAACCTGTTATACGCCAGGGATTTCTTACATGTGTAAATCTTTGTAACAATGAACTATGTTCTAATGGAAATATTTTCACAGATATAATTCTTAATCTATAGCCAATATCAGTCATTAAAACATACTGTTCAGTCTTGGGGCCCATAGGTGGAAGATGTTGTGAAGACATTGGAAAGGAGCCAGGGGAGACAAAGTAACTCATGAAAGGTTTTGAAAAATAGCCCTTCAGGGAAATGTCTACATTTATTCCGAGGAGAGAGGTGTGAGTATCAGTCTTCAAACTGTAAAAGGATGTTACATTATTGACATCAAGTCTTTTTTTCTTCTTGTCCACAGAGGGCAATATGAGAGGAAATGAGTTTAAACTGCAGCAGAGGGGATTTAGGCTAGTCAGGTGTCCCCAGCTTGAAGATGAGAGGTGCATTCTCAAGCTCCCAAGCCTCAATCTCATAAGGGAGTAGGTCCTTCTTGAGGAATTTTTTTTTTTTTTTTTTTTTTTTTTTTTTTTTTTTTTTTGCGCTCTGATCAGTGGCAGGCCAAGTTCACACAGCCCTGGTCTGCTTGAAGTTGTTTGCATACATTAGTGTTTGCGAAACTAAGTTCTGTCCAAGAACAGAAAATGTTTCATGGCTACATGGAGGGTAAAGAAAACGTGAAGTTGCCTCATACGAGGAGAATCCAGACATGAGAAATCTCAGCCTTTGGTCCATCATTTTGTCAATCTGCTCAAAAGAGCATGGATTCACAGGAGAAGTGTCCAGGAGGAGGGTGGTGCCAGCCCCACTGCTCCGAGGGCAGTTGGACCACATCTCAGGCACTGGGTCGAGGTCTTGGCAGTCAGGATGTCTCCAGGGGCTGTTGAGAAATTGGAGTGCCTCCAGAGGGGAGCAACGGGGACAGAGGAATCTGGAAACTGGGTCAAAGAAGGAGCAGTTGAAGGAACCACATGTGTTGGCCTGAGGAAGATAAGTTGCAGTGGGGACGAGAAGCTGTTTTCAAATATTTGAAGTGCTGTCAGGTGGAAGAGCAGTGAAAATTGTGTGGCTCCAAACGGTAAACCCGGGACCCATGAGTACAGGTCACAGGGACGGTGTCCGCTGAAAAGAAGGAAGCATTTTATAATCATTAAAGATGTTCAAAGTAGATGGTGGTACTTCGTGATATAGAAAATGTTGGTATGAAGACTAGATATATATAAAAATGTTGGAGGAAGAATTTTTGAGCTTTTTTTTTTTTGTCTCACCAAGCAAACGAAACTTTTTGGAGAGAGATGACCTAGCAAAAGATTTTTTCTCTTGGTGATCGGGAAAGGCAGTCTTTGCAGACCGAACCACTAGAGGGAGTCAGGGCAGCAGCGTTGCAAGGCCGCCGTCCATTCTCTTCACCGAAGCAGCAACTGATACCCAGGCCTGGCTCTCCGGTTCTAAGTTCCCCTGATTTCAATATCACCCCCATGAATCTTTCTGAAATGTTTACATCTGATTAAATTCTTTAATGTCTGAGAGACCTCTGTGTGTAGAGAGGCACAATCACTGCTATTTGTTGTCTGTTTACATCTTTATTTATTAATTATATAATAAACAGTATTCTCCTTAAAATTCAAATACTCCTTAAATGACTAAAAATGAAAACTTATGCATTTAACAAATGTGACATTTTCCAAATGTTTAAATATTAGTTTATAAACTAAATGAATTATCCTAAATATATGTAATATATAGTATATAATATATACTTCTAAAATCACAAATATCCTATATCTAAGTATTTTAAATGCTACAAATGCCTTAAAAGCAGAACCACACAAATGAATAATCACTATGATACATATACAAAGTGATACATACACAAAGTGATGAAATATAGCTAAAAAGATTTCCAAGCAAAGTGTTGAAGGTACCACCTGGTTTCTTCTTGGTGCTTATAGTAAAATGCAAGAGGAGAGTGATAAATTGAGGGAAGAACTTTTAAACAAAAAGGAATCAGGACTTGATGATTCTGAAAATTCTCAGTCTCTCCAGATGGCAAAAGATGTTAAAATTAAGAAATTACTTTTGAACATGTGGCATAGAGATAAGTCCTGGCCTAGAGAAAAAGCTAAGTAGTGATTGTACAAGCTTTTGTTAAAATCTCAGGAAGATTAAGGGATCAGAGTAGCATGCAGTCATACAAAGGGCCCTCTCCAGAGATTAACTGTGTATCTCACGGAACCTCTTAAATAACAGGGCCTTTTGGAAGCTTAATTGAGTTATCTTTCAACCTTCTCAGCAGGAACTCAAGGTAGAGGAGGGCCTAAGTCCAAAAGAACCTTGGATGTGGCCTTTGTGTAAAGGGAAATTTACTGGAGACCCACAAAGTATTTAAGAAAAGTATTTCAGCAAAAACACTGCCAACTTAAACTGAAAGGGACAGAAAGAGTACAAAATGAAAGGAGGCTGTTAGATCTCCAAAATTCTACTGGCAGGAAGCAGAATGATAAAACTACTCAGCTGCAAACATGTGCTACTTTTCATGAAAAAAGGAAAGATGACTCAGAGGGTGGAACTAAGAGCTATGGTGAATTATTCCCAACCCTTGAAATCTAATCAAAGAATTCTGACTGAAGTTTGCTAGGTTGGATTTTAAAACTACTTTGGACTGTAACTCCTTTTTATCTTCCATTGCCCACCTCTCCTTCTCTTTTTAACTAGAAATGTCAATAACTATTTTACTATATTCATTCCTTCGTTGTGCATTAGGAGCAAGATGATTTGTCTTTAGTTTTATAGATTGAGAGGAACTGTGCTCAAGGAGCCTCATGCATACCTGGACCTGATTTAAATGGTGAGATGCTGGACTTCAAGCAGATGCTGTCATGATATGAGGTTCTCAGGGACCTTGGGAAATAGTAAATGTATTTTGCATGTGAGAGGGACACAAATCATTGGAGGCCAAAGGGGTGAACCGAGGACAGATGCTAGGGTAGCTCCCACAATCCCCACCTCCTGATTTCACCCTTGTGGGATCTCTCCATGAGTGTGGATGGAACCTGTAATTTGCTTCTAACTATTAGAATTTGGCAAAAATGATGAGATATATGTGATTATGTTTACATGATTATATTATATAAGATTCCGAGTACATTGAGCTGCATAGAGAGAGCACGGGGGCAAGTGAGAGCCAGGTGGGCACTGGACAACCCTCTGCCTCACTGAGGAAAAATAACTAAACAAGGGCAAAAGAGATCCATGGAACCTGAGAGGCAAAGTGTTATTATATGCATTATTTGGCAAACTTGTCAGGAGGCGCATAAGAAGAAGCACCCAGATGGTTCAGTCAACTTCTCAGTTTTCTGGGAAGTGCTCAGAGAGGTGCAAGACCATGTCTGCTAAAGAGAAAGGGAAATTTGAAGACATGGCAAAGGCGAACAAGGCTCGTTACGAAAGACAAACGAAAACCTATATCCCTGCTAAAGATCCCCTTTAGGACAAAAAAGTAGTTCAAGGATCCCAACGCACCCAGGAGGCATTCTTTGGCCGTTTTCTTGTTCTGTTCTGAGTATTGCCCAAAAATCAAAGGAGAACATCCTGGCCTATCCATTGGTGAGTTGTAAAGAAATTGGGAGAGATGTGGAAGGGCACTGCCGCAGATAATAAGCAGCCTTATGAAAAGAAGGCTGTGAAGCTGAAGGAAAAATATGAAAAGGATATTGCTGCATACTGAGCTAAAGGAAAGCCTGATGCAGCAAAAAAGGGAGTTGTCAAGGCTGAAAAAAAGCAAGAAAAGGAAGAAGAGGAAGATGAAGGTGATGATGATGATGATGATAATGAGTAAGTTGGTTCTAGCACAGTTTTTTTTTTCTTGTCTAGAAAACATTTAAACCCCTGTTAACAACTCCTTTTAAAGAGAGACATTGAGATGTAAGGCTGTGTAACATTTGTTTTTAAACTGTGCAGTGTCTTTTTTGTATAGTTAACACACTACTGAATGTGGCTTTAGATAGCACTGTCCTGGTGTATTTTCAATAGGCACTAACCTTGCCTGATACAGTATGGGGATTGTAAACTGGCAAGGAAATTTAAAGCAGGTTCTTCTTGGTGCACAGCACAAATTAGTATACATGAGGATGGTAGATTTTTTTATTTTCACTTGTCTCTGATGCAGCTTATATGAAATAATTGTTTTTTTTTAAGTGAATACCACTCTGTAATTGCAAAAAAAAAAATTGCAGCTGTTTTGTTGACATTCTGAATTCTGAATGCTTCTAAATAAATACAATTTTTTTATTAGTAAACAAAAATGTTCTAATCCATCTTTCCAGAAGATTCTGTCTCACTTGCTGACTTTGAAAAAGCAAGTGGCCATGTGAAGAGGGCCATATAGCATAGGAGCTGAAGGCAGCCTCCAACTGACAGCAAGAAAATGAGGTCCTCAATCTGACAACCTGCAAGAAAAGTGAATGCTGTAAAAGCCACATGAGCTTGGGAGCAGATCTGACCCTAGCCAAATCTCTGAAGTCCACAGGCAGGAAATGAAGACCAGAAAAAGGCTATTGTCTCATGAATATGAGCCAGACTCCACAGAAGCTGGAGTCCTTCATTATGGAGCTAAACACACACACCTGGCTTAGGAGTCAGAAAAACTCAAGGAGAATTCAGGGAAGTAGAGAAATTGCAAGCTCAGATGCTGCTTCATACCAAAGAAGCAAGTCAGCAGATCAGCAACAATGTGTATCAGCTCCAAAATAACTTACACAGGTACCAAGACAAGACATTATATACACTTATATAGTCAAATACTTTAAAACTGTTAACAAACTTGCTACAATTGTCTCATTTGTCTTTTAATCTTAATATCACAGGTCAAGTTTGTAATCTCAAAAGTTCACCCTGGCTGCTGTATGGAGTATTCTCTTATCTGCTCATACTACATTGTGCTTATTCATTCATCAGTTAATGGAAATTTGGGTTGTTTCCTGATTTTGACTGTAATGAATAATGTTGCTGTAAACATTTGTGTACAGTTTTGTGTGGACATGCTTTTCCTTCTCTTGGGTAGGTTCCTATGAATGGAATCACTAGATTGTATGGTAAATGTATGTTTAACTTTTAAAGAAACTGTCAAACCGTTTTCTAACATGAACGGGCCATTTTACATTCTTATCAACAGTATATGAGGGTTTCTATTTTTCCACATCCTCACCAACATTTGGTGTTGTCTCTCTTTTACATCATAACTATTTTAGTGGGGATGTAGTGATATCTTATTGTGGATTTAATTTGTGTCTCCCTAATGACTAATGATATTGTGCATCTTTCCATATGCTTGTTAGCCATTTATGTACCTTCTATAGTGAAATGGCTATTCAAATCTTTTGCCCATTTAAAAATCGACTTGTTTTTCTTATTAGTCAGTTGTAAGATTTTTTTCTTTATTCTGTACAAAAGTTCTTTATCAGGTCTATGATTTTTAAATATTTTCTCGGCCTAGAGCTTGTCTTTAAACATTTTTTTCTTAATGATCTTTTGAAGTGCAAAAGTTTCATTTTGATGAAGTCTAATGTATTATTTCCTCCTTTAACTGTCATGATTTTTGTGTCATATCTGAGAACTCTTTACCCAACTCAAAGTTACCAAGGTATTTTCTTCCAGAAGTTTTGTAGTTTTAACTCATATGTAGGCCTGTGATTCATTTTTAATTCATTTTTTGTCTATGATGTGAGAGAAGGGCCTAAGTTCATATTCGTACATGTGGATGTGCAATAGTCCCAGGATCACTTGCTGAGAAAAGACTATCCTTTCCCCATTGATTTTTTTTTTTGGCACCTTTGTCAAAAATCAATTGACCATCAATGCAAGGGTTTATATCTGAACTCTCAGTTCTTCTCCATTCATCTCTAAGGATATGTCTATGCTTACATCAGTATCACAGTGTATTGATTCATGGGGCTTTGTAGTAAATTTTGAAACTGGGTGATAGAGGTCTTTCAATTTTGTTCTTATTTTTCAGAATAGTTTTGGCTATACTTTGCATTTTGATATAAATTTTAGGATCTGTGTGTGAAGTTTTACAAAAATGCTTGCTAGGATTTTGATAGGAATTATGTTGGATCTATAGATCTATTTGAGGGGGGAATTGCCATCTTGACAAGCTTGAGTCTTCCACTCCGTGGATAGGGAATGTCTCCATTTATTTGAATCTTCATTACTTTTCCTTAGTAATGTTTCACAATTTTTAGTGTACAAGTCTTAAACTTTTATTACATTTATTCCTGTTTATTATTTTTGATGCTTTGTGAATGGAATTTTTTTTTTAATTTTATTTTTTGGGTTTGCCATTGCTAATATATAGAAATACAATAGATTTTTAAAATACTGATCTTAGATCCTGCAGCTTTGCTAAACTGTTCGATGAGTTCTAGATATTTTGTGTATAGATTCCTTGGTATTTTCTATACACAGGATTATGCCATCTGCAAATAGAAGCAGTTTTAATTCTTCCTTTACTCTCAGTCTGCTTTTAATGAGCTATTATGTCTTCTGTTCTGCATTGGTCAAACCCTCACCTGGATCACAGTATTTATTACCGACCATCACAGTTTCCTTGAGGAAATGAAAAAAAGTAAAAAGATAAAGTAACTATTCCCATAATCCCTATATTCAGACACAATATTTATGAGCATGTGGGGTAAATTCTTCCAGACACTCTTGCTAGAGGCCGTGTAGCAGAGCTTATGATGCACTGAGCCACATCCTTCAGCCACCAGATTCCAGGGTAGCTGTGGTGAACCTTGCCTTGCACTTTACCAGTGTCCATATAAGCTCACATTACAGTGTCTTTCTGTTTTACTTTTTGGAGGTCAGGAAAGCCTGCTGAGCTATATGTAGACCCAACCCATATTATCAAGGCAGTTAATACTCCTTAGTTGATAGAAGCCCTCAGTTGATGGGAACAGGATTTCGTGGATTAATGCCCCAGTTCCCCCATCCTGCAGGACATAGCATATGTGACAATCTAAGATGCTTGCAACATGGTTTCTCAGAGTTCCCAATGGGATTGAATCCCAGCTGCATACAATTGTAACCCACTCATTTATTAACTTTTCTCCCTTCCTCTTTTCCTTCACTTCTGTTTCCTAAGACTACTTCCCTCTAAATGATCTGTACTCAAGTCCTTGTCTCAAGGTCTTATAGAGAAACCCAAACTAAGGCAGTTTGTGAAGGGACAAACTGGGGTACATCCCCGAAACAGCCATTAGGAGAGTGAGAGGACCTGCAGTGATGTAATACAAAAACAGTGAAAATAGCTGAGAAAACTAGAAAAAGAGAAAACTTATGGAAATAATAATAGTCATCTTTAAATACCTGCAAAACAATCAGGTATAAGAGGTCCAGAGGGACACTGGTATTAACTGAGCACCTTCCAGTTTACATACTCGCTACTATGCAGTATGTTTATTCCATCCTTACAACAACCCAGGGAGGCAATTAGAACTACCGTTATTTTTCAAATGAGAAAACTGAGGCACAGATGATTAAGGAATTTGCCAAGGTCTAAAGCTAGCAAGTATTGGAGCTAGGATTCAAATCCAAGCCTGTCTGCCCCCTAACCTGTGTCTTGCTGCTGTGTGTGTTGCTTTGAAGGGCAAAACAGAGACCAGCAGGCAGACATTCTAAATCCATAGAATTGTGTTTATATGAATGCAGTGTGTGGCAGAGATTGTCTAGATGTTCATCAATGCTGTTTTCTCTGTTCTGTTTCTGGACACATAGGAACACTTCATGTCCTAGCCTCCTTTATAAGTAGATTGGGGTCATGTAACAGGGTTCTGGCAAATGGGAATGTGCAGATGTGATATGTGATGCTCCTGATTCATTCATTCTGTCTCTTTCTCTCTCCCCCTCTCAACTAGCTGAAAGCAGAGAACCCAGCAGAGGATTCTGGGAAGGTCCTGGGGGATGGCAGAGCCAGCAGAGCGAGGGTATGAATCCACCAGGCATGGGGTGGAACGGAGCACTACTGACCACAGCGAACTGGGGCATGGGCAATCAATAAATGTATTTTAGATTAAGCTATTGAGACTCGGGGATTTTTATACAACTGGCATTCCCTAAGAAGCCATGAGCTTCCTGTCTCAGGAGGTGCACAAGCAGTGGTTGAATGTTCAACAGTCAAGAATGTTATAAAGAGAGGTTCCTGGAAGAGTGGACCTGATGGCTAGCAAAAATCACAGCTCACATTTATTGAGTTATTATGGATCAGGCATGTGCACATATTCTTTTATTTAAATCTACAATGTGCTTTATCACACTCATTTTATACATGAGGAACATAAGGCACGGAGAGGTTAGATAACGTGCCTAAGATCATGAAGCAAGGGGAAGCAAAGATACCCTTCTCACTCCTTCCAGACACTCACTTCACTACCACTGCCCGCTGTCTCTAAAGCAAAAGTTATCATTTGAAGGCTTGGGGACTGGTTTGGGGACTGGTTTGGTGTTATCCATGTGGGGCAGTTTGTTTTGTTTTTCTTTTTAAAATTTCAGCCTATGCTTAAAAGATTTCACGTAAAAATTCTGTTCCCTAGTTTCTCTTGAAAATTCAGAAGATCTGGTAAAACTGGGCTTGAAGACCATATGGTAACGGGCCGCTGAAGCTGAGGAGAGGGCCCCTTCAGATGGGCATAAGCACCGCTCCCCTCCCCAACCCCCCTTTTAGGTTACTATGAGGCTCTGGAAGCTTCTGAATGTGTGAACCCTGAAAGAGTCCATCTAAAGCTAAGTTCTCCCCAGGGGTAGAGCCCAATGCTGGGTATACAATAAGGACTCTATGGATATTTATCAAATGAAAGAATACAGTTGGAATTCGGATCCTCTTGACCTCTCTTTTCTATGACTGGGGACAGCTGAACCTGAGTCACTAATGATAACTCACAACACAAATTTTCTTTTTGTTACAAGCAGCCAGGACCCAGGTTCTAGGTATCTAAAAATGCTCTGCCTGACTTGAGTTCACAATGGCATTTTTTTATCAACTGAAAATATTTACTTCTATGCAACCGGCCAAAGCTGGGGGTAAGCAGCCCAGCAGGGTGCATTGATTCTATCTTAGATTACACTGTGCACAATGGACTCTTTGTAAAGTCCTTATGGCAGGGAGTGGCCAGGCAGGCATCTCCTGCACCCAGCTTTGGAGACTCACTTGCCACAATGCTTAAGAAGGATGGAGCAGTTTTAATCCACTTGGCTTAGAGAAGCCACAGACTGTAGGACTTACATGTGGGTGTGTAAGCCCCGCACAGAAGCAGCTTTTTCTCCAGCATTGTTAACAAAGCTCATTTGGAGGAATGCAGGTCTGGGGCATGGCCTGGATGGGCAGCGTGACGCACATACCACGTAAGCTCCAGACGCTCACTGATCCCCTTCACAGAGGCTGAGCCTGCCCACCCAACACTGCCCTCACCCTCACCTCCGCAGCCAGCCCTGGGAGAGCACTGCTTTTCTTGAGATGGCTGAGTCTTAGCATTGAGGATGGGAAGGGGAATGTAAGGACTCTTCCAGGAGAGAATCCCTTGCTTATTTGCATGGAGAAAGAAGGGAGCCTTTCCAAGTGCCTACACGTCTGACTCCCAATTGTGAGAGAAAATGAATTGATTAAAGTTACAGTTCTCAACCAGAGGTGATTCCCCTCCTAAGGGATATTTGCAACACTTGGAGGGATTTTTCATGGCAATGACTTGGCAGGGGAATAAGGGAGGTGGTGCTATGGGCATCTTGTGAGTGGAGGCCAGGGATGCTGCTGAGCATCCTACAAAGCACAGGACATCCCCTCATGGCAAAGCATTACTCACCCCAGATGTCAGTGTGCCAAGGTGGAGAAACCCTGGCTTAAAGGAGGGCTTTAGTTACCTTTTAAGCTTAAGAATTATAAAATGCAATTTATTGTTTTATAATAAAAAAGGGTGATTTTAAATATAGGCAAATATGCTGAACTTCCCAAGTATCCCCTTCTTTCATTATTTGTGGTAACAGTCTTGGCACACAGCAAGTGCTCAATACCTATCTGTGCAATGAATGAATGTCATACTGTAATAGTGTCTTTTACTTAGTTTGTTATAACATGGTCACTTCCTTCACTGAAGCAGTACACAGGCTCTAGGGGGAGGGCTGGGGGTAGGTATTGGACAGTTTACTTACTTACTTACTTTTCTGCTTGTGGCTTTAGCACATGGGCCCCTGACCCCAGCTGTACCTTTTTTTTTTTTTTTTTGAGACGGAGTCTCACTCTGTCACCCAGGCTGGAGTGCAGTGGCGCGATCTCAGCTTACTACAACCTCCGCCTCCCAGATTCAACTGATTCTCCTGCCTCAGCCTCTGCAGTAGCTGGGATTACAGGTGTCTGCTACCATGCCTGGCTAATTTTTGTGTTTTTAGTAGAGACGGGGTTTCACCATGTTGGCCAGGCTGGTCTTGAACTCCTGACCTCAAGTGATCCACCCGCCTCAGCCTCCCAAAGTATTGGGATTACAGGCATGAGCCACCGTGCCCGGCCCAGCTGTACTTTTAAAAAAATGTTGTCCGATTTGCTAATAAGCTTGGCCTCTCTCTTTTCTCAATCCTTGTGCTATTGTTTGGGTGGATTTGACTTGATAAATTTCCAACCCATCTGTGTAGGAACCACATTTGATATTGATATGGATTGTAGCCATAAAGCTTTTTTCACTGAGGAAGAAACATTTCATAATTGAAAAATTGAATTGTTACATATACCCCTTGAGTTACAAAACCTGAAGAATTTCCTATTGTTCAAAATAGGAGGCCAAGTGAAATTCTGACTCATTTCTGGTACTTCTTCCCTCTCACCCAAATTGCTGATGGCCCTGTAGCCACATTGACTGCATTTCTCATATGGTTGATGGGATTATCACTATCTGAAATGCTGTCAGATATTATTAGCTTGTTTTCCTGTCTTTCCTTTTCTAGATGTGAGTTCTCTAAGGGTAAATACCTTGTTCTTGCTCATTCACTGCTGTATCCTCAGTGCCTAGAATGGCGCTTGGTATAGGGAAGACATTTAATAAATATTTGTTGCATGAATGAATGGCAAGGCAGAGAGGCCAGAGCCTGAGTGACCTACCTAAGATCATGTAGAGCCCCATCAGGAGAATCGGTCATGAAACTGGGAACCAGGTTAAGGCCCTCTCCATTTGGCCTGCCCACATCCCCTGCATATATACTGTGGGGTGGGGATAGTAGGCATGCCATCCTTGTACCACAGGAGTTGCCCAGTGAGACTCAGGACAACTAGGATGCAGTATAGCATCATCATCTCCCAGATGGGAGGGGCCACCTTAGAGGTGACCTTGTGACGTGACACATAGGTCAACTAACCCGGTTTGCCTGCGACTGAGGAATTTCCTGGGGCGCAGGACTTTGCATCTGAAAAGGGGAAAGTCCCAGTTAAATTGGGATGAACTGGTCACCCTATGTGACAGAAACATTCAGTAAAAATCTGTGGTGCCCTGCAGTGGATTCTTCCTTTGGGAAACTCTGTTAAGTTGTCAAAGAATCATGGACTGTTAGTGGTGGCAGGGAGAGACCTTAGTGATCATTAAGTCTGGATATCGCAGACTTAAATGACTGCACAAGTGTGAGAAATGGGGACTATGGCAAATTGGGGCATATTTGCCTCTCATAAAAGGAGGTGGCCTTGGCTCAATGTTGCCCATGGGAATAAGAGCCCATGTGGCCAGATGGGCCTGTTCTCAAGAAAAGCTTGAAATCTCCCTCTCTCTCCCTCCTCCCTCTCTCTCCCTCTTCCCCCTCTCTCCCTCCTCCTTCTCTCTCTTTTTCTCTCTTCTCTCTGTCGGTGCCCACACATGTTCACCCACGAATATGTGTGGAGAGAGAGAAAAATGAGAAAGGGAGAAATAGAGGGAAATCTGATTTTTAACGCTACAACTATTTTTTAAAATGTAAACACTATGCAATGCAACACAATGTAGCTGCAGGCAGGTCCACCCCATAGGCCACTGATTGACAGCTGCTGTTGTCTGGCATTTCACATAGGGGGATACTAAAACAGAGAGCAGTAAATGCAGAGGTAGGAGTGAAGGATCCAGGCCTCTTGACCAGGGAGCTTGTTAAAAGACTCGTTTCTATAAAGATCAGTTACTATACCCAATTTTCACAATATCCCTTTGAGCAAGTTACTTAATCTCTCTCTGTCTGTTTCCTTATGTGCAAAGAATAATAGGGTGTATTTCCTGAGGTTGTGGTAAAGATGAAAGGAATGAATTCGTGCGAAGCAGTTAGAACCGTGGAGTAAGCATGTTGACTCTCATCATCACTGAGGTAGGTACTGTCATCATCCTCATTTTACATGTGGAGAAACTGATTTCTCAGAGGTTACCTAACTTGCTGGTGATGGTACAGCAATAAATCAGAACCAAGAGTTGAACCCTGGCTGTCTGACTCTGGTAACAGGGGTATTTTTCTCTGTACCTTCTTGCTATACCACTAGGCTGGTGTTATAAATTCAAGATAAGAAAAACAAAAGCCAGGTTTTTTTTCCTCTGGTAATTATTGTATAGATAGATTATCAAGGCCAGAAGTTAAGTCCTGTGTTATTTCTCTCTGCTGTCAGCCAAGTATCATCTGTAATGACGGAAGGGAAAATGTTACATAGATAATAAAAAATGGTGGATAATAAAAATAATTTCTGCTTGGGCATTCATTATGCAATTTGGGGGGCAGCTAATTTATCTTCCTAATTATGTTTTGCTTAAGCTGATTTTAAAATTAGTTTGTTTACCCTGAGCACACACTGATTAACAGCAGAGAGAGGTGGCCCAGAAACTTCTTGGGTGGTAGAGGGAAGGTATTTTGAGATTCAGGGGAATTTCCATGGATAATTTTCATGTAGCTCTGGGAAGGTAGAAGGTTGATAGGTTGATGGTGCTCTGAGTGTAATTAACTGTTGTGATTTGTTGTTGAGAGAATTTAAATATAAGGCCCTAGATTGCAGACTCAGAGAGGTGGATGAACCCCAAGCTCCTTGTTTCTTCTTCAGTGCTGAGGAAGGTTCAGACTGTCAAGGTAGGTAGATTGAAAAAGGAGATGGAGAAGGAGAGCTAGCTGGAGGTGACCCCAGGAATTTCCTTTCAATAGATACCCAAGGACGATTAAATGCCTATTTCGTACTGTGAATTATGCCCGGAGCTGAGGATGCCAAGATGAATAAAGCCATTGTCTTACCCTGTGGAACTCCACAATCTAGTAAGGAACAGGCTTATAAACAGAGAGATCACAGCCCATTGGAATCAGTGCTATCTAGAAAACAGGATCACAGTGAGAGCAGAGAAGAGAGAAGAGGGGGTGGCTATCACCATAGGAGAGGCAGGAAAGGAAGGAGCTCCGCCCCTCACTCTTCCTCTGTTCACCCACTTTCTGGGGAGTTGGGGGAGGCAGGAATGGGGTGGGGAGGTAAGGGATGGGGTGTAGCAACCCCTTCAGGTTCAGTGTCAGCTGGCTTCTGGCTGTTTCAGCCAGTGGGAGGTGCTGGGACAGGCTGGAGGATGGGAAAAGGGGAAAGTCAGGATAGCTCTCCCCTTCCTCTGCCTTGAGTGGCATCTTCAAAATCTTAAAAGCATATGGTCTCTCCCATGAGCCCATTTCCCACTAGACAGGTCCACTGGGGTCCAGCTTCAGCAGAGTGATCATGGCTTCTGAGCTCTGGTGACTTCCTTCAATTGCCCCTCCAGCCTGTGGGTGGTAACAGTTTCTTACTGGTGCTAAAAAACTGTCTCCTGTTTGGTGACTCCATGTTTCCATCCTCTGGAAAATCAATCCCTTGCATTAAATTCACTCTATTTAAATACAGTGGGTGGCTCTGATGGATGTGAAAGGCTTCCCAGGGTAACTCATACTTGAACTGGTTTTTAAAGAATAAAAAGGTATTTGCTAGGTTGAGACACAGGAAGATTGTGTCTGCAATATACTTGGAAGTGTGAAACACTGGAGCGTGGGGACCCAGAAGGGACAGACATCCCAGCAGTGGAGAGCCACTAAAAGATTAGAAAGGAAATATATTATTCAGGTATTTTAGAAAACTCATTTGGCCAGCTCTGCTCTGTATAGATTAACAAAGAAAACATGAGAGTGGCTGTGAAGACTACTTAAGAGACAATCACAACGATTCAGGCTAGAAGTCATGAGGCTCAAATTATATGTGCACATAGAGGCGTGATGGATAGATGTGGACACGGGACACACTCTTGCTATTATTCTCTTAACTGTATCCAAGGAGAAAATATCTTATTTTCCTGGCATACAATAGGTGCTCAATAAATGCTTGCTGAATGAATTAGTAACATTCTAATAACTTAATTTGTGTTATGAAACCTCAGTTCCCCACATTTCTTTCCATTAACCAGAACTCTGACCTGTCCCGTGGAGTCTGTTGCCCAGGGTCGCCAGGTTTCTGCCTCCCCATTTAGGACAGCATGGGGTCCTCAACACGGGTGCTCTGGCTTCCCAGCCCTGCTCTAGAGCATCCCTCTCTCTAGTTACTGACTGCCCCTCCTCTATCAGAGCCATTCAATCAGCAGGTATTTATAGACACTTATATACTCATAGCTGGCACCGTGTGGGACACTTCCCACTCATTTATCTCCATCCTTGCAACCGCCCAGTGAAGGGGCTACTTTCATCCTCATTTTATAGACAAAGAAGACAGATGGAGGCTGATAACTTGTCCTGGGTTATGCAGCTAGTAAGTGGCAGAACTGGAACTCATACCCAGGTGTATGACTCTCAAGCCCAGGTTCTGAGCCACTAGGCTAGATTGCCTGGTACTGGGTGCTGTATGTAGCTGGAGATATAAAGAAATGGACGATAACTTCCATTTCTCTCCCCACTCCGTGTGGGGAAAGTGTGAATGCACAAAGAATTAACTTTGATGCTAAAAATATGTAGTGATTCAATTCAACAAGCGAAAAGCTGCCACAAAGCAGAATGATGACTGCCAGTATAAACAGTAGGGCTAAGAGGAAAGAGAGATCATCCTAGGCTGGGGTAATCAAGGGAGGCTTAAGGAAGTAGGTAGGATTTAACCTGTGGCTTTCCTGCTAGTTAAGGAGACATGCTGAATTCTTCTAAAACAATGCGAGACCAGCTGGGAGGTCACTAGCAGGCCAATGCAAATTGCAGCAGGAAATTAAAGAAGGGAGAGATTTGTATAAACTGGAGAAGGACATCTGGTTGATTCTGGAGCTCTGAGTGCCTGTGGATGGAGCCTGGGTGGACTGCCTGTGGGTGGAATACCTTCTACCAACTTTGCACAACCACCTGTAGCTGACTCATTTCACACATGCACATTCCTAGGTTGAAATAGGCTCCTTCCAGGACTCCAGGTTTTCCTTTGGGTGTGACCTGTCCCCAGTCTTTCTTTTCACACATCACGTGTGATCCCACAGCAGGGAAGACAGATCCCACTACACCTGAGAAAGAGGGACCATCTCTTCCAGTTCTTGGGGATAATAGAATGACAAGCAACACATGAGACTCAACATCAGGTGTATTTGCTTGATGGTATACTCCTTAGGTAACACAGGGAAATGGCCCGGTGACTCCAGGAGGGAGTCAGGGAGCCTGAGCATGCAGGTAAGAGAATGCCTACTTGCCCCCTGTGGTAACATCTGTATCTTTTAAGCATATCCATCATTCCTTCCCTTGTGGGGACTCCTGCCCTACTGTATGTGGTCTAAATGGGACTTGATTGAATATGTCACCCTCCACCACAGGGGCAAGGATATAAACCAGCTGGCCAATCAGACTACTCCATTCTCCTGGCCATAGCGATTGAGCCAAGCCTGGTGATAGATAGTGTGATGGTTAACACTAGAGTGTCAACTTCATTGGATTGAAGGATACAGGTATCTGGGTGTGTCTATGAGGGTGTTGCCAAAAGAGATTACAATTTGAGTCAGTGGGCTGGGGGAAGGCAGATCCACCCTTAATCTGGTGAGCACAATCTAATCAGCTGCCAGCAGATATAAAGCAGGCAGAAAAACGTGAAAACGAGAGACAGGCCTAGCCTCCCGGCCTACATCTTTCTCCCATGCTGTGTGCTTCCTGTCTGAACACTGGACTCCAAGTTCTTCAGTTTTGGGACTCGGACTGGCTCTCCTTGCTCATTAGCTTACAGACAGCTTATTATGGGACCTTGTAATCATGTAAGTTAATATGTAATCAACTCCCCTTCATATATGTATTTGGGTTGGGGATTGGTGCATTTGTATATATCCTATTAGTTCTGCCCCTCTAAGAGAACCTTGACTAATACAGGTAGCCCCTGCTCTCCCGCCGTGCTAGTCTTGAGCTGCAGGAGAGCACCACTTAACAATGGCAGGGCCCCATGTGAGCCCACACTGGCTAATGCTCTGTAGTTCAGGATTTAGCCTGGAGCCTGCCTCAGATATGAAGGGTTGATCTCCTCTGGTCTTTTAAAGGGTACATATCCAGAGACTCTCAGTTGATAGTTGGTTGCTTTGGAGATTTGGGGTCTTCTCAGTGCTAGACTGGTTTACCCTGATTAAGATTAAATTTTACTTCCCAGGACAGAAACGCATAATGGTTACATTTAAAGTTAAGGTTATATTTTGCTTTCTGGAACACAAACCCGTAACAGAGGCATAAACCTATGGATCTTTGCACCAGAGGTGATTTGAAGAGGGAATGCAGGCATGCCCACCCCTAGCCCCTACATCTAGGCATCCTGTTAAAGCAAAAGGAGTTTGCATATATACTGACAAGTTTTCTTCCAAGAATATTGTACCAATTTACATTACTACTAAAGAGCTGAAAGCGCCTTTTACTCTCCGCCTTCCCAAAACACCAAGCCCAGGTGTTTATGTTTAAAAAAATAATCAATTTGATAAATAATAAATTACAGTAATCTCTCAGCATGCATGGGGATTGGTTCCAGGATCCCTGCTGTACCAAAATCTGCAGGTACTCAAGTCCCACAGTCGACCCTGCAGAACCCACAGACAGGAAAAGTTGGCTCTTAGGTTTTGCATCCCATGAATACTGTATTTTCAATCTGTGTTTGGTTGAAGAAAATCCACGTATAAGTGGAACTGCACAGTCCAAACCCATGCTGTTCAAGGGTCAACTGTACATTGTCGTATACTAATTTGCATTTCCTTGATTTCTAAAGAGTTGGAGTCTTTTTCATATTTATTGTCTGTTTATATTTCTTGTTTTATGAATTACTCCTTTCAGTGTTTTGCAATTATTTATTAGTATGTACATCTTTTTCTTTTTGATTTAGTTTAGTTTAGTTTTGAGACAGTATCTCGCTCTGTTGCCCAGGCTGAGTGCAGTGGTGTGATTATAGCTCACTGCAGCCTCAACCTCCTGGGCTCAAGGGATCCGCCCACCTCAGCCTCCCAAGTAGCTGGGACTACAGAAGTGGGCCACCATGCCTGAATATTTTTCTTATTTTTAAATAGAGACTGGGGTCTCCCTATGTTGCCCAGGCTGGTCTCAAACTTCTAGTCTCAAGTGATCCTACCACCTCAGCCACCCAAAGTGCTAGGATTACACGCATGAGCCACCATGCCTGGCCTTTTATTGTTTTTCATTTTTATTTATTTATTTTATTTTTTTATTATACTTTAAGTTCTAGGGTACGTGTGCACAACGTGCAGGTTTGTTACATATGTATACATGTGCCATGTTGGTGTGTTGCACCCATTAACTCGTCATTTACATTAGGTGTATCTCCTAATGCTATCCCTTCCCCCTCCCCCACCCCATGACAGGCCCCAGTGTGTGATATTCCCCTTCCTGTATCCAAGTGTTCTCATTGTTCAATTCCCACTTATGAGTGAGAACATGCAGTGTTTGATTTTTTGTCCCTGTGATACTTTGCTGAGAATGATGGTTTCCAGCTTCATCCATGTCCCTACAAAGGACATGAACTCATCCTTTTTTATGGCTGCATAGTATTCCATGGTGTATATGTGCCACATTTTCTTAATCCAGTCTATCATTGATGGACACTTGGGTTGGTTCCAAGTCTTTGCTATTGTGAATAGTGCCACAATAAACATACGTGTGCATGTGTCTTTATAGCAGCATGATTTATAATCCTTTGGGTATATACCCAGTAATGGGATGGCTGGGTCAAATGGTATTTCTAGTTCTAGATCCTTGAGGAATCGCCACACTATCTCCCACAATGATTGAACCAGTTTACAGTCCCACCAACAGTGGAAAAGTGTTCCTATTTCTCCACATCCTCTCCAGCACCTGTTGTTTCCTGATTTTTTAGTGATCGCCATTCTAACTGGTATGAGATGGTATCTCATTGTGGTTTTGATTTGTATTTCCCTAAAAATAAATAAATAAACTCTCCTGGAACTAATAAGTAAATTTAGCAAGGTTGGAGGATACAAAGCATTTTTTCATGTGTCTGTTGGCTGCATAAATGTCTTCTTTTGAGAAGTGTCTGTTCATATCCTTTGCCCACTTTTTGATGGGGTTGTTTTTTTCTTGTAAATTTGTTTAAGTTCTTTGTAGATTCTGGATATTAGCTCTATTGTTTTTTAAGAGTTCTTTGCATATTACAAACTTATCTGCCTTATATGTTGCAAATCTCAGTTTGTCATTTTCTTTGGATGTTTATTATGAATTTTTTCAATGTAATTGCAGTGTAATTTATATAATTTACATACAATAAAATGCATCCATTTAAAGTATATAATTCAGTGAGTTTTGATAAATGTATAACAACATTACCATGACCATAAGCAAGATATAGAATATTTCTGTCACCTCCAGAGGTTCTCTTGTGCCATTTTATATGAATCTAATTTCCATAACTTTAGGTTACTTTTTTCCTATTCTTGGATTTCATATAAATGAAATAATATAATACATGCTTTTCCACAAAGCATATTTTTGAGGCTCATCCATGCTGTTGTATCAGTAGTTTGTTCCTTTTTATTTTTGTATAGTTTTCCATTGTATGACTATCCCACAATTTGATTATCGATTCCCCTATTGATGAACAGGAGGTTTTTCAGTTTTGGTCTCATGAGTAAGGCTGATATGGACTTCTGAGTACAAATCCTTTTGTGGACATATGTTTTCATCTCTCTTGGGTAAATATCTAGAAGCAGAATTGCTATGTCATGCATAAATATGTATGTATACATATACACCTAAGCATATATATAATTTTATAAGACACTGGTGAACTCTTAAAACAAATGGTATCATTTTGTTCTCCCACCAACATTGATGAGCATTTCAGTTGCTCCAAAGCTCTATCAACATTTAGTACTATAGTATGTTTAATATTAGCCATTCTAGTGGACCTTTTTTTTTGGTATTTTCTTGTCAGTTTAATTTGTCTTCCCTGATGACTAATGTTGTTAAACATCTTTTTATGTGCTTATTGGGTATTTTTAGATCTTCTTTTGTTAGGTATCCTTTCAAATGTTTTGATCTTGTTTAAAAATTTTTTGTTTTCTTTTTTTTTAAGTTTCAAGATATTTTTATCTTTGGAAAATACAATCATGTATGTAGTACAGTCCCTAAAAATAAATAAATAAACTCTCCTGGAACTAATAAGTAAATTTAGCAAGGTTGGAGGATACAAGGCCAATGTACGAGAATCAATTGTTTTTCTATGTATCAGCAACAAAAAAATTGGAAAATAAAAAATGTTAAATGATTATTTATATCTTTAAAAATCTAAGCTACTTAGGGATAAATTTAAATAAAATATATCTAAGGCTTATACACTGAAAATGTATAAAATGCTACTGAGAGAAATTAAAATATATACATCAATAGAAGAATAAATCATGTCCATGTATTGAATTTAATATTGATAAGATATCCATTTCCCCTAAGTTCATCTGTAGATTTGACCAATCCCAATCGAAACCCCTTCAGGCTATTTTATAGAAATTGACAAGCTGACTTTAAAATTTATATTGAAGTAAAAAGCACCTAGAATTGCTAGAAAAAAGAAATTGAAAAAGAAGAACAGAGTTGGAACACTCATACTGATTTCAAGACTTAGAATAAAGCTATAGTAATTAAATAAATGTAGTACTAGGGAAAAAATAGACATATAGGTAAATGGAACAAAATAGACCTGCACATACACAACCAGTTGATTTTTGACCAAATAATCTTGATGTTATGTTTGTGTTCATGAGAGTATTCTTCATTTTAATATTGAAATCATGTTAACTTAGTGAGAGAATGCAGAAATAGTGGTATTAAAGCTAATGGCAAGCTAGCCCATTACAATCTAATAATCAGTGGCCCTGATTTACCAATGGGCAGAGAGAAAATGAACCACTTTTGCAAATCACAGAGATCCAATTTGTAAATTGGGAAATTGCCTTTCCCAGGGTACAAGTCTGTAGGTGGTCCCCAAAGAATTATTAACTATTCACAATAGTTCTTAGTAGTAATTGACTTATTTGAACAAACAATTGGTTCCCATATTTGCTTTAACCAGACTTAAATACTAAATATACTTCACTTCAAATATAGAAGACAGGTTAAAAGGGAGCACTGATCTTACTCTTGGGAAAGTGACATTAAAATGATTTGTGTCTTATTTCTCAAAGTAGCCATTTGCCATTGATTTTACCCATGAGGCAGGCATATAACACCAAAAGAAAGAACAAACAGTACCTTCTGAACTCAATTTTGTGATAGAAATGAGGGTCAGAAATAAAATTATGAGAACCTTTGGGGAACACAGCAATACAGGATGAGAGGGAGTTGGAGAAATGGCTTGCATGGTAATCCCTGCCCTCTCCGAGTAATGTCTCCCTCCACATTTCTTTTGTCTTTCAGAAGATTTTGCTTTCATTTATTTAAGGGTAGGATTCTTATATGTGGTGTTCACATGACTCAGTTGAAGTAATAGACAAGAACACTTTGCAAAGGTTGACATGCTTTATAAATTTAAGGTGTTATTATTGTGCTTCTGAAGGTATAATGAAGACTGAAAAAAGGTGATTATCTACTGAAAATCCTTTGGTGATAGTAGGACTTTAAAAAAATCTTCATTTCCCATCAAATAACCACTATGAACAGTTTGGTACAAATTTTTCCCATCACAGCTTATAAAACAAAAACCCTCATTACAGGGATATAATAAGGAGTTTCTTTTCCCCAGTTCTTTGGGTCTGGCCCAAGGACTGGGTCGGCAGCTGTTTTGCAAAAGCTGGCCACTCTCCTTCCCCCTTTCATAGTCTCTGCCCAATTGGCCAGCAAATTAGTAAGGCTTCATGTCATCCAGTGTTTTAGTAGGAAATTAACAAAGTAAAGTCTCATAAAAAATGTTTAGGAGTTGATGGTATGTAGAGTCACAGTTTAAGAACTCCATATTCCTTACAAGCAGAGTTTCTTCACTACTTCTAGCTTTCCCCACTGATCAGTTAAATGTGGCCTTGTGACCCCATGGCCTTGTTGTCTTCTTCTTTGTACTCTGCTGTCCCTGTTAAGGACATTGAAGGCCAACCGCTAATCTTACTTCCTGGTAAATAAATGGTGCACATGACCAGGATGAAATTCTAAATAGCTCAATGCTATGGAATCAAGTGCCAAGTTAATGTGAGAGTCCTTGGAGGAAGAAGAGGGAGTGAATAGCACAGGGGTTGACTTGGTTGACTAGAGGTTAAAATAATTGGCATCGCATGCTTCCTGCCCTTGTAAGGCATGGCATATTTAAAAACCAGTTGGCATTGTGGAACCTATCCCAGCTCTTTTACAAACTAGCCAAGTGGGCAGTGGTAGATTAGGTAGCTTCTGAATTGGGGGCTCCTTTCATTCATCATGGGGATAGTAATGTGTGTGTTGTACCTATCTCTTGGTGTTATTCTAAAAATTGTATGCGATAATAAATGTGATGAGGTTTTATAAAAATATAAAACACGAAGAATTCTTTTAAGGATTATACCTTTTGACCCAGTCACTCTGCAGAAGAAAAAAAAAGCCAAGTGTTTTCAAAAGCAGAGGTCAAAGCTAGAGGTTTACTTCTACTTGCTCAGTCCTTTACTCAACTCGTTCAGCATGTGTCTGTCAAGAGCTACAGACCCACTCTTCTCTCACCTTATAGGACCAAATGGTGATAAGAGAAGGTATGCACACTAGCTTCATATCCAAAACAACCCATTTGCCCTGCTTTAGAACCCGTCCCCGACTCTGGAAGACTCTCAGATTTCCCAGACTTGCGTTGGAGTTAACAGGATTCACCTGGAACAGAGGGTGTTGTCTACGAAGAGTTTGTGTACGTGTGTGTTGGAGGGGGAGCTTGTATCTTTGTGGTGGGGAAGGGATGCAGCAGGAGTGACTTGTGGGGGTCAGAAATTACCCAGGCAAAGTGACTCTGGGAAGACACAGGCAGAGCTTTGGGGAAGTTCTGCATTTCTCTCTCCACATTCATGAAGTTCGATATTGGCACTCGTAACTGACTACGAGCCAGGCTCCTGGGCCCACAACAGGTGAAAATAGTGGTATACTGATACATGCTTAACTGGCTTGGTAGGAGAAAGGGTAGTAAATAAAGCCCTGATTTACAGTGTTAGACAAGTTCTCTGGTGTAAATGCTCCCACCATGTCTGAGTTCAAGCTACCAGCGTGATGTCACTGAACATGGAGTTGGAAAGAGATGTGCAGTCACACACCATATACAATAGTCCCACCATACAAATCTCAGAGACAAATCTCTTCAAGTGCACTGATAAGAGAAAGTATAATAAAATAATTAGGCAGTGATGGGGTTTAAGTATTGATTACTTTTGTTTTCAATATAATATATTTAATTACTTGCCTCTATAATTTAATTTTTTAAAATGACAGTGTCTAACAACCATTTTGAAAAATTCCTGAAATTTTCATACTCAGCTCTCATGAACCACTACAGGCCTGCTTGAGCATAGCACTGGGTCCAAAGGAAAAGAAGAAAGTGCTGAGTGTGTGGGTGGAACATCTAACCTCTATGGATTTATAAGTCTCCTGCCTATTTCATTCTCTCCCCAGCACGATAAGTGCCCTAAAATAGGTCTAAGACAGAAAATAGGGCTTCTCTAACCAACAACTGCAACAACAACAACCAAACAAAAACAAAAAAACAAAAAACTTCTCCCTACTGGCATAAAAATTCCACTGTACTCATGGGCTAAACTATATCCATCTTGCGGATAGATATTGGAAGGATTATAGGAAGGGCGAGTTTTGAGGTATAAGAAAGATAAGAACTTAGCCAGGCATGGTGGATCATGCCTGTGATCCCAGCACTTTGAGAGGCCAAGGCAGCTGGATCACTTGAGGCCAGGAGTTCAAGACCAGCCTGGCCAACATGGCAAAACCCCATCTCTACTAAAAATATAAAACTTAGCCAGGTGTGGTGGTGCATGCCTGTAATCCCATCTACTTGGGAGGCCGAGGCAGGAGAATCACAAACCCAGGAGGCAGAGGTTGCAGTGAGCTGAGATCGTGAGTGAGACTGCCTCCAAAAAAAAAGAGGCTGAGTGCGGTGGCTCATGCCTGTAATCCCAGCACTTTGGGAGGCCGAGGTGGGCGGCTCATGAGGTCAGGAGATCGAGACCATCTTGGCTAACACGGTGAAACCCCATCTCTACTAACAATACAAAAAATTAGCCGGGCATGGTGGCGGGCGCCTGTAATCCCAGGTACTCAGGAGGCTGAGGCAGGAGAATGGCGTGAACCTGGGAGGTGGAGCTTGCAGTGAGCCGAGATCACGCCACTGCACTCTAGCCTGGGCAACAGGGCAAGACTCCGTCTCAAAAAAAAAAAAAAAAAAAAAGTAAGAGCTTGAATTATATCAGAATAGATAAGATATTATCATAGAAGGTTCTGGAAGCCAGCTGTGGCATTTGGATGCTCAGTGCTTAGATAGAGGAGAAGCAGAAGAAATGATGGAAACTCTCTGCACTTCACAATTGTGCCCTGGGCCAGTCCTGGCACAATTCTTGAAGAACAACATTTCTTCATGAGATTCTTTTGATAAAGATTAAACAACAACAACAACAAAACAACCTTCTGTGGTCATGCAAACACATCATCTAAAATAGGTCTCCCAGAATTCAGGCCACCGGGTCATTTTCAGTACCATAATGAGATACAAAATGAGAAGGGCCTGCGGTCTAGGCATTACTAAATCCTGCCCCAGTGAGTACACACACAGAGGAAAATGACCAAATGTCATTTCGATCCATTTTCAACCCAATATACTTCTCCTTGAGTGGAAGCAGAGTTAGAAATTTCGTTCTAAAAATAACATTGTGATCTCTGGCCCGGAATAATCATGCCTATCTAAGGCCAGGCTAAAGCATGTGCATGTGTGCAAGTGTGTGTAGGGTAGGATGAGAGAATGTACACTCCCTTGTGTGTATATGCAACAGTCATTTTCTTTTCTATTTTTATATATTTTTCTAGGCAGCAGATGCAACTCTGGAGAAGAGGGCAGGAAAAGAGCCTGCGCTGCTGAGCACTTACCAGGACTTGTCAGGGCCCGGGCACCCTGCGAAGCACCTCATGTTGGTTATCTCACACTAAGCTTGCAAACCTCTCAGGTAGGCAACTTTGTCACACAGAGAGGCTGAGTAACAAGCCCAAAGTCAAACAGCCAGGAAGAGACAGAACTGTATTAAACTTATCTACTGGACCCCAAAGACTACTGTCTTCCCTACACTACTATCACATCCTTCCCTATCTGGACTGGAGTTGGCCACAGAAGTTGATCATCTCCATTCCTGTATACCCGGCACCACATTGGTCCCTAGCACAAAGTAGGGTCCACAAATATTTGTTGGATGTAGTGATTTCAAAACAAAGATTTAACCTCTGAAAGTTTGCCTGGCTTCATATGAATTGGGAAGAGACTCCACAACTCTCCTAGATCCAGTGACATGGCTCTAAGCGCCAAGACATTAAACCAGGTCATGGCAGGCTCTAATTCCTGTATTGCATTAACAGTTATTGGTGTATTCATAAGTGTGGCCCTGCTTGTCAACACTCCTCAGCATTCTTTGAAGTCAGATGCCTCTTAATGATAAAGATGCATTGGGTTGTACACCAGACCATGTCTATTTTTGGCTTTGGGGCACAGGGGTGCTTAACACTTTGAGAAAAACCCAATAGAGGAATAGCTAGATTTACAAAAAAAAAGAATCTGTTGGGGAGTGTTTGCGTTACAAAATTATTTACCACAGGGTTTGTTTAAATAGTTCCAAGTTTCGATTGTGTATAGAATATGCATCAACACACCCTGGCCAATGTGCACAGCACTTTCCAGGGCACGTCGATGCTGAGGGCACGGTGGAGTCTTTCCACACCTGCCCCTTCCTGTGCAAGGGGGCACGCGGCTCCTCCCTCCTGCATCCTCCTTTCTCCTCTCCAGGAAGAGAAATGTCCCCTCAGTGTATGCTCAGGAAGTCTGGGGAAGAGACAAGCTGGCTGCTCCTGAGCAGGAAAATTTGAGTGGAAAAATAGAGACTTGGGGAAATCGAGGGGATGAGTAGAATGGATTGTGACATTTGCTAGGAATGTCACCTCAAACCCAGAAAACACCCAGCCCAGGGAGTGAGGCCCACCCTGTGGGACTGTGTGCCCAGGACTCCCGGGGCGTCTTGAGGGAGAAACACAGTCCCCACAGCACAGAGCCCCCACCCATTTACACTAGTTGGCTTCCACCACACAAGGGGGTAACATGAGCCAAATGTTTGATGATGAGGAAGTGAAGTGGAATGTGAGAATCCTCACTGCTGACGTCAAGCTAGCCTTTCATTTTATTTATACCCATGACACTGTGACACAGGATCTAATTTTCCATTGTATTTTTTCCTCTGTTGGGAACCAAGTGAAGACAAGTAATTTTGTGCCTGAGCCTGGAAAACAGTATTTTAAATTTGAAGACAGGGATGATATAAGAGTCTATATCTATCTTCCTTCTGCCCCTCTTCCCTCAAATTACTAAATTAACTGTGGAACAGAGCAAAGGAGTAACACTCCGACAGGGCGTGGCAGCCTGAGAAGTCAGAGCTGGAAGCATCCAGTTACCCGCTCTTCACTTGTGTCAGGCTGTTCCTTCCGGGCACGGGGGCTGGAGGGAGGCCAGGGAGCAGCGAGCCTGCACGGCAGCCCTGGCACAGAGCCCCGGCTGCCGTCTGGGGATGAAACTGGGCTCTGGCACCAGGAGCGTGGTTCCAGCTCCCTGACCCAGAACTGCCTGTGCAGGGGCCGCTCTGCCACTTGTGCCCTGGTGGGACCCGACTCCTCCTGCCCCTCTGAGGCAGGGCAGATTCAGGAACAGAGCTGGATCTGGATGGAATGGCAAGTCAGGGATGTTGGGGTGAAGGCAAGTCATATCCCTTCTGCAGAAGCAGCCTTTAGGGATGTGCCTGTGATGGGGAAGAGAATGATGTGTGTGTTCAGCAAGTGACAGAGTGGGCTTTACCGCAGCTCCTTCCTTTGCTGGCAGACTAGTGGCCTCAGCTCCATCAACAGCCTCCCTCCATTACTCCCCATGGCTTCAGGTCCAGACACAGCCTTTCTAACGTGGGTCCCTCCTCCCACTCTGAAATGGAAGCTCCACCTGGCCCCTGCAGACCTGCCATGATTTCAGTAGGGCCTCTTTTCACCAGGTTTGCAATCATGTTTTTCAGCCTCTAACTCCAGAGAAATCTTGACTTCCTTGTACTTAGTTCAGAAGACATTTGTCGTTCAGGATTCTGATGCAGAGGTCTGATAAGAGAGGCCTCGGGCCTTCCAAGTTAGTAAAACCGACAGTCTGGAGATTCAAAAAATCCCAGAAACACAAGGACAGCCACACCCTGAGAGTTGGCACAGTGCCAGCTCCTGTCACTTGAAATCTTCCAGGATATTTAGACATGGGTGTCAGTAAGTTTTCACTACATTTACCTTGGTGGTTGTGTTTGGGTTTTTTTTGCTTGCTTTTGTAAACAAAGGGTTTCCCATAGCACCAACACAGTCAGACCTGTGTTTTATTGATAAGATGAGACAGCATAATGGCATAGTTCAGCTTCGAGAGGTGGGGGCTAGGAAGCCCCTCTGTGGAGGTACACATAAAGCCTAGAATGGTGCTTCTCACATTTTAATGTACATCACAATCACCTGGAGGTTTGTTAAAACACAGGTTTCAAGGGCTCACTCCCAGCGTCTGAGGTGGACCCCAAATATTTGTGTTTCCAAGTTCCAGGTGACACTGAGGCTGCTATTTGGAGACCACACTTTGAGAACTACTGGCCTAAAGAGCAAATAGGAAGTAGCCATGGAAAGAGAGTGGGAGAGGAGGTCAGAGTAGGCAGCAGCAGAAGCATGTGCAAATACCCGAGCTGAGAAGGAGTTTGGTGGCCGCAGGGAATGGAAAGGTCTGCGTGTCTGGAAGACAGCGGATTGGCAGCCGTGTGGCTTGAGGTAATCTGAGAGATACACCTGACCCTCATCGCCATCCTGAAAATCACTCCAACGAAGCCACCTCCAGTTGTAGTGTGTCGAAGAAGAATAGTTCCACTGAGCCCCGGAGGTGTGCTACTGCAGCATGGGCTAATCAAACTGTGCCGACCCTGTGGATAGTGTGAGTGCTGAAAGGGATTAGGTAGGCAAAGGGCTGAGCGCAGAGTAAATGCTCAGTGCACTGTAGTTTTCTCTCCTCCCTGACTTGAAACACGGCTCTATCTCAAGTTCCCTGTTTTAGCTATATGAAGACATGTTCCTGAATTGGTGCTGAGGTGCTATCCTGCACCTGCAAGCAAAAAGGGTTAATGTGGAGGTCACCTCTGAGACCTGAACTGGGGTCCTGTTGAGTAGATGGCTATAGCTAAGAAATCTGGATGCCACTTCCTAAGAGCAGTTTTGGACATGTATGTGTTTTCCTCCATCATACCCAACTGATAAATGTCTCAGGTTTTTAAACCAAAGGAAGCATGGATTAGGTTTTTGGAGCCAGAGTGCACAGTTGGCATTAGATCAATTCCTTTCAGACTGCATTTATTGAGTGCTTACTCTGTGCCAGGTACAATGTTAAGTTTGGGAAGACAAAAGTGAACAAGACTGGGTCCCTTCTCTTAAGGAGCTGATGGTCTCACTGTGAGCTTGACACATAATTAACCACAGAGCAGTGGGATAAAAGCCACAACAAAAATCTACATAGAGGGCAAGAAAAACTCGGGAGAGGGAGCCGTTCTGCCTGGGGATGTCAGAGAAGGTCACAGATAGAAAGTGACATCTGAGCCAAGCCTGGAAAGGAAACTTCTAGAGAATAAGCAGGACTGAGGATAAATGAACACATCTCCTTTAAGAACTTTCTTGTTATTGTTTTAAGCTCTGAACTAAATCATCGTTATGAGTTTCTAGGAGATACATGGCCACATGGTGTTAAATTTGATTTAAAATATTGCATAAGCTGATATATATAGAAACACATATGGAAACAATCTGAAAATATTTCTCCTCAAATATAGTGCCATTTGCTTTTACGAATTTGCTATTTCTAGATAAATATGTGAAATATGGTTTGGTCTTCTGAGACTCAGAAGAAATTATATCACTGTCCCAAGAAAAAATAACTTTGGTTGCTAATTCACTCATTCATTTATTTAGTCAGTCAACAAACATTTAGTTAGGAATTTCAATTTTTGAAGCACTGTAATAGTCCATCAGGGTAAACAAAAAGATGTAAGACATTGTCTTGACTTCAGGACTCTTCAAAGCTTGGGAGTGAGAAAAATACCTGAACACAAATAATTCTAACACAAATCAGAAGTCTATGATATGGGTGAGTACAAACAAAATGCTCCAAGTATCTAGAGGAAAACAAGCTATTTTCTGATTGAAATAATGGGAGAAAGCTTGGTCATTTATGAAGGAGAATTCATTTGCATAGGCCTTGTAGCGTGGAAAGGGATTGGACTTAACAGAAACAAGCGTTGGGGAGGTATTCCAGGCAGATGGAAGTTTGTGAACAAAACAGGTGGGAAACTTGAGGTCACTTGGAAATGGCACTTTGTCCTATTTAGGGGTATGACTTGGGGAAAGAACTGAAATAGATGGATGTCAGTCTCACAGCATAGTTTGAACTTCATTCCACTGGCTGTGGCTTCTCAGAATTTGAAATGCCAAGCATGTGTCACTTGGTTCCTTGTACACTTGTTTCAGTTGGCACCTCAGGCTTGACCTTAATCCTGGCATAATTCTGTCTGGGCCAAGGAAAATTTTAAAAAATATCAGTCTGTGTATGCTGGGAGTAGTAAAATCACGATGCGGCTCTAAAGCCACAGATTGGAAGTTGACCCTTTTCTTCAGGAATTTATGATTCCACATCTGGAGGTTGCAAGAGATAGGTTTTGTGTCCAAGTCCCTTCAGACAACAGGTGAGGGCTTATTTACACAGGTGTGGGCAGGGTTAAAAAATGGTGCAGTGTCTGTGGACTTGTGAGAGCCAGGAAGCCGTTTCCACTCCCTAGGCAGGTGGTAATGGGGCAGGGGATGAAGACGACATTGGAACTTGGAAAGACTTCTGGGTTGCCATGGAGGGATGCAGCTCCAGCCCCTGCTTGCCATCCTGTGCTCGTGCCTTTCATTGACTGAACCTGACTGACTGGAAGCCAGAGGGCCAGGGACCCACTGATGAATTCCCCACAGGTCAGACTCCTAGGGCACAGGACGAGGGAGGAAGGATGGAGGTGATCTGGAGGGGCAGACAGAGCCTCTCCAGCACAATCCTTTCTAGCTTTAATATTTCTATAATGCCAAAACAACCCGAACTACAGTCAGCCTTCGTTTGACAAGTGTGTCCTAAACACCCAACTTGTTCTCAGCAATTTATTTATTAAAAAAAGAAAGGGAATCGATTGGATGGATAGATGAATGCGTGGATGGTGAAGGAGCCTCTGACTGAGAAAATTCACAAGATAATAACTCAACTAGATTGCAAGCTTGGCGAACCCAGGGACTGGACTGGGTTTGTTCATTGTTGACTCCTCACTGGCCAGCACTGAGCCTGAACCTTAGTAGACCCATAATAAACATTTGTCTGAATAACTTGACTGATGAAACATCAAGAGCACCAAACAACATAAAATATGCAATTGGGAGTCTTGGGACAGGAGAAGGCAAAGTTAGGGTAAGGAGCTAACGTTCTTGGACCTAGGAGAAGCATACAGTGACGGTGTTTGTTATTCTGCTTCTAGTAACTTTTACACCAAAGCTTCTAAGCACTTCTCAGGAAACAAAGAACATTTGATGTTGATGGAGAGATAAAGGATAGTCTGTCCCTCAATCATAACTAGTCACTTAAAAGAGCAACATTGTAACACATCCCAACCTCAATTAATTCATCCATTTATTTATCCAGTGAAAATTTATTGAGTGCTGATTTTGTGTTTGGAAATTCAGAAATAAGACATAAACAGGCTCAGCCCTCAAGGAGCTTAGTCTGGTCGGAACTAAAGATAAGACATTAGGAAATACCAGTACCAGTGCTGACTGCGGGGAGCACAGGCTGCTGTGGGAGCAACAGGAAACCTGGGACAGGCAGTGGGTGTCGGAGTAGGTAAGTTGAGCATGGAAGGACTTTCCCACTTCTTTACTTGTTTCTGGCTTCCATCCCTCCACCAGCCATTCACCCCTCCACCATCATCACCCAAAAAGTATGTAAGCAAATGGTTTGTAATGCACATTTCTTTGATTTGGATGCATGTTACACCAGAGTGCCATAACCCAGCCAATAAACACATATGTAGGTTAGAGTCTCATCAGCTAATCAGTGAATGCATGTAGAGGTGGTCCCATCAGCCAATCAGTGAACACACGGAGGGTATGCTCCTTCCTCCAGAGTTTTCGGCAGAGAAAGAGAACGAGAGGTCAGGAAAGCAAAAGTGGGTGTCTGGGTTGGAAGGAGGAGACAACAGGTACAGGAATAGAGGCTGGAGATCCTGTAGACAAATCTGACTGCAGAATATTTTGGAGGATTAGTACTATTTATCTTCAACTCTTTGCAAACAAATGGAAAGTACGTGAGGAGGTTTATTTGTGCTTGTTTGGTTTTTTTGGCCTCTAGCAACAGTTGGGTACAAGATCTCAGAAAGTTACTGATCTGCATGGTCTATATTAACACTGATTCATCTGACTTATGAAGGTGGTTATTGGCTGATTTTTAAATATTGGCAATTTTGTTACAAAATTGCTTCATTCTCAGAGGTTTTGTTAATTAGGATATTCATGTATTTAACTTGAGTATTATGACTAGTAATGGGGGGAAAAAGCAATTTGGGGAGAAGAAACAGAGGGGAAGATAGAGAATAGCATGTGAGTCAAGATGGAAGGGCAAATATTTCCTAATTTATCTATATTGCCCTCTTTTTTAATGTAAAGCCTACTAGAGTTGTGAAAATTTGCTGAAAATACATTTTAACTGTTAGTTACATTTGGGAAATTGAAGTGCTTTTTAATTTACTCCCTTTCTCCCCCCATCTCATTTTTCAAAGGTAAGAAAAATGCTTCTAGCTCTAGAAAGTGTAGCAGAGTTAAGTGTATATGTGTTTGTGGGGGTAGGGTGGGTGGCGTGCATTTTATTTTCTATGAGAACATTACTTCTGTTAGGGAATAACTCTCCATTTTGCAGTCTTTAAGGCATTTTGACTTTTGATGAATTTCTTTACTATTAGCACACTCTGTCCTTGGCCTGGAAGAAGTTATGCTGGGACCAACCACTGGCCTGAGAGCTGATTCTCTTACCTTCCGGCCATCTGCTTAAGTCTCCTTTGTCCTACTCTCTGTTTAGCCCTTGAAGGTCAGTAGTCTGTTTTGAAGCTTGGTCTGTAGGTCTCCGTCTCAGAGCTTCCTCTCTTACCTATATATTGATGCTGCATGAATTTTTAACTGTCACCCAAATACTTCCCTTCACTTGTAGACCTGTGTTTCTTCCTACCTATTAGGTATCCTTCCTGGGTGTCAACACACTCACAACTTCTCCCCATCAGTGTTTGTTCTTGCCCACCCTGTTTTTATGGGAGGTAGCGGCATCCCCACTCACAGCCACTGAGTCACCCACTCACATTCATGTATGTGATCCCTTACCAAGTCCTACCGTACCCCTGAATACCTTTCCTATTCTTTCCTTTTTTTTCCATCCTCAAAGCCACTGCTCTCATCAGCTCTTTCTGGATTATTATTGTTATTATCTCTCTCTCCTCCACTGGTCTTCACTATATGCTTCCCTCAACCACCAGGTTTTTATTTATACTGCACACATCTCCATGTCTATTCCTTGTGTCAAATCTTTCAGGAGCTCTCCGTTTTCTAGCTCTTCATATCAGTGAACAAGTCATTGAAACAGCTTCATTCTCACTGAGCAGGTTTTCCTCCTATCGCATGGGCCTCAGCTCCCTGGGCTCTGCTGGTATCTCCTCTGCTGCATGACCTTGAAGAGTTGGCAGGCCCAAAGTATGGTTCTCCACCCTCTTCTCCTTTCTGATGGCACCCCTCCTCCCCGCCACCTTAGGTGACCCCATCCAGCCCCACAGCTCACAGTAGCATCTATATACTAATGATTCCCAAATTTATGGCTCTAGCCCTGACCTGTCTACTGAGCTCAGACACATAGATCCAGCTGCCTCTTTGACATCTTCACTCTAATAGAGATTCTTATTTCACAAGGCCAAGGCAGAACTCTTGATTTCCCACCCATTCTTTTTCTGATCCTGTCCCATGTCTCAGAGAATGGTGCTACTGCCCACCCATTAGCTCAGGTCAAAAACCTAGAGGTTATCTTGTTTTTTCCTTCTCCGTACTCCACTCCCCACATCCAACCCATCACAGGTCCTGTCAACCTTGCATTCAAAATTCATGCATCCTGAACCTGACCCTTTCTATCTATCTCCACTGCCTTCTCCCTAGTAACCCCCATCTCTCATGTGGATGGCTCTGACATCTTCCTGCCCTAGCAGCTTCCACCCTTCATCCCTAGAATTGATTCTCCACACAGGGACCAGAGGAATTTTCAAAAAGCAAATTATGTTGTGTTTCTTCTCTGCTTAAAATTCTCCCAAGGCCTCCTCCCTGGCCTGGACTCTTGTCGCTTCCTTGAACTCACCAAGCTTTTTCCTGCCTTAAGGATTTTGCATTTGCAATTCCCTTCCCTAGAATCCTATTCTCCCCAGATATTTGCATTTCCAGCTCCTTTGGGATAATTCACGTGCCAGTTTAAATGTCCCCTCCCAGGGAAGCCTTCTCTGGCTTTCCAAACTAAAGTGGACTCTACCTCAGCTTCTCTCTATTACAGTAAGTTGTTTTATTATCTTCAGATCATGATACAATGATCATTTTCTTTTCTTGCTAATTGTCTCTCTTCCTCCACTAGAATGTAAGCATCATGACAAGTGTGGATTCATCTTACAAATTTATCTTACAGATCTATCCTCAGCACCTAAAATAATTCTTGGCATATAGTAGTTGCTCAAAAATATTTGTTGAGTCAATGAATGAATATATAATTGCATAAATTTGCCTCTGTGATAAAATACCTCACCACTGATTTATATATATGCATGTATATAAATGTGTGTATCTATATATATAGATACACACATACCTATATATGTTAGCTTGTTAGCGTCATCAACCTCTTCAATCTTTGAAGAAGAAAAACTGAAAACCTGTTCAAGAGAACCTAAATGGTGCATCCCATTTGTTTTAACCTCATCAGTGAAACCAGAATGGGGTTATCAGTAGATAACTGCTGCTCTTGCAGTCCTGAATGGTTGGGCTTCTATTTGTTTCCTCTTAGAAAACTATTTTCTTCTTTTCCCATATCTTTGCTTGTTGAGTTATACATTGGAAGCAGGTAGATTCCACTGCACATCCAGGGTGACCAGAAACCAACTAGCCACCAGTCACGTGAAAGCCACCTCACTCCCACTCGTATTCCAAACAACTAGACGTGCAGCACCATAGGCAAAGCTGTGAATGGGGTGAAGTTGCTTTTGCTGCCCTTTTCCATCACCCCAGCACTGTCTACCCTTCCCAAGGAAGCAGTGTAGGAAGAAGAGAGTGATCAACAGAGTCTTATGAAGGTTTTAAAGGCACAAAGAGTTACTGCAAAATAGAAACATTTACAGTTTTTAAACTTAAGGATAGAGCAATGCCGAAGCAATTAAAAAAAAACATTTTAAGGACATTTCAAGCCCTGTCAAATGTGGGTGGAGGAGATATTCATGGGCATGAGCAGGAGGAGGGTGGATTCTTTGGCACATCTCAGTTGGATGATGTCATATTGGCTACTACCTACTCGCCTGGGTTGGTCCAGAGGGAGAGGACAGGGGCCCACACTGAGCCTCTTTCCCTCCTGGTGGTAGGGGTGCAAAGGGACGGACAGAGAGCAGTGACGCAGTAATGGAAGCGGTGGCTGGTTGATATGGAGAACAAGGGAGAAGAACAGATGGCCATGGTTTGAATTTGGAGAGTTGCTAGTAGCATGAACCACTAGGAATCAGATTTGGTAGGGAGATGATGCTTTATGGTTCAGAAGCTTTCATTGTGTGATATTGATGGAACTCATACTTGGAGTTATCCAGGAGGCCATGGGGATCGTGAGAGCAGAGCTTCAGTGTGCAATTTTAGATACCCCAGCCCCACCCCCAGCTAGACTTGGAATTCTGTGCCTTGGTTTCTTTTCTCTTTTCCTTCTTTTCTTCCTTCCCTTTGCTTCAGTTCCCTTTCCTTCTCTTTCTTCCTCCTGTCCCTTCTTTTTCTTTCTTCTTCCTCTTTCTCTCTCCCTTCTTGTTTCCTCTTTTAAAATCTTCTACCACTCCATAGTCTCTTCAAGGTGCATGGTAGGTGATAAATATCCAGCGGGTTAAGTGTTGGGCTCTGTTTCGCTGTATGATAGCAGGAGTGGAGGAAAAAAAACCATGTTTAAACATGAGGCATCCAAAGACACTTAAAACCTAACAAATACGGTATCTCCCCCTTATTCACAAGGGATATGTTCCAGGACTCCCAGTGGCTGCCTGGAACCACAGATAGTACTGAACCCTGTGTACACTATGTTTTTTTGCTATACGTACATACCTATGATAAAGTTTAATTTGTAAATTAGGCACGGTAAGAGAGTGACAATATAACAAATAACAAAATAAAACAATTATAACAATAGACTGTAATAAAAATTACGTGAATGTGGTCTCTAGCTCTCAAAATATCTTAGCGTACTGTAGGTCTTAGCAACCTCAACATACAATTTTTTTTTATTGCCTTATTAAGTCAAGAACTTTTACCTTTTCACTTAAAGGAAGTGCATTACAGCTTCTCTTTGGTATATAGAATGGCCAGCATCACTGCTCTTGCACTTTGGGGCCATTATTAAATAAAATAAGGGTGCCTTGAACACCAGCACTGGAATGCCACAACAGGAAAACTGATAGTCAAGGTGTCCACTCAGTGACTCACAGGGATGTGGTGGAGGTAGGGGATATAGCATGGAGACACTGGACAAAGGGACGATTCCTATTCTGGGCAGGATGGAAGCAGGACACCTCTAGATGTTATCAGAATGGCATGCAATTTACAACTTATCAATGGTTTGTTCTGGAATTTTTCTATTTAATCTTTTTGGACCACTGTTGACTGTGGGTCACTGAACTGCAGAAACTTAAACTGTGGATAAGTGGGGACTACTGTATGTGCAAACCATCAGAACTCAGGCTAGTGGTTTGAAGATACTGTCAATTTTTATGCAATATCTCGGGAAAAAATAGACAAACTCCCAGTTGCCACAGACATGTACTAAGCAGACATCCTCCTAGTACTTCTTAACTGGCTCTTCTGGAAAATCCTCACTCTCTTGGGAGTGAATAGTATGGCTTTCCTTTTTCTTTTATACATAGTGAGAAGAGGAATTCAGAGGATTTGGTGCCTTTATCCTTCCTCATCATCTCTTTGTTGTTGTTTTTGTCTTTTTTGTTTTCCTTTTAACTTACTTATTTTTCTTTCAGAAAACATTTATTTTTAACCTGGGTCAGTGTACCCTGAGTTTTTCAAACTGTCCTTTAACCTGTTGGGTTGTTTTTGCATCAGACTTTATTAAAGTTTTTCTTTTGCCTTGCTTTACCTTCCACAAATCTCAACCTGCACTTGATGCTTTACTTTCTGATTTCTTTGCTGTTCTGCTTTTCCTTGTCTACCCAGGCCTAAAAATACTATGATGTGAAAGAATGATAGATCATGCCGTTAATTTAAATCACCTTGGCCCTTCTACCTAACCCCCCTTTGCCTCACTTTTCTTTCTGTGGAAGGACAAAGTATATTCGTTTGCTATTGCTACATAACAAAGTACAAATTCAGTGGTTTACAACAACACTTATTTATTATTTCACAGTTTCTGTGGGTCAGAGCCTGGGCATGTCTTTACTAGATCCTCTGTTTTAGGATTACTCTGAAAGCGGCAATCAATATCTCAGCCGGAGCTGCAGTTGCATCTCAAGGCTCAGTTAGGGAAAGGTTCACTTTCAGGCTCTCCTGATTGTTGGCAGAATTTACCTCCTTTCAGTTTGTTGGACCCAGGACCCTTGAACAAAGGCACCCTCAGTTCCCTGCCAGGTGGGCCTCCCCAATATGTCTGCATGCTTTATCAAAGCCAGCAAGAGAAAGCCTCTGCTAGCAAAACTGTATAACCTAATCTATGAAGTGACATTTGGTCCCCTTTGCCATTGTTCCATAGGTGGGCAGCAAGTCAAGTCACAAGTTCTACCCATACTCAAGGGGAGGGGGACAACACAAGGGCATGGACACCAGGTGATGGGGATCATTGGGAGTCATCTTAAAGTTTGTCCACACATGGAGGAATGCTTTTGTGAAAAAATGCTTGGGTTCCTAGAAGAAGGTGGTGAAGGCCATGTTCATACTGAATTCCTGCCTTTTTGTAGGCCTTTATGGCTAATGTTAAAAATAATAATTTTTCCTCTTGTTTTATTTCTAAAAATGACTTGATTTTCTTTTCTGCCATTAGAAATCTCATCTAATGAGACTTTCTCTCTGGATGAGAAAGTCAGCAGGAACAGATTGTTGTTGGTCTTGGTTTTGGCTGGGCTGATTCAGCACTGTGGGCAGCCGACAAGGGAAAGGCCTTGCAAATGCTCTGGAGGCCTCTGTTCGGAATCCCTCCACCCCAGAGGAGCCAGGTATGGGCCAGGTGTGATAATGGCCTCAAGCAAGATGCCAGGACCATTTAAGGCTGAGGCATTTAATTAGGTACAATGTATTACTTCCTGAAAGTGTATGAAAGCTTCATAGTATCTGCTTGGACATTTAGTGATACCAGCTACCTACACAGATTGGAGGGGAGCTGGGTGGGGGGCAGCTCTAGAAGCTTAGCTGCACCTTTGGTTTGATCCGTGTTTGACTCATGTTTGTAAATTGTCCCTACAATTAAGGCTGAGGGATAATTTCAGCCCCTAATAGATTTTTTTTCAAGGTTTTTTCTCCTTATGTTGCTCAGGCTGGTCTTGAATTCCTGGCCTGAAGAGATCCTCCCGCCTTGGCCTTTCAAAGTGTGAGGATTACAGGCCTGAGCCACCGCACCCAGGAGATGTTATTTTCATATTCATTCTTTTACTTGGAGGAAAAACTGTCTTTCTTACATGTGATGTGAGATATATATATACACACACACATATACACACACACACACACACACCAATATCTCTAACTTGAAAGTCTCTTTAAAATTATAGTGTATATGATTGTGAGTTGAGGGATGCAGGCAAATCTGATCTTTCAGCATTTTCTTGGGGGTAAAGGCCCAACGAGAGGAAAGTGGAGACCTGTAGAGGGGGCATTGGGAACCCGAATCCTGAGTCCCCAGAAAGGCTCCAGGTTTGGCAGCTCCAGCGAGGCTGGACTTCTCTTGAGGGGCCGGGAAGGTGTTGCCCGGAGCGGAGTAGCTCAGCGGTCTCAAAGTCTGGGCTCCACACCCCGGGAGGGGCGCTAGGACCCAGGCACCCGCCGGCCTGGGGACGCGTCTGGAAAGTGAAGGCACGGCGCAGAGGCTCAGGCTAGCGGCCAGAGTCCCACGGAGCAACAAGAGCCTTCACGTGGGCACGAGGCCCGGGGAGTGGGGTGCAGGGTGCACTGGTCGGTGCCCTCTGTGCGGGGCTAAGGCGCCGGGCACCGACACCACCAGGGCGCCCAGCAGCCGCCAGCCTCCGGTATGGACCAGCTGCACTGCCCACCCAGCGCGCGCCAGGTGAGCCCCCCGGCACGGGGGACCGCGCAGCCCTCGGCCGCCCCCTCGCACCTGGGCACCCGGCCACTGGGCACAAGCCCAGAGCTGGCTCCAGGGCCCCCTTTCAGACATCCAGGTGTTAGACTGGCTTTTTTTTTTCCTTTTCTTTTCGCCCTTAGTCCCTCCGTGTCCTAGTGCCAACTACCTCCTTCCTTTCCAGGCGGGAAGGACCTCGAGCGTCTAGTGTAACCGTCAGGTTTATTATTCCTAATAATAATTGACCACAGACAGCCGCTGTTCGCGTCTACCTGGTGCTTCTCAGCAGGAGCTGGACCTGTTTTCTCTGTCGGGCCAGCTCCGCCGGCTCCTGTTGCGCCTAGTGTTTTCCACGCTTCCCCGGCGTGGACGGTGGGGCCCCTACTTTCCTCCTCATGCTTCTAGTGGCTGCAAAGCTGCCTCCCCTTCCGAGTAGTGAGTCGCCGGCAGCCCCAGCCTCGGGTGTGTGTACACGTGTGTGTGTGTGTTTGCACGCGCACCTCAGTGCCTAGCTCCAGCGCTCGGGACTCTGCGATGGGGCACCCACCCCTACCCCCACCCCCACGCCCACCCCTACCCCTCCCCTTGCACTAAGTTCTAGGGACAACGCTCGCTGGGTGAATAGACGGAGCGTGGACTAAACCACCCGCCTCATCCCCTGTGGGAAGGGATGTTTGGAGGTGGAAAGAAGGAAAGGGAGAGATGGAACGTGTGTACAAAGAAGGATCCCACGCTGCGGGATCGCAGGAAAGGGCGCGGGAGAACAGTCTGTGATAGGGAGGGGCGCTTAGTGCAAGGGGGAAGGTGCGCAGGTGGCGCTGCCACTCGGAACTTGGGGGCGTTCTGCTGGGCGTTCAGAGTGTCCCCTGAAATGCACCTAGTTACGAGGATCAAAGTAACTGTGCTCCTGCGGACTGTTGGTAGAGTTGAGGCTTGCAGCTGCCTTTGCAAAGGCTTGGCTAGAAGCCTTGAACCGTCCACAGACTCCTCTATACTCTCAAGACTAACTGTGCCCATCCATTCTGCTTCTGGCTCAATCTGACACCAGTTTACCTGTCCCCAGGTTGCCAGCTCCAGAAAAACACTGCTGGCGGGGAGGTGTGAGTTACCAGGACTGTAAGACCCCGGCAGTTGAGCGGTGGTTATTTGCCCAGGTTGCCTTCCCTGAACGGTCGGGAGGTCAGGGTAGCTGGAGGCGTGCTGGCTGATAGTTACAGGTGCTTCTGTCTGAACCTGAAGTTGGACGTGCAGTGCTAACCTAGAAGAGAGACTTCCTCTAAACTGTGTGTTGAGAGACAATCAAGGAAAACATTTACACAGGGTCCCGGGGGGAGGCGAGGGCCAGAGGACCCGCCCTCTTGGATTTTATAACGCAGCAGTTTGCATTACCAGTTCTACTTGACTGCCCTCTTGACTTTGAATAAGTTATTTTAACTTTGTAGAGGTTCGGTTTTCCAAGAAGCAAAAACAGAAGAATGACAATTCATCAGCAGTGGCAAGAACATGGATTGGGAGGCCAGGGAGTTGGATTCCAAGCGCCACCGGTACCACTGACCAGTTGTGAAACTCTGGGCAAGCCGTACAACCTGTCCTGGCCTCAGCTGCCAGGAAGGCTCAGAGCCTTTAATTCTGGATTGATTCCATTCTGGCAGTAATCTGCCAGACTTAGCCTATGAATGCTCACTAGTTCTTTGCAGTCTTGCTACAGATTGTACTTGGTTCCAAAGAGCATTTATGGACAGAAGAGATACTAGATCAGTGGGTGAATTGAATTTTAATTCCAATCTGTTTATAGGGCTACACAAATCATTCAGGCTTAAAGATCAGTGGAAGTAAGCCTGACTGGTTTAGTTAATGCTTAGAATGCACTGGGAAGGATCTCACATAGAAAGTCCTGGTAACGTTTGAACTTGGTTATATAATCCTGGAAGATATCCTTTCTGTGCATTTGAAAGATTCCAGCCACAATCTCCCTGTTACAGGCATGAGTGGAGGGGAAGCCTTAGACCGACCCCTCAGTAGAAGACAGCCCAGTGTCTTGCAGAGCCCATCAAGGCCCCTTACATTATATCTGATAAACAATTGACTTACCTGGGAAAGACTCAGTTAATATCAACTTCTCAGAAAAGCAGCTTATCAGCTTGGTAATGAAATAGTGAAATTGTCTTTAAAAGCTGTATTAGATATTGAATGCCTAATATTGCCAGAGCTTATTGAGATAAGCGCTGCCTTTTTTACTTTATATGCACATCTTATTTTTATTTATGGAGAATCAGTTAATAAACACATTTTAAATTCAATATATTATGTATTTGCTTTTTAAATAACACTGCTCTTTAGCTTTTTAATTTAGCTTTGGGAAGGGAAATAAGCAGGATGACAATTTTTTTTTTACTAGATAATTATAAGAGATTAAGAAGCCACAAAGAACCTTGTTTCTTCAGGTTTTCAGAGATGAATATCATCATAATGGTGAATATTTTTTAAGTACTTAGGCACTAGGCATTGGACTAAGCACTTTATGTAAACACTCTCATGTAATCCTATCAACACCTTCTGAGGGATGTGCTATTATTATTATTATTATAATTATTATTATTTTGAGACAGAATCTTGCTCCGTTGTCCAGGCTGTAGTGCAGTGGTATGATCTCGGCTCACTGCAACCTCTGCCTCCCAGGTTCAAGTGATTGTCCTGCCTTAGCCTCCTGAGTAGTTGGGGCTACAGGTGTGCACCACCATGCCTGGCTAATTTTTGTATTTTTAGTAGAGGCAGGGTTTCACCATGTTGGTCAGGCTGGTCTCGAACTCCTGACCTCGTGATCCGCCCGCCTAGGCCTCCCAAAGTGCTGGGATTATAGGCATGAGCTACCGTGCCTGGGCACTGTTATTTCTTTCAGTTTTACAGAAGAGAGAACTGAGGCTTCTCATCTGAGATGACACAGCTAGTAGGTGGTGGAGCTGAACCAGCCAGCTGGGTGTATTTACAATGATCCAAGTGACATGCAAGAAATAAGAAAAGGGGAGGGCAAAAAGTGCCTACTAAGTGTCAGATACTTTATACACCTCAGTGCATGGAGATTAAAAAATCTTTTATGAGTGGTAATTTTCTTTTCTTTTTCTACTTGGACTTTCTTGCTTTTATCAATATGATCTGGGTGTCTTTTCATGTCAGCAAAGAGATTGACTCCTTTATTTTTAACTATGTGGGCTTGAGAGCAGATGGGTAAACCGTAATTTATTTCGCCAATCCCTGTGAATGGGCATTTGGATTATTTCTCAGTTTTCACAGTCACATACAGTACTTGTGAAAGATCACACAGTGGATCCATTTGTTTATATATTTCTGCATACCTGTTTAGATATTTCTGGTGAATCTGTTCCTAGGGGTGGAATTATTATGTGAAAGATCATGGTTACTATTTAAATACATACTTTTTTTTTTTTTTTTTTTAAAAAAAACAGAATCTCCCTCTGTTGCCCAGGCTGGAGGAGAGTTGGCTCACTGCAGGCTTGACCTCCCCAACCAAGCGGTTCTCCCTCCTTAACATCCCAATTAGCTGGGACTACAGGCATGCGCCACCATGCCCAGCTAATTTTTTAATTATTGTAGAGAGAGAGTCTCATTGTGTTGCCCCAGCTGGTCTCAAACTCCTAAGTTCAAGCAATCCTCTACCTCAACCTCCCAAAGTGCTGGGATTACACGTGTGAGCCACCGTGCTGGCCAGATATATACTTTTAAATACATACTACTAACTTGCCTTCCCCAAATGAAATGTAATTTCTGATTTGGGGTCCAATTCTTCCACTAACATGTTTTTGGACTTTTGATAAATCATTTAATCTGAAAGATGTATTATCTATAAACTATGGATGGTAGGACTTCTTGGTTGCCAAAGTCTGTTCCAACTGTGAGAGTCTGCAAATATGTGCAGTTAGAGGTCACACAAATGAACTGTCCGTATCTGACCATTTTTTGCCTACAAAAACAACTTAGTATGATTTTATCTAATATCACATGAATTCCTGAAATATCTGTTTTTGGTACCCTGGCTTTTCTGAGGCAGCTTTGTGTGAGAGAAGTGGCTAGGCTATGTTGCAGTCACAAATCAACCCTGAAACCTCAGTAGCTTAAAAAATAGAAAGAGGCTGGGCATGGTGGCTCACACCTATAATCCCAGCACTTTAGGGGGCTGAGGCAGGAGGATTGCTTGAGGCCAGAAGTTTGAGACCAGCTTAGGCAACATAGTGAGACCCTTCTTTAAATTTTTAAAAATAAAAATAAAAATAAATAAATAAAATAATAAAATAAAATAAAAATAAAAAATAAAATATAAAGATTTATTTATCGTTCACATGTTATGTCCAAAGCAGGTTAGCAGAGTGTCCTGCTCCACAGAGGCACTCAGGGCACCAGGCTATCAGAGCTCTGCCGTCTTGTAACTGCACTGTCTAGAACATGCAGTCTTGATGTTCCTATGGCAGGGGAGGAAACAAGAGACAGTGGAGAATCAACACCTGCTTGTAAATGCCTTGGCTCAGAAATGAAGCATATTTCTTGTATTTACAGTCTTTTGGTAAGAACTAGTCACACAGACCTCAACCTGATGCATGGAGACAAGGAAATGCTTTTTGGAAAGAGGAAAGGTTGATACATAGGACTCTGTATTAGTTTGCTAGAGCTGCCATAATAAAGTACTAAAGACTGATAGCTCACACAACAGAGATTGACTTCCTTACAGTTCTGGCGGCTAAAAGCCTCCAAACTATAAGGTATCAGCAGCATTGATTAATTCTGAGGACCTCTCTTCTTGGCTTGTAGACAGTCATCTTTGCCCTCTGTCTTCATATGGTCTTCCCTCTGTGTGTCATGTCCTAATCTCTTCTTACAAAGACACCAGTCATGTTGGATTAGGAGCCACGTTAATGACCTCATTTAAAATTAATTCATCTTTAAAGACTATCTCCAAATACAGTTACATTCTGAGGTACTGGGAGTTAGGACTTCAACCTAAGAATTGTGTTGGACACAATTCAGCCCATAACACATTGTCTCTGTCGGACAGCACATCCTGAGGTGTAGTCATGTTGTTGTCATTGGAGGGGCTGGTAGGTTACTGAGCCATGTTATGGAGTCATCTTCCACATCACCTCACATCCATCTCCTCCTGCGCGCCCCCCCCCCCGCCCCCTGCTATTTCCTAACCCAAAACTGTTATTTTTCTGAATTCCCTGGGTAATATTTAAAGGGGTCCAATGTTACTACTTACTTCGAGCAAACTTTTATTGATGGCATTGGCTGTAATGTGAAGCAGGGTGGCTGTGGGTCAGAGATGGGAAACCTAGGGGTTAGGAGCACGAACTCTGAAGCAGACTGTTTGGGTGCTCATCCCAGCTCCATTGCTTGCCAGTAGTATTCCTCATCTGTCAAATGGGAATAGTAATACTTCCCTTGCAGGGTTGTTGTCCTGATTAAATGAGATAATCTATGTAAAGTGGTTGGCACAGACTAGGTATCAAAAATGGTGACTATTATTATTTGCATCTTCAGAAGCTCATGGAGCCCTTCACACCCAGTGTCCTGCATTCCAGCCTGTGTCCCAGCATCACAGACAACCCAGAGGCTCTGCCACACAAGCTCCTAGGGCTTCCCTGGTGTGCCCAGGAAGCATGTATTTGTTAGTATGGCAGTAACTTCATTACCACTTTAAAGCTCCAACAGCCTACACATATTAAAGTCATAGGTTCCTAGTTAGATTGTACAGCCAAAAGGAACACAAGAGACTATCCCGTTAAATAGCCCCTTAAAATTATTATCCTTGTTACAGTTAAGACAATGAGAGTTGGCAGTTAAATTGATTTGGAAAAGCAGCATTTCAGTTTTTCTAAGAGGCACCCTCTTCCTCTCCTGTTTTAATGACCCTAGAATCAGGATGTGTTAATAGCTGAGAGATAGGCTTGGAACCTTTTCCCATTGACCTGCCTGGGAAAATGACTGCAGACTCACCTTCTCATGCCATCTTTTTCTTGGAAACACAGCAGTTGGATTGCTCTGAACCTGGGGTGAATTATCTGTCTTGATTATTGCAAAACTATTGATTCCTGAGACTGCATTAGGATTGGAAGAGCTATGAGTTGCCCAGTGGCCTTAGGCCTCCATGATTGGAGCAAGAAAGAATCCAGAAGGAAACCAAAGCAGTGGTTTCTCCTGGGCAGGATGAACCACACTCTTCATCTTTGGCAACTATGTGCACCATAGTGTGTATAGGGGAGGCCAAGACTCTGCAACTATGAGTAGTTGCTGGGCCTTCCTATGAGATAGCAGATATTATGCGAACTGTGTTTCCCATTCTGTTTCCTACTAGAAAGCTAAATAAAGGCAGTGATAGATTAAAACCTATTGTGTCTTGTGAATTGATTACCAGTCTGAATCTGTGACCACTATTGCTGGTGGTACAGCTTCTTATAAATTGCTGTCAGCCAGGCAGTGGTTGTAATGGATTTGTCTATGAATGTGTACACGGTGCACACAGTTTCAGCTTTTTATGTTTTCAACATTTGTTGAAGTAGGTGCATGGTTGATAATACATGTGTTGAGTTTAATTGCTGGCTAAGATGACTTCACAAAGGTTACACTATGATTTGACCTTGACACAAAAGTTACTGTTTATACAGGCAGTCAAGGAAATAGAGCATGGGTATAAATTTGATATTGATGAGGCAAATATTTGGCATTGGAGGGATGATGCAATTTCAGTTTTGTTTTGCTTGTTTGTTTTGCAAGGTAGCAGCCAAGTGCTTTTAAGGAAGAAAAGATACCCACAAGTACCTACAGCTAGGTTTATGTTTCGGTATTGAGAGATGTGCAAAGGGGTTACCTCTTATATGTCAAGTAACTAAACTGAAGCCAGGAGATATAGCCTAATCTATAGATGAAAAAAAATCAAAGCAGTGAGTGGCCAGTGGGAGCAATTTTCATATCTTGTAGGACTGTTGATGTTTGATGGGCAGCATTCTTTTCTTAGTGATACATAAAGTGATGGCATTCCCTACAATTAGTGGTATTTTAGATTTGATGAAATATGGCAAAAATGGCAAAGAGGGGACTAGAATCTAGAGCTTCTATCTCTCAAGCAGTCTACTTTCTCCTACCCATACCAAGGTATGCATTCCCTGACCCTGGTGTTGCCTGACTCCAGCCCTGGTTTTCTTCTCGAAAGAATTTTTAAACTTTTCCCTAGAAGATTGAGACAATTACACTGAAGCATAAACAAATGAAAAAGCAACCATCTAGCACACGTGGCCAGCCAATATTCTCCATTGTAAATATTACTCCTTTTGAGTGAAACTTATGAAGGGTGTTACTAAGGTCAGGACATCACTAAGAAAGTAAGTGACTTAATAAATGTATTTATTACAAGTTCTTTACCATTGTGTACACGTTTAAGAGGCCATGGTTGATTAAATAGCAGGAAAACATGACTTCTCTAGGGTTTTAGCATCTGTTTTCTAGTTCCAGTTAGTGTTAAAAAATAAATTCAAGACCATCTTTGCTGGAATAGAATGCAATTGAAATAGGAAAATTGACTTGCTCAGAGAGCTTTTAATTAAATCTTTGTTTGAAAACTGCACAAAAGACCCTCTTAGAAACCTAAGAGTACTTTAGAAAGTTGAGGAGTTCTAGATCCTGTCCTGGATTGAGATGGAATGATATTAGGAAGGTTGAGATGAATAATATTGATAAAGGACTTACTATGAACATCTTTGTCAAACAGCCATTGAACAGCATTCCTGTTTAAAGTGCATCATTTTGCAATACTCATTTTCACATCTTGAAGAGGAAACACCCAGTTTTATTCCAGAATAGCATTTTCAGGGGGACAGTGGCCACTGAAATATTTTCACAACCTGTCTTTTCTTGGGCAGGTTTTTCTTTTTAAGGAAGGGCATTTTTGATATTTTAATATGGCGTGCATTGGGGCTTCTCAACGTGCAGTCACTCATATCGTGAGAATAACTTCTGTCGGAAAGACCACAGCTCACCCACTGATCTCTGCAACTGCAGAAAATATCTCACGGCTGCAAGGATTGCACAAGAGGAAAATAAGTAGGAAGGTAGAAGTGGGAGGAAATAGTGAAGGGAGTAGAAGGAAGGCTGCTTAGAGGAAGGATAAAGCAGTGTATTTCAACCCTGTGCATCACAACACACAGAGGACAATGTAATATTGTCTAGGACATTTGAGCCAGTGGACAAGGCTCTGTGTCTGCTCCAAATGCTGAATGGGTGACCTGAAGGCTTAGAGAATCAGTATCTTGCTTCTGTACCAGTTCAGCTGGTACCCTGATGAGGAAGTCTGAGAGTAAAGCATAGCCCTCAGTGGGGGAAGGGAGAAGAGTCTGGGGACCACCACATTATCTGCTCCTGCCTGCCTCAAACATCTAGATGGCCTCTTGCTTTGGCCCAGGTGTGGTTAGTCTTCTCTTTCTCCCCTAAGCCCTTCTCACTGCCTTTCTAGGGATTTGCCCAGTCTGCAGGGTTTTTCTCTGCACTACAGCAAGCACTGCTGTCATTCACACCCCCTCTTCCCTAGGCTTGAAATCTGGAAGGCAATGAGAGCTGTGAGCTGCAGGGGAGGACACAGGCGGCCTAGGACCCTTGCTTCCCCCCTCTGACTTGTCATCCTTAAAGGACATATTTCTATTATTCATGCAACACATAATTAGTGAGCATCTAATATGTGCCAAAGATCTTCTTCTCTTGAGGCTTACCTTCAAGTGTGGGGATAAAGTCAAGAAGGAAAGGAGAGGAGGAAAAGGAGAAGGAGAGGGAAGGGAAGAAGAGGGAGGGTAGAAAGGATGCAAGTATCAGATGTGCTGAGCACCAAAAAGAAAGATAAAGCAGTAAAGAGCAATATAACTGTCCAGGATGGGGTGGGGGACATTGCCATATTAAATAGCGTGGTCAGAGAATGCCTCCCTGATAAGGTAATATCTGAGCTAAAGCCTGAAGGAAGTGGAGAGTGAGCCACGTGGATATTTGTGAAAGAATATTTCAAGTGGGAGGAATAGTGGGTGCAAAGGCCCTGAAGGAGCGTATCGGTGTGCTCATGGTGCATCATGGAGGCTGCTGAGGCAGGAGGGAGTGAGCAGGGGGCGCAGCAGGAGCTGACGGCAGAGAGGTTGTGGAGAGCCAGGCTGCTCAGGAACTGTGGTCTGCTATAAGGACCAGGTCAGATGGGAAGTGGGGGATCTGACAGGTTGTAGGAGGCTCACCCTGGCTGCTTACAGGGACTAGCCTGAGGGGAGCCAGGTGAAGCTAGGAGACGTACTAGGAGGCCATCAGTCATCCAGGCAAGAGGTGTTGGCAGCTTAGACCAGAATGGTAGCAGTAAAGATGGCAAAAAATGGTCAGATTCTGAATCAGTTTTGTAAGCGAACCTAACAGGATTTGCAGGCAGATGGAATATGGAGTGAGAGAAAGTCTAGGGTGACGTTAGAATATCTCTAAGGCCCCTTCCAGCACTAACATGGTGTGAGTTATCATCAACCTGTTCGTTGGGCTTGACACCTGGTCCCTGTCCTTTGCCCATGTTCTTATTAAGTCTTCTCCATGAGTTGAGTCAACTGACCTTGTTGTTATCAAGGGTGATTGTGGTCTTTGTTTTTGAGTGCCAAAATGCCCTTTGGTTTCCCTGGAGGGGTAAACCTTCCAGGGAGTTCTAAGGCCAGTCCTTGACTGCAACAGCTTAACAGGCCAATGTCAAAATAAAGGCTGCTTTCCCTCTGGAAGCCTTTCTTCATTACCAAACTTGGAGTGCCACTAAGATGGCTTTAAAGGAGAGGGGTGGGTCTAATTTGTTAGCTGAAAAATATTGCTGTTAATAAGTGAATCATAATTAGTGGAAAGATGAGAACCAATTCTGTCATCTGTTGCAGAATTTATTTGATAAATGAGATAATAGAAGAGAAAAAGACGTCTACAGTCTATAGTTTAGGGGCCAGTACTAAGTGAGGCTCAATGAGAAGCCAAGAGAAAGCAATTGCTTCACTGAAATCTTATCTGACACACAGGCGAGTGTGATGGAGGTGCTCCTGTCATCTACCTTTCACTTGGCCCTGGTAAGGTCTGACTGGTGTCAATCATGGCTTTTACAGACCTAAAAGTTGTGTTCTCCTCGTCACTTTGGCTCTAGCACATCAACTGGTTGTGTGAACTGTTGGCCGAGACCTTCCCTTGCAGAACTGAAACAACCTCTGGTCTCTCAGTATATGCTCTAGGAAAGCTTTGATTGGCTGAAGACAAAATAGGCCCAAGAATAATATGATTCATAAGGGATGGTGAATTTATTATCTTACGCTTGGTGGCCCAGTATATCAGTCAGCTTCAGCTACCATAACAAAATACCACACCCTGGGTGGCTTAAACAACAGATACTCATTTCCTCACAGTTCAGAAGGTTGGAAGTCCAAGATCAAGGTGCTGTCAGGGTTGGTTTCTGGTGATGCCCCTCTTCCCAGCTGGCACACAGCCACTTTCTTGCTGTGTCCTCACATGGCTTTTCCTCCATGCGTGTATGGAGAGAGTTCTATAGTGTCTCTTCCTCTTCCCACAAGGATATCGGTCCTATTGGATTAGGGCCCCACCTTTATCCTCATTTAACCTTAATTACCTCTCTCAAGGCCCTGTCTTCAAATATAGTCATATTGACAGTTAGAACTTCAACTTAGGAATTTTGGGGGACAGACTTCAGTCCATAACATGAGGTAAATGTTGTAAGCTTTTTAAAAAATGAATTTTATTGAAGTATAATAATTTATGTACAATAAAGCATATGCTTTTTTTTTTTTTTTTTTTTTTTTGAGACAGAGTCTTGCTCTGTTGCCCAGGCTGGAGTGCAGTGGCGCGATCTCGGCTCACGGCAAGCTCCACCTCCCAGGTTCACACCATTGTCCTGCCTCAGCCTCCCGAGTAGCTGAGACTACAGGTGCCTGCCACCACGCCCAGCTAAATTTTTCTGTATTTTTAGTAAAGATGGGGTTTCACTGTGTTAGCCAGGATGGTCTCGATCTCCTGACCTCGTGATCCACCTGCCTTGGCCTCCCAAAGTGCTGCGATTACAGGTGTGAGCCACTGCGCCCGGCCAAAACATATACCTTTTAAAGCAGCGGTCCCCAACCTTTTTGGCACCAGGTACCAATTTTACGGAAGACAGTGTTCCCACAGATCCAAGGTGGGTATTGTTTTGGGTTGATTGAAGCACATCACATTTACTGTGCACTTTATTTATATTATCATTACATTGTAATATATAATGAAATAATTATATAACTCACCATAATGTAGAATCAGTGGGAGCCCTGAGCTTGTTTTTCTGCAATTACTTGGTCCTGTCTGGGGGTGATGGGAGACAGTGACAGATCATCAGGCATAGATTCTCATAAGGAGCATGCAGCCTAGATCCTTCACGTACGCAGTTCACAATAGGGTTTGCACTCCTATGAGAATCTAATGCTGCCACTGATCTGACAGGAGACGGAGTTCAAGTGGTAATGTGAGTGAGGGGCAGTGGCTATAAATAGAGATGAAGCTTTGCTGGCTTGGCCTACTGCTCACCTCCTGCTCTATGGCCCAGTTCCCAACAGGCCACGGACTGGTATGGGTCCATGGCCCAGGGGTCAGGGACTCCTATTTTAAAGTGTACAGTTTGATGAATTTTGACAAACTAAGTCATCGTGTAATGTGTCCATGTAATCACTACCACAGTCTAGATATAGACCAGTTCCATCAGCCTGAGTCATGTGCTCCTTCCCAGCCAATCCCAACCCCCACCAGAGACCCCAAGTAACCAGTGTCTTCCTTCCATTCCACTAGACTAGAGTTGTCTGTTTTAGAGTTTCATGTCAATAAAATCATACACATAACCTTTTGTGTCTGTCTTGTTTCACCCAGTATAAGGATTTTGATTTATACGTGTTGTTGTGTATATCAGTAGTTTGTCACTTTTCATCTTTGAGTAGTCTGTTTTATGGGTGTACCACAATTTGTGTATTTATTCACCTACTAATGAACATTTGGGTTGTTTCCAGTTTGGGGCTATTATTTTAAAAGCTACTATGAATGTCCATAGATAAGCCTTTGGCCATTTTCCATTATGTTCTTATTTCTCTTGGGTAAGTGCCTAGAAATGAAATTTCACCTTTCCATGGTAAGTGTATGTTTTTAATAAGAAAATATTATAGACTGCTGTCCTTAAAAGATATTGTAGTAATTTACATTCCCATCAGCAATGTATGAGAATTCCAGTTGTTCCATATCTTGCTAACCCTTGGTATTGTCAGTCTTTTTCATTTTAGCCATTTTAGTGGCTGTATGCTGGTATCTCATTGTGGTTTTATTTGCAATTCACTGATGACTAATTGATGATGAGCATTTTTTATATAATTACTGACCATTTTTATTTTTTGCATTATGAAGTATCTGCTCTAAATATTTTGCCCAGTTTTAAAAATTGGGTTGTTTGACTTTTAATTATTGACTTGTAAGACTTTTAAAAATATATTCCCCATACAAGTCGTTGGATATGTATTTCTCCCAGTCTGTGGCTTGCCTTTTTATTTTCTTGAAGGTATCTTTAAAAGAGCAGACTTTTACATTTTCAATGAATTGCAATTTATCATTTTTTTCTTTTATAGTTCATGCCTTTTACATTCTTTTAAAGAAATCTTTGCCAACCTCAATTTCACAAAGATTTTTTCCTATGTTTACTTCTAGAAGCTTGCTTCTTAAATTCTGTGATCCATTTCAAGTTAATATTCATGTATGGTGTGAAGTAAGGGTGGAAGGTTTTTTTGTTTGTTTTGTTTATGCATTTAGATACTCAGTCATTCCACCACCATTTGTTGTAAAGCTATACTTTCCAAATTAAGTTACTTTGGTACTTTTATTGAAAATTAATTGACCCTATATGCATGGGTCGATATCTGGACACTATTTTATTCTGTTGATCTATTTGTTTGTCCTTATGCCAATACCACTCTGTATTGTTTACTGTGGCTTTGTATTAAATTTTAAAATCAAGCACTGTTTGTCTTCTTTGTTCTTTTTCAAAATTCGTTTGACTATTCTAGGTCAATCGCATTTCTACATAATTTTTATAACCATTTTGTCAATTTCTACAGATATAAACCTGCTGGGTTTTGATTGGGATTGTATTGAATCTATAGATCAATTTAGGGGAAACTGACCTCTCAGCAATATGGAGTTTCTGATACAAGAACATTGTATATCTCTATTTAATTGACTTTTAAATTTCACTATCAGTGTTTTACAGCTTTCAGTGTGAAGGTCTACAGAAATATTTTATGCTTTTTAATATTATTGTAAACAGTATTTTGTATTTCAATTTCCAATTGCTCATTGCTAGTATATAGAATACAACTGACTTTTGTTTATTGACTTTGTATCCTGTGATTTTATTATACTCACATATTAGTTCTAGCAGCTGTTTTTGTAGCCATTAGCATTTTCTATGTGTACAATTATGTTGTCTGTGAATAAACAGAATTCTACTTCTTCTTTCCCAACTTGTGTATCTTTTACTTCTTTTTCTTGCTTTATTTTATTGGCTAGAGCCCCCAGTGTAGCTTTGGTGATAGTGCACATCTGTGCCTTGTTCCTGAGCTTAGGGGAAAGACGTTCAATCTTTTAAGTATGATGCTTACTGTAGGGTTTTTGCATATGCTTTTTATCAGGTTAAAAAAAGTTTCCTTTCTCGACTTACTTATTGAGAATTCTTATTGTAAATAAGTAGTGAATTATCAAAAGCTTTTATTACATCTGTCAAAATGATGTTTGTTTTTTTCTTTGTTCTTTTACAGTGGTGAATCACATTGACCTTTTTATTGTAGTAAAATACCCATAACATACGATTCACATTTGTAACAATTTTAAAGTGTACAATTAAGTATATTAAGTATGTGCACTATGTTGTGCAACCATCACCCCAATCAAGTTCCAGAATTTTTAAAAAATCACTCTAAAAAGAAACCCCATGCCCATTCAACAATCACTTTACATTCCCTAGCCCCTGGCAAGCACCTGCTCTGTCTCTGGATTGGCCTATTCTAGATATTTCATATAAATGGAATCATAATGGTGACCTTTGTGTCTGGCTTCTTTCACTTAGCATTTTTAAAAGTTTCATTCATGTGATAGCATGTATTTTTGTGCTTCATTTTTTTTTAATGGCTGAATAATATTCCATTGTATGGATATACCACATTTTGTTTATTCAGTCATCTATTGATGAACATTTGAACTACTTCTACCTTTTGACTATTGTAAATAGTGCTGCTGTTAAACATTTAAGTACAAGTTATTGTTTGAACACCTGTTGTCAGTTCTTTGGGGTATAAGCCTGGGAATGGAATTGCTGAATCATATGGTAACTCTCTTTACCTTTTAGGAACTGCCAAACTGTTCTCCACACTGGTGTTATGTTTTAGTTTGTGCTGCTGTAACAGAACACCTGAGGCTGAGTAACTTAAGAGAATAGAAATTTATTTTCTCTCAGTTCAGGAGGCTGGGAAGTCCAAGATCAAGGTGCCTGCATCCAATGAGGGCCTTCTTACTACATACTCTGGAGAAGAGGAAACACATGCCCTCACATGGCAGAAGGCAGAAGGGCAAGAGGACAAAAGAGATCGAACTTAGCCTCAAGCCCTTTATATAATGGCATGAATCCATTCATGAGGGCAAATACCTGCCATTAGGCCCCACCCCCCAATACAGTTGCATTAAGCATCAAGTTTCCAACACATGAATTTTGGGGGGATGAGTTCAAGCCATAGCATTCTACTATTTTACTTTCCCAACGGCCATGTTTAAGGGTTGCAGTTTCCCCATATCATTGCCAACACTTTTTTTTTTTTTTTTTTCAATTATAGGCATCCTAGCAGATTGGAAGGGACATTTCACTGTAGTTTTGACTTTATTTACATTCATTTTACAGTTGACCCTTGAACAATGTGGGGGTTAGGGATTCTGACCCCCTGCACAGTAAAAAAAGAAATCAATGTATAACTTTGAACTTCCTAAAAACTTGAGACAAATCACCTATTGTTGACCAGAAGCCTTCCCAATAACAAAAAGTCAATTAACACATATTTTGCATGTTATATGTATTATATACTATATTCTTATGATAAAGCATAGAGAAAAGAAAATGTTGTTAAGAAAATCATAAGGGAGAGAAAATATATTTACTATTCATTATGTGAAAGTGGATCATCATAAAGGTCTTCATTCTTGTCATCTTCATGTTGAGTAAACTGAGGAGGACAAGGAAGAGGAGAGAGGTGATCTTCTTATCTGTGGCAGAGGCAGAAGAAAATCTGCACGTAAGTGGACCCACAAAGTTCAAATCTGTTGTTCAAAGGTCAACTGTAGTTTTCAATTCATTGGAGTTTTAAATTGTATTTCTCTAGTGACAAACGATGTTGAGCATCTTTTCATGTGCTCCTTGGCCACTTGTGTATCTTCTTTGTACAAATGTCTATTTAAGTTCTTTGTCTCTTTTTGAATTGGATTGTTCATCTTTTTGTAGTTGAGTTATAAGAGTTTTCTTTTTAGTTTATTCTAGATACTTGACCCTTACCGAATATATAATTTGCAAATATTTTCTCCCATTCTTTGCATTGTCTTATTACTCTCTTGATACTGTCATTTGATGTACAAAAACTTTTTAATTTTGATGAAGACTCAATTTAGTTTTTCTTTTGTGGTTTGTGCTTTTGGTATTATATTTAAGAAACTATTGTCAAATCCAAGGTCATGAAAATTTGTCCCTGTGTTTTCTTCTAAGAGTTTTATAATTTTAGTTTTAACATGTTTCATGGTTAGTTTGTACATGGTATGAGGTAAAAATACAACTTCATTCTTTTGTGCATTGATTGATTTTTGAATATGAAACTAACTTTGTGTTATTGGGATAAAAACTGCCTGGTCATGGTGTACTACCTTTTTATTCTATTGCTGGAGGTTTGGTTTGCTCAATTGTGTTAAATATTTTTGCATCTATGTTTAGGGGTATTTTTATCTGTACTTTTCCTTTTTTGTAAAATCTTTTTTTCCTTGGCTTTGGTATTTGGATAATGCTGGTCTTATAACATGAGCTGTGAAGGGCTTCCTACTGCTCAATTTTATGGACATGTTTGTGTAGGGTTAGTATTATTTCTTCTTTATATATTTTATAGACTTCACCTGAGAATTTTCTGGGATTGGCGTTTTCTTTGTAAGCAGGCTATTAAACACAAATTCAACTTCTTTTGTAAATATAGGGGAATCTAGATTTTACAAAATTTCTTCTTGAGTATTTCTTTCAGTATTTCTAGGGAAATGTCTATTTAAATTGTGAATCTGTTGACATAAATTTGTTTCTAATATTCCCTTATTATTCCTATTAATAGTTTAGGGTCTTGATGTTAGTAATTGATGTCTTTTATCTTTTATTTTGACCAGTCTTGCTAGAGGTTTATCAATTGTATTGACTTTAAAAAAACATTTTTTATTTTTATCTTTTTTTTTTTTGAGACTGAGTCTCACTCTGTCACCCAAGCTGGAGTGCAGTGGCATGATCTTGGCTCACTTCAACTTTCATCTCTTGGTTCAAGTTATTCTCCTGCCTCACCCTCCCAAGTAGCTGGGATTACAGGCATCTGCCACCATGACTGGCTAATTTTAAAACTCTTTTTTAGTAGAGTCAGGGTTTCACCATGTTGGACAGGCTGGTCCTGAACTTCCGACCTCAAGTGATCAACCCACCTTGGCTTCCCAAAGTGCTGGGAGTACAGGTGTGAGTCACCACATCTTGCCCAGCATTTTTGTTTATTGCATTTGTGTATTGTTTACCTGTTTACCATGTATTAATTTCTGTTTCTATACTTATCATATCCTCCTGTCTTTTTAGTTTAGATTTAATTGTTTTTTCCCTAGTTTCTTAAGGTAGAATCTTAGATTATGGGATTTGGACCCACTTTCTGTTCTAACATAAGCTTTTGTCCCCTTTATCATTTTTTATTGTGTCTCTTTGATTCTTCTGTCTTTTCTTCTTTATTAGTCTGGCTAGTGGTCTATGTATTTTGTTAATCTTTTCAAAAACCAGCTCCTGGTTAATTAATTAGCATGTCTTTGAGTTCACTGATCTTTTCTTCTGTAGTGTCTAATCTACTTTTAGTTCTATCTAGTGACCATTTCATTTCAGAACTTGTATTTTTCACTTCTGGAAGTTCTATTTGATTCTCTTTTTTTTGTATTTTCCATTTCTCTTCTCACAATGCTTATGTTTTCTCAATACTTGGACAATAATTATAACAGTTGTTTTGATGTTCTTGTCTGCTAATTTCTGCCATTTCTGTTTCTATTGATTTTTCTTTTGATTATTGGTCACATTTTCCTGCTTCTTGAGATATCTAATGGTTTTGATTATATGCTAGACATTGTGAATGTCTAAGTTTTGTTGTCTTTCTTTATTGAGTGTTGGATTTTGGTTTGGTACACAAGTTAATTTTGGTTCCATTTAATTCTTTCAAGGTTTGTTTTTGAGCTTTTAAAGGTAGGTCTGCAGTATTTTCTCTAGGGATTCTTTAACCTTAGTATTAAGGTATGACCCAACTGGATTCTCTACTGAATGCCCTGAGTGATCGACAAAGACACTCCTTTTTGGCTGGTAGAACTTGGATAGCTCCTAGTTCTGTGTGAGCTCTGTAAACTGTTTGCTTATAGCTTTTCAGTTGCTGTCTTTCTGGTCTAAGGAATTTCACCCTACTCATGCATATCTTAGTACCTACTAAACTCTCAAGTACCTCTCTATGTTTCTTTCATAAGTATTTCCTTCTTTCTGAAATACTGCCCCATAAATCCCAGCTACAGAAGTCTGTCTGAACCATGATTTTGGTCTTCTCACATCAACAAAACCACTGTGCTCTGCCTTGAACTCCTTTCCCACTGTGAGACATTGAATTTGCCTCCACGGTGAAAGCTGGGGTAGTCATATTGTATATTCCATCTGTTTCCCTTCTCTCATGAATTAGTCCTGAGCCACCGATTTTTCAATGTCTGATAATAGTTGTTTCACACATTTTATCTGATTTTCTAGTTGTTAATGGAAGGAGGGTAAATTTGGTCCCTGCTTATTCATCAGAAGTCCATGTTGCAAATTTTTATTCATGATCCTATCCAAAAGGCTGCCATCTGAAAATGCCGTTCTATTTGAAGATGTCTTCTGGGACATTTTTTGTTTTTTTTTCTCCATTCTTCTTCTACAACTTAAAACTATGGATATTCCAAATAAATTTGGGAGAACTATACTGCATTGTTTCTGGTTTTTGTTGCAGAATTGTTGGTTTTCCCATAGAGATCCCTACATCTTATTCGTTTTTCCCCACACCCACTTCAAATAGGGCTAATGTGACTTTTGATACAGTATTTAGGCTATGAAATGGCTCTCAGACCTTTCCAGGGGAGTTTCTAAGCCCCTTATAGCTGGAGTTCTAAGAACAGCCACTCAAGGCTTGCTTCTACCATTTCTTAAAAGTGAGAATTACTTGTAGATGTGGCATCTCTAACATCGTTGCTTTATACTCACTTGAACATACAGTGGGAAACAGAGGCTATTAAAAATGTAATCAGTGTGAAAATTCATGCCATCTGAATTGTACGGGTATGTAAGGGATTTGAGTTCCTTACAGAATTTTCTGCAATTTAGTACTTAAAATGACTTATAAATGTATATACTTCTCTCTCCTTAGGAGAAGGAAAATCTTAAATACTAGCTTGATTTCTTAATTTAACAGCAAAAAACAATTCTCATACCATGTATCTCCTAACATGTCACTTTCACTTTAAAAGTCTAAAGAGTTGAGGTTTATTTCTTTTCTTTTAAAATTGATGTTTATGTTGTTGATTTTAAAAAAGATCAGATCCCCTGTTATGAAGGATCTTAACCTTGTCTTTTAGATCTCAGTGAGAAATGCAGTACATGTAGCATTAGCTATATTTCTTTTTTAGAGGCTTATGTAGGATATTTATAACCTATAAAAGTTTGATGACTTCATGTTCAGGAGAAAGCAAGTAATTACCTAGCCAAGCTAGGTGGGTGTTCAAGTTAATGGTAAACGGAAAGGAGATGTTGAAAGATTTCTTATCTGAAGGGTAGAAACACAAGAGAAATATATGGAGATAAAACATACAAAGTATAAGACTGTTACATAGTAAGCTACCTCCGAAGTAGCAGCCATTGTTATTATTATTCTGCCGGTATTCTGAAAGTAATTGTATCTGTTTTGTGTACTTACACTGGATTGAATTTACACTATCTTCCCCTGCCCTGTCCTCCAGACCCCTGCTTCCTAGAACTTTATTCATTGTTCTTAAAACATAATGGACTTTTGTCTTCTCTGGTTTGAACTCTATATAGTAATAATAATAATAATGATAATAATAATAATAAAAGAAAGAAAAAATCAAGTACTGTACTGGAAATTTATATCATTCTGCTGGTGTGTATTTAAACATTAAGTTTACTTCCACAGATAAGCCTCTCTTTCCTCTACCCCCACTCCCACATCTCAGAAATGGTAAAGGGGACTATTGAAAACCCGTCCTTAGAAGTCCTTGGTTTTGTGAGGCTTGCAGACATCCTAAAATTTACAACCTTACATTTTGTTTCAGAAAATGAAACATCACAGGTGAGGGGCTTTTTTAAAATTTTGTTTTGTTTTGTTTTTGTTCTTTATCATTGTTTTCGCTTTGCAATATCTTACTACGTGTACAGAAGTAGTTTTCAAAGTGTGATCCCTGAGTAAGTGGCATTAACATCACCTGAGAATTACTTAGAAGTGCAAATTCTCAGGCCTCACAATCTGTGTTTAGGCAGTTCTGGTACATGCTAAAGTTTGATAGCCACTAGTGTCGAGTACCCTAGAAAACTCTCCCACATCTGACTGAATCTATTTCTGTCTATGATATTATAAGCCTCAAATATGAGGTATGAAGAAGTAATCAGTCATGCCCCCAGTGACTGTTGCCTTGGAGATGTTTAATGGTGTGACACGGGAAGTGCCATGCTGCAGAGCAAATGTCAAACCCCAAGAAGGGAGAGACTTTCTGCCGCAAGCTTCCAGAGCATCTCCTTTCACTGCCCTAGCAGCCACAGTGTAAGAGGATTAAGACACCAGAACTGCAGAAGGTACTAAAGCAAGCAGGGCCTTCAGGCAGAGTTGCAGCCTCGAGGCACCTTAAGCTAGTTAAGAAGTAAGATCCCAGGGCTCAAAAACAGTTCTTGAAGCAAGAGTATCAAAGGCTGACTTTAGCGATCCAGACACGGAGCAAAAAACTAAAATCACTGCATAGGTCTGACTATGGGGAAGCCCAAGGAAGTCTTGGCAGAAACTGTTTACTTAGCAACCCTGGAAAAGGGCAATGGTGCTCTTGTCAGTAAAGAGGACCTGGAGGCTGGCATATCTATCTGTCCTCCTCATAAAGGCTCATGATTGGTTCAGCAAATATTGAACATGTACCATTTCTTGTTCTAAGTACTAGAGTTCCAGCAGCAAACACAAAAGAGGTTCCTCACATTCTAATCATGTTCTAGGGAGAGTTCAGTGTCAGCACTGGCTTTGGGTGGACACTTTCTGGTTTCTAGACTCAAGATTCTGGGTCCCAGAAAGTGCAAATCCAGGTGAAGAATTCCCTTGATAGACAAAGCTTATTTCTCCTGGGAGTGCTCCCCAATCTCACTTGCACTTTGTCCTAGACATCTAACCTGGAAATTTTGCAGTCAGTTTTGATATCACTGGCTCCCTGGCTCCTTATCTAATCAGGCACCGGATCCTAAGGATTCGTTTTCAGTAAGGTCCATGGAATTCCCCTCTCCACCCTTTTTTTCTGTTTTTACAAATTCCGTCTACTCAATATCTCTGTATTTGTTTGCTAGGCCACCATAATAAAATACCACAGACTGGGGGACTTAAACAACAGAAACTTATTTTCTCGTGATTCTGGAGCCTACAAGTCTCAGGTCAAGGTGCCAGCAGGGTAGGTGTCTAGTGAGGCCTCCCTCCTCAGCTTGCAGGTGGTGCATTCTCTGTGTGGTCTTTTCTCTGTGTGCATGCAGGAGAGCGTGGGCAATCTCTGCTGCCTCTTTTTCTTATAGGGACACCAGTCTTATTGGATTAGGGCCCCACCCTTATGACCTTGTAACCTTAATTACCTCCTTAAAGGCCCTGTCTCCAAATATAGCCACACTGGGGGTTAGGCTTCAAAATATAAATTTTGGGAGGTCACAATTCAGTCCATAACAATCCCTATTATCCCATTCCTGGGTTATTATAGGTCCTTACTGATCTTCATTCCTGACTTCCTTCACCAGTCCTTCTGGAATATGCAATAAGTAAAATAGCACAGTTGACTCTTGAACACCAGAGTTTGAACTGTGTGGGTTCACTTTCATGTGGATTTTCTTCTGCCTTTGCAATCTTGAAACAGCAAGGTGAACCCCTCCTCCTCTTCCTCCTCAGCTTACTTAACATGAAGATGAAAAGAATGAAGACCTTAATGATGATCCACTTTCACTTAATGAATAGTAAATATATTTTCTCTTTCTCTTGAGTTTCTTAATAACATTTTCTTTTCTCTAGCTTACCTTATTGTAAGACTATAGCATATACTACATATAACATGTAAAATATGTGTTAACTGACTGTTTATGGTATTTGTAAGGTTTCTGGTCAATAGTAGGTTATTAGTAAATCCTTTTTTTTTTTTTCTTTTTTTTGAGACAGAGTCTTGCTCTCTTGCCCAGGCTGGAGTGCAGTGGCGTGATCTAGGCTCACTGTAACCTCTGCCTCCCAGGTTCAAGCGATTCTCCTGCCTCAGCTCCTATGTAGCTGGGACTACAGCGGCATGCCACCATCCCTGGCTAATTTTTATTTTTAGTAGAGATGAGGTTTCACCTTGTGAAAGTGGCCTCAAGTGATCCACCCACCTTGGCCTCCCAAAGTGCTGGGATTACAGGTTAGAGCCAATGTGCCTGGCCTGTAGTTAAGTTTTTGAGGAGTCAAAAGTAATATGTGGATTTTCGACTGTGTGGCAGTTGGTGCCCCTAGCACTGTGTTGTTCAAGGGTCAACTGTATTTTAAAGTTACAGTCTTTTTGAAAACATCACTGATTTCTAATGACTAGAATTTAGCCAGACTGCTTAGTCTGGCATTTGACTCGCTGGTCTGTCAGCCAAAATAATGTTATTCTCTTCTTCCGTACCACAAACCTTTTGACTCATCTGCCTCTTTGTTCTTCAAGCATTCAGCAAGTGTTCCCACCTCTAGGCCTTAAGCACATTATTCTCTCTGAAATGTCCTCTTTTCCACTTATTCAAATACTGCCCTTTCTTCCAAGAGCTATACTCTGTCTCCTCAGTGACATCTCCCGGATAATTTCCACCCACAGTGATCTTTCTCTCTGGGCTTGGATTAATTTTTCAAAGCAAATGTTAACACAATTCTCTTGTGTGTGTGTCTGTGTTCCTAACTGAATTGTCTGAGGGCAAATACTAAGTCTTTTACTTCTTTGTATCCCTCACAGCACCTGGCACAGTAGTGGTGCTCAAACCATGTTCTCATGGAATCATGGATGGCTGGATGGATGGACGGATGGAAAAAGAATGATATTCCCTTTGATAAAGTTTTCTGGGAATCTTAGCTTAAATGTCATGTCCTCTGAGAAAAATTTCATCATCCTACCCCAGTCTCACGCTATCACATCAACATATTTTAAATCCCTATATAACCTTCATCACTATCAGAGAATTTTATTGTTTGTTTGTCCTTCCAACTCCCCCTAATATCCTAAACTCCATAGAAATAGGGACTGTTTCTGTCTTGTTTCTCACTGAACGAATGGATGGATGAATTTAGCATCACATTAGTGTAATGAAATCTTTTGGAATGGATGATATGCCTAGCAAGGTGTGCATGCGGGCAGGAGAGGACCTGCTTAGAAACCTGAACTTTAAAAAATTGCCCATGAGACATTTAGGAAATCTCACACTAATTTAGAAACAGATGTGCCTTGTGCCTTGCTTTATAGATTGTAAATGTTTAAAAAATTGGTATGAATTAATAATTTGTACCCTTAGTTTTTTTTTTTTTTTTTGTACCCTGACTTAGAATACCTAAAAACCTCAAAGTACTATGTAAGAGTATTCATGGAGGCTGGATGCAGTGGCTCACGCCTGTAATCCTAGCACTTTGGGAGGCTGAGGCAGGCAGATCACCTGAGGTCAGGAGTTCGAGAACAGCTTGGCCAACATGGTTAAACCAATCTCTACTAAAATATAAAAAAATTAGCTGGGTGAGGTGGCATGCACCTGTAGTCCCAGCTACTTGGGAGGCTGAGGCAAGAGAATCACTTGAACCCGGGAGGCAGAGCTTGCAGTGAACCGGTGTCACACCACTGTACTCCAGCCTGGGTGACAGAATGAGACTCTGTCTCAAAAAAAAAAAAAAAAAAAAAAAAAAAGAAAGAAAGAAGGAAAGAAAAGTATTCATGTTAATTATTTGGCAAACAACAATATTTTTTGCAAGACAATGGATTTGTTTTCTAAATCTAGATTTTCACACAGGATGTTTCCTTAAGGGTGGTAGAACCTACAGTGACTTCCATTACATAGAGAAGTTGTTTCAGGGTCTTCTCCCTTCATTTCTTTCTTCTTCCGATGTTATCATCCCTGCCTTAGGAGACATTGTCTAGTTACCCTGTCTGCTCACTGCCTTCTGGCGCCACCAAGGTTAGTTCTGCCTCTGTGCCTTTGTTCATGCTGTTCCCTGTGATTGACAAGTTCTTATTGAAGCCCAACTGACATGCCCCCTTCTTCCCTTCCCAATGACCATAACTACTATAAAAGAATTGACAATACCACACATCTTCGTTCTGGCCCCTTGACACTTATGGATTTTATTCCATTCTCATGTGTAAGTCCCATCTGCCTGATTGCTCTGTAAGTTCCTTTGGAGTAGGACTGCACCTTGTGTTTCATGCATATATCCTTTTGTGTCTGATGCTTTTGTGAAATGTATTTGTAAGACTTTAGGAAATGAATGTTCCATCTCTCCTAGCCTGACTATTGGGGTCCAAAATTCTGGAGGTGAGTAGCATTCTGAAGTCTTTGCAGGGCGAATCCAGCCCTCCCTGTGGGGTGCTTGTTAACAAGAAGGACAGATCACTTTTGTACTATGCAGACTCAGGACCCAGCATTTGGTGGCCTCCAAGTTTCATGATGTTGACTTAAGGAAGTCAGATGTTGGCTGACTCTCTGTTTGCTACAACTGGCAAGAGAAAACCATCCTATGGGCCAAATCCTCTCCTTAGTTTCACTTGGCCTATGGCAAAAGGTCCAATAAGTGATGCACCTATAGTTACAAATACAACTTATTTTTACTCTCTTGAAAGACCTGTCTCTGTAAACTCACTTGGTAGGAATATTTCACCAAGAAAGTGGCTCCCCATGGCTTTCTTTGTCTCTCATTTTCTTTTTTCCTCTCTGTGTGTCTGGTTCTGTGAGGTTTCCTTTGTAAATGTGTATGCATTAGTTTCTCTGTCTCCACCTATCTCTGATTCTCTCCCTTTTAAATTTATTTTCCATCTTTCACCTTCTGTCCAAAGAAAAAAAAAAATCAGTGGAAATCCATAAAAGAAAATAGAGTTACCTAAATACTTTCTGTGGACAGAATTAGGAAATATTATACTTATTCATTTACGTGGTTTTTTACGCACTGAAATTGGTTTTCAGAAAAATGAATTTGCTGTTTCTTGTCTACACCACTTTATACTCACTTATGAACCTCAACACATGTTCATACATTTTCTATATTTGTAATTAATCCATGTACATATCTATTTTTAACCTAACATTGCTTTGTTAGGTTTTATATTACTACAAATAGTGATATTTACATGTGATTTGTTGAGCCATTCCCTAAGTGTTTGATGGTTGAATTATCTCCAGTTTCATTATCATAGAAAACATTGCTACCAACAACTTTGTACAAATTATTATATTTTATTATTTTGGCTTTTTCTGATGTACATTACCAAAAGACTACCATGATCTAATCAAAGGCATTCACTGCCTTTAAAAACTAAAAACGCAGAGCATAAAACTCTATTAAACAAACAAATAAAACAACCCCTTCCATTTTGGATTATAACAGTTAAGAGAAAGACAGAAGACAAAGAAATGGGAGAAAATTATTCATTCATAAATTCAACAAATATTTGAGCACCTTCTGTATACTAGGCACTGTTCCAAAAGTATGGGATACATCAGTGAATAAGAAGGCCCCAAACCCCTGCCTTTGTAGAGCCAATATTCTAGTGGGAGAAGGCAGACAATAAACATAATAGTAAGTGAGCTAATTATATAATAAGTTGGAAGGTGATATATGCTATGAAATAAGAAAAATAGGCTAAGGGGAATCAGGAGTGGTAGAGGAACAATAGAGGTATGTGGGTTGCAATTTCAAACAAGGGTTGGGAATAGGCATCACTGAGTAGGAGACATTTGAGCAGAGACTTGAAGGAAGTGAGGAAGTTAGCCTTGCAAGTGCTGATGAAGCTGCACAACAGGCAGAGGGAACAGCTACTGGCTAACAATGTTGGATATCCTGGAGAGCAAGGAGGCTGGTGTGGCTGGAGCAGTGAAGGGGGGCTCAGCAAGGTCGCCAGGACCCACATCGGGTAGGGTCTTCGAGGTACTTATAAGGACTTAAACTTCAAGGAGGCTGTGGAAAGGTTATACTGGATTCACTTTCTTTGAAAGGACAGATGCTGGACCTGTCCTTAACCCCTGAACCAAGTCTCTGGGATAGAACCAGGGAACTGTTGAATTTCTGGCAAATTCCTCAGGGTGGTTCTGTTGTGCATGTGGATTCAGGACTACTCTTTCTGTTCAAAAGTCCCACAATTCTAAATATAAAATAATTTAATAAAAGGAAGCAAAAATTTCACAGCATTCTCAAATGTTGGTGATTTACAGACTCTGGAGATTATCTAGGAAATTGAAGCCCAGAGGTTAAGTGACTTGCTCAAGTTTACACAGCCACAAGAGGCAGACCTCGGTTTCAGATTCACTTGTCTATCCCTGAATTCAATGTGCCTTCCCCTGTACTGGGCTGCCTAATAAACAGTATCATTTCACTTATCAGGTGGTTAGATTTCCAATAGCTCCACCATTAGGAACATAGTTTGAATCCAGAAGCTCTATAAGGTTGATTGGTTGATTAAATGTTTGATTATCTAAAAATCAATCAGATAGCTACTATTGTTTTAACCTTTACAGCTAAGAATCATTCAAAATGTATTAATCACATTTGCTGCTTCTCTAGAGGAATTCTGAAGAGTCATGCCATCTTAGAATTGGAAGGGACCTTAATTGTTCAGCATCTTGCAGTGCCTGTGGGCCATAATTTTAAAGTTAGCTCTTATTTAATCCTATTATAAAACACACAAGCCATTCAGGTGACCCTGGACATATTGGAGGTTTTGTTTTACAGTATGTTTCTGATTTAGGTTACTTTCTTTTGATTTGCTTCTTGGATATTTTCTGTTGCTAAATTTTTCTCCACTTAATTTTTTTTTTATAACGTTGGTCTTTCTGGCCTTATTCTGTAACTTGGGCCTAAATTTTATCAGCAATGTCTGAGCCTGTAGTCTCTGCTGTCATCTGGGATGTATTAAAGTGGTCAGTGGCAATTGATTCAGAAATCCCTTCTATGGGCCAGAACTCAGGCCTCACAACTAAGCTGTGGAAATTTCAGTTAAACCATTTCCCCTCCACTTGCACACTTCTGCAGGTTTCAGCAGCCAGATCTGTTCCAGCAATGGGGGCAGGTTGCACATTCCCACTGAGAACACTTGGTGGAGATTATAGGGACACATTATTTTTTTCTTTCACTAAGCCAGAATTGGCAGTCGAAGATGTGTTTGAGCTACTGGCTGCTTTGGGAATGGGAAGAAAAATGTATATCTAGTGCATTTCCCCTTCTATCTTCTATTCCAACAAAGAACTTGCAGTCAATGAAAGGCACTGGTCCTAATATGAACTGTTCAGTTAACCCACTAAAGCAGCCTAGTCCTTTTCACTAGCTACCTTGAGGTCACCTACTCTTTCAAGGCTTAATTATTCTTATTTTTTAACGTAGAAAGTTCAACCTAAATTTGTTTCTGGGTGACTTGTAGCTTCATGATTCAGCTCCTAATGTTCTCCACCAGAAGATTGGTTGTAATTTCTATTTTATCACAATCTTCTTGCCTTTCAAAGCCTCAGTGAGTGACTGGTGCTTTTTTTCTGGGTGGTTTCATTGCATTCCTAGAGAAAACTCTGAAAAAGTAGACATGTGTCATGAGAATTAGCATGGCTCTAAATTTCAATATGTGAAGGCTGTCATTGATAGCTCCATGAAAGGTAACGACTGAAATGCTATATGCATTATCACAGATAAGCTTTAGGAATGATTAAACCCTGACTTGAACATTACATCAGGGACTAGTGTAGAGAGTAGTGTTTTTGCAATTTAACTCTGATGTTGTTTTCCCAGGTCCTAAATTGTCCTTTGGACGCAGAGAAGATGGTAGCTATGAGGCTTAGTTTTAAATGAATGACTGTCCCCATATCTCAGTCTCAGCCATTTAATGTGGTGTTCTTATAGGCATGGATGGGACAAGGAAGCATGGACCTCAGCAGCCTGGAAGGGAACTGTGGTGGAAGCTATGATGCCAGGAAAGGACTTACTCCTCCAGCTACTGGGAGTGCTGCCAGCAGAAAGCCCTTGGCTCGGCTGACATCTCCTGGGGGCAGTGCCTCAGCTGAAGAGAGCCACCTTGCCCAAGGTCACTGAGGTGGCCTGCATGTAAAGACTGGTCCATGCTGGGGTATAAAGGCCCATCAGAACAGCTCAGAACCCAGCCCCAACTCAGTACAACTCTGATGCATCATCCCACCTTCAGAATCCTCCCTGCAGGGATGCCTGAGGCTTGGTCAATTTCTCCCCTGCTCAAGCTTGCCTCCCTCCCATCCCTTCCTTTATTTCCTCCCACAAATGACTATCAGAGCACTTCCTAAAAAGCCTCCCTCTGCCTGCTAAACACCATCTCAGAATCTGCTTCTAGGAGGACCCAACCTGTGCAGAAATTTTATGAGCAATTTGCCTGTCCATTAAAAAATATAGCATAGACTTTTTCCAGGTTAGCTGGAGATGGAGTTTTTTGTATCAAAAAAAGAGAGAGCTGAACTGAGAAGAGAAGCAAAGGTAGAAGAATAAGGTTAGACTCTTTCTCTGTATATCTGAATTTGGGATTGGGAATGATACCTTGCTTCTCTATGAAATTTAGAAACTGTCTTTTGAAGTCTTCATCCAGTCACGTCCAAGAGTGGTACAGGAAGAAAAAGGAAAATAAGAATGAAAAAAAAAAAAAAACCCTTAAAATTGAATACTTCTTTGTGCTTTGCATTAAGCCTCTGTGTTATTGCCCTTGTCTGTATAAGCAACTCTAGATAAAATCCTTTCTTAGACCATCTAATTATCTCCCCGTACCATTGTGGCAATAGGGCAGGAATTACTGTGGGAACCGGTGACTGAATGGGCAGTGGCGTCTTGCAGCTCTAACTCGGAGTTCACAAGGGAAGGATGAACAGCAGCCATCCTTCTAAAGGCATTCTTCCTCTCCTCCAGCACAGCTCAGTCTGTGCATGCCTCACCAAGGAGAATGAGGGAAGGCCTTGTTGACTGCCCAGCCCAGAATGTGAGGAGGAGCAGTTGACATGGGCGGCTGGATGGGGTAGAAATCAGCATGAACATTTAGTGGCACCCAAGGAAGAGGTGAAAACGGGGGAGAAAGCCAAGAACCATCAGACAGCTTCTTTCTGTTCTTTCCTTGGATCTTAGGGGAACGTATGTGTTCAAGGGTGCCTTCCTCCGCAGGGCCTCCCATCCCTTGGCATGAACTTCCAAATGATGAGTAGACATGGAATGGGCTTCTTCCAAAGACTGGGTCACCATCCAACTCAGCCTTCGGAGTAGGCGGTGGGGCTGCGGGAAGAGGACGGACCCATGAGGTCTCTCCATCACTCCCCGGGTGTGTTGACAGGCGAGCAAATGCAGTGGATGGGCCTGGGCTGTAGGGCCCCTGCCATTTCGGGAGGGGCCTCCTGGTGTTTAGCTCTGGGATGTGTGAAAATGTGTTGGTGAAAAGCGAGAGGCTTACACAGCCCTTCAGGGGAAGAGGGGCTGGGGCGCTGGGGGCGGCGTCGGGATGAGTGCAGAAGAGACGAGGCCTCTGGACAGCGGAGGAGGAGGGGAGGGCGCCGAGACGCGGTGCCAGCTGCCGCGCACAGGGGCCCCGCGGCGGAGCCGAGCCGCGGGCACGCTCTGCCCAGTCGGGAGAGCTCGGGGAGCGGCGGGAGGGGCGGAGGGGCGCAGTGGGGCCCGGGCGGCTGCGGCCGCGGAGCCGGGGCACCTGAGGAGGAAGGAGGGTGGGAGCGAGGGAGGGAGGGGACGGGTGCAGACCGAAAGTGGGGAAAGAAGGTGCAGGCAGGCGGGCAGGCGGGCGAGCGCCCTGGCCCAGGGCCGCGGGTGCGGGAGCCCGGCGAGGTCGAGCTGGGCGGCGGCGGGGGCCGCGCCGAGGGAGGAGGGGAAGGCGGAGGCGCGGGGAGCGTGTTTGGGGCGCCGCGGCGGCGAGGGTGGCGGCCGCTGGTGCGCGCGGGGCGCTGTGTGTGCGCGCTCCCCAGCTCGGGGAGGAAGATGGCCCAAAAGGGAAAGTTGGGGTGACGCGCGCGTTACCCGGAGGCTCGGCGGGGGGCACCGCGGCCAGCCCGACGGAGCGGCGGACACACAGGCCGGGGGGCGCGCAGTCCGGGCGCCGCCGCGACCGCCCCCTCACTGCAGGTGGCAGCGGGTGCGCTGGGTCCCGGCGGCCGCGGGCGCGGGCGGGCGCGCGGGGGAGCCCGGCCGAGGGATGGGCTGCGCCCCCAGCATCCATGTCTCGCAGAGCGGCGTGATCTACTGCCGGGACTCGGACGAGTCCAACTCGCCCCGCCAGACCACCAGCGTGTCGCAGGGTCCCGCGGCACCCCTGCCCGGCCTCTTCGTCCAGACCGACGCCGCCGACGCCATCCCCCCGAGCCGCGCGTCGGGACCCCCCAGCGCCGCCCGCGTCCGCAGGGCCCGCACAGAGCTGGGCAGCGGCAGCAGCGCGGGTTCCGCAGCCCCCGCCGCGACCACCAGCAGGGGCCGGAGGCGCCACTGCTGCAGCAGCGCCGAGGCCGAGACTCAGACCAGCTACACCAGCGTGAAGGTAAATGCCCCGCGCTGGCACACAGTGTGGGGGCCGCCCGCCCCGTCGGCGGGGCTTGCACGGGCTGGGGGCTCTGGCGGAGTTGGGTGACCGTGACGCGGTTGGTTTGGAGAGGTTGTCACTAAGGAGGAGTTTACTTTTCATTTGTGGAGATGGTGGGAGCCCAGGAAATGTGGACAGAAAAAGGCCCCTGGAGCGGTCCTGGGAGCGTCCTTAGCTGGTCCTGGGGGACGGGGCGGGGAAGGGAGCGCAGAGGGAAGCAGGTGGTCTGGTCTGTTCCTCCTTGAGGACAGGAAGGCTGTGGCTTGGAGGAAGAGGGGTGGGGACCATTGAGAGCATTCGGTGGCCAGTCCTGTTGAATGAAATCTGAGCACGAGCTGGATTTGCATGCCTTGTAGGTGACTGGTGCAGTTGCAGCACCAGGATAGATAGTGCCCCATATTCCGATTTTTACCTGGGATTACCAGCCAGGCTGGAGTCTCACCACAGGCACCGAGCGCAGGGATTTGTGAATGAATAAGTGTTCGTGTTTTGAGAAGAGATGTGGGAACGGAGCAGAGTGGAACCTGTTGTTTGTCACTGTAGCGATTCTCTGGGTTGGCTGCATCCTAGACAGAATTGAGAGAATCGGGCCATGAGTTCGGAGTGTCAGCAGAGCCACCGTGAGGGGACATGGTTTCCAGTGCAGTACAGCTGTCTGAGGATGATTCTGCACATACATATGGTCTTTCCAGAAAGTGGGATTTTGAGGAAGTGGAAAAAATTGTTTAGGTGGTTAAAGCAGTCGCTAAATATTTATTTCTTCATGACAGAAGAAAAATAATTATTTAAATAGTGTCCTCCTGTATGTTCTCAAAGTACTATTAAATGTAAGAGGCTTTTCATTGTGTAAATCTGGGCACTGGGTCTTTTTTCCTTACAGCAAACAAGATGACAATGGCATATCCCATTGTACAGAGAGAAGAAATACACATCTCTATGACTCCTAATGTCAGATAGAATCACAGCCTTTACCTGGCCAACAGGTTACCAAGAACCATTCCGTGGATTTTTGTCAAAGACACATTTGTATTTTTAGTAGTTAAAAACTTGGTCTTCATAGGGTGAAGTCAGCCCACAGTGGAGCAGTGAGGAGAAGGATAACATAGTTTGGCTTCAATCTGGAAGTCCAGAAGTTTTTTAATGAACCTATTTTTTTTTTAACAGCATCTGATTGTTTAACATGAAGCTTAACTGATGTTTGCTTGTGGTTGCAGTGTTTCTCTGGCAGTAGTCATAATCACCATTATAATAAAAACACCATTTATTGAGCACCTACTATGTGCCAGAAATAAGCTTTCTCTCTTAACTATTGAATGTTAACAGTGTGATCTTAGCATAGCATATCTGAAGACTAGAGTCTAGGATTCATGACAGTACAAACCTACCAGTTGTCCATTTGTTACAGAGGCATGTGCTGAAAGCTATACTTTGCTTTTGTCAGGCTCTCTCTCTCTCCCCCTCTCTGTTCACACACAGTTAGCTTTAGTAGCAATTTTCAGGGATGAAAATGTTAAATTTGGTGAAAATATTAAGTTGGGCTGTTATCGGTAAAGACCATCCTATTGCCTGATGGTTGAAGACCTGAAGCAGTAGTTCAAAATGGTGACAGCTCATGAACTTTGTGATACTTTTTTTGGTTGCTCCAGAGAAATTGTGAATTTTTGTTTTCTAGAATATCAAGAATCTCAGTTTAGTGCTTGGCAACTCTAGCTACTCCATGTTTGTTCAGTAGAAGAAAGAATACTGAATGAACCCATTCTGTACGTTTTTAATACTTCCCTCAAGAGGCTGCTTAGAGACCAAATGAAGTAAAAACTGAAGGGACAATGAGTCCCAATTATTAGTAGCTTGTATAAACTTGTGTAAATCTCATTGCTACTTGGCTTAAGTGTTAAAAGGCTTGACCTGGGTTAGAATTGAACTCATTTTGCTTTATCAACAAGATTCCCAAATAAGAGCTTAATTCACTCTAACCCATTACTAGGAATGTTGGAAATGAAACCGCTGGTTCAGTGACTTAACACTGCTTTGCATTGTGTGGATCTCAGAAAGTATATATTTGAAGTGAAATTTGAGACCAGAGTTATTTATGCAAATCTTACAGAATTGTTACCACAGAACTGCCCTAATATATTTAATAGTATCCTTTTAGGCCTGTGACTGGGCGTCGTATTGTCTTTTCTCAATCTTAAAGTTCACATGTTCTGTGCCCTTTTGTTGCTGAGATAATTTTATAAAAACTTTACTTTCATGTTTCGTAGACTAAGCATTCTTTTTTTGCCTTAAGAGTTTGAGATAGTTGCTAGGCACGTGGTGGTGCCCCACGCCTTTCCGAAGCACACAGGTGGATAAAGTAAAATCTTTACCATTTGGTCCTGTTTACAATGGTGGAAAGTTGTAATAGTTTCCACCCCTCCCCCCACCACTTTACATCAATTATGAAGTGTATCCTCATTATCTGCTTGGCCTCTGGTATTCCCCAGAGTGCAAAAATGTGTGCTTGATCTCTCTCTCTTTTCTAGCAATAATTCATCTCATTAAGCTTTTAGAATGATGAGGCATTATGATGTCAAACATGATGTCAACAGGAACCTTCCTGAATACCTAATTTGCAAAAAAAAAAAAAAAAAAGGATTATAAGCATTAATAATTCATATGCAGTACAATGATATCACATGGGTTTCCATTTCTGGTAAGAAGTTAGATTTGTCTCCCAATTGCTGTAAAAATGCAACTTCCTAGCAATTTCTTTCCTTTTTGCTTGCCTTTTCAAAAATAGTACTCCAACAGGAGAATCCTGCAGGATGCTCACTCTTGATATTGTGCCAGTTTTGTAATTCTTGTTCAGAAATCCTCAGAGGAGATGGTTGAACCTCTCTCTGGGAAGAACCAGGGATTCTTACAAGTTTTCTCATACCAGCTGTTCCTACTTGGGAGCATCTGGGACTAGACAACCAGTTGTAGAAAGGAATCTTTACTGACAATACCATCAACTTGCTATGACCGCGGTGTAGGTTAACTCTTTTGTGGATTAGACACAGGACGTTGTTAGTTTCCAGATGGCAGCATCACCAGCTCCCCGCTTTCCCTCCATTCATACAGAATGTGCTCATTTGTTCATTCAGTATTTGTGGCCAGACTGTGTTGTAGGTGCTAGCGATTCAGGAAATATCCATGAAATTTGGTAAGCAAAGCCTAATGAGGAGGATAAATCTCCTGTGAAATGGTGTGCCTAAACCAGTTATTAGTGACTTCTATGTTTTCTGTTCCATAGCATTCTAGAATTTGTGAGGATAATCCTGAGTTGACTATATGTAAAAGGAAAATAAATAGATATTCCACTGACCTTATGGTAAATAATAATACGATTTTATCTGGGGGAGGAGTAGAGCTATATTGGAGAAAAGTCATTTTTGTTTTCTAAGTAGGTGTTTTGGAGTCAAACTTTAGTGTACGCCAGAATCGCCTAGAGAGCTTGTTAAAATATAGATTGCTGTACTCCGCTCCCAGAGATTCTGATTTAGTAGGTCTTGGGTGGGGCCTGAGAATTTGAATTTCTAGCAGGCTTCCAGAAGATGCTAGTGTTACCGATCTGGGGACCACATTTTGAGAACCACTGCTTTTCAGTGAATTAAATTATCTGTTGGTTGGCCAGGTGAGTGAGGTGGGGCCACCTCTAGCAGAGTGCATAGTACCACACTGTCTTTATCTGGGGTACTAGTCATAGCACTGCTTTCATCTTAGTTCACTTCTGTATGGGAAACCTATCGCTGTACAAGAAGTCAAACTCTGAGCCTCCGAGATTTGCTAAAAAGTCTGTAAGTGAGGATAGTGCTGGATCCTGTAGCCAACTCTGGTTTCTTGAGGTAAGTTTTCCCCAGGATCCTTTTGGGTTTGTACAGGTCGTAATGTCTTGCTTTGCCACCACAAGAGAAGCCTAAAGCAAGACTGGATGTTACATGATACAGGCACATATTCTCTTCTCAGCTCTTGGAATTCCTGCTATGCCTTTCACCATCATTTTTCATTTTAAAATGGAATATAAAGTTTAGTAAGCTCAAGTGAGTCCTGCAAGCTGATTTCATAAGATTCAAGTTTGCCTTCTGCCATTGTATATATGATTACAGTTTAGTTCCTCCTTTTCCCAACACATTAATTAGAATGAATGAGCACATTTTCCTTATTTTCATGACTTTCTTCAGTAGTTCCATGAATTTTTAAGGACCATCAGGTAATTTTTCCTTTTAAAGGAAAGTAAGTCCTCAAGCCAGGATGTAACATAGTATAAGCTGCCAGCTGTTCAGAGATGATACAGTTTCTACTGAAATCCTGATTTGCTGACCACCAGGTATGGCCTGGGCACCAGCAGGACAGGACATGCTGGTGAGGGCAGGGCAGATTGTGTGGCACTAGACTGGTCATGAGTTAAGACCAGTAATCAAAATAGGAAGAAGGGAGTGAGCCCTGTGGAACCAGGTGGGAAGACAAGAGTCCAGAGTTTGGACATCCAGCAAAGTTGGAGAGGGGCAGGGAGCAGGTGGGAACGCTGGGGCCAGGCAGGCAAGGGAAATCTAGAAATTAGTGGTTCAGCAAGGGTGACAGCTGTTGAACCAGGTTGAGACTTCTGATGGCAGAATAGAAACTTCTCACTTTCTATTCTATTCAGGAGGCTGTGGTGACCAATCAGAGGGCTGTAGGTAACTTTGTGAACCCGGTACCAAATGACACAAGACCAACCAAGCAATCCTTCCTTGCACCCTGATCAGACAGAGTCTGGGCAGGAAACAGACTGCACATCCAAAAGGGGTAACTCAGAATAATCAAATGAAGGGATTACTGCAAATTTTTTGGCAGAATGAAGGAAAGACAACAAATGAAGCTGAAGCACCCTAGGCTGGAAAAAGAGGGAGCTGTTACTACCCCAGAAGAGTCAAGGGGAGGGGGTGTGTATTCGTTCGTTTTCACGCTGCTGATAAAGACATACCAGAGACTGGGTAATTTATAAAGAAAAAGAGATTTAATGGACTTACATTTCCACGTGGCTGGGGAAGCCTCACAATCATGGCTGAAGGCAAAAGGCATGTCTTACATGGTGGCAGACAAGAGATAATGAGAACCAAGCAAAAGAGGTTCCCCTTATAAAACCATCAGACCTCGTGAGACTTGTTCACTATCATGAGAACAGTAAGGGGGAAACTGCCCCATGATTCCATTACCTTCCACTGGGTCCCTCCCACAACACATGGGAATTATGGAGGCTACAGTTCAAGGTGAGATTTGGGTAGGGACACAGCCAAACCATATCAGGGCGGTTATGGGAAGCTGAGAAACCAAACCTGTAGGTCAGAGAAACCCTCAGGAGCTGTAGCCTTCAGGAGGAGTGGGCAGGGAGGGAGCCAAAGCCGTAAATCCCTTCATGACATTGTCCTCCCTTTCATCAAGCTCCTGCTGGTTTCCACATATGGAAACCAGAGGGAAAGGGAATCTGTTGATTGGGGTTTTCCAGGGTACTGAGCAGGGTGGAGAGTGGGTCTGGAGGGGCAAATGAAAAATATCCTGAGCATATCCCAAAGGCTCTTCGTAACAGGCAGTAAGAGATGTTCAGTGTCACTGGAGCTACCTTGGTATAGATAAACTCAAATTGTGATGGGCAGTTTGATGGTTGTCTAAAATAATGGCATTTTAAAATGGCCACTTAATTCACTGTTTACAGTTCCTGTTTGATGACTAATGATATTAAAATATGTCCAATTATCTTGGTCGGAGACCTCGAAGTTATTGCTGTAAACATATCCTTCTCTTCAGTTCATTCTGTCCCGTGACTGCTGATACATGTGTTTTATCACTTCCTCTGGCCCCTGCCTGCTGTCCTTCTCCCTATCCTGAACTCAAAGCCCAAGGGTGGAATGGGGGAGAAAGACCTGAGCCTCATAAGAGACTCAGGATCCAGCCTTATCAGTTTATTCCATTTTTCTTCTCAGTTTTTACTTTTGCGCTTTCTATAACCTTCTCTCCACAGGCTCGAAAAGTTTTAAAAAAGTGAATTTTGCTATGTGCTTATAAGGTTATATTTTCAATAAAGAATGTGTACATTTAGAACATATTTAAAAATATTAAAATGTGTCCGGGAATTTATTTTTAAAGATAGGTGTTACCTTTACCCTACAGTGGAATTCTTGGTAGTTATATTTTAGTAAAAAACACTTTTTTTTGTTGTTTTGAGACAAGGTCTCACTGTGTCACCAGGCTGGAGTGCAATGGTGTGATCTCAGCTCACTGCAACCTCCGCCTCCCAGGCTCAAGCTATCATCCCACCTCAGCCTCCTGAGTAGCTGGGACTACAGGTGGTGCCACCACCCTTGGTTAATTTTTTGGTATTTTCCTGTAGAGACGGTGTTTCTCCATGTTACCCAGACTGGTCTCAAACTCCTGAGCTCAAGCTATCCACCTGCCTTGGCCCCCAAAGTGCTGGGATTACAGGCGTGAGCCACCATGCCTGGCCCAAAACACTACTTCTCAACAAGTTGTAGTATATATTAGTTTAGAATTAGTTGTTCATGACTCCTTCCCCAGTCTATTTTTTTCTCCCATCAGCAGATAATAGCCAGCTTTTATTTAGGATTTTTTTGCTTTACTCTTTACCATTGGTTTCTTTCATCCCCTCCTTTCTACCTCCTTAGGGAGAATGCACAGAAAAGTAGTTCCTGAAGTAGAATTATCCTACTCTGCTGAAAATTTGCTTTAAGAAGCTTGTGATTGCTGTAATAAAAATCAAGGAACCATTTTGCTTTTGGATAATCCATCAATGAAAATAAGAATATTTCATGGTTGCCTCTTTTTTCCAAGGCAATTTAAGTTTTCAAGCATAGTTTGTACACTTCGCAACAAGGTAAACAGGATAGCTATAATAATATTAGTTGTTATTTAAGTTCTTGCTATTTGCTGAGCACTTTATATACATTGTTTCACCAAACCTGCATGGTTTCGCCTGATCTGCTATGAGCTACACTTTATTATTTTCACTTTAGAAAAGAGGAAAATGGGGCTGCAAGAGGTGGGATAAATTTCCCAAGGCAAGGACTGAAGTTTGAAGGCAGGAGGGTCCGAATGGTCTCTCACCCCGTGAGCCCATCCCTTAAGTGTGTTGCATACTCAGGCCTGTGGCCACACAGCCTGAAGCCCCAAGTGTGGCTGGTCCTGGAACTGCAGTTATTTAGAGCAGAAGGATGATAAACAGGCAGAGGGAAGGGGAGCAGGGAGCCTCATGAGTGAGATTTTTCCTTTGACATATCCACTGTCACCCCTTCTATTAACTTGAACTAGAGTGTTTTGAAGTTGGAGAAGAATTTAAAAATGCACACAAAATGTGAGAAGCTCTGACACAACATGTTGTCATTATTTTCACTGAACACAGTGCCTGACACTTTGTAAGTGCTGTACAAATAGTAGCTGCTCTTATTTTTATGGTTGCTATTATTACTCTTTGGGTAATTAAAATGAGATTTCGGTTATTTAGATTTAGGTATTTTTGAAACATGTAATTGTTTTTTATGGAAAATGTATCCCACACTTTCAAGTACGTTGATTTGGCCGATAGATGACTAACTGAATTTATAGAGAGATATGTTATCCCAAAGCCTTGGAAACTGCTGCCACAGACGTGGGTTTTGTCCGCTTCAGTTGGATTTCCAGAGGTGATGACATAGTAGAATCTTGCCAGTCCAAGGCCCAAGGTGGGGTTTGGGTTCCATGACTGTTGAGCCCACACTCAGCAGAATTTAAAGGTCAAGGCCTTGGTGTTATCCTGAGGTGGTTGGTTCCCTGTGGAATTCTTTGGTATAAACGTGTAGCCTGAAGCCTCAGTCTCTAATTGCTCTTTGAAGCATTTTGCATGAGCTCAGTCGATTTTTGTATTGCTGCGTTTTGGGTGCTGTCAGACACTATATTGTTGGGAAAATGATACCCTGTACATCTAAAACCTGTTTTCTCTCAAATAGGAAGATGGAATGATTAACTCCAGGGACTCAGTTGTCTGTGTGAGTCATAAAACTGAGACAAGACCCTGAATTTTGGAAATTTTTATAGGAAGATGCATGAGAGATTTTAAAGCAATCTGTCACCCAGGGTACCATATGAAGAAAAAGGTGCCGTTCTGACATCAGAACCACAAATAACATTAAAGCTCCGGAACTGGAAGGTGATGACAAGGGTTCAGGATAGCCAGAGCTTTTGTCCACTCCAGAGTTCCTGCTGAGGGAGCTTCAAATGAGAGCAGTGACCAAATGGAGAGACAGATACATTTATGAAGGTCAGTGATGACCCACCAATCCACACTTCAGCCACTAGTGGTCCTGGGACCTTGTGGGACATACTCATTTTCAGCTTAAAAATCTGATCGACAGTCTTGGCAGCGAAATGGGGTCTCTGCGAGGAAACAAAAGCCACCAACAGTGTTTGGAGCTGAGCCTTAGTTGGAACTAGAAGTCTCTTTCCCCCACAATCGAGAGTGTGATACTCAAAAGAAGGATGGCCAAATAAAGACTGAAGGGAGCAAGGATCAGCGTAGTCTGTGGCTGTGCAAGCATTGGGTGGATACCACCTTTCATCCCAGATCCATCTGTCATGTGCAGCCTCAGACGCACACATGCACGCACGCACACACACCTGCTCTGGGAAGTGTTGCTGGGGCAGAATACCTAGGTGGGGAGGTTTGCAGGAGACTTCCTGCTCTCCCCCTCCCACATCTATAATGCTGGGTCTGTAAAGCCAGTTTCAGGACCCTCCTCACCTAGTAGACTCTTGCAGGTCCTCCTGTCCTTGTGGTTGCTGCCCTGCCCTTCTTCTCAGTCACATGTGGAGCCCAGGGTGAGCTCTCTGACACCCAGGCTGTTCTCTGCAGTGATCTGGTCCATTAGGACTGTCAAGCCCTGGCACTGGCTGACTGACTGTGGAGCCTTCATCCCTTGGGAGGAACAGGTGAGGGCAGGGGAGTGTGATCCACTTAGCCTGATCTCCCTAAGGGCAGTGGTAGAGGGGAGTTTTGCAGACTTAGTTGAGATTTTCAAGAACGGACAAGGAGGTGGGGCAAAAGATTGGAATCTCTTGTTGTATCAAAGGTGAGAACTTTGAATCCTAAAACACAACCAGGAAGTGATTTGGATGAATGTGAAAGGCAGTGTTCACTTTTATATGCAGACTATATGACGAACATTAGTTTGTAAGGCACCTAGTTGTTATTGGGGAAAGACTTTCATGTAGAAACAACGTTATATGTGGCATTTAGGTTTCTAGGTTAGCACAAAAAAGTTTTAGTCCATTATGTAGCTGGAATGTATTTACACTGTTGAAACAATATTGCTGTGAAAGAAACATAAAATTGAGTTAGAACTCTCGTTTCTTTTGTATGGATGTCCTTTGGGAGAAGTGGGTTTAATTAGAGGCTGATGAAGCAGATGAGGGAGAATTTGTGAAGTTCCTTTAGGGAGTAGTTATCTTTAGTGATCCATGGTGTGCTGGGGCGCTGAGGGGCTCAGGTGGTGTTATTAACCTCACATTGCTAGGGAGGAGGCGGAGGCCCAGGCGGCTCCAGTGGCTTGACCAAGATCACACAGCTAGGGACCCAGAGCTACATCTGCTCAACCGTCCTGTTTTCACTGTCCTATTTTATCTGCAGGTAAAAAGGGGTGTGTCTAGCTTCTTTGTGGCACTTCTTTTCTGTTTCATGTACAGATAGCTCAGTTGGTATCTTTTAACTATAACTGTTTTTTAAAAATAAATCGTAAAACGATTATACACCAAAAATATGACAACTTAATATCAATCACACTTTTCTAATTGCCTTACTGCTTATTCTTGTACTGTTTATTGGTATCCAAACGGTAACTCCACTCATTGCAGTTGGTTGCTATGCCTCTTAAGTCTTTTTTAGTCTGTAGCTTCCCCTTCCCGTCTCTCTTTTCTATATACTTGCAATTTGTTTGTTGAGGAACCTGGGTTGTTTGTCCTGTAGATTTTCCCCCAATCTAAAGTTTACTTATTGCATTCCCGTGGTGCATCTAACATATTTCCCTGCCGTCTGTGTTTGCTAGAAACTGCAGTTTGATTTAGAGGTTTGATTGGATTATACTACGTTTTGTAGGGTGGAGGTTGTCTCTTTTCTGTGATGCTAACAGAAAATCGGAGTATGCTAAGTTTTGTAGGATGTTTGGTGGTCTCTTTTCTGTGATGCTAACTCTCATTAATGATCATTGCTTATATCCATTAGTCATTAGAGGTTGTAAAATGGTGATACGCTATCATTTTGTCTTCATATATTCATTGGAATGCCTCAAGAAACTTGTTTCAAGAGTTGATTCCCTAGCATTCTCCTAAGGCGACAGGAGTTCTTTGCCTGTTAATTTGCTTAGTATCATTATGAATCGTTATGGGTTTGTGTGTATTGGATGTGTTGATGCATTGCAGTTATTAAACCTATTTGTGCTCAGACTGCCCAGTTTGGACTAAAGGGAACTTATTCAAGCTGGTGAGGCACTTTCCTTGAAGAAGCCGTTTCAGCTAAGTTGAGTGTGTCCTTATTCGAAACTCATTGTTTGTAGATGAGGACTCCACTGACCACCCTGGGGGTGGAGGCACATCCTGGTGTCCACCTAGCCCTCTCCAGTCGTGCCAAGGCCCCAGACATCATGGAGCTTTTGAAAGGAGGCATTTCACAAGGCCCCCTTGCAGCTCCTTTGCTATAATGTTTGTGGCTACAAAAGGGTAACCTGGTGTGAAGGAAAGTTACTCACTGACTCCGGCTTGAGTCAGCTCTGCCCTGTACAAACTTTGTGACTTTGGAGAAGCTGCATGATTTCTCCTTGCTCTGTAGGGATAATGCATCTCCAAAAGGACTGGTACAACTATGACAGAGGTACAGTGGCTGTAAACCTGCTAGGTTCTCAAGTACGTGTGTATGTGTATTTTCTGCCTTATACTAAGGCACTACTCTAGGTTTGGAGTGATTGAAAAATGAATATGACGGCCGGGCGTGGTGGCTCATATCTGTAATCCCAGCACTCTGGGAGGCCAAGGTGGGTGGATCACGAGGTCAGGAGTTAGAGACCAGCCTGACCAACATGATGAACCCCATCTCTCCTAAAATACAAAAATTGGCTGGGCATGGTGGCTTGTACCTGTAATCCCAGCTACTCAGGAGGCAGAGGCAGGAGGATTGCTTGAACCTGGCAGGCAGAGGTTGCAGTGAGCAGAGATTGCACCACTGCACTCCAGCCTGGGTGACAGAGTGAGACTGCATCTCAAAAAACAGAATACGACATAGTTCCACCTTTCAGGAGCTTCCATTGTTTGTGCCCTATATTGTGGTCTTCTGTGGGAAGGCAGTGTATTGACTGAGTGCCGGCTGGCTGGCAGGAGTTAGGGGTTGGGAATTGGGTTCTTCCAGGTGAGACACTCCTACTGGGAGAGCATGAAGAACTGTGAGCCTGAGGGGTAATCAGCTGAAGACTCTGAGGAAAAGCCAAGGAGCAGACAATTGTACGGCCACAGACAGGGGCCAGAGATAGAATTAAGATCAGGCTTTCTAAGCCCGGAGCTCAAAGCTGCCAGACACAAATAGGATCCAAGAGAACTGATTAAGAAGGACTCTAAAGTCTGGTGGAGTTGATGGCTGAGAATGCCCTTGGGTGTTATGGTTCAGAGACTGCCAGATAAGGCTTGCTTTGGGTTGAAGCTCTAAAGCAGCATTACCCAGTAGAAATAAAATGTGACCCAGATATAACCTGCACATATAATTTTAAAATATTTTATGAATCACATTTTTAAACGTCAAAATAAGCAGGTAAATTAATTTTAATATGTGTTCATTTAACCAATATATTAAAAATATTATTTTGACATGTACTCAATATAAAATTTGTTAATGAGATAGTTTACATTCTTTCCTTTTTTCAGAACTAAGTTCTTAAAGTCTAGAATGTATTTTGCGATTACACTGCGTCTCAGTAGGGACTATCCACATCTCAAGTGCATAATGACCACACAAGTAGCTACCATGATGGAAATAGGGAGGAAGAAAGTGAAATTTACATCAAGGTTCTAAGTCAAGCAATTACAATTTGACATTGTAACTTGACATGTATAGCACAGTAGTGGTGTTGGTTTTGTCTCTTAGTTTGTAGCTCCATTTTTGCTTTCCCATTTTCTCCTTTGTATTATATGAGGCTAGAAGTCTGCAAGCTGCGTCTTCCAGATTACTTTGCCAGATGGTTTCCTCTTAAATTCCACAGGTAGGAGATACTGGCAGGAAATTGGAATGTGAGAGAAAGGAACAGGTGATAGCAGTGGCCCCGCTAAGTGGCAGTGGTGCCACCTGAGTGGTGATGGTGCCAGCCCCCCCCCCAATACCCCCCGCTGATCAGCACGAGTGTGGGCTGGCGGGTGTCAGCCCAGGGTATTAACAGTTTATTGTCTCTGGATGTTACTGCTTTATCTTTTTAGTTCCTCGAGCTCTACCTCCATCTTTCCTTTGTTCATCCATACCTTCTAACACCTTTGTAAACAGTTCTCTACAGCGGTATCTCATCTTAATGTATATAAAATGGTTCTTGCTTTTCTCATTGGACACTTGGGATCTGATGTCAGAGAACTATGCTGTAGTCTTATATGTACCATCTACTTGGTTCTATGGCTTAGCTTCTTTAATTTTCAATTTCTTCTGTCTAAGGGTAGAAAAATAAGGATAGTGAAAGTTCTGACCTCATAGAGTTGCTGTGAGGATGATATAATCAATATGTGTACCATTGCTAGCTTTGAATGTAACACCCAGTAAGTATTGCTTATTATTGATAATAATATACAAGCCAATTCATAATTGAACATTTTTTGTTATGGTAAAGTTCAAATGTACACAAAAGTAGAGAGAATAGGATAGTGAAACCTCATGAGTACATCCCCCAGTTTCAACAGTAACAAATTAAGACTATTATTTTATTTATACCTCCTACTTTTCCCCATATTTTGGGACTCTTTTAAAGCAAATCCGAAACATCCTCTTATTTCAGCTGTAACTATTTCAGCATGTAACTCTGAAAGATAAGGATTGTTTAGAAAACACAACCACAATACTATTAGCAAATCTCTAAATTAAAATAATTTCTTAATATTAAGTGCCAAGACAGTGTTCAAGTTTCCCTATCTCATAAACATTTTCATTTAAAGATTTTTTTTGAATCATCTTTCAAATAAGATCCACCTATTGCAATCAATTGATACATTTCTTAAGAATCTTTTGCTCTGTGGGTTCCCGTTCCTCTCTTTCTTTTTCTCTAACAATTTGTTTGTTGAAGAAACTGAGTCATTTGTCCAGCAGAGTTTCCCACAGTCTGGACTTTGCTGATTACATTCCTGTGGTATCATTAACCACATTCTTCTGGCCTTGTATTCCCTGTATGTTGGTAGTTAGATCTAGAGGCTTGATAGGATTCAGGTTTATTCACTTGTTTCTTTTTGGGAAGACTACTTCATAGGTAATGTCATGGACCTCCGTCAGGAGGCACATGATGTCTGGTTGTGTCTCTTGGTGACGTTAGCAGCCACTGATGATTGTTGCCTAGATCAATTAATTCCTTAGGGGTTGCAAAAGCCTACCATTCTTTCTACAATGCTTCTGGAATGCATCTATAAAGAGAAACTTCCCTCCATCAAATAGTTGGTCAGTTCATATGGGAAAGGCAGGGCACATGCTTGATTCTACTCTTCTATTTGCCAGTTTTCAAAATAACGAGTTGATTTCCTAGCATCCTCCAAAGGTAACCAGTGATGATTTCAGAATTCCTATAAAATTATCAGTTTATAAATATTAGATGTATCATAGTCCATTGCAGTGATTGTCCTTACTGACGCTCAATTGTCCTGACTTTGTCTACTGGGAGTAGCCACGTTGGCTCCTGTGTCCTTTTCATAGTCTGCTAGTAATGTTTGACAGATTTCCTGCCTGTTGGACTGACAAGATGTTCTAGGTTTGTTGCGTCCATTCCCTGTCTCTGATCTAGAATTAGTCTTTTCTCCCAGGAACCTAATTATTTTTATTGAAAAATGGTATTTAGAGGTATGATCTGGGGAGTTCATTGCTAATGGACTGGTCATTGCTTCTGGGCTTTTTAAGTGGACACAGCCAGGAAATAGATACTTTTGAAAGATAAAAATGTACTGTGAGTGTATACTTATTCATCCAGTTTAAATTTAGGACTACAAGGCTTTTCTTCAACCTCATCAGTCTTACGTTTCTATTTCCTCTTTCCCATGACACAAATCCTGGTTCTTAACATCACTATGATAATTCCTCATTTGTTAGATGCCACATGCGTGTGCGCGCACACACACACACACACACACCCCCCACACGTCTCAGAATACCAGTGATCAACACGACTTCATGATCAATATGAACACTGAAAACAGTTTAATTTTTTTCCAGTGATTTTTGATATTAGGGTATATCCCACTAGGGGTGAGCAGGCAAATTACTATGTTTGTAATTTGTTTGAATCAGTTCCTTTTTATGTGACTGTTCTACTAACAATGGACCAGTTAGTGATTAGCACAATACAGTTAGGATTATTTATTTCATTTTACTTTTGATTTGGTCTTCTTTAGTGTTTAATTTAGTGTTATAGGAATGTAAATTATTTATATGCTTCAACATAAAATACGGTATATTCGGAGACATTTAGATTTTATCTCTGTCTCTTACATTCTATGCCCTCTGTCTTATTGGTAATTATGTTTTAAAATGTTATGCATTTCATACCATTGTTTAAAATGCACATTAACATGTTCTGTAGAAGTCACTTTTCTGCATTTTCCTTTTTTCACTTAGCAAATATCCTGGAGATCATTCCATCATAGTACAGAAATCATTCCTACTCATAGCTGCATAGTATACCATTACGTGGCTGTACTTTGGTTTATTCAGCCAGTCCCCTATTGATGTTTTTTGGGGGAATTATTTCCACTGATTTTTGCTATTGTAATGGTGATATAGGGAATGGCCCTATGCCTATATATTTTCATATCATACAGTCTAATTTTTTAGTACAATAATGACATAATGTTTTCCAGAAAGAATATATTTATCTATCCAGAGCATTAACTTCTGCCTATCATACAAAGACTTTCCTTGGACTCTTTAGTTGTCTAGTAACTGCAAAATAGTAATACAGTTTTAGCTCAAGCTTAAGCTTAAGATCTCTAGATCTTAATCTCAGAGAATTTTCTTTGAGTAAAATGTACTTTTTCTGCTTTTAACCCAGCTATAGTTACATTTTCATGGAGGTGTGAGATCTCTGAGACAAATTTTCTAGAGGAGGTTTGTCTTGCATCTGTTGGACTTGTAATTCTCCTCCCTTATTATGGCAGCAAAGTGATTTGAGAAGAATAGTGGCTGCATTTTCAACTTCACTTCTGCCTTTCCACTTCCATTAAAGTTCTATGCGTTTACACTGGCATTAACCCGGTCAGCACCCACAGAATGCCACAGAAGGCTCTGTATCACTGATTGTTGTAAAGAACTTTCTTGAGTCTTCATGAGAGCTTAGAGCATAATGGTACTTTATTTTGGTATTAATCACCAAGACCTAAAATCAAGTTTTTTTTTCCCACTTTAGAAATGGGATGCATAGATGTATATTCTTTTGTATGTTTCAGAAATTGGATTTTATCTTTGTGATAGAATCGCATATCTGATCCATAATGATACTTTTCCTGTAGTGCTTTCTTGTGTCCAATATAATTTTTAAACTGACCTTGTTCTTTTTCCTTATATAAATGTATCAACTTTATCAACTATCAGTGCTCAAGGAGGTTTCTTGGCTCACAAGTTGTACATGAATGAGTGAGATAGTGTGATGAAGTTTGGGTGGGGCAGAAGAAGAAAGACTGGCAGAAGCGAAGGCACCAGTGAGAGACAGAGCAAATATGAATTAGATTCATAGCAAAATTTTGGAGGTATAGATGGGAATTGAAAGATGGAGAAAGTAATGTAAAGAGTGGAGGTGTGCCTGTGCATGTCCATAAGAGATAATCTTGGAAGTGGAGTATCTTAACTATGCTATGAGTCACGCAGAATGGAAGACAGAGTTGGTTACCTGCCTCAGTTTAGGAGGGGGAAGCAAGATTGGGGTCAAATATGCAGAAACTTTGGGGCAGACTGGTTCAGTTCAACAAACATATAGTGAGGGCCTAACTGGGCATCAAGCACATGCATGAGACTTAGGAATACAAAGTTGAACAGGATGGTTGCTTCCCTAGGTGACTTTATACTTAGTTGGAGTAATTGAAGGGGATAACACAAAAGCAGATGTTTACTTCTGTATAACACATTACCACAGACTTAGGGTCTTGAGACACACACATTTATTATTAGTTGCTCTGGGTCAGGAGTATAGGCATGGCCCATCTGGGTCGTACGTGTACTTCAGGGTGTCTTACAAGGCTGCAATCAAGTTGTTGGCTAGGGCAGGGTCTTATCTGAATGCTTGACTGGAGAAAATCTTCTAAGCTTATCTACATGGTTGTTAGTAGGATTCACTTTTTAGATGGCTGTTAGGCTGAGAGCTTTAGCTCCTTCCTGGCTGTTGGCTGGAGACCACCAGCCCACAGCCACGCCATCCTGCCCAATATAGCAGCATATTTTATCAAAGCCAGCAGGAGAGACAGTCTCTTTTATCAGTAAGATGGTAGTCATATTATGGATGTGGAGGAGAGCGTTACACAAGGGCATGAGTACGAAGAGGTGGGAATTATTGGGGGCTGTGTTGGAAGCTGCCTGCCCTACAAGTGTCTGCTACAGTTCTGTAATGCCTGAGAGAGGAGGTGTTCCATGGAAACATGAAGGAAGAGCATGGAACCCACCTGGCATGGACGTCGCTTCTTCAATAACGCAGTGTCTGGATGTCTGAGTGTAACCTTGAAAGAAAAATAGGGATTAACTTGATGTGTAGCTGGGAGAGGAGGGAGGGAGAGATTCTAAGCAGAGGGACCAACATGAGCAATCATTGAGGGGGTAGAATACCTGAGGACCACCATCCAAGTAGTTCTGTGTAAACCATGTGTGGAAGACATATAGAAGGTGTCAGAAATGGAGAAAATGAAAGATGAGGGTCAGATTTTGGAGTTCCTGGTTTGTCAGGCTGAAGAACAAAGACTTTATCAAGGTGATCACAGGGAGGATTTTAAACAGGGGAATGGCACAGTCCAAATTGTGGTTTCATTAGTGTGGGAGATCAGTTTTAGCAGCATTTATAATGATTTGGGTGGTAGATGAAGAGGGTCTGGATTAAAGTAGTGCAATAGGAGGGCATACATTTTTATTTTACAATTAGGAAGTTATTTGATGTTTGGGCAAGGCAGATGTGTGAGATAGAACAGTCTGGAATGATGTCCAGGTTTTGGCAGAACATTCTTATTAGGAAGCAGGGGAAAGATAAGCTAATAGAGGGAAAGGAAAGGGTGGAAGGGAGAGGTCTGTAAGAGTTTATGTAAGTTTGTAAATTAAGAGGCTGACGATAGGAGAGCCCAACTCAAAATACTCTTTACAGAGCTTATGTTCTCAATTTAATCAATGTAACTGTGTAAATTTTCTTTCTAGTTAAGCCATATGTTCCACTGGTAGGAGAGAGAATCAAATACGGAATTCATTTTTCTTGCAAACAGTTGGATAAAAGAAAAATTAGTGTCAGAATTTTAGTAAACCTAGACCAAAGGTGGGACACGCATCCACCAGTTATGTCTAGTGCTTGGAATATTGTACTCTGGCATGCAGATACTGCTATAGAATACCATTCACAAGCTATAAAGTGTCATGTAACTGACTTTTTCTTGAAAATTGAGATATAATTAGAAAAACATAAAATTAACCATTTTAAAGTGCGCAGTTCTGTGCTTTCAGTATATTCACTATGTTGTAAAACCATTACTGCTAATTCTAAATAATTTCTAACACCCCCAAAAGAAACCCTGAATTTACTAGCAGTCAGTTCCAATCCCCACCCCTCTGCACTCCTGCCCCAGGAACCCCTGGCAACCATTAATGTATTTTCAGGCACTATAGATTTGCCTATTATGGACATTTGCTATAGATGGACTCATACAATATGTAGTGTTTGTGTCCAGCTTCTTTCATTTAGCATGATGTTTCACAGTTCATTCTCGTTGAAGTATATATCAGACTGTATTCCTCTTGACTGTCAAATAATATGTCATTATATGGATATACTGCATTTTGTTGATGCTTTCATCCATTGATGGATATTTGGGTTGTTTTGACTTTTTGGCTCTTAGGAATAATGCTGCTATGAACATTCTTGCACAGGTTTTGGTGTGGACATATGGTTTTATTTCTCTTGGGTATATATATATTAGGAATAGAACTGCTGCATTGTATAGTAACTATGTGTTTAACTGAGAAACCACTAAGCTGTTCTCCAAAGTGGCTGTACCAGTTTCTCCTCCTGCCAGCATGTACGAGGGTCTCTATTTCTCCATGTTTTCACCAACACTTGTTATTGCCTGTCTTTTTTATTACAACCATTCTTGCATTCTTGTGGGTGTGAAGTGGTATCTCACGTGGTTTCATTTGCATTTCCCTGATGGCTCATTCAAGATTGTTTATAAGAATTAAATAAGATACCATAGGTGAAATCTCAACATGGACTTGGGTTTCAGTTCTCTGCTAGATCCAGGGGCCTTCAGAAAAACTATATCAGTGTTCCTTGCCAACTTAATTTACACTGCAACTTTTTAGCTCAGGAAGCCAGAGTACAGGCACTACTTCCCACACTGGCTTTACAGGGATGGATGCTAGAATCCCCTGTGGAGCCCTATCCCAGAGCTCTGGAATCACAATCTCATGGGGTCTGCCCAGCCTGTGCATTTTTAATTTATTCTATTTTATTTTGAGATGGAATCTCTCTCTCTTGCCTAGGCTACAGTGCAGTGGCATAATTTTGGCTCACTGCAAACTCAGCCTCCAAGGTTCAAACAATTCTCCTGCCTCAGCCTCCCGAGTAGTTAGGATTACAGGCGCCCACCACCACACCTCACTGATTTTTGTGTTTTTTGTATGTTGGCCAGGCTGGTCTCGAACTTCTGACCTCAAGTGATTTGCTCACCTCAGCTTCCCAAAGTGCTGGGATTACAGGCGTGAGCCAACACACCCGGCCATTCTGTGTATTTCTAAAAAGCTGCACATTCACTGTCAATGCAAAGTCAAGAGTTAAGAATCACTACCTGACTCCAGTCTGGGAGAAGAAATTGATGGTACCTGGAGGAAAAGCAAGAGACTTAGTCTCAAGAATCTTCAGGCAGCACCATTTTTTGCCACCACAGGAGGCGATAGTGAACACATGTTGTTCAGACCTCTTAATAAGAACTGAGAGAGTTGCTCACCATTTCCGTAAAGTGCAGAAACTAAGGTTTAGCTTTGGTTCAGAAGTTTAGCATTAACCCCAAATCATTGGAAGCACTAGAATTAAATGTGGGCCAGGTTTCTGGTTTGGGTGCATGGAGTCACGCAGTGTGTTGGTACTTGATATTTGTTTTGGTAATTTAGAAGAAATGGCGGTTAAAATAATTTCCAAATGGTGGCTGAAACAAAATTCACACGTAGTTGTTTTGGAATGCATTTTCTACCTGCTCATATGAAGGCAGATAGAGCGGAAAGTGTGGAAATTGGAAGGACACAAACAAAGACCCAGCTTAAAAGGAAGTAGGGGAAAGTCTGTGGGAACTTCCCCTTTCTACTTTTCAATTCTTCTTGCTTTTTGCTTGGATTAAACAGTCTTGCTTTTTAGATTGACTTAAAGTTCTTAAGGAAAAATTCTATTTCTCTTTAGGCCGTTTTTCTCGGGTTACAGTGGAAGTAATTGGATTTAGGATTAAAGGGAGGGAATTCCAAATCACCTTCATTTCTATCTTCTTTTGTATGATAATCAGAGAAAGTAGGAATGATGATAATGGTAACAATGTCAAAAGGAAACTGTGTGACAAAAGGTTTTGCTACGTGTTAATTCAGAATTGATTGCAGTTGTCAAAGTTGCATCAGTCCCGGTCCCACGGGAAACAGCTCACCCCAGACAGTTCTGATGAAGAGACTTCAGTGTAGGTTCCACTTACAGAGGTGTGAGCAGAGATAAGGAAAGACAAGGGAAAATGAGATGCCCAGACTAGCAACTGTATTCAGCCCTTACTGGCCCTAGGACTGTAGGCTGGGGGGCTCCTGGCATAAGCGGTACTCATGAAGGCACATGCTATTGCCAGGACAGGGCACTGAAGCAGGGAAGGAGTGGGGAGGAAGTGACCTGACTTCTCTCTCCTCTCATCCTCCAGTGCCCTGCCAGTGCCTCCCACTGGCCGCATACAGCATGAAGCCAGCCACAAGGGAGGCTTGTGCAGGCTGCACAGATCAGCCTCCCAAGACAGAGAGCAGGGCAGACAGTGGATGTGGATGGGCATAGTGGTTTTTGCAATTGGAGACTAACTTGCACAGTAATCAGCTGTTTTACAGTGATCACATTGTATATTTTGTTAATTTTACAATGTGTTATTTTGGAGAACTTTGAGAAATTTTGCAAGCATAGAAAAACATCCATTTCTCATATTTAAAAAAATTCCTCAGTATTTCACATTTACTTATGCAAAAGCTTCTTGTCTTTTAGGTTGTAAACTTTGTTATGAAGTCACTTCACTTTATGTACACTTAAACTTTGTACATTCTTATTTTCCCAATATATTGATGCATATCACTGTACTGTGATAAGCCTGAAGCAGAGAGGGCTGCACTGTCTTTCAGATTGGCAAAGGGTGCTTTAAAAATTCCTCTTTTCTAAATAGGTGCTTAGATATTTGTGAATTATTCAAAGGTGATCACTTGCCTTTAAATCAAGTTAATCAAAGTGGAATTTAGTTTAATGTCTTTCATAGCTCATTGCTTAGGGGGAAGATGCCGTGTGTTTGAGACATTCATGTAGCTGCATATATCATCTCCTTGCAGACATAGCTGGGAATTATTTTGCTCCACACATTAGTGAAATATACCAACTTGAAATGTTTGTGCTAACCGAGTGACCTGTTTTCTCTGTCATCATGTGTGTAATTCCCTTAGGAGTAAAAGGCTGAGATGAAGGTCTGTGTCTCTGGATACCCGTGGGGTTGCTAGGAAATGATTTTCAAAGTGCTCTGTAGTGATGCAGCAGGTTGAACTTTTTTTGTGAAGTGTTGTCATGGAAACCAAGTGCATCATTGCCTTGTCTGACTAATTTATCTTTTAATGATAAAAAATTGTAATCCAGGGTTAACAGATATAAATAATAAAAATGCAATAAAAAACCAATAACGTTAAAGGGAATACTGCTGTTAAGTAGCAAATCCTTTGAATTGGAAGATTTCACAGGAGTATTGTGTGGTGATTCGTGTTGGTAAGGGCTTGGCTGTGTGGAGAGCTAATCAGTTTGTTTTCCTTCTTGTCATTGGAGTAGGGAAACCATGATTTCACCCTGTGGCTTAGTGCTGTGGGCTTTTGTTACTGACCTCGGCTCCTGAGCTTATAAGTAAAGTGGAAGGCAGCACACCCTGTGAGGCTCAGCAAGTTTGCCAGGGTTTTGTTTTTTGGGTGGTTGCTTAGTTGTACTTCTCCTTTATGCCCTCCCGCTCTGCTCTCTTCCCTAAGAGAAGGCTGGGTGACACAATGCAAGCCCTACCATTGATGAAGGCCAGTCATATGGAAATGGTGCCACAGGCTTGCTCTCTGGGCTAAGCAGTCCTACATCCCCCTTCCTCAGGAGCAGGCCCTGGAGCACAGAATCTGCCTTGACTTCCTTTTCGTGGTTAAAGGGCCCTCAAGGAGAGAAAACCTCCTGTTTTGTTTATTGACGACAAAGTCTTAGAGCATTGTAAGATATCAACGGATACTGCTTATATCTTGATGAGTAGCTTACTAGGGTAAGCTTTCCAATGAAAGTACTTTGTCTGGATAGGAGAGCTGATCTGAAAGAAGACTTGATTCTGTATTTAGTAGTCTATCTGCCTCCATAAGGATTTAGTTACTGGCGTTTCAGTCTGACAGCCCCTAACCCCCTGAAGCTGTGTGTGTGCGTGTGTGTGTGTGTGTGTGTGTGTGTGTGTGTGTATGTATGTATGTGCAGTAGACTTTTGTTGCATTAGATTAAATATGCTCTTCAGTTTTAGACCATTCCAAAATATCTTTTATTAATATTTCCACCTTTAGGATATGTTTGAGGTTTTTGTGTTTTTTTTTTTTTTAAAAAGTTTGACTCTAGACATGCATCCTAAGATAAATAATGGAAGCAAGTCAATTTAAATCAGTATTTCGCTGACTGGCATTTACAGCCCAAATCTGTTTTCATACTTTCATTCAGCATATATTTCCTGAGTACCTTCTTTGTGCTGGGTACTTCTGATGCACCTATTATGGATAAAAGAAGGAGCCTAGAGGTAACTTTAAGGGACTGAGAGCAAAAGCCAGCCAGAGCTTGTGACCTGGCCAGAGCAGTTTCAGACCAGGAGGATTCCATCTGGCAGCCATACTGGAATCTTGTTGGTGATGTCCCTGCATTTCTGTGGTTTATGCCCTATGCCTTTGGTTGTTTTCCCAGTTCCAGAATCTTGACCACACCTCCTAATGACAATGTGGTACACATACCCAGCATTTTGTATGATTTTCTAGTATTGACCTTCTGTAGAGAATGTCACCTTTGTTGATAAAATGGCCCCCAGAACCTAGCCCTGGAAGGACTGGGCAGTTCTTGACTCCATCTACAGCATTTTGTCCTCTGCTTTGATCTCCCTACTCACCCTCACCCAACCCCACATGGGCTTCAGAGTGAGAGAAGGGGCCCTTCTTCTCACATTAATATCCTGGACAACTCATACACGTGAGGTTGTATTTGGTTCCAGAGCAGAGATGAGTCAAGACTGGCATGTTCAAGAGGACTTTACTGAGCCTCAAAGATGACAGAATAGAACAGGCCGAGGAAGCACTCTGAAACTAGACTCTCTGGTTTGCCCTTGGGTGCTGGCAATACTTGTCTAGTCTACCACAGACTCCAGTCTGGCCTTCCCTACGTAGTACGTTTCCATAGAAGTTTGACCTTTATCCTCTCTCCTCCAGATTCTTTCCCAAGATTCCTAGACCAGACCAGGTGATTCTAAATCCCTCCCAGGGTAAATGTTATCTCTGGAAGTAAGTGGTTGAGAACTTTTGCTAAGAATTCCAGCTGCCACCACTCGCTAAATGAATATTATTTAGCCTGTTTTCTCATTCATTTAATGGGGTAAGAGTATTTCCTATTTCATCTAGGACCAGTGAGGATTAAGTGAGAGCATGCATGCAAAGTGCTCAATGTAATGCCTGACACTTCGTAAATGCGTTGTCATCATCATATTATTGGAAAGACCACTCTTCCAGTGGTCTCTCACCCCCAACCCATTAGGGCTCCCTCCTGGTCTAAGTACAGTTATCATGGCCATCATCCCACGGAGCAGCCCCACAGAGGCCTACACTCTGTTTCTCCTTGTACTACAGCTGCCCTGGGCCCCTCTTGTATCACAGAATAATCCCATAGCCCTACCCTACCTTCCTTCTAGTATTTACCTATTGGTTGTGACTTGTGTGTGTGTGCCCATGCTTAAGGAAACCCCAAGTTGGGAAACATGAAAATGGGAGCATAGACTAAAAATTGACCATATTTACTAACTTTTTAGTGTATTATTCAATTGTTGAAATATTCAGAATGGCCTTTGCTGTAAAACGTCCAGCATTTTACCTCCATTTCCTGTGGGTATTTCAGCACTGGGCCTACCAGCATATGAACAGGATTCTCTGGGCGATGCTCATGTTTCTCCCTGTTAGAGTCTCATTCTTGCAGATCAAGGACCAGGAGACTAAACAGGGCATTTATTCATTCAGCTATACAACAAGTAAATGTTGAGTGCCTACTGTGACCTTGAATCAGGGAATACTAACAAGGTCCTTACACTCACAGTGCTTACATTATAATTGATTCACCATTTTCATTCATTCATCCATTCATTCATTCAATGAATCTTGAAATTCTGTGTTCATCTTTTGATCAATAAGGAATATTTCTTCATATCCTTCTCTTTTTTTCACTTACACCTTCATTCGTCTATTTGGCAAATATTGATTGAAGTGGGAGCCTAATCTGTGTCAGTCAATGTTTGAGACACTGAGTTACAGCAGAAAAAAAAAACCCTCCAAACTAAAAGTTCTTGTTTTCTTAGAACTTACATTTTAATTGGGGGAGATGACCAAGAAAAAAAATTTCACAACCTTATTTGGTTGGTACTATAATTATCCCCATTTAAAAGATGAGGAAACTGGAGCCTAGATAGATTAAATTTATTTAAGATCACACCACCAGGAAGTGGCAAAGTCAGGATTGAAACCTAGGCTGGCTGACTGGACTCTTAACTGCTGTGCTGTGCTGTGTTGCCAGAGAGGATATTCTGGAAAGGTAACTTTTGAGATAAGACTTGAAGGAAGCAAGGGAGTGAGCCATGTGACTATCTGGAGGAGGAATATCCCAGATAGTGGGAGGTCCCAAGTCAGGAATATATTTGGCATTTTGAAAGAAGCACAAGCAGGCCAGTGTTTTTGGAATGGAATAAGTGAGAGGGAAGAGAGGTGAGAGGGCAAGGTTCCAGCTACCTATAGATGCAAATGTGGGAGTCATCAGTGCATGGATGACACTTACAGCTGTGAACCTGGATGGGATGACCAAGGGAGTGAGTATGGGTAGAAGAAGAGATCTGAGAACTAGATTAAGACCTGGGGCACCCAGAAGTCAGAGGCTGGGTTGATGAAGAGAAATCCAGTTTCTAAGAATGAGTAGCCACTGAATAGGAGGAAGAAGTGTAGTGACTTTCACTTGAAAGCCAAGTGGAAAAAGTGTTTTGAAGAGGAGGAAGTGATTAACTGTGTCACATGCCGCTGAAAGTTCAGAAAAGATGAGGACCAATATTGGACCACTGGATTTAGCAACATGGAGGTCATCAGTGAACTTGACCAGGACAGTTTCAGTGCGGTGATGGAGGCAAAATCTTGCCTCAAATGGTTCAAAGAGAGAATGGGGGAGAGTAAATTTAGATAACTATTTTGAGGAGTTTTTCCACAAGGGAAAGGGAAAAAATGAAATGATGTTGGCTGGGAAAGTGTTCTATAATGTCAGTTTAGTTCAGTTGGATGATGGTATTGTTCGGTTTTTCTATATTCATGCATATTTTCTGTCTAATAGTTCTATTAATTACTGAAAGAGACTTCCAACTGTAACTGTGAATTTGTCTATTTTTTCTTTAGTTCTGTCAGTTTTTGCTTTATGTATTTTGAAGCTCTGTTGTTTGTTAATTATATATTTAGTATTTTTAGATATGCTTGGTGAATTGACTTTTCTATGATTATATAGTGTCCCTTTTTACCCTTAGTAATTTTCTTTGATCCAAAGTTTACTTAGACAGTTATTCCCTTTTTTTGATTAGTATTGACCTGGTTTATACTTTTCCATTTGATTCTACCTGTATAATTTATGTTCGAAGTGAGTTTCTCATAGATAGCATGTAGTTGGATCATGTGTTTTTAATTCATTCTAACAATTTCTGTCTTTTGATTTATTTAGACCATTTACATTTAATGTCCATACTTTTATTATTTGTTTTCTGTTTGCCTCCCCTGTTTTCCATTCCTCTGTTCCATTTTTTCTGCTTTTTCTGGTTTATTCAAACAGTTTTTAGTATTCAATTTTAATTTATCTATTATATTTTTTACTATATCTCTTTGTGTCATTTTTTTAGTGGTTGCTCTACGGATTATACACACACACACTTAACTTTTCATAGTGAACTTAGAAACAATATTCCGTGTCTTCAAATTATATGAAGAAATCTTCATGTATGTCTTTTTTATTCAATCCTCTTCATAATTGTCTTATACACTAGTTATATGTACATTGAAAACTCCATTAGGCCATGTCATAAATTTTCCTTTCCACTGTCAAACATACTTTAAAGAATTCAAGAGGAGAAGAATAGTCTACTATAGTTACCCAAATATTTACAATCTATTGCTTTTCCTTCATTCCTGGTCTTCCAAGTTTTCTTCTAGTATCAATTTCCTTTAGTCTGAAAGCTTTTCTTTAGAATTCTTTTAGAGCAGGTCTGTTGACAACTGATTTTTAAGTCTTTTCTGCATTTGAGAATGTCTTTATTTCACCTTAATTCCTTATGGATATTTTTATAAAATATAGAATCCTGAGTGAACAGGTTCCCCCGACCCCAGGACTTTGAAGATTGTATTTCACTACCTTCTGTCTCCCATGGTTTCTGGTGAGAAATCTTTAGTCATTTGAATTATTGTCCCCTTATAAGTAATGTACCATTTTCTTTGGGTGCTTTCAAGAATTTTTCATTATCTTTAGCTTTCAGTAGTTTGATTATGTTTCTGGACATGGATTTCTTGGAGTTTATCCTGTTTGGAGTTTGCTGAGTTTCTTAAATATTATATAGGTTTATGACTTTTGCCACAGTTGGAAATAATTCCAACCATTATTTCTTCAAGTATTTCTTTATCTTCTCTTTCTGAAATTCCACGACGTGATGTTAAGACCTTTTGTTATTGTTCAGGTTTCTAAGACTCTGTTTTTTTAGTTCAGTCTTTTCTCTTTTGTTCAGATTGGATAATTTGTATTGATTCATGTACAAAGTTCACTGATTCTTTTCTTCAGTCATTCTAACATTGAGCCTATCCAGTTGGTTTTTTATTTTGGTTATTCTATCCTTTAGTCATCAGATTTTCATTTGATTCTTTTTTATATCTTCTATTCTTTCCTGAGACTTTAAATCTTTCCAATTGGTTCAAGTGTTCACTCTTGCTTAGTGGAATTTTTTATAATAATTGCTTAAAGTCTTTGTCAGATAATTCTTGCATCTTTGTCATTTTTGTGTTGACATCTATATTACTCAGGGCTCTTCATAGAAACAGAATATATATATCCAATAGGATATATATAGATATACAGAATGTAGTTTATTACAAGGAATTGGCTTATGTAGTTATGGAGGGAGAGAATTCTCATGATCTGACATCTGTAACCTGGAGGCCTGAGAAACCTGGAAGTGCAGTTCTAGTTCAAATCTGAAGGTCTGAGAACCAGGAGAGTCAATATGTAAATTCTACTATGAGTCCAAAGGCCAGAGAACCAGGAGCACTGATGGCCAAGGGCAAGAGAGATGAATGTGCCAGCTCGAGAAGAGAGAATGAATTTGCCCTTCTTCTGCCCTTTTGTTCTTTTCAGGCCTTCAACAGATTGAATGATGTCCACCCACATTGGTGAAGGTGAATGTCTTTATTCAGTCTACTAATTTGAATGCTAATCTTTTCCAGAAACATCCTTACAGATACACCCAGATATGTTTTACACGCTATCTAGGCATCCCTTAGCCCAGTAAAATTGACACAGAAAATTAATCATCACAACATCTGTCAATTATCTTGTCCCATGCAAGTTGTAGTTTTCCTGGTTCTCATGTCCAGGAATTTTAGATTGATTATAAGACTTTGTATCTTGATTAAATCTTATGGTGAATCTTGATATTTCCATTTTAGTAGGGAATCAACCCTGTTGGGTTCAGACCACAATTTCTAGTCAGCCTTCTTTTGTGGTTATATCAGTTACATTTTTAAAGCCTTTTCAATGTTCTTTGAATATGTCCCATGTGTATGCCACCCAGTGGCCAGTCTGTGACCTGAAAAGTGATCTGTCTCATAATTTAGTTCTCTGTGACGTGCTTTTTGGTATGAGATCCATATATATGCAGCTTGGAGGTGATTCTAAGAGTACATAAACAGCCTGTGACTTCGATTTTCCAAGCTCTTCCTTCTTTGCAATCTCTTGGTATTTTCAAGTATCCTGGGGCTACTGATATCTGGCCACCTTTCTTTTCTCTAATTCTGTATATAATAAACAATACCAATCTTTTCTCTCCTTTACTGGGTAATTTTAGTGTGGAAAACAACATCTGACCTTTCTGAAATTGAAATCCACACTTTTGATGAACATGATTCAATCTCTTATCCCTATGTAACTTTAAAACTTTCCACACATCCTTCTAACAAACATGGGCTCCTCTAGCTTCAGCTGTATTGTAAGATCTTAGATGAGGTTAAATGCGTTCCTATTCAGAGCTCTCATTCTTGTAATAACCCAGGCTTGTCTCTCCAGAATGCTCTTCTACTTGGGTGGCTTTTAAAGCATGTTTGTTTATAGCTGCTCCTGATCCATTATCCCCTGGGAACACAATGTTTTATAGGGGGTCCTTGAGCAGAGAAACACAGCAGCAACCCTAACCCTTCGACGTCAGTCTCTCCAAGTGCATCGAAGTGTAAGTGTTTTGCTTCCTTCATCAGTACTTTTTCTGTGATCCTTCCTTTTCAACAAGCTCTCCAGTGACAGCACAAGACAAAAGTTAAAATGAAGCTATTTTTTTGTATTTTGTTTTAGTCATTCAATTGAGAGTTTTTTGAAAGGGCAATTTAAATTTTAATTAAAACTCTGAGGTCACAGGAGGTCTCATAGACAGGATTCTACTCATGTAGAAAGAAAGTATAAACCACAACATAACCTAGTGTATATCTGCCTTGTCACCAGTCAGATAATACTATGCCAGCATCTTCTCCATCCCTAGGGGCTAGCTATTAATATCTTTTCAGTAAAATATTCTATATAAAGTGTTATACCCACACAAATTATTCAAACACATTCAAATTAAAAAAAACTAAGCTGACAATTATTCAGTACCCATTTTATGCAATAGGTGTTGTGAAAGGAAATAAAGAAAAATACATAACTCTTACCTCCAGGAAGCTTTCTGATTTGCATTTCCATAAAATAAAATTATTTTGTCTTTCAAATACAGGTTTCCAAATACAGAGGGATAAAATGTTGAATTAGCATTTTGAATAATACGTAGTTGCAACTAAGCAGCATTTTCCTAAATAAGCATGTTTACAAAACTTCCTAGGAAGTGACCAGATTGCTCTTCATTTTAGTAACACATAGTAAATTTTTTTAGTGCAAAAATGAAGGATAAAGGAGAAAAAATGAGACAGTTGCAAACAGGATTTGCGATCAACAGGGGAGACAGCAGCCAAATGAAAAGAATTCTTTTTCTAGAGCACTCAGTAGTATAGCATTTTTGGAAGAGTGGCTCTTGAATAAAACATCCAGAAAACTGGTTGATATACTTACCGTGAGTTCTGCACGCGCATGTCATTGCTTTTCTTTGGCAAGTATTGGGAGTAACTCATCATTATAGTCAAATATGTATTCAAATGCTTTGACTGCTGGAGATATCATAGTTCAAAGTGTACTGCTCTTGAGTCTGAAGAAAGAACCTTAATTGATGTTTAATGTGAACTCAGATATTGAGAGAAGAATGATTAGATGCCATATATTTCAACAGATTTAAAGTAATTTGAGGAGGTAAGTAGGCATAATCATTTTATTTACCACACAAAAACAATCATAGTAAGAATAATCACTAATATTTATTGAGCACCACATGAAGAGCATGATGTGCATTACCTCACCGAATCATGCAGTAATCCTGTCCTATAAGCACTATGATCCTTATCTCCATTTTACCCACATGAAGGATTAGAGGTTAGAGAGGTTCAGTAGCTTGACCAAGGTCACACTGTTACTAAGTGACGAGGCCAAGTCTGAGTGCCAAGGCCAGTTCCCAGCCACCATTCCTGCCTCTCTCATGAGATCATGTGTTCTTCAAGCACAGTTCATGTTGGCCATTAGATTATTTCTCTGGGAAAATATTAAAGCTGCATTGATTTGCTAAAGAAACCACAAGTGTCTGGCTAACTTGCATTTGAAATTTTGCTTTAAAGTTTTAAAGTTATCATTTTAAGAACAGCTGCTGTAGCTGCTATAATGCCTCTGGAAAAGATAGCAGCAAAAATCCACTGCCGTGCCCACCACCACTACAAACAACAACAAAACACTTTCTCATGGTGCAAATCCTTCCTTAACTTGCCCCAACACCAAATTCATGCAAGGTGTATACCAATAAGCCTCCTGTAAAACATCCAGAGCTTCTAATTTGGGGTAAGATTCTCTCTCCATTCTCTCTCTCCAACTGAATGCAATTATAAAACCTGGCGCGAATGCATGGAGCTATTATTTAAGAACCTTGAAAAGTAAATAGTAACAGGTAGATTGGGAGGGCAGCCAGAAATTGAAGAACTGCCAAACTGGTGGTGTTTACCACTTTCCCCTCACTGGTATCCCTCAGCCTGTATCCAGTGCTCTCCAAGAGACCTCCATGAGTCCTTAGTTCTGGCACAAGGCTCAGGAAAAGGAAGGTGGCCAAATATCAGTAGCAAACATGCTTAAAGAGAGGTTAACAGTTACTAGCTCAACATATTTCATCTACATCAGCATGTTTTAAAGTGTGTTTCAAAGGACGATAGTTGTGCAGGATGTTAGACTCAAATGAACAAAAAAGCAAAATAATGGAGATCCAGCGCTGTCTGGAATTAGGCTCTTTGTCAACCACTAAAAGAAGCTGGATATATTTTAATTTGGTAAAATAATGAGTATGATTTGGAGATCCAGTTTATTGTGGTTAAAATTTATTAGTGAGACTTTAAGACATCAATTCCTTCTGTTAGAAGTTTTATATCAAAATATCAAATTTCTTTTTCTTATTAGATTTAACATTCTAAGAAATACCAAAGATAAAAATTATAATACCAATCAATTATACTTTTTAATATCAACTATACCATGTTTATTCTTTTTTTTAAAAAGTGGTCTCTTTTAATCAAGACTTTGCAATGATTATGGTGGGAGAAGTTTATGGTGAATTTTATAAATATAATTCAGTAGCTTGAGCCTGACTTTTTTGGAGTACAAGGGGAGTGTCTAAGAAGATGTCTTCTATGGTATGTCCATAGATTAAAATGTAATACCTTTAGACAGAGCCAACTATACTACCAGAAAATATCATCTATATTTTAAGTAAGCCATTTAGGAGTTAGCATTGCATTTTTTTTTGTTTTGAAAAAACACTCCAGCTTTATTGAAGTATGCTTTATATACCATAAACTTCATCCATTTGAAGTGTATAGTTTCATGAATTTTAATAAATGTATATAGTTATGGCAACATCACCACAATCCAGTTTTAGGACATTTTCATTACCCCTAAAAGATCCCTAGCACCTGTTTACAGTTGAGCCTGCTCCCACTCCCAGACCTAGACAACCACAGATCCTCTTTCTGTTGGTTTTAACTTTTCTGGAAATTTTATATAAACGGAATCATACAATATGTAGTCTTTTTTGTCTGAGTTCTTTCACTTAACATGCTTTCAAGGTTATTTGTGTTGTGGCATGTGTGAGTAGTTGTGTGAGTAGTTGGTTCCATTTTATTGCTGAGTGGTGTTCTACTATATGGATAGGACACATTTTGTTTGTTCATTCATCAGTTGATGGACATTTTGGTTATTTTTACATTTTTGCTGTTATAAGTAATGCTGCTGTGGACATTTGCATACAAGTTTTTGTTTGGATTTGTGTTTTTGTTATTTCTCGTGAGGAGCTCTATCAGAGTGAAGTCAGGGTTGTATAGTGACTCCTTAAGTCATTGCCAAAATGTTTTCCAAAGTACTTGTAACATGCTGCATTTCCACCACCACCGTCATTTTCTGCTTGATTAAATGGTTAATGTTTGGTCTGAACTTCAGAGCAGGAAGCAGGGTATGTGGGAGAGTTGAAGAAGACACTCCACCACCACCACCACTGCAACAAGAAGGGCTCTGGGGAATCAGATTGGATAACACAAGCCAAGCGATGATAGGACTGAAGGAAACCCAGGCTTGAAGATTGTAGCAGACCTACAAACTAATCAGATGGGTTTTAGAATGACTTAGCTTGGGATGGGGTAAACCGGTGGCAGCATACATCTGAAATGGCACAGTAGGACTCCAGCTGTAGGCTCAGCTCCAGAGAGGAAGACTGAAAACAGAAAGAGCAACAGGGCCTTCAGCCACTTGCCTTGGGTTCATGGCAGGGCTGCAGCCTTGGGATACTCCCAGTGTAGCCAAAGTCACAGGGTCACGTATAGAGATGGGACCAGGTCAGGAAGGAAAGAGAAACGATCTGGGTCTAGGAAACCATACAGGCTGCAGGGACAGCCTTAGGTCAACTTGCAGTGAAGTTGCCATAGAGGCAAGCTTCTTACCAGAAGTACATCTGTTGTGAGTGGCCCAGCAGGCCTTGGTATATTGTATAGAAAGCAGAGACTTTGATATAATAATAATAAATAATAATAATAATAATAATGACCAACCTGTATGTAGTTCTCACTTTATACTAAGTGCTTTTTTAAGTGCTTTATATATATATATCTAAATTTATTTAATTCTCACTGCAACCCCACAGGATAGATACTGTTATCTCATTTGATTAACGAAGATACTAAGCATCAAGAGATGGAGTGACCTGCCCAAGGTCACACAGCTAGTAAGTGGGTAAACTAGGATTCCAACCAAGACTGGCTGGCTCCAGGGGCCATCCTCTTGATCACTAAGCTAGTCACCCCTCGGTGTAATCCTTATCACCTCTGCCTGAATGGACTCAGAAACTTATCATCCAGGGCAAGGGTGCTGAGAAGCTCAAGACAGGAGAGGCAAGACCCTAGTCGAAAGTTTAATACAAAAATATCACACAGACATAGGCCACAGATTCCAATGAATGTGTAATCGTAGGCAAGGGGAAAATACTGTATCTTAAGGGAAACCGTAAGTGAAATATTCCTTACACTGTGTTTTTAAAAACAGCCAAAAATCTCCTCCCTCTAGCTCTGCAGTTAATATTTGAGCTATATCTAAGATAGGTCCAAAAGTAATGAACTAGAACATTATCATACAGGCTTTGCATGATTTTAGCTACTTTCCATTGGTTTGAATCAAATACTCTCCTACTCTCTAAATTAGCGAAATGTTATACAAGCTAACAACGGTTTAAAAAATGAAGAGTGTCTTGAGTAAAATAAAATAACTTTTTGTTTTTTAGGGGGAGCATTAAAATAAAAAGAATATATTGAAACCAAATTATCAGTGCTTTGTAACTTTTCAGTGACTTTATATGCAAGATAATTAGATTTTTTTAAAAGAGACATATGGGTAGTATCATTATCATTAGCGATGACTATTTTCTGAGCATTGACAGTGTCTCTGATCACTGAGCACTGACAGTGTCTACAGAAGACAAGGCCCAGACCCTGAGGAACTTAGAGTTCAGAGAATGAAGTGAGATGATTGTTATTGGGCCTCCTCTGCCTGTCTCATTTCCTCTTTCTCTTTGGTCTTTATTTCATGGAGCAGCCTGTGTGTGTGCACATGTATGCATGTTCACTAAGGGCTGTACACTTTTTTGATCTTCACAGCAGCCCTGTGAGATAGATATATTATTATCCTCATTTTAAAGAAAAGGAAACTCAGGTTTAGTATTTACATATGATAACTTATCTGAGATCATTCTGATCAGAATCTGTGTTCTTACTACTATGTATTTTGTACCCCTCCTCTCTCCTATAACCTCCTCCCCCTACCACGCCCACACACAATTTTTGAGATAGATGCTTGTTCTGTTGCCCAGGCTAGAGTGCAGTAGCACAGTCACAGCTCACTGTAGCCTTACCTCCTGAGCTCAAGCAATCCTCTTGTCTCAGCCTTCTAAGTAGCTGGGACCACAGGTATGGTCTACCACGCCCAGTTAATTTTTTAAATTTTTTGTAGAGATGGGTACTTATTATGTTGCCCAGGCTGGTCTTGAATTCTTGGGCTCAAGCTGTCCTCCTGTCTCAGCCTCCAAAAGTGCTGGGATTACGGGCATGAGCCACCATGCCCTGCCCTATTGTCTTTTATCTTCCTCCTCAATTGGTCATAATATTTTTTTTTAAAAAAGAATGCATTTTAGGTCATTTGATGGATTTATTGCATTCATGCTGTGTTGACTCCATTGATCTACAAATGACTGTGCTATCCTGGCTTGTGGGCGTAGGGGGTTCCCTCAGAGGAGAGGTCCCAGGACAGTTAGGTGGTTCGTGGGGACTCTGCCATCTGAGGTCAGGAAGAGAAAACAAGGGCAGAGCCTGACTTACGTACAATTTATTGCAGGGTTCTGAAATTCCCACCTGAGGACCAGTCTGGCTCACTACCTATTTTTATATGGCTCATGACTTAAGAAAGGGTTTTACATTTTTAAATGGCTGAAAGAAAGAAGAAAAAAAAACGTTTTATGACAGGTGAAAATTATCTGAAATTCCAATGTTGGTGAACATAAATAATGTTTTATTGAAGCATAGCTGTGCTCATTTATTTACTTGTTGTCTATGATAGCTGTCACACTGACAGAGTCGAATAGTTGTGACAGAGACCAAATGGCTTGCAAACCCCAAAATATTTACTGTCTGGGGCCCTTTACAGAAAAAGTTTGCCAATCCCTGGTCTATTGGAGCAGGTTGGAGAAGCTGTGAGCTCGTTGGAAAGTGATTAAGCTTTACAAAGGAAAAGAGCCAGCAGGCAACATGGTGTTCTTGTTTTGTTGGGTAAGAGTTCCTCAGACTCTGGCTTTGATCTTGGCTCCACCTGTGTGACCTTGGCTCCACCTGTGTGACCTTCAGCAAGTTACTTTGCCTATCTATGCTCGTATTTCATATTTATAAAGTAGTGATAATCATGGTTCCTACCTCATAGGTTGTTATAAGGATTATATTTATATGCTAATCTTGTAAACAGTGCTTTAATATAAATGTAGCACACAAATAAGTTAATTAAGGTTCATTGTTGTGCTATGTGCATTTCCTCTAGGCTTCATACAACAGGGCCCTAGTAGCCGCCAAACCTCAGCCACTCTGGATGGCACCCCACCCTTAGAAATATGAGACCCTCTGGTTGGCCTCCTGAGACCCTTCTGTCCCCAGCACAGGCCCTGGTGTCTCACAGGTATACTTTTCTCCTTACTGTTCCGGGCCAGTAGTTCCCAATGCCAGCCCTTTCAGAGGCTCCTGCCCTCTGTTCTGCAGCAGGAGGCACAATGCAGTCCTGGCACTGCTGTCACGCGGGGTGCCTCGGGGTCCCAAACGTGGGCCATGTCATTCTCAAACGAGCCTCCCTCCGTGTCATATCACAATGAGTGCATCCCTGATGGCCCTGTGGGGCCACAACCATGAACATTAGTCCAGAGCAGGGGTCAAGCCATGCCCTGTGGTGACCCTGTGTGAACTTCTGAGAGCCTGGCTGCTCTACATGTTCATCAATATCGCTTTTATGGAGCAGGTAGCACATTCTAGGGCTCTGCACACATCACCCTTCATCCTCATGGGATCCCTGCAGAGCAGCGCCATACCCGTCTTACAGTGGAGAGGGCACCACAGCAGTTGGCAAAGCCTCCCTCCTGTATCTAGGGCTAAATGTATTCCTTCCCCGCCCCCTCCGAGGGCCAGTGTTCTGTAGAGATTTGGTTTCCCACAAGAGAGGTGGAAATCATGTCCTAGTATGATAACTGTGAATCCTTTCTACCTCTTACCCTTGGCTGCCTCATCCTCTCACCCTTAGGCTGCATTGGTTTCTCCTAAGCACCATGTGTAGTAGGTGTTCTGTAAATGTTTGCTGTCCAGGGGACCCATGCAGGAAGGTCTGAGGTTACAAGCAGGTAAACAGAAAAACCCACAGCACTTCACCCACATGGTGGTGTTTGGATCTATTATAACAGCACATCTAAGCCAGGCTTGCTCATCTCCCATAGGACAGTTGAGAAAACAAAGGTAGGTGCAGAGAAGTGAAGTGATTATCGCAAAGTTACAGTCACAAACCCAGCTCTGACTCTGAAACAGAAAAGTGTTCTGGGTAGAAATGACAAATGGGGTCTGAGTATTAACTGGACTGCAAGCTCGATGAGGGCAGGAGCGGTTGCCTGTTTTATTCACTGTTGGAACCTAAGGGCCTAGAATGCTGCCTGGCTCATGGGAAGTGCCCAACTAATATGGGTTGAAGTCATAGCAAATATTGTTGCCAAGGTGCAGCTGAATCAGGAGCTTCCTATTTGGACAGGAAGCAAAGGAGAGAGTATAACTGCACTAAGAGGGACACCTTCTATCCTCAAGAATTAAGAAACCCCCAATTAAATTAGTTTTGTTGTTGTTGTTGTCTAATGAGCTTCAGTTTCCTCCGTATCCACAACACGGATCATTGGCATTGGTGACAGAAACTTCCTTGCCCCAGTATACCTTATCACTACAGGGAAAAAGTCCGTGTGCACCTGCTGTGAGGAAGCAAGGATGTTACCTGACACACTAACAACACATTAGATGCACTTGCAGAATCCAGATTGTTTCTGGGGAAAGGAACAATCTACTTATGCCAGAAAACCTCTGGAAATTTACACATCATATGTGGCGCTGTGAACTGAATTGTGTCCCTCCAAATTCATGTGTTGAAGCCCTAACTCTTCATGTGACTGTATTTTGGAGATTGGGTCTTTAAGGTGGTGATTAAGGCTCGATGAGGTCACAAGGCTGGAGAACTGATCCAACAGGATTAGTATCCTTATAAGAAGAGACACCAGAAAGCGACTCCCCGCTCCCTGCCATGTGAGGACACAGCAAGAAGGCAGCCATCTGCAAGCCAGCAAGAGAGCCCTCACCAGGAACCAATCCTGCCAGACCTTGACCTTGGACTTCCTAGCCTTTGGAAGTTTGAGAAGATAAATTTCTGTTGTTTAAGGCACCCAGTCTATGGTATTTTGTTATGGCCACTCAAGTGGACTAGTAAATATAGTTTCCCAGTATTAATCCATTTATATAACCAAGATCTGGCTGGAAAGGCCTTTAAATTTTTGACAACAGAAGCAGAATTCTTCAAATGATGCCACTAGTAGTTAATGGATTCTATCCAAGTAAGTAGCAGGTATAATGATCCATATTTTTACAATAGGAAAAGCAGCATTTAACTATTTTTAGTTTACGAAAGTCACACCACAAGCACTGTCCACTTTAATTCTCAGAGTAGAGCTATGATACTGTGAGAGGCAAGAAAATTCAGGCTCGAGAGAGGCTGAATGAGTTATCTGAAGCCACACAGCTTGTAAGTGGCAAAGCTGAATTCTAGCCTCAGTGTTTGACTTTTGGACTAGACTGTGTAGACTCAGGGACATAGTTTAGATTCTCTGACCTTTCGTAGCTATATCTACCAAGTGGCAAAAAAGAGCTCAAAATAAGGCACTGTAACCCAAGGAAAATTTAGAACGAAGATTTTGTCTTTGTCCTTAATTTACCTGACAGCATTTTCTGAAGTAATGGATGTCTCAGAAATGTGTGGGATGCAGTATGCCACATTTGCAGCAATTACTAGGCAGAATAAGGAGAATTGGGGAAGGTGTTAGCAGCATTCTGCCTTATCAGCTGTCAAGGCCACTTGCTCTTGTTTACCTGAAGCATGCCACTTAAGAAGCACTTCATTTTCCACTGATAAAAATTAGAGGAATTAAGTTTTTTGGGCAAGCATTCCAGAATGAAAGAAACCATTTGGCTGAAGTGTGTGCATTTGATCTCTTGGAAGAAACAGAGATTTGTGAAAACAAAAACCATTACAAGTTGATGCAAGCCCCGTACAAGAAGATGTATACAGAAGTTTCTTCAGTTGGTCAGGCTGTATGCACACGTCCCTGTTATACAATTACTGAATTACTGCTTTGCTTAATTGCTTCCATTTTAAAGAGAAAAACAACATAATAGACCAAGATCTAAAAGGAAAAACTTGCAATGCTTCTTTCTCATCAAACTGGGAGAGGAATAAGAAATTAACATTTATTGCATGCTTACTCCATGTCAGTTTCTGTGCTAGGCTCTTGGGATGGGTATGTTGCATTTTCATCTTCACAGCAACTCTGTGAGGTAGAGAGTATCATTTCCATTTTTACGAATTGAGAAATAGAGTTGTTAACTTCTTCAAGCTTTTTCTCTTTGGAACTTGGGGATTGAAACAAGGTCATATGATTCAGAAATCCTTGCCCTCGCTGCTAATGGAATCCAGTTACTCCCTTCCCATTCTCCCTCTATGATGATTTCAGGAAGGGGCGAGGCCCTCTTGCCCCTGGGATATATGAGGACAAGGGACCTGGGGCAGGGACACTTTTCCTAAGTGCCACGCTTCAAGGTAAAAATGCCCATCTTTGCTATTTAAAGAGCAAGTTCCTCTTGAGGTTCTGGGGTGCCTTCCCCTCTTCTTCATTAACTTATTTCTCCCACAGTGAAAGCAGAGAAGATCTCTTTTTCATGTCACAATGACATTTGTATTTTTGCCTGCCCACTGATAGCTCCCTTTGCAGGGTCCACAATCAGAGTGAGGTGTGGGGGCAGTCTCAGTCTCTCTATAGCTTTGATGATCTGTAATTGTCTGGGACTCACTTTCCAGCCTGGGTCATTGGTGGCCTCGGGATTCGCTGACAAGTCCAGAAGAACAAGACGTGTTTTCTGGGCCACCAAGGTCCCTCTTCTCAGGTGTGGGGAGGAGATGCAGAAGGCTACTCCAGGAGACATAGCATGATTCTGCAAGTGCATTTTGGCTGAACATCATGAGATGTATTTTTCTTTGTAGGTCAGGTTATAAAAGCACATAGTATAGGTACTCAACTAAATAACCATCCGTAGTAGTGTAATTCAGCCACATTATAGGTTCTTAAAGACAGTTTCAATAGCTAGGGAGGCTGTTTAACAATAGTAACTAGGAGCATAGACTTTGAAGTCAGACTGTCTGGCTTTGTATCTCAACCCTGCCACTTAGCTGTGTGACCTTGGGCAAGTGTTGTTGGACCTTTATGTGCTTCAGTCTCTATCTGTAAAATGAAAATGATAATACCAACCTTACAATGTTGTCAGGAGTATTGCTGCTGAGAAGTGGCAACTCTGAGGATGATCCATTTGAAGGTCATCTGTATTTTTTTCTCTGGCTGTTTTTAGGATTTTCTTTGTCTTTGGTTCCCTGCAGTTTCACTGTGATGTGTGTAGGTGTGACTTTCTTCTTATATAAGTGCCACGCTCCTGAGTAAAAATGCCCATCTTTGCTACTTAAAGAGCAAGTCCTCTTGAAGTTCTGGGGCATCCTCCCCTCTTCCTTATTGATTTATTTTTCCTTGAGTTAAAGCAGAGAAGGTCTCTTTCCCACGTGAGAAAGACTTTTGCATTTTGCCTGCCCAATTGCTTGGGAATTGTTGGTTCTCCTGAGTCCATGGATTGATGTCTCTGATTGGCTGTAAATTATTTTCAGTTATGACTTCTTCCCATGATGCTTCTTCCCCATTTTCTCCCCTTTCTCCTTCTTGAACTCCAAGTAAATAAATGTTAGACTTTCCCACTGTATCCACCGCATCTCTCTCTCTCTTTCTTTTTTTGTCTCTGTGTCATATTCCAGATGGGTTTCTGATATTTTGTGGTTTCTCTGTTCAGTTGTATCTTATCAGCTGTTAACTTCTTCCACTGATTTATTAATTTCGATTATTACTTTTTTCAGCTCTAGAATTTTAATTTGTTTCTTTTTCAAATCTGCCAAACCATCTTCTCATAGTTTCCAATTCCTTTCTAAAATTTAAGCCTTTGTTTTTAATGCCTTTGAGTGCTATACGTATAGTTGTTTTACAGTCTGTAGCTGGTGATTTCAGTATTCGAAGGCAGCCTCTATTTCTGTTGTTTCTGCTGGCTCTCGCCTGTGTGGTCACATGTGCTCATAAACCTGGTTATCCATTACAGCTTTGGCTTCTGCAGAGTGTGGGGTGTTGTCTGGTGACTGACTTACTCTGAGCGCAAGGCTGGAGGTGTCCTAGATGACTCGTTGCTGCAAGGCAGGCTGCCAGTCCACCGCAGGGCTGGTTCACTTGGGGTTCACCCTTTCCCAGACTTGCAGCCTTTGGGGCACAGATGAATCTGGGTGGTTCACTACATTCTCCACTTTTGGTGTCCCTGGCTTTTCCTTTAGCCTCCTTTTACCCTTGAAGCTGTTAAAATAAGAAGCTCAGTTTTACAACTTTTTCTACCAAATTAGCAAATACTCATGGGTACTCAATTTACCCAAGTGGGTTCTCATCTTCTAGAATTTGGCCTTCCAATGCTTACTACATTGATAACTCTTTGAGGCCTTTTAAGAGGATGTTTTAAACTATTCAGTAGTTTTAGTTGTCCTTATTGGGCACGTCGGTCTTAATTTCTTAGTGTGCCATTACTAGAAGTGGAAGTTCCCCATTCTGACTTTGATACAGGAGGATTGGTTGCCCTATTATGTCTGTTGCTGTTTGTTTGAGGAAGATACTTTTGTGCCACCTTTTTCTGCCCATTTCCCTTTTTGATACTCCTTTTTCCTATGTAAGAACTACATTTATTTGGAAAGGGGTAAATATAATCATCTTATCATTCCTCCTGGCAGAGGTAGCCATTAAGGAGTAAGACTTTTTTGATAAGTAGAACACTGGTGGTTTGATAGAAAAGAATAATACTAATGACCAATATTTTCCATTAATTTTTCTGTTATCATCTTAAAAGCATCAGAGCTTAAGTAGATAATTTTCTATTTCAACCCTTCCATTGAGGTCACTTTTTATGAAGTCTAATCTCTGCAATTATGACATCACGTTTTGTTGTAGAGCAAAGCATCATACTTTCAGAGGGCAAATATCATTTAAGTGATAGAACTGATTTTTTCCCCCAAAATAAACACAGTTCAAGAAAAAGCAGCAAGAAAATTAATTGGTATACTAGGAGCAGGAACTGATCTCCTGGTTTGCTGGGTAAACACCTGTTTTTAGGGCAGTATCAGGTGTTCCTCTGAGGGCAATTTGTACTTTAATACATGAATATATTGGTTCAAAGTAATTATGAAGAAAACAGTGTTCCATATGTGTTACCTTCTTGTTGTAAATGAGTATAAATTTTCAAGGATAAAGGATCGCAGTAATCAAGTCACACTTGAAAATTCCTCACCTGGAGATACCTAATGATTAACATAAATGAGGTTGGAGAGGAAAATATTTGACTATGAGAGTTGCTATTTGCTGCCGTTGTATTTTCCTTAGCAGTTTTCCCCTTTCATGTCTTTGGATTCCAAATTCCTGTCTCCAAAGCATCAAGTTTTCTAATGATTGACAAAAAACACTCAAAATATTAACATTTGTTTTCTGCTTCTTAGAAGAAACCTTTGAAATATGAGAGAAAAAGAAATTGAAGATGATTGCCCCTATGGATTTATTTTATTCATTTGAAATTTTACCAGCATAGAGTCAGCTTATAGTGAACATAATTCTCTTTCAAAAAGTCTTCATTTGATGTTATCCTCCAAAGATTGCTTAGGTTAATGGGACAAAAGTTTTGGGTAAAAGCTTGGGATACCTGAAATTTGTAGTTGTATACCCCTGGATCTTGATGTGAGACTTGACATTGAACCTTACAAAGAGGGCAACCTTAGGTGATATCATTGGTCACAAATGCATTACAGAAAATGTTTTCTCGTAGTCAAATTGATATATCTAGCTCCTAAGTTGATTCATTCAAAATAGTTGTAGACTGAACTATAATGAATTTTGAGTATTCTGTATTTTATTTAGTATTTATATATGATATATAAATATGTAACTATTTTATTGGGTATTTATAGTTATTACTGATATGAAGTATGCTTTCACATTCTTTTCATTAATATGACCTAAAAGATTACTAAAAAGTAATGCATTGAGACTTTGTGTGGAACTAATAAGTAGATAATCTCTATGATTGTATCCTTGCTTGAAAAATTTTATGATGTTCTGTTCAGATCTATTTCTTATCCATTGTGGATCACAGATACAAAAAGAATCTGGTTGCTAAGCAACCAGATTATATATGATGGAACTCCTTGAAAGAACTTAAGTGTTAACTCTTTAGAAATTGAGAGGTGTCTGAGACATTGTGAATCCCTTACTTTTAAAAGTAGACATGCATTATGCTTGGAAAAGAACTACAGTGAAAAACTGTCTCAAAAGTAGACAAAAATGATCTCAGAACTATTTGAATAACTGCTTTCCAATTTAGAAAATTCAGTCATTAAAAAAATGGAAACAATTGCACTGAAGAGTGATTGGTTAGTGCTGTCTTCTAAGATTCCCATCTCTACTGGGTTTATTAGCTGCCTCTTTTCTCTAGTCATTGTGCTGTTACCGAACTCCCAAAACCACATGTGTAGTGACGCACTTAGTTTCCTTCTGCCTTTCTCACAAAGGGGCTGATCTTTCAGGCTTTGTTTGTTTTGTCTTTTTTTCATTTTGTTTTCTATCAAGTTTCCATTTTGTGAAATACAGTTGAACAGTGGTTGGAACATTAACTTGAAATGAAAAGAATCATTATTGGAATTAATTTTTTTAATCATTTGATCAATTCTTCAGCAATAACTGATTTCTTTTGTGCCTACTGTTTCTGTTCTTCTTGAAATGTCTTGTGTTTTCCTGGATGGACCAGTAATAGCAGATGCTTCTGTGTGGGTAGAGGTGAGAGCTCACTATATTTCTTCATTTGTATATGCTCTCTGTAGGCTTAGGGGAGTACAGTTGTTTTAAATAAATGGTACCTTTTGGGGAGACAGGGAGGGTGGATGTGTCTTCTGATTTTATGAGTCTCTATCGTTTCTAGAGAATCTTTAATTTCTGTTGCTTGCTTTTTCTTTTCTTCCTTTCACCATCAAGCGTCCAGGGGATGTAACCCTCCAAGTTGCCTCCCTCCCCCAAAAGTGGTACCCTCCCAAGACTTTGGTCCTGGCAACCTTTCAGCCCCTTCTTTCATTTCCTCTGTAGACAAGAATCAGACTTGTTCTCAGTATTTCCACACTTAGGGTGGTACACTCTTTCTGGGGGTGATTTTCATCTGTTCCCCAACCAGGCTCTGCCACCTGACTCTCTTTTCTGGAAAGATTTCTGCTGGTTTCAGATGTTCATTTTTTTCCCTGTGCATTAATTGAAGTTTAGAGTATGCTTCATGTCCTGGCTATGCTACAGGCAGGGCTGGCTTCATAGGCATGCCACCAATGCAGCTGCACAGGGCCCCATTCTCAGAAGGGCCTCTCACCTGGGGTTTAATGCTCCGCAGTCACTGTCTTAAAATCCTTAATAATTTAGTATTTGAATTTGTGTTTTGTAAGTGAAATCTGATGGGACAATGGAGCATGTGCCAGGACCTTGAAGCCTTGGCTCACACATGAGCCTGCCTCCCCTTCCCCAGCAACCCTTACTCCTCACCTCCCCAGCCCTGAACTCTCCTGGCTGAATTCTCAGCCCCTGCCTCCGTGTCTGCCTTGCAGCCACTGTGGTCCTCTGACTGAGGCAGCAACCTGGCTGCATTGCAGGTGGAGGTCGGTGCTCTGTCTTAGCCTTCCACACCCACCAGGGGCCTGGAGGCATGTGTGGGAAGGTTGAGGTTCCTGGTTGACAGTGTCATGGTACATTCAGCCAGCAACTCAGTGGGGCCTCTCGTCTACTACAGATCCGGGTACAGGGTGTGTCCTGGCACAGAGGTTTCGATTCCTTGGAGGCTGCCAGTTCATTGTGGTTTGGGTGGACCCTGGGAAGGGGAAATTGATTTCTCTGCCCTGGGCTGGAGCCCTCATTTTCATTTCGAAATGAGCCCTGCCAACTGTGTAGCGTGCCCTGGCTGTAGATGTGAGTTTTGGGTGGTTTTATTTGCTCTCCTGGTTGATTTCTGTGGTTTTGGAGACATTCGAATTTAGGTAATTGTCATTATCTCACAGGGAACTGGAAGTTCCTTATTTCTTTTAATTTACTTTTATCAAAATGTTTTCAAACTGTAAATCAATTCATATTTTTTGCAGCAAAACAAACAATATACAGATATACAAAGAAAAAGTCAACATTTTGTTCTTGTCCCCCCTCCCTCTCAAAGTGACCGGTGTTTACATTGGGTACATATATGAGGTCTTGCCACACTTTTATTCATGATCATATCATACACACATGTTCACACACATTTATATATGCAAATGTACATATACACAAGCCATGTGGGGGACTTGGGAGTGTGGTAAAAATGCTTATATCTTGATAACCTGAAAGTCCCTCTACTTCAATGCATCTGAATCCAACTCATTCTTTTTAATAAAGTATAATATTCTATATCCATAAATTTGCCATTATTCATTTGCGCATCTTGTAATGATGAACATTTAGGTTGTTTCCAGTTTTTTAGTGCTATGATCATGCCACTGTGCTACAGCCTAGGTGACAGAGGGAGACCTTGGCTCTAAAAAAATGAGGAAGAGAAACTAAATAAATAACTTCTATGGTGTGTCCTGGGCTTTGTACTGGTTTATTCTATTCTATACCTTCTTTCTGTATTCAGACATCAGCATCACTGGTGTTTAGAATAATGATAATGAGGTACTGCAAACTTATTTATAATATACTAAACTTATAAGGCATCAAGAGCCAACTATTACCTTTTAGGAAAAAATCTGAAACCAAAAAAGAGTTGAAGCATATAGATTTTCTGAATAATCTTCATTGACTAAAAATTTACTTTACCAAATGCTCTTTTTCTTGATTATTTTGTTTAACTGGTATTTTGCTTAGCTCTGTTATTCAATTTATTTAATTCCAGGCATTTTTCCAGGCATTTTTCCAGGTGCTAGGGTAATAGCAGTGAATTGAATGGTAGTGAATATAGATAGAATATTATGTCAATCACAAAAAAGTAGATATATCTAATAAACTAACATAGAAGATAAGATATATTAGATATTTCAGAAATAGTACATCCAAAAGAAGACAGAAAAAGGGGAATGGGGGGAACTAAGAACACAGAAGACAAGTAGGAAACAAAAAGCAAGATGATAGATTTAAACCCAACCACATCAATAGTTGTATTAAATGTATGTGGTCTAAGTGTCTGAATTAAAAGGCAGAGCTTATCAGATAGAATAAAAGAAAAGGCAAGACCCAACTATATGCTGTCAACAAGACATCCACTTTTAATATAAAGACACAGAAAGCTTAAAAGTATAGAAAAGGATATACCACCTCGTGCTAACCAAAAGAAAACAGAAGTGGCTATTTTCATCAATATTAAACAAAATGAATTTTACAACTAAGAATGTTACCAGTGATAAGTATTATTATTTTATAATTTAAAAATAGGCCATGAGTCAAGAGCATATAATAATACTAAAATATTATGCATCTAGTAATAGGTCTTCAAAATATGTAAACACTGATAGAACTAGAAGGAGAAATAAATAAATAAACCAACAGTTATAGCCAGAGTTCTCAACACCCTTTTCTTTTTTAAAAAATTTGATTTAAAGTTCTGGGATACGTGTGCAGGATATGCAGGTTTGTTACATAGGTAAACATGTGCCATGGTGGTTTGCTGCACCTATCAACCCATCACCTAGGTATTAAGCCCGGCATGCATTAGCTATTTATCCTGATGCTCTCCCTCCCCAATCTCCGACCCTGACAGGCTCCAGTGTGTATTGTTCCCCTCCCTGTGTCTGTGTGCCCTCATTGTTCAGCTACATGCAACACCCTTTTCTTAATAATAATTTGGGGAAAAATATTCAGGGCAAAAGAAAAGTGCAAGGATCCTGAGGTCAGAAAGAGCTTGAGTGTTAGAGGAACCCAGAGCAGCCGGGTGCAGTTTGGGAGGCCGAGGCGGACAGATCACTCCCAGTACTTTGGGAGGCCGAGGCAGACAGATCACCTGAGGTCAGGAGTTCGAGACCAGCCTGGCCAACATGGTGAAACCTCGTCTCCACTAAAAGTACAAAGATTAGCTGGGCGTGTGGCAGGCACCTGTAATCCCGGCTACTCAGGAGACTGAGGCAGGAGAATTGCTTGAACTGGGGAGGCAGAGGTTGTAGTGAGCCGAGATTATGCCACTGCAGTTCAGCTTGGGTGACAAGAGTGAGACTCCATCTCAAAAAAAAAAGGAACCCAGAGCCAGAGCAGAGTGAACTGGTGGAGCATGGTCCATTGTAGACCAGGGAGATAGGCAGGGGCTAGATTGCATAAGACCTTGTGGACCATTGTAAGGAGTTTGCAAAAGCACTAAACATGTTTGCTTCATACTGTGACTTTGATTTAATATTTAATCATTAGGTGTATCTTAGAACTTCTCCACAGCCTAAAACTGAAAACAGTAGGTGACAAAGAACCCCATACTTTAAAAAACAGGCTGGACCTGATAGGATACCATCAGGAAACAGATATGTATTCCTCCCATCCCTTCTTTCAAACCTGTTCTGTCAGATCTGCGTCTCTGAATTGTATCTCAGGGATCTATCACAGCTTTTGAGTCTTATTTTCAGTTATTAAAAAGCCCAGTCTGGTCTTAATCAAAACTCCCATCTCCCATTATTCAGTTCAGTGCTCCTGTGTTTCCTTCAGCTCAGCACTGCCCTTGTCTTGGAAATTGCAGCAGGGAAGAGCTAGCTGTGTGGCCTTTGTCTCAGCTCCCTGGCTTTTCCTCCTCCTGCACGGGCTTTTGGTTCCCCAGGGTCTGGGCAGGGGCAGTGAGAGGCAAAAAGGGAGAAATTGGTTTTCTGGGGGTCTTCTAACACTCTCACTCTTTGGGTACTGAATACCTTCTCTCATGGAATACTTGGGTGGTTATTTTTCTATTCCCTGCCTCCACACACACACACACACACACACACACACACCACACACATGCACACACACAAATGTTTCTGTCCCTTGACAGAGGACTATGCTTTCCAGCTGACCCATGTGCATACCCTCCTCTCCTGGTTCCTGCTTTTCAGGTACAGCTCCAGCCTCTTCCTGCTAAAATCCGCTCACTCCGGTGGCAGGCAGCCCTCCTGGGTAGGGTCCCTTCCAGGTAGTTCAAGTCTGCTCCTGTCTTCTAAAGACATTGTCCACTTGGCCCATAGAATAGGTTACAAATCTTTGCCCCACGGGACATTGGAATGTAAGCTGCTCTCGCTATCTTCTTGCCCTCTCCCTTGAAGGGCAGCTCCAGGCATCTCCCATCTCTGTGATATATGCCCCTGACTCTCCTAAGAACCCTTCTGCAGCTTCTCTGGTGGCAGCTTTTGGAGGTCTAGGAGTTTCTTTCCACAACCCAGCAAAAGCTCTGCCTGGGAGGGAGTTGCCAGCCTCTCCTCCAGCAAGCACATTGCTCTCTTGAGTAAGTTCCCTTGCTGCTGCCCTCACTTGGAGGGGGAATTCCTCCCCACTTCTCTACTCTGAGAAGGAGAGGGAACTCCGCAGCAATTCCTACTAAGCCAACAACTCTTTCAAAAATCCCCTTCACCCAGCAAGTCCCCAGCTTTCTCTTAAAGACACTGAAGATGGGAGGTGAGCTCAAGGTGCTGGGGGTATGTTTCCCACATCCTGGCAAGGTCTTTCTAGATGAGTCTCTATAGTGTGGGATCTTTATTTCAGCTTTCAGCCATTTAATATCCTGTTTCATGTGGAAAAAAGTTTGAGTATAGAAATAAAGCTATCGACTGGGTGCGGTGGCTCACCCCTGTAATCCCAGCAGTTTGGGAGGCCCAGGCGGGTGGATCACCTGAGGTCAGGAGTTCGAGACTAACCTGGCCAACATGGCGAAACCCCCGTCTCTACTAAAAATACAAAAAAAATTAGCTGGGTGTGGTGGTGCATGCCTGTAATCCCAGCTACTTGGGAAGCTAAGGCAGGAGAATCATTTGAACTCAGGAGGCGGAGGTTGCAGTGAGTTGAGATCATGCCATTGTACTCCAGCCTGGGCAACAAGAGCAAAACTCCATCTTAAAAAAAAAAGAAAAGAAAAGAAATAAAGCTATCATGCTTAATTGTACTGATGAAATGAAAAAGACCAGCTAATTTGATCATTTAGGATTCTTTTGAAAATATCTAATATGGCAGTAGAAATTTAAGACTTCGCACAATTAAACATATTTTTCAGAAATCAGTTCATCAGTTTACCATCTGGATGGGAAAGGAAGAGGCCTTTTCCTGTAAGGAGCATTTTAAAAGGGACATTTAAAAATTAGCTATCATGTATGCAAATACTTTTGGAAAACTTTTATGTCAGATTTAATGATTTGACTAATTAGGAAATGGTACATATATCCATAGACATCAGTTTCATAGACTTGAATATCATAATTAAAAAGTGAGTATATCCTTGGGTATTTTATTGATAATTTTCACTGTGGCTCATTTTTTTTTTTTTTTTTTTTTTTTGAGACAGAGTCTCACTCTGTTGCCCAGGCTGGAGTGCAGTGGTGCAATCTCAGCTCGCTGCAACCTCTGCCTCCCGGGTTCGATCACTTCTCATGCCTCAGCCACCTGAGTAGCTGGGATTGCAGGCATATAGCACCACACCCAGCTAATTTTTGTATTTTTATTAGTAGTAGAGGTGAAGTTTCACTGTGTTGACCAGGCTGGTCTTGAACTCCTAGCCTCAAGTGATCCACCCGTCTCAGCCACCCAAAGTGCTGGGATCACCACGCCCGGCCATTGTGGCTCACTTCTTAATTGTTGGGCCATTTTCCCCAAGTACCCTGTTTCTTTATCAGAAAAGTGATGAAAATATAGAATTATGACTGTTCTAATACTGGCTGAAGATGGAGGAACAAATTGGGAACTATTGATCAAGACCACGCTTCAGATCTGTGAGACTGTACATAAAGTCTGCCTGAAAACTGGTTGCATTCTGTTGCTTTTAAATGTCTGGAAATAAAAATAGTCTGGTATCTTTAAAAAGTTTAGAAAAAGGCCAGTGGCTTAGAAAAATGCCAGAAGCCATTCTGTCGGAATTCTCTAGTGGAGGTAGTAGACCCAGCCTGCAGTTCTTTATTAAAGGAACCCACCACATGATGTATACAGATGTGATGGTGAGGAATGTCACCTCCACAGAGACAGGAGAAGACACTCACCAGGAGCAGCTCTTATCCCTTAGGATCTGCATGAAGCCCAGGCTTTTGGAGAGATGGAAGTGAAAGGGTTAAGTATTTCTCTTTAATGTAGACCAAGGTAAACCAAGATGAAATTAAGCATTGCTTGACAGCAGTTGAAGAGTGAAGACTGGCAAGACTATGGCAACTACACTTAACTTTTCTACATTTGACTCTCAGTTATGCCGTGTTGTTTCTAATTAATCACTAGCATTTTAACAAAATGCTGTAATTGATAGCTATCAACCAGACTGTCAGTCTTCTCCCTACATCAGAAAGTATCTATCTATTCAGCTATTGCCAGACACACTTTGTGCCCCATGGCAGCTACCTAGATTGCCGGCCAGAGGGCCTGCTCTCCACACTAGACCTGTGAAGTACTGGCAGGTGCCTAAGAGGATTCCAGTAATGTCCCTTCTAAGGCTGTCAGTGGGAGAAGGATTGTCCTGGTGTGCTTCTAAATCCCAATGGCTGCTGGGTCTTACTCCTGGCTTTTAGAAGGCTACCCCAGCTGTGCCTGCAGCAGCAAAGGGAATTTCTGTGTGTGGATTCAGAGAAGTGCCTTGTATTCACAGGGAAACTGTTTTTATTCTTATGTAACGTTTGAGGCCATCCCTCTGTAGGTTACCGACAGCCTCCTGTTTTCCATTTTTCCTCACCGCAGCTTTGTCCAGGGTAAAATAAATTGGGCTTCCATTTTTGTTCATAATTCTTTTAAATGAGAATACTAAGACTTAAAAATAGTAGCAGGAAACATAAGCCTTTATTCACTTTACAAAGTATAACTAGTAACAGTATACTTCATGTATATAGTGTGACCAGTTAAAATGGAAAGATCCTGTGTATGGGAACAGGGGTAGCGCTAGTGAGAATCCCTGGTAAGAGAAAAAGGGCAAAAAGGTAGAAAATGGAGAGAAAGAGGGGACAGACAGAATGATTAGCTCACACAGAAAAAGGAAGACAGAAGAGCCCCCTTGTGCTTCTTCTGACATGTCCTCTAGTACTAAAGTGGTCATGGGTTAGCTTTATCCACAATCTCCCTGTGTGGCTATCAAGCATAATCAGTATTATTTTTCAAAAATAGAACCAGGAGAGGAAAACAAATGTCCCTCTCGCTTTGTACCCCTACTGAAATGTTGAAGAACTAATTTCCTGGAGGCAAAATGCCAGTGTAGAAAGTGACAGGCCTCATTACATACTGCTTTCACAAAAATTGATTTCCATACTTTATAGTTGTACCTTATTATCAGGTGCATATATTGCATGTCTGCATTTGACATTTGTGCACAAAATAAACTTCTTTGATTACACCTTGAATCTCTTTGACTTGGCACCTTGAATCTCTTTCCTGTTGCATGCTGGAATTGGTTGTGACTCTGGTTTTCTACTTCTGTCTTTAGTGCACTTGTAACATGCCAGTGTCTGGAAACCATTATGACAGGTCCTACCAAGGATGCCAGCTGGACTTGAAGGAGACACTTGGTTTCCCTCCTAAAGTCTATTTTGTGAATCACATGACCTGAGGATCTGCTTTGTTTAGGACTGGGAGCCTGCTCTTTCCACTTATGCACTCTCAACTGATTTCACAAGGCTAAGTATGCATCAGATTTTCACTTCGCTTGACCTGTGATATAATATCCTCAACTGAGGGCTCCCTCCTTTTTTTCTGATATTATAGTAATTTTTAAAATGCTTTCCTGGCAACTGACTGAAATGGGCATGGTTGCCACTTTATAGGAATACACTGAATATTGACTCTAAGACTTACATATACTTTGGAGACAGTGTTACAAGGTTTCACCAAAATAGAAGGAAGATGGAAAAAAAATGAAAAGATTAGTGGATCATACAGAGGCCACCAAGGAGAGTGTTTGAGAGATCAGGGCAACTAGAATAGTGGGGATGACAGTTTAGGGCAGAAGACATTTTTGTAAGAGAATAGGAAATGTTTTGTCTTTAATGAATTAAGATCAATGTGAACTTTTATTCCAATGCTGATCTTGCAGCAGGTTAAATAGCATATCCTGATGTTGCAGTGCACTTTCTCAGAACAGTTAAGTAAATAAAACCTTTTTTCTTGGATCACATCGAAGTGAATAAATGTTTTTATTCTTTAGTACTAAGAGCTTTATATTAAGTACCATGTTTCTGATATGCTGTTATATAATCTGGTAAGTACTTTTTCATAGAGAATGAAGTTGATTTTTCTCTACTGAAAAACTAAATTACAGGAACCCATCCTCCTGTTTTCCTCCCCTACCCATCAAAATAGGATGATTTGAAAACATGGTAATTATCTCATGGGATTTGGTTTATGAAGGTTAAAGACATCTTATTAGGTTATTGCTAAAGGTTTCCAAGACCCCTTGCCACCTGATGTCAGAGGACCTGGTATTTGGCACTATGTGGAGTGACTATATAGCTCATTTCCTAATGGAGGCTATTGTTATTAATTCAGTTTATTTTTATAGCAGCTTTATTGAGAAATAATTTATCACCATACAGTTCACCCCTTTAAGCATTTAACTTTTAGTATACTCCTAGAAGTTGTGCAACCATCACCATAATCAATTTTAGAACATTCTTACCATTCTCAAGAGAAAGCCTATATACATTAGCAGTCTCTACGATTTTCTCTCACTAGCAGCCCCAGCCCCAGAAAAACACAAACCTAGTTTCTATCTCTATAATTTGCCAATTCTGGACATTTCATATAAAATGAACTCATGCAGTATATGGGTCTTTTGTGTCTGGCTTCTTAGATTTAGCATAGTGTTTCCAAGGTTCATCCATGTTGTAGCAGGTATCAGTACTTCATCCTTCTTATTTCTGAATTATTTTCCATTTAATGGATATACCACATTTTATTTATCCACATTTGGGATATTTTCAAGTTTCAACTGTTATGAATAATGTTGATATGAACAATCATGTACAACTTATGTGGACATATGTTTTCATTTCTTTCAGGTATATACCTAGGGGTGAAATTGCTGGGTCATATGGTAACTCTGTGTTTAGCTGTTTGAGGAACTGCCTGTTTTCCAAAACAGTTGTACCATTTTATATTCCCATCAACAATATATGAGAGTTCCAGTAGCTTCACATTTTTGTCAACACTTGTTATTATCTGCCTTTTTTATAATAGTGGGGACAATTTTCAGAATGAAAGTGAGCCCTTATTAATTATCCCAGGCATGGCATGAACCAGTAGAACTCTTGGGAATGAGACCTACTCAGTAGCAAAAAGTAGGGGGTGATTTGGGGGCAGTGGAGCTAAGTGCCAGAAAGTAGTGCTCGTTGAATATATTCAACAAAGAGGACATATCCAATTTTATTGTAATATCCTGTGGGTAGATATTACTGTTTCTAAGGATCAAGCACATATTTATCTGGAAAGGAATCAAGTTTTTAAAATCATTTTTATAGGGGCAATTATGTTATTGTTCTTAATAGATACAATAGTAGATCAGCTTTGTTCAATGGGTAAAATAACTGCCCAGGTGAACCATAGCCATTTTATCTAAAATTGATTCCCAGAGGCAAATTTGTAGCAGGTAATTTAAGTACTCTTAATTTATTCCCAGGGACATTCTTTTTACATTTAAGTGCATCTCTTTCCTAGGCCTCACCTGAGCTGCTTGTGCAGGCTACTACTAGATGTTCAGGTTTTACAAATATTTGCCGCCTTATTCTGTCTTTTTACATTGTTATTGACCCACTGATGGTGTTCTTATAAGATGTCTTGAGTGGGAGTCTCTAGCCCTCCACCCTAGCACTGTGGCAGGCAACTCAACTGGCTAGCAGTAGCTCATGGTATGGGATGGTTGGGCGATGCTATACCGTAAATGTCAGCTAACCCAGAAACCAAGGCATCACAGATAATCAATGGTGATGTTTGCACAATAAGTATCTGCTGGACTTTAATACTCATAAAATGTATCCTTTCTAGATCTGGTACGTGTTGGCTTTTATTTATCGATGGAAATTATACATCAAAATGTTTCCCTTTCTTATTTGCTGCCAGAAAGCTTAGAGCTGATTTTTTATTGTTCAGCCACAATCGCTCGTTCATCAGTGTCTTTAATATAACAATTTCTATGCTCTTTCCAATGGTTTTTAAATTGTTTTTCTTAACTGTCCTAATCTTACAAGTTTTTTAAAACATTGTTAGCCACCTTTGAATTATTTTTAAAGGCTGGAGTGTAGATAATTTTTTTGAAACTCCCATTTATAAAGACATGAAAGGTAAACTGTCTTTTCTCTCCAGAACAAGTCTCTTGGAAATTTGATTTGATTTGATTTAGGTAATTGGCCCTACTACATAGTACCTTCCCTCTTTGGGCTCTTGACCATCTGGGGTTATCCTATGTTTGTCATGCTAGGGAAGCATAAGAATATTCTTTGGGTATTCTTTCAGAATTAAATAAGAAAAGGCAAAATGTTTGATAAAGAGACATTTATTTCAATATTAAATATCCTTCATATAAAATGGACTCAAGTCTAAATTGCAAGTTCTTCAAGTTGTCCTTGATCAAGATGTGTAGATGCAGAATAGTTCCTTCATTTCCACATCTTTTCTAGTGAGCAGGTGAGAGTACTTTCTCTGAAACTGAAGAGAGAACTGCCCTGACCCTAAAACCTTTCAGAGAGCTGCCTGACGGTGCAGCTCAGGAAGTAAGGGGTGTTCACCCTAGCATGGTGGGGATGGCCTCTGAGAGGCCAAGCGCCTTGGGGCACCCAGCTGTTCAGCAGTATTGTGGTGAAAGGGAGGTACAGTTGATCCTCACTTTTTGCACATTCTGTATTTGAGAATTTACCTACTTGCTAACGTTTATGTCTAATCCCAACATCAATACTTGCAGGGCTTTTGTGATCATTTGTGGACATGGGCGAGTGGTAAAAAAATTTGAATCCTCCTATGTGAATGTTCCCAGCTGAGATCGAACAAGGGGATGTTCTGCCTTCCCATTTCAGCTCTAATACTATAAATGTGTTCTTTGCTCACACATGGCTCAAAAATGTGCCAAGTTTTTCCCATTTTTTGTGCTTTTCATTGGTGATTTCATTGCTTAAAATGGCCTCCCAACCATAGTGCTGAAGCAGTGTCTATTCCTAGGGGAAAGAAGGCTGTGATGTGCCTTTTGAAGAAAGTACATGTGTTAGATGAGCTTCATTCAGGCATGAGTCATGATGCTGCTGGCCAGGAGTCCTGTGGTGGTTAATCAACACTATGTATATTCAGTGTGGCATCTTTAAACAGAAGCCAACATAGAGCACAGTTATGTATTGATCAGGTGAAGAGAATACCTCTTGTGACCAGAGGCTCACAGGAATCTAACCCTGGATTTCCCCTAAGAGCAATGATTCAATATTTATGAATTCAGTGTTTGGGGTGACTTGATAAAACATAACTACCTTGAATAAAGAGAATCAATTGTATCTCTTTTTCTGCCCTTATAATTCTTCATGTTCGTGGGCCCCTGCCTTCAGCCCCAGAGAATGCAGCATGGGGCTTATTATTTATTGAATCTGGTTTTTTTCTGGATAATTTCATTCAACAAATTATGAATATTATGAGGTGTTGAACTGAGCTTTTGAAAACTTAGTCAGATTCATCTTCAAGATTTTTGTTCCAAATATCCAAATTTATATACTCATTGTGAGTTTTTGAATGTTAACAATAGAATTTGATTCATTCTGTATCCTTTGAGCCCACATGATGCATTTCCCTGTCTTCAGACTTACTTGTTGCTCAGTTGAGTGATTCATTCACCACTTCTTACTTCCTGGAGGTTTAGTACCACTCTTAAAAATAGCAAGAGGCCAGGCACGGTGGCTCACACCTGTAATCCCAGCACTTTGGGAGGCCAAGGTGGGTGCATCACGAGGTCAGGAGATCAAGACCATCCTGGCTAACATAGGGAAATCCTATTTCTACTAAAAACACAAGAAATTAGCTGGGCATGGTGGCACACACCTGTAATCCCAGCTACTCGAGAGGTTGAGGCAGGAGAATCACTTGAACCCAGGAGGTGGAAGTTGCAATGAGCCAAGATGGTGCCACTGCACTCCAGCCTGGGTGACAGAGTGAGACTCCGTCTCAAAAAAAAAAAAAAAAAAAAAAAAAAAGGCAGGAGAACGTTGCACAATGGGTTCAAGTGAGAGGTCTGCCTTCTTTTGGGATTTGTAGCTCCCTTCCTGTGCTGGAAGGGGGCTATTGTGAGTGCCCCACCCTTGCAGATGTCAGCAGGAACCAGTTTCTCTTCCAGAGCTGAAGCTCCAGCGTGCTGTCTGGCTTTGAAGCTGCTGCCTTCTGTCCCAGCTCTCACCAGCTCTGTCGGGTTGTTCCCTGCTCTTGATCCTAATCAGTGCGTGTTTCTCACAGGCCTATTCAGTCATCATATTGACCCAATCCCCAAACAATGGGTAGTAGTTAAGTCAACTTTCATAAGGTTATGGTATGTGAAGTGATTATAAGAGATTGCTTACAAGAGCAGTTAGAATAAACAGTTCAGGTGAGGGCAGTGTCTTTAGTGAGCCAATGAGTTGTCTAGAAGTTGATTGGGAAATTGTTTAGTCTGAGATTAGAATAAGGTGTTTTTTGAAGCACATACCAATGAACAGATTCCTTGAAGATATTTCCTTACAGAACAGTTTGTATTTTTCATGTTGAAAATTAGCTTAGTGATTATCTTTAATTAACAGGTTAAAAAAAAAAAAAGAATACCAAACCTGGTGAAAGGGTGACTTGGCATCAGGAATGGAAGAGGTGGTTTGGTGAAGGGATAGTGACCACCACTGACCACTAAAATAGCTTCATTTGTTTTGTATTTTCAGTGTCTCATTTCCTCCTATGTTTCTCCTTTTTATTTTATTTTGTTTTTAATTTTTAATTTTTGTGGGTATATGGTAGGTATATTATGGAGTACATGAGATATTTTGATACAGGCATACAATGCATAATAGTCACATCAGGGCAAATGGGGTATCTATCACCTCCTTTATTTATGTCACAAACAACCCAATTATGTTCTTTTAGTTATTTTTAAATGTAAATACACTGTTGTTGACTATAGTCACCCTGTTGTGCTATCAAATACTAGAGCTTATTCATTCTATTTAACTATATTTTTGTGCTAATTAACCATCCCCAGTTCCTGCACCCCCCAGCTACCCTTCCAAGCTTCTGGTAACCATCGTCCTACTCTCTGTCTCTATGAATTCAATTGATTTAAGTTTTAGCTCCCACAAATAAGTGAGAATGTGTGATGTTTGTCTTTCAGTGCTTGGCTTATTTCACTTAACATAATGACTTCCAGTTCCATCCATGTTGTTGCAAATGACAGGCTCTCATTCTTTTTTACAGCTGAATAGTACTTCATTATGTACTTCATTATGTACTTCAATAATATTCCTAACTATCCATCAACAGATGACTGGATCAAGAAAATGTTACCACATTTCCTTGATGTGGTACCTTGAAAATGTTACCACATTTCCTTGATCCAGTCATCTGTTGATGGATGGTTACAGGTTGTTTCCAAATCTTAGCTCTTGTGAATAGTGCTACAATAAACATGGCAGTGCAGCTATCTCTTCAATATACTGATTTCCTTTCTTTTGGGTATATACCCAGCAGTGGGATTGCTGGATCACATGGTAACTCTATTTTTAGTTTTTTGAGAAACCTCCTAACTGTTCTTCATAGTGGTTGTACTATAATAATTTACATTCCTACCAACAGTGTACGCGGGTTCCCTTTGCTCCACATCCTCGCCAGCATTTGTTATTGCCTGTCTTTTAGATTAAAGCCATTTTAACTGGGGTGAGATGATATCTCATTGTAGTTTTCATTTGCATTTCTCTGGTGATCAATGATATTGAGCACCTTTTCATATACTTGTTTGCCATTTGTATTTCTTTTTTTGAGAACTATCTATTTAGGTCTTTTGCCCAATTTAAAATGGGATTATTAGATTTTTCCTATAGAGTTGTTTGAGCTCCTTATATATTTTGGTTATTACTCTCTTGTCAGATAGTTTGTTTGCAAATATTTTCTCCCATTCCGTGGGTTGTCTCTTCACTTTGTTGATTGTTTCCTTTGCTGTGCAGAAGCTTTTTAACTTGATATGATCCCATTTATCCATTCTTGCTTTGTTGCCTGTGCTTGTGGGGTATTACTCAAGAAATCTTTGCCCAGTCCAATGTTCTGGAGAGTTTCCCCAGTGTTTTCTTTTAATGGTTTCATTTGAGGTCTTAGATATAAGCCTTTAATCCGTTTTGATTTGATTTTTGTATATGGTGAGAGATAGGGTTCTAGTTCCATTCTTCTGTATATGGATATCCAGTTTTCCTAGCACCCATTAAAGAGACTGTCCTTTCTTCAATATATATTCTTGGCACCTTTGTTGAAAATGAGTTTACTGTAGATGTATGGATTTATCTTTGGGTTCTCTATCCTGTTCCATTGCTCTATGTGTCTGTTTTTATGCCAGTACCATGCTGTTTTGGTTACTATAGCTCTGTAGTATGATTTGAAGTCAGGTAATGGGATTCCTCTAGTTTTGTTCTGTTTGTTCAGGATAACTTTGGCTGTTCTGGGTCTTTTGTAATTCCACTTAAATTTTAGGATTTTATCTCTATTTCTGTGAAGAATGTCGTTGGTATTTTGCTAGGGGTTGCATTGGATCTGTAGATTGCTTTGGGTAGTATGGACGTCTTAATAGTATTAATTCTTATAATCCATGGACATGGAATATCTTTTCAATTCTTAGTATCCTCAATTTCTTTCATCAGTGTTTTACAGTTTTAATTGTAGAGATCTTTCACTTATTTTGTTAATTCCTATGTATTTTATTTGTAGCTATTTTAAATGGGATTACTTTTTGATTTTTACACTGTCCACTGTTTACGTGCAGAAATGCTACTGATTTTTGTATGTTGATTTTGTATCCTGTAACTTTACTGAATATATTTATCCGTTCTAATAGTTTTTTGGTGAAATCTTTAGGTTTTTCCAAGTATAAGACCATATTATCTGCAAACAAGAATAATTTGATACTTCCTTTTCAATTTGGATGCCTTTTATTTCTTTCTCTTGTCTGGTTGCTCTAGCTAGTACTTCCCCACGTTCCCTCTTACCGTTCACTTCTGCCTCTGCTTCTGGATCTTGCTTATAATTGTCCACTCTGTTCAACAAGATACCAAGGGGATATATGTGCACAGAAGTTAGTGATTTTTCAGGGCTCTTATTATTAAACCTTGGCCCCACATTCTTAATATGGAACACTGCTTTGGCAGAAGGAAGAGCTAACCAGACATATCACTTCCTTCTGGGAAGAAGCAGCAGGGCTGGGAGAATCCTAGCCCAGACTTTCTCTGGAAGCTACTGCAGCTCCTGATCAGGCTTATCTTACCAGCCAGGTGGGAGTTAGGAAGACTCCAGAGTCACACAAAAAGCCAAAAATCTCCTGAAAACAGTACCCTTTCCAGTGTAGATCCTAGGCTAACCCTTCATTGTTCACTCAGGAATTAAGGCAGCTCTGGGGGTAACCCCATTTATGGAATCCATGCGATGATGACATTGTGGTGGACATTGGCTAAACTCCCATGGGGATGTGCTATAACTGCATTTCAGTGGCTAGGCCCCACCCTTGTCATGCCTCTTCCCAGGTCACTATGGTGACGAGTCACTAATATCAAGAAGTAAAAAAGAATGGCAGTTTATAAGAGACCATAGGATCTCCCTATTCCAGGATCAATGGTACATATGGTTCCTTTTCCTTCTTCTTTGTCTTACTTGTCCTTTAAAACCTCCATTTGAGAGCTGCCTCTTCCAGAAAGCTTTCCTTGACCACCTCCAGCTGCAGTCTGGTTTGGAGCTATCTTCTCTGAGCTAGTACTTGCCACCCTGGAAGGCTGTGGCTGGTATGTGATCTTGAAAAAGTGGTTCCCTAGCTTTGCGGGAGTGGAATCTAGATGACAAATGGTTAAGGAGTTGGGGATAGGGGTGTAGATGGGACAGCCAAGGCTGATGTCTTTCAAATTTCAGGTTGGACTGTGGAATGAAGAAGGTAGTGACTGAAGGTCACTGGGGAAGTTTATTTATTTAGTTTTTGATGTGAAGAACATTTTTTGAAGGCAAAGGAGTATTGGAAACATTAGTAAAATAGGGAATAATCAACAGGTCATGGCCCAGGAGGAGGCCAGAAGAAGTGGAATCAATAACAGGTGAAAGGAAGTGAAACGAAAGACACAGAGGAAGCTCTGGCTGGACATCCCCAAAGTTGTTCAACAATGGGAGCCACTGTTTCTTGAAAGTTGACTAGATGCTGGATAATCTTTATACATTCTCATCTGATTTCCACAGCAGCCACTTCACATTCTACAGATGAGAAAACCAAGGCTTAGAACAGGTTCTTCAGGTGGTACATGTTGGGGAGGGATGTGAATGTAGTCAGTGCAGCTTGCAGAGTCTCCTCTACCAGAGTCTTACTTCTCAAAGTGTGGTCCTCAGAACAGCACCACCTGGGATCCCATTAGAAATGTTGACTCTCAGTCAAATCCTCAGACCGACTGAAACAGACCTGCGACGTTTACATATGTTGAGGTCTGGAAACCCTGGTCTAAACTTCTGCCCCTGTTCTCCTTGAAGTGTTAGATGTTGGCTTGGCTCCCTGCTTAGAGTAAGGTTAGTGGAGCATGCTGAGGGCAGAGGCTTGAGGGTGGAGGGAACAGCAAATCACAGGAATATGATGGAATGTATTAAGAGAGAGCTTCTAGAAGGTTATGATATCTATTAGTTCACAGGTTATGGCTATCCTGGTAATGACTTCATTTAAGTTGATATCATTGTACTTTGCAGAGAGAACAGCCAAGTAACCTTGGTTGGCTCTGGTTGTTCTAATATTCTTAGCTATCCATTCTCTTGGGAGTGTCAAACCATAGCTGGCTGATCTGTTATCAAAGGACTTGTGGTGCCTTGAACATGTCCTGTTATTTCACAATCAGTGCCCTTTGTACATATGGTTCCTTTTCCTTCTTCTTTGTCTTACTTGTCCTTTAAAACCTCCGTCTGAGAGCTGCCTCTTCCAGAAAGCCTTCCTTGACCACCTCCAGCTGCAGTCTGGTTTGGAGCTATCTTCTCTGAGCTAGTACTTGCCACCCTGGAAGGCTGTGGCTGGTACGTGATCTTTAAAGAACTTAGCATGGTACCTGGTACATAGTAAGTGCTCAATAAGCACTAGCTTCTATTATTAGCCCAGAAGTAGGAATAAAAATTGTTGAGAGTAGAACATACGGTTCAGAGAGTAGCACAGTATAAGGGGGGCAAAAATAACTGAAGGTCCTAGCAAGAGCCATATGGAAGTGGTCGACTAGGAGGTTTCTGTGCTGGGAAGGGTGGATGAGAAGGCAAGAGAGAGGCAGTGGAAAGTTCATTATTTTTTAAATGTGTTTTTATTGCATGTATTTAAGGAGAGAAAGTGATGTTTTCATATACCTGTGCACAGAATGATTTTGAATGGCTCTAATTGCTACAAGGTCAGTTACAAGATGGAGGAGAAAGAAGACATGAATTTAAAGAAACTTGCTTATCCGAATCATTCTTCTTTTAAGAAAGACTTATATTCATTATAGCTGATTATAAGAGTTAGGACAAATTTATAATGTGGCCAGACTTGTGTTTTAGATTATTAGAGCGTCTTTGTGCTGCGCTGAAGCGCTTGTCATCACTGCAGTGTACGTAGCTCCCACTTATGTACTTTCTATAGAATCTGAAGCCTAATTTTAACATTTATAGTTTTTTATAGTTATTGAAACTTTGCTTCTATCCTGTTAATTCTATCTGTAATTTATTTCAAATCAATTTCTTGAAGAGGCAGGTAATAGCCTATTATATTATTTTTCCTATGGGAAAATATGATCCTTTATTAATTTAGTTTTTTAAAATTTACAAAAAACCTATTACCCAGAAAGCACTATAGAAAATGCTTTTGAGAGATGCAGTTATGAACTAGCAATCACCCTTGTCCTTCAGGAAGCTGACAGCCTAGGACAGGAGATATCATAGGTAGAGATGACTTTAACCACAACAATGTGAGATGCTATAAGAGAGGCAGGGTAGTACACTTACTGAGGAAGAATAACTTGCTTTTGGGCTGGGAAGAGGAGTAGAGGATAAAAGCTTTGAGGCAAAGGCGATGATTCAACTTGACCTTGAGATTTTGTCTGGGTTTGACAGGAAGAAATAGGGCAAAAGCCATTTGAGGTGGACAAAATAGTATATAAAAAATAAAGTTTGATTTTTATTAACACAATGGTGAAAAGAGAGAACTGCCAGGTAGTTCCATCTTTTTTTTTTTTTCTTTTGAGATGGAGTTCGCTCTTGTTGCCCAGGCTGGAGCGCAATGGCGCAATCTCTGCTCACCGCAACCTCCACCTCCTGGGTTCAAGCAGTTCTCTTGCCTCAGCCTCCTGAGTAGCTGGGATTACAGGCATGCGCCACTGTGCCTGGCTAATTTTGAATTTTTAGTAGAGACAGAGTTTCTCCATGTTGGTCAGGCTGGTCTCGAACTCCTGACCTCAGGTGATCCACCTGCCTCGGCCTCCCAAAGTGATGGGATTACAGGCGTGAGCCACCACACCGAGCTAGTTCCATCTTTAGACTAACATTTAAGCATCCATAAGAAGGAGGAACTGCTGTTTAATGAATGCTAATGTTTAGGTACGTATATATTATCTCAGTTAATCCTCAAAAAACCCCTATGAGGTAGGGAGGTATTATTATTTGTATTATAGAGGCAAATAAACTGAAGTTCAGGAAAGTGAATCATTTTGCTCAAGGGCCACACAGGTCATCTGTGTCAGGGCTGGAAATCCAACACAGATCTATCTGATTCCGAAGCTTTCCACTGCTTCCTGCTGCCTTCCTGTGGACCCATTCATAAGACTGACTTACTCATTCATTCCACAAGTACTTATTGAGCATCTGACACGTCCCAGGTGCTGTGCTAGGTCCTGGACATGCAGTAATGGCCAACCTAGCCTAGCTACATGTGGGGGACAAATGGAGGCACAAATAGTACCTTGGTATTCTGAGACCTACAGATTTCCAATTAAGTATAAATTTAGAAGATGAATATGCTTTATTGATCTCATCAAATAGCCTATGGATAACCCTCATCAAATAACTAATAAAGGCACGGTGTTCACTGAGGAAAAACAGATGGGAAAATACAGGATATTTCAATGTCATAGTTGGAAAATTTACAACTTAACTATTTTATTAAAACATCAGTACTTTGGAATTTTAGCAGTTGTAGACCTGAGAGCCCAAGAGGAGACTGCCCCCATGCCATGCAAATTGTCATAAAAGTTTTAGATAAAAGTTCATGTGTATGTTTCAGAGAGAGAAAGAGAAAGAGATTTTGTTGACAACCAGATGAAATTAAGTGGTTAGAAATTTAATCTACTGGCCCACTAAAAAAAAAAATTTCAAGATACTGAGAAACGCAAAATATAACGTAAAAATCAAGCATAATATCACCACTTTACACCACAGAGTATCTCTCACACACACACACACACACACACACACACACACACACACAGAGAGAGAGAGAGAGAGAGACAGGGACACTAGTTGAGTACAGTGGTGCCCACCTGTAGTCCCAGCTACTTGGGAGGCTGAAGCAGGAGGATCACCTGAGTTCAGGATTTGTGACCAGCCTGGACAAAATAGTGAGACCCCATCTTTTAAAAATATACTTATACATATACTGTATACACTTACATGTATACTGTATATGTAAAGTCCTTCCCCAGAGGTAACCACTGTTAACAATGTGGAGTTTATCCTGTCTGAATTTGTTACTCATAGTGACAAATCTGTTTAGGTTTGCTCATACGATCTTTCTTTTCTTTCCTTCCCAAAAAAAGGACCATTTAAAAATTCTTATTTTTCTGCCATTTTCCTTTTGGTCTCGTTAATTAATTTATTTTTGTCTTTTAAGAGAACAGTTTTAAATTGCTCCTCGTGAGGGTGCAACACACCAGTAGGATTATCAGCGAAGTGTGGGCAAGGCTATGAATGTGGATCTGATGCCTGGGAGAAGGGAATTATCTTGTGACTCAACTAAAATACAACCAAAGACTCGAGAAGTTATGGATTTGCTCTTAATTGCTTTAATTGCTGCACAATTCTCCTTAGTTACTCTGTGAACTTGTAAGAATCCACCCACAGTAAAAGTCGAATTTGACAAGTTGTGAGAAATTGTTACGAGGATTACAATTCTTTGTGTCCCACGTGCAAAGCGCTTCCAAGATATTTCTTTAAATGTTGAATTTCATTTAAATATCTCAAATGAAGAAAAAGATACCTAACCACATGAGGTTGGAAAACTTAAAAGTAATTGTTATCCTATCCTACAGACACACCAAAGGGTACTTAAAGATGACAAAGTGGGATATAAATATATATACTATTATCCTCTGAACTAAAGCAAGTAGTATATATTTGTTATCCTTTATACTGAATTAATTATGTAAAAAATAAAGTTCAAAATATGAGTGTAGTTACTGTGTGACGAATTGCCTGAATTACTCAAGTGATTGTCTCAAACCTCTACGTCATTTGCTTGTAGAGTTCTTTAGAAGCACTTAGTACGGTTATCTGAAAGTGTCTCTAAGGTACAACATTTCTGTGTGCATTATTGTACTCAGCATTTAAAACATGTCATTGCACTGATCTCCTTCCTGTTTCTTAAAATAAGCCAAGCCTTTTCTGGCCTCAGGGCCTTTGCACCTGCTGTTCCCTCCGCTCAGTTGCTGACGCTCTTCTCTGTATGAAGAAGCAGAATCACTCCTCATCTTTCAGGGTTGGCTCAGCTCAAAGGCCTCTACCTCCAAGAGCCTGCCAGGATCACCTCATCTAGAGTGTCTTCTCCCTCCAATCACTTCCTATTATCTGATTTATTTTCTTCATGCCACTTGTCATAATCTGTCATTCTTATGTTTGTTTGCTTACTTTTTGAGTCAGGCCTCTGCCTTGGCACACAGTGGAGTCCTCAATAAATACCTGGTAGATGAATAAAGAGCTTTATTAGTTCTTCTTTTCCTCATTCGTTCATGCCTTCATTTATCTGTTCAGCATCAGACACACATTGAGTGTCTAATGTGTCTAAGTCACAGTGCTGGACTCAGTAATAGTGATTGTAGTGGAATTTTCAGGTAATTAATGCTTAGCGCTTCAGATGCTGATATTTACTTAAAAGTAAATATTGGATATAAATAAGTAAAGGATATAAATAAGTAAAGGATGATAAAGTAATTGGATATAAATAAGTAAATTATAAAATACTGGAGAGACTATTCCTTGAATACATTACAGCACATCTCAAATAGAAGCTCTAGTATTGATATGGTGTGGTCCTCACCGTGAAGTGTCCTTACAGTGAATTTTTTAAATTTACATTTTGGTTTTTCTCTGAGCCCAGAGGGATGCCACTTCCTTTATCCTAACTCTGACTAGTTGCTCCAACAATGGCCCCTTCCTGCCTCTAGACACAGGGGTGCTGGTCACTGATCTCGGTTCAAAAGCAGGATAAGACAGTTGCTTTCATGGTGGTTGTTCTCACCATGAACCTTGACATTCCAGTTTTCCCACAGCGTGTGAAGGTCTTAAGTTGTTCACATATAACCTTGATTCTCCAAGGGGTGATATGGTAGAACACAGAAAGAGATTTTTGGAAAATTGCATCCACAGAGTTAAATACTATGGATGTTTCTTATCTTGTCATAAAATCACCTGCGTATATTCTTTTTATAAAGCGATCTTTCTAAGATGAAATTTATATTAATGTAATACGTTAGTGCTCAGATGGCCTTTAGCAAAGGATTTTAGGAAACACCTATTATCTATGACGGGGGTTGTCAGAATGCAAAACTTCAAATCATCTTCCACATAGGAAGCTCTTTTCTGGGTTCTGGGTTTGTGCTTATTATTTTGGTGTTTCCCTTTTAACTGTCTTCAGAAGGCATCTTCTGACAGTGGCAACATCAAACTGCAAAATATCATAGGCTTATTTGGTGGGGATTTTACTTCTGGATTTGTTCCTCTTGACATGAAAAACATATATTCTCTGCTTCATATAAAAAATGTAGGCTTACTTTTAAGTAGCTATATTTTTAAAATCTGTGTCCTGTTTTTGATCTGGTTCTTATTATATATTGCATTTTACCTGCCATTTCTCTTCTTTCTCTTTTGTTCATTTTACAGGAAATGGGAGATCAGAGATGCTCAGATTTTATCAGTGTAGTTTCCCCACACATCACAGCCCTCTCCTGTCTCTTTTATTCACAGTTAAGACACTAAAGACTTCCCAGTGAGCAAATTTTTCATAGGTGAAACTTACTCCATCAACCACTAAAACTTTAAAGACATTATTTTAACCACTCTGGAAATACATTTCACAGTTCCCTCATTTGCAAAATAAACTTTGCATAAGATATACATAGAAGGTATGCCTCTCTTTCACAGAGTCAGAGCCAGCCTAGTGAGCTTTCACTTTTGTCCAAGGTTGGAAGGGGATGGTTTGGAGGTTGTTGAGCTAATCAGAGCTGTTTTCCTGGGCACCAAATGCTCTTATGTCTTTGCCTCTGCCTGCCACTCTCAGCTGCCGTTTCCTGGGACCATCACTGGGTCTTTGTAATTCTCATTTTTTCCTTATTGTAATGACAGTTGGCTGAGTTAAGGTTCAAGTTTACCTCCACCTCTTCTATAGAGAAACGTCTCCCAAGTTCAGTGCTCTAGAGCCGCTGTCTTGCAATTCCATGCTCCTGTTCGGTTCTGGTAGGTAGGAACCTGACTTCTGAGTAAAGGGAATAGGGGATGTCATACTAAGTTGTCATTACAAATCCCTTCGGCCTTACTGATAGCCTTGCTCAGGACTATCCATTTTAGTTTTTCAACTACCGTGTTCTCATGAGGTGGAAATGGTAGAGCCAAGTGTCTTTGAAGAATTCTACTTGAGATTCAGAGCAAGACTCCATTTTATTTTTTAAAGAGAGATACTTTTTTTTTTTGAGACGGAGTCTTGCTCTGTCGCCCAGGCCAAAGTGCAGTGGCCGGATCTCAGCTCACTGCAAGCTCCGCCTCCCAGGTTCACGCCATTCTCCTGCCTCAGCCTCCTGAGTAGCTGGGACTACAGGCGCCCGCCACCGCGCCGGCTAGTTTTTTGTATTTTTTAGTAGAGATGGGGTTTCACTGTGTTAGCCAGGATGGTCTCGATCTCCTGACCTCGTGATTCCCAAAGTGCTGGGATTACAGGCATGAGCCACCATGCCCAGCACAAAGAGAGATACTTTTTTTTCAAGTTTTTGAGTGGCTAGTTTTGCATATTAATGCTAACACTGAAAATACTACAAAATCAATTTTTACACGTTTTATCTTTTTCTTGACAAATACTAGTTTAAGTTGCTATTTCTAACTAGTTCCTTCAGGGTATGAAATATACAACGGGGAAACTTTGAGACTCATGTTACTTCCTGTTGTTAGAGTGCTTGATTTAGTGCTTTAATTACTATACACTACTGAAACAAAGTGAATATACACCACCTTATGAAATCACTTGTTATTTTCTTAAACTGTTTTGTTTCTCCTATAATTACATCTTTATATCACATTTCACAAAATACTGGTGATTATGTGATGTTCTAGTGAGTGTGTATAGATAATAAAACTAAGAAAATGGATTTTAGATTTAGTGGGGCTACCACCTAAAAATTAAACTTGCTTAGTTTCAAATTTCCAATTCTTTGATCATTTGTATTGTAAACGGGATAGTTTTTTATTACATTTACAAAACGTGGGCATGACTTGAACAAGAGTTGCTATTCTTAAGTCAATTACTTTCATTTTATGCTGTATCTTGCCTTCTTGATGTTCTAGATGGTATGTCCTTTTAGTCCCACTAGAGTCTGTAATGCTTCTGTAGTTCCCAGCTTCCAACTGTCATCCATGTGGTGATGCCATAAGCATTGGAAACAGCACTGTCCTTAGAGCCAGAAAGCACTGGTTCCTTCACCCTTTAACTGTGACTTTCCTCCCCCTCAACCCTCTTTTTTTAAAAGTCAACACTTATTGAGGACTTAAGGTTATATGCTGCATGTCACGTGTTTTCTAGATGTTGCTTCTTTTAATTATCACAAGAAGCCTATGATGTAGGTATTAGTATCCACATTTTACAAATATGCAGACTCAGGCCCAGAGAGATTGAATAACTCCCAGGTTAGCCAGCTGGTTAGTGACAAAGGTGGGATCTGAATACAGGTCTTACTTCCAAAGCCTGCACTTGAATTACCTCCTGTACCACCTGTACTACCTTTGTGCCTCTCTGAACCAACTTTGGGTTTTCTGTGAAGTGAGAGTGACAATCTCAGTCTCATGGGGTTGTCCAGGGACATAAGTGAGGTGAAGGAGGCACAGCATCCTTATCTTATGCTGCACTTGAGCAATATAGGTAGTCCAGCCTGGATAGTCATCTTCTTTTCATTGCATGCCTTTTCCTATTTCTGGATTATAGGGAGCAGTGTCTCTCACCTGGGCCAGCTTTCTCCTGCCACCCAGCATACACCCCAGCTCTGGGTTGGTGTGCATCAACAAAGTGCAAATAAAGTGGAATATGCCTCATGAAGCAGGAAAGTAGTCATGAGGAAATGCATGCACTTGAGAGCCGTGCCTGGGCTGTTTATCTTCTGACAGATAGGATCATTCCCAAGGCTGTGAGAGTGCAGGGGATCGGGTGCCAACCAGGACACTGAAGAGCTCCCAGAGCCTTCTGTCTTCAGGCAGTCACGTGCAAGCCCTCCCCTGGAAGGACGGTCAGACCACACCTGTGCCGCTGCTGCTGTCTCCTCCCTGTCCTCCTGCAGGAGAGTGTGTGTGCGTTCTAAATTTCCAATTGACTGTGGACCAAGGCCCTTAAAAAATACAATGAAAACAAATTTCTGGAAAATAGCTTTTAAAACAGTATTCAAAATGTAAGCATCGTATTTTATTAGAAGATTCAACAGCAAGAAAATAACATGGCAAAAATGCCCTGGCAGTGCCAAATTGCTGGAAGTTTCTAAGCACTTACTGTCCATTTTTTCCCTAATCCCTTTACTGTTGGGTAACAGTTCACAGACTGACCAAGGGTGGTGGCTCACGCCTGTAATCCCAGCACTTTGGGAGGCCAAGGCGGGCAGATCACAAGGTCAGGAGTTTGAGACCAGCCTGACCAACATGGTGAAACCCCATCTCTATTGAAAATACAAAAAATTAGCTGGGCATGGTGGCACATGCCTGTAATCCCACCTACTCAGGAGGCTGAGGCAGGAGAATCGCTTGAACCAGGGAGGCGGAGGTTGCAGTGGGCCAAGATCACACCACTGCACTTCAGCCTGGGTGACAGAGACTCCTGTCTCAGAAACGAACGAACAAACAAACAAACAAACAAACAAAAAACAGTTCACAGACCACCACCAGCACACAGACTGCCAGCCCAGAGCCCACCCTGACTGAGGTGGGCACTTCATGTGTGAATGTAGGTCCATCTGCCGAGGGGCTGGAGGTGTGCTTGCCGCCATAAACTCGCTCTGTGGAATGTGTGCACAAGCCCCAGGCCACAGTGCCTGTGGAAGTGCCAGTTCCCTGCTGCCCTTCATGACACCACTACCCTTGTGACTTGGCCTCTACCTCAGCTCCAGTTTCATTCTGGTTTTGCCTGGTGCTGGAGCTCATCCCTGAAACTAACTGGTTTAGTGGCTGTGGTACTGAAAGGGTCTTCCCGCGTCCCTCCCCGAGGCCTAGATTCTGTTGTCTGGATGCCTAGCTGTTGGCCAGGATTCTAATCCAATGTTTTAGTTTCCTCTTGTTGCTGCAACAAATTGCCACAAATTTAATGACTTAAAACAACAAAACGTTATTCTCTTGTACTTCCGGAGGCCAGAAATTCAAAATGAATCTTATGGGATAAAACAAGGTGTTGGCAGAGCTGGCTCCTTCTGGAGGCTCTAGGGCAGAATTCACTCTTGCCTCTTCCCAGCTTCTGGTAGCTGCCAGCATTCTGCAGCCCACGGCCACCTTATCCCAGTCTCTGCCTCCATTGTCACATTGCCTTTTCCTCTTCTGTTGCCAAATCTCCATTCACCTCCCTGTCATGAGAACACTTTTGATTACAGGTAGGCCTCCCACCCCAATAATCCAAAATGATCTTACCACCTTAAGGTTCTTAACACAATCACACCTGCAAAGTCCTTTTTGCCCTGCAAGGTGGCATGCATAAGTTCCAGGGATCAGGACCTGGATCTCTTTGGAGGGTATTACTCAGCCTGCTACATGATGGTTGGGAATTTGTATCATGATCACTTCACCCCCTGTAAATTTTGCTTCTATTGTGCATTACTCCAAACCCCATTCCACTTCAACTGGACTACCCGGTATATGGGATCATTTGTGGGGGCGATCTGAGGTTTTCAGAGTCTGGGGGTGCTGGTAGCAGCTAATACTTAGTAATGTGTGTTTCAGATTATCTGCTAAGGACTTTATATACTCTCTTGTTTAAAACTCACATCAACCCAACAAGTACTGTGGCTTGGGGAAGCCACATGCAATTCTGTTCAGCCTGACTTGAGAGCCAGAGTCCTTACCTGCTGACTGCCCTATGGACAGAGGCAGACCCTGTGATTTGGGCTTTAAGCACGTCTCTTCCCCACAGGGACCAGCCTCATGGCAGCCCTAGTGCTCCAGCCTGACCCTGTGGTCCCAGCTTCTTTTCTTTCCCAGATAGCCTGCAGGATGCACCTTCCCAAGAGGGGACAGCCAGGATGAGCTGCTTCAGCTCTCTCCCAGCAGGACACGTACAGCTCAGGAACCCAAGCAGCAGACTGTGTGAATAACCCTGAGTTTCCAGGCAATCTGGCTCTCAGCCACCACACTGTGCTGCCCCTTGGACAGGCAGGGAGTTGGCAGTCAGCAGACACTGGCTGAGTTTGGATTTGTTTGCTGATCCTGTCATAATATGTCATTAAACATTCCTGGCTGGAAGTCAGACGTGAGAGCGCTGGAGGGTGTTCTCACACCCCTGTGCTGTGGGGAGGCCTTCCCTTTTTTCTGGCTGCCCTGGTACCCTCTAGAGCCTCCTATCTGCTGCTCGGAGGCAGTGCCTGCAGCAGCTGGGCTCCTGCAGCAGCTGGAGGTGGAGGAAAGACTATTAGGCCGTGAGTCACCTTCCTCCGACAGCAAATGTGAGCCCTGGTGGAGCAGTGTCCGGCGGATTCAGGAAAGTGTGAAATCTAGAACTCTCTGTGGTGGCCTGAGGCAATAGTCAGACATGGCTGGTAGAGCTGTGCTGCCTCAGAAGTTGTCCTGGATAAGCTGCTCTGGATCCCCATCCATGGAAGCATAAAATGTCAAGCAGAAGGATGTTATGAGAATTAGAACCTAAGCCCTACGCTAACCTCAGGGAGCGCTCCCTGGGGCTACCTTTGCTGGGAGGTGCCTGGCCCAGACCTGTCTAACCTGGGCCTGCAGCCAGGAACTTTCTCCCAGAGTAGCAATCTTATTAAATTCCCTGTAATATACGTGTTTTAATAATAAAAGTATGGATATATTATTGATGAGGATACAAATTGCTCTACATCTTTTACATGATGTAAATAAGCACTGAAGTTATTTCTTTTTTAAAAAATAGACTTAATGTTTTTTACAGCAGTTTTAGATTCACAGCATAATTTTGCAGAAAGTAGAGTTCCCATATATTCCCAACCGTGCCCCACCCCTGAACCCCCGCAGCCATATGCACAGCCTCTTCCACTATCAACATCCCCCACCAGAGTGGTACACTTCTTACAACTGATGAGCCAACACTGACAACAACATAATCATCCAGAGTCCATAGTTTACATAAGGGTTCACTCTTGATGTACATTCTGGGGAGTTTGACAAATGTATAATGACAAATATACACCACTGTAGTATCATCCAGTAAAGTTTCACTGCCCTAAACATCCTCTGTGTTCCACCTATTCATCCCTCCCTTCCCCCTAATTCCTGACAACCACTGATCTTTTTAATATCTCCACAGTGTTGCCTTTTCCTGAATGTTATATGGTTGGACTCATATAGTATGTGGCCTTTTCAGATTGACTTGACACCTTTCACTTAATAATATGCATTTAAGGTTCCTCTGTGTCTCTTCATGGGTTGACAAACTATTTCTTTTTAGTGCTGAATAATATTCCATCATTAGAATGTACCACAGTTGAGTTATCCCAGTCACCTACTGAGAGACAACTTAGTTTCTCCAAGCTTGGGCAGTTATGAATAAAGCTGCTGTAAACATCTGTGTGCAGGTTTTGTGTGGACATAAATTTTCAGCTCATCTGAGTAAATATCAAGGAATGCAATTGCTGGATTATATGGCAAGAGCATGTTTAGTTTTGTAGGAAACCAAGTCTTCCAAAGTGACTACATTTTGCATTTTCACTGACAATGAATTAGAGTTCCTGTTGCTCCACATCCTTGCCAGCATTTAGTGGTGTCAGTGCTTGCAATTTTTCCATTATAATAGGTGTGTACTGGTATATCATTGTTGTTTTAATTTGCATTTCCCTAATAATATGATGCAGAGCATCTTTTCGTATGCTTATTTGACATCTATGTATCTTCTTTGGTGAGGTGTCTGTTCATATCTTTTACCCATTTATTAATAGGTTGTTCATTTCCTAATGATTGAGTTTTAAGAGTTCTTTGTGCATTTTGGGTAACAGTCATTTATCCAAATACATTTTGCAAATATTTTCTTCCTGTCTGTGATGTCTTCTCATTCTCTTGACAGTATCTTTTGCAGAGCAGAAATTTTTAACTTTAAATTAAGTCTAGCTTATCAATTATTTCTTTCATGGTCATGCCTTTGGTGTCTTACCTAAAAAGTCATTGCCAAACTCAAGATCATTTAGATTTCCCCTATGCTATCTTCTAGGAGTTTTATAGTTTTGCATATTACATTTAGGTTAGATTTCCTTTTCATAAACTTTTTAATTGAAGAATAATATGCAAACAAAAGTTTAAAAGTCCTAAGTATACAAGTTGATGAATTATCAGAAAGTCAACACATTCATAACTATCACACAGGTTAAGCAATAGAACCGGTACCTCAGAAGCCTCTCTTGTCCCCTTTCTCAATCATAACTCCCTCCCTTTCTATTCCGACTTGTAAAACCATAGGGTAATGTTGCCTGTTTTTGAACCTTAAGTAAAATGAAGTAATATAGCATATACTATTTTATGTCTGGCTTCTTTTGCTTAATGTTACATTTCAGAAATAATCTATCTTGTTGGGTGTTGCAGTATTTAATACATTTTCATTGACATATAGTCTTCCAATGTTAATGGACATTTGAGATGTTTCTATTTGGAGCTATCATGAATAATGCTACTGTAAACATTCTTGTACATATCTTTTGGTGCTCACTGGCACATTTCTATTGGGTACTTACCTAAGATAGATAGTGAGTGTCACTCTATTTCCATTGTGTGCCCCACTGTCCCAGCTTCTGCCTAGACTTCCAGAGTAATAATTTTCCTCCCTTTCATTTTCAGAAGTGTTCAGTTTGGCTAATAAATGAATTATGTCTTTTGATGAATAGAAATTTCACTTAGTCCAAGAAATCTTTTCCTACCCCAAAGTCATGAAGACAGTTGCCTATATAATCTTTTAGAAGGCTTATTGTTTTAGTTTTTACAGTTATCCTTTTATGTTAACCCAGATAAAATAACCTTTTATGTTTACTACTAGTATGCTCTTTATTCACTCCTCAACAGTCATGTTTCCTTCTGGTATCATTTCCTTTAATCTGAAGTAATTATTGTCACATTTCCTATAATGAAGATCTGTGGGCAATGAACTGTCCTTAGTTTTACTTTGTCCAGAAATGTCTTAACTTGAAAGCTGTTTTTCCTCTGTTTCCTGTTTCCATAGTTTCTCATGAAAATTTAGCAGTCATCTGAAGCATTGTCCCACTGTGTGTATTGTGTAGTTTTTCTTGGGCCGCTTTTGTCTTTGGCTTTCAGCAGATTAATTACAATGTGCCTAAACATAGTTTTCTTTGTATTTTTCCTGTCTGTCCTTTGTTGACTTTTTAAATCTGTAAATATATGCCATTCAGCAAATTTGGACATTTCCCATCTATTTTTTCCCAAATACTTTTATCTCCTCTTCTTTTACTTTTCTCCACCTGGGACTTCAATTGCTAATATGTTAGGTCTTTTGATATTGCCCACAGATCCCTAGGTCTCTGTTTATTTTTTCCTTTCTCTCACAGATCTTGGTCTGACAAAGTCTCACTGCACTGGTATCTATCTGACACTTTCAAATAGATTTTTAAAAATTCTTTCCAATTTCTCTGGTTATTCTTATAGGAGAGTCGGCCCAAGAAAACTAAGGTTCAGAGAGAATAAATAAATTGTCCGGGGTCACACAGACCCTGAAAGTAGAATCTCTATGAAATCTATTTAGATAGGAGACACAAGACCAGAGAAATCTGAGACTTATAGCAGCCTGCACACCCAGCCTTCACCATCCTTTGTCGTTTGGGTATTAAGTTTGACAATCGCTGTGTTTAACTCTCTTGTTTTACAAAACTGATATCCATAGAGATGGTGTGATTTATCCCTGACCACACAGTGAGGTAATATATGAGTTAGGGCAAAATCTACGTCTATGCTGCTCGATTTTTTTCCTGTTAAATCTTGCTGCCCCTCTCTTTTTTTTTTTTTTTTTTTTTGTTACTCAGGTACCCAGATCTACATCCCAGCTTTAGTAAGACTTCTCAGCAGTCCAAGAAGATTCTTCTCATTTGTAGAAAATTGTCCTTGATTTATGCAGCCACAACCACATATGAGTGTCACCTCTTATCTTCTTTTTCCCCCGCTTTCTTCACTTCTCTTTTTATCTCTGGATTTTTATATTGCCACTGACATCTTGCTTGTGGCTAATGGACACGTCCACACTGAGAGAAGTGTGCTCTAGTGGAGTGGGTTCAGGACTGCATAATTAGTTTGTCCTCTTTTATGCCTGGGTATATTATATCAGATTCTTCAAAAGGTTTTGAAACATAAGGTGAAGAGGGAAATGATAAAATAAGGCATTTGAGATTTTTAAACTCATGATTAGCTGCTTCCTTTGAAGGTAATTAATAATATCTTCTAGAATTGCTAGTAAAGGCTTTTAACTTTTGTGGTTTATATGCTGTTCTCTTAAGCACATGGTATATATTTACAGGCTCTTACCTTAAATTTTAGGCAGACTCATGAGTTAGATGCTGGGAATAAAGCTGACCAGAAGTAAATCAATTCCCACATCTCATCTTTGTAAGGCTTGAAAATGTGATATTTCGTGCTGCTGTTTTTGAAGAGAAAGCATTTTGGTGGTTACCAGGAGGAAAGAATGGGGCAGGATGAAAGTGTCACTGGCCTGGCAGCCTGGAGACCTCTATTTTATCCCATTGTGACCTCTCACTTATGTGTGACCCTGGACACATCACATACAATTTAGGCCTTATTTGGCAATAGGTAAAATGAAAGGGTTGGACAAGATATTCCTTGGGAGCCTTTCATTTCTCAAAATTTTGGAAAACTGTCCTTTACTATGAGGCCAGTGTCTGGAACAGCATTTTGTAATACGAATGAGGACTTAAAGCAATTTTTTATTTCCTGTGATCTTGTGGGAAGAGGGTGGGTAGCGTTAGATAATCTAGAAGTTGACGTTTGTGTTTTCACGTAAGCAAGTCAAATGTTCTGGACTACATTTTGTTTCAAGCTAAACAGCTTATGCTGTGATGACCCAGCTTATTAAGTTATATAACAAATGTAAGGCACCTATTTCATTTCCTTATCACTGTGGGGCTCAGTAAGGAGTTTCCAAAAGAATGAATGAGAGATTATCATCATAATATCTATCTCTTATCAACTGCCTGCCGTGCCAGGATACATCCGTGAGTAATACAGATTTGGCATCTGCCCTCTCCAAGGGGTAAATATTATTACCCCTAGTTCCACGTGTGGAAAATGAATTCCAATCTGGTCTTATATTAAAAACCATTTACCACTTAGCAACATTGGCAGCTTTAGTTCTCCAGCAGCCTGCATTTTGTGCTAAGGAGCAAAGTAATCTTCCATTTATCAAGAGCTTTTTCAGCTTTTTAATGATGTATTAAATTAAACACCCACTCACCAAATATCTGTGAGTGTTGGTTGCGCAGATGGATTTGAGTGTTTGGTGCTGGGATGCATCTTGTCACAGCTGATCACTTACTGGTTCTCTGACTGTGGTTGGATGGAGTTGGCATCTGTCTCCTAGGGTCCTCCTGCCCCCAACAGTTTGTGGTTATGGTGATAAAATTATTGTGTGGTAAATATCATGGCAGACGTATAAACAGAGGAAAGGGGACAGCAATTGAAAGACTCAAACACATGTTAAGGTTCTAACTGTTTCAGTTACCAAGGCTCAGGAAGGCGTATGTTGGGTGTTAAGGGATCCAGAGTCAGTGTTCCTCTCCCTCTAGCAGGGTATGAAAATACTAATGGCCCCAGACCCTCATCATCACTGTGAAATTCACTGTAAAATCTTTGGAATTTGATGAGTCAAAAGTGGAATCTGGTTATTTTGATTTGCATTTTTGGATTGCCAGAGAGCCTGAGCATTGCTGCCTGGTTTTACAGCCCATTTGTGTATTTGTTTTGAGTATTGCTTGTCCTTTTCTTGACCCTTTTTAATCGGAATGTTTGTCTGTTTTATTATTGTCTTAAGAGGTTCAAAAAACTCTAATAAGGATGCCAATCCCTTTACTGTCATATGTTACTAATATTTTTTCTCAGTTAGTTTTGTATTTAAATATTTATTATGCTTTTTAATATGTTTTTCTTAGTAAAAACCTAACAATCTTTTCTGGGTTTATGTCTTTGATGTTATTTTTAACAAAAGCCTTCTGGGCCCTTGAATGCTGGAAATGTTCACTTAAATTGTTTTTCAATATTCTCATGGGATTTTTTTTTCTCATTTAAAATTTTAATCTACTGGAAGTAGTTTGGGTATATGTCATGATGCATAGACCTGACTTAATTTTTCTCCATATAGTTAACCAGTTACCTCAATATCATTATTGAATTATCCATTTCTTCCTCACTGATATAAAATGATATTTTATTATATAATAAATCACATATATCACTTTATATATATGTATCAATATGTGTAAAAATTGGGTCAGTTTTAGATTTTATCTTTTCATTGCTCTCTCTGCTCAAAGCATACTATTTTGATACTTGTATCTTTGAAGTATTATTGTCACAACTGGCAGAGCAAAATACTTGTAACTCTTCACAGTTTTATTAGCTAGTGGCTGGAATTTATTCCTCTATATGAATTTGAGAATTGTTTCACAGGTTTAAAAAGTTGTGCCAATGTATTGATAGCAATTAGTATATAGGTTAATTTAAGAGAGACTTAGCATTTTTTTAGTACTGGTTTTCCACCCAGGAAAACAGCATCTCATTTGATTTATTTCCATCATATTTTCTGATACGATGTGTTAAGGCACAGGTTCTGGAGTCAGAGAGTCTCAGTTCAAATCCAAGTCTAACCATTTAGTAGCTTGTAAGCAGTGAAAGATTTCCCCCCAGTGAGTGGGACATAGTGTTGCTCAGTAAACATTTGCTGAAGAAATGTTTGAATGAAATAATGTATTCCTAAGTTTTTTGTTTTTGCAGTTGTGAATGAGTTTTAGTCTGCATCCTTGCCAGCAATTAACATTGTCAGTTTTTTAGATTTTAGCCCTTCTACTAGGTGTGTTTTAATTAGTAATTCCCTAGTGACAGATGATGGCAAGCATCTTCTTTGGTGAGGTGTCTGTTCAGATCTTTTGTCCATTCGTTAATTGGGTGTTTTTTTTCCCTTAATGTTGAATTTTCAGTGTTCTCTGTATATTTTGGATGTAAGTCCCTTATCACATTTATGTTTGAAAATATTCTCTCCTCATCTGTGGTTTGTGTTTTTATTCTTCCTACAGCTTATTTTGAAAGGAGAAGTTTTTAATGTTAATAAAATCCAATTTACTATATTTTTTCTTTCATGGATCTTGCTCTGTGGTATAATTTTAAGCCTCTTATATCACCTCATAAAAACAGATAGAGCAATAATGTAAATTGACAGAGCACACAGTCCATAAGCAGCATCTTTCATAAAACTAAGGATTAGAGTATATGTCTATAAACTCAAAAATATGAGCAGTTAGGGCCAAACCACTGACAGTAACAAGGAAGTCTGCAGGAGGAAGCAGCTGGCAGACAGACAGGCTTCTGGGGATCCCAGGGGTGGGGACCCAGATACTTCTCTCAATATTCTTCGCAAGAAGGGGACAGTCCCCCAGGAGTGGAGGGCTTGCTGTCGATGTAGCACAGTCACTTAAAGTGGAGGGGGCTTCCCAGGCTCCAGCTGGAAAACAGTAAGGACAAACGAGAAAAATATGCCCACAAAGCAGAGGAGAAACTGCAACCGAATATTTCAAATGAGCTAAAAGAAGTTAAGAAAATGATTAAAAGTTATGAAAGAACAGGACGAATGCAAATTAAAAAAACAACACAGGTTACATAATTAGACAACAGAAAGATATGAAAGGGAACTGGTTACTCAGAAAAGAAATAGAAATAAAAGCAAAAAAATCTAGGAAAGGAAGGTCAAACTGGAAGAAATATAAGAGTGAATAAACACTGCAGAAAGCACTGTATAGAAATTGGAAAGGAAGAAGAAAAACACAGAAATAACAAAGAAGATAAGAAAATATTTGAGAGGTGATAGAATGCAAGACAGGCAAAGGAGAACCACAAATATGTGATGATTCATTATATAATATATATGTGACATACATAATGTATATTATATCGATCTAGATAGGTCCACATATATAATACATATACATATATAACTCCTTTATATAATAGGAGCCTCTGAAAACAAAAACCAAATCCCACTGTGTACTGGGAAAATCAATCCAAAAGGACAACATCAATGCATATTCTAGTAACATAATTGCACTATAAAGAAAAAAAGTCTTTTGGGGCATCTAGGCAAAAAGACAAAGTTGTTTATAAGGAAAAGAAATCAGATTGGCATCAGGCCCTGAGAGCAATGCTTTAAGCCAGGAGATACTGGAGAAAATATGTTAAAGATAATCTGGAAAAGAAAAAGTGATCCACACGAGGTCAGGAGATCGAGACCATCCTGGCTAACACGGTGAAACCCCGTCTCTACTAAAAATGCAAAAAATTAGCCGGGCGAGGCGGCGGGCGCCTGTAGTCCCAGCTACTCGGGAGGCTGAGGCAGGAGAATGGCGTGAACCCGGGAGGCGGACTTGCAGTGAGCCGAGATCACGCCATTGCACTCCAGCCTGGGCGACTAAGCGAGACTCTGTCTCAAAAAAAAAAAAAAAAAAAAAAAAAAAAAAAAAAAAGAAAAAGTGATCCAATTATTCTACATTCAGCCAAACTGGACCCTCATATATAAGAACCACAGACAAACCATGCAAACATGCCAGACTTCGGGGAATGAATTTCCCATTAACCCTTCTTGCGGAACCTTCTGACAATTACTGTGACTGGAGAAGCTTTAGCATAAGGACTGGTGGTTGTCATGTGAGACTTTGGGGTACATTAGCTTCTGGTGAGACCCCTGGCTTTCCCAGAATTCAGTTTAAGTGTTCTTGATCCAAAGACAGCGGTTCTATGATCCCTCGGTTGGAATACCATTTCTCCTCTGCTCAGGTGTTGGCTTTGACTCCAGTCATTTGGCTTGTGATTATATCATATCCCTCCTTTTAAGAAGCCACACACCAATGCAGCTATAGCTTGTGTGGCCTATTGCCTACCCAAAGGATACATATCATCAGATCTCTCTAATATCAACAAGGGGAGGTTGTTTGTTTCCATTGAGATTCTTTCTGTTTAAACACAGGAAAGCTCATTCAACCTTATTTAATAAGGAGAAAAAAGGCAATTTATTGGCTTACCTAACTGAAAAATCCAGAGTTAGATATGGCTTTGGGGAAATCCTGATCTGGTAATTTGGAAGTATTACAAAGAATCTTGTTTCTTTCCATTTCTCCACTCTGCTTTCCATGGTGTTGCTTTCGTTCTCATGTGGTGTCAAGGTGTTATGAGGAACAACCTCGCTACATGTTTATTTTTAATAAACAGTGAGAATAGTTATTAAAAGTAGAATAGCTTTTTCTCGGCATTGCTAGCAAAATCCTGGCCTAGCCCAAGTCACATGACTACCCGTAACCAATTGCTGTAGCTGTGCAAGTTACATGACTACTCCTAACCAATTGCTATAGCTAGGAAAATGAAATGCTTAGTTATATTCACCTGTCCTCTTCTTCCTCTTCCTCTTCCTCCTCCTCCTCTTCTTCATCTTCTTCTTTTTTCTTCTCCTCCTTTCTTCTTCTTTCTCCCCCTCCTTTTCCTCCTCCTCCTTCTCCTCTTCCTCTTCTTCTTTCTCTCCTTCTCCTTCTTCTTCTTTCTTCTTTCTTCTTCTTCTTGTTTCACTCTGTCACCCAGGCTGGAGTGCTGTGGTATAAACACGGCTCACTGCAGCTTCAATCTCCTGGGCTCAAGCAATTCTACCACTTCAGCCTCCTAACAGCTGGGACTACAGGTACACACCATCATGCCTGGCTAATCTTTTTTATTTTTGGTAGAAATAGTGTCTTACCATGTTGCCCAGGCTGGTCTTGAACTCTTGGCTCCCCAAAGTGCTGGGATTGTAAGTGTGAGCCACCACTCCCAGCCCACGTGTCTTTAGAACCAAACAGAGATCTCCAAACAGAAGTCAGTGACGCCTGGAAGGAGAAAGGAAGGAATGGTTGGGGAGGCTATCTAAAAAAAGAAATTTTAAACGTGTTGAATTTTATCAAAATGCTATCTTGACATTTCTTGACATGATCATATATTGATTTTTGTTGATTGTGGTGAGTTATGTAAATAGATACTCTAAGTTAGGGAAGGCAACCTACTTAGCTGTGCTTTGTAGGAGTAACTGAGGTTCTGGGAGAATCTGCTTGTTTCCCCTTTTCTTCTCTTTTTCCTTCTTCCAGCTCTTATGTGTACTTCTCTGTCTCTCCTCAACCCTCTGATACTGGTGTGCTCCAGAGTTCTGTTTTTGGTCTTCTGCTGTGAGTGATGGCAAGGTTTTAACTGCCTTTCCTGTCTGCTGGTATCACTTTCCCTGAGCTTCATACTTATGTATCCCAAAGCCTGACTTTGCATTTTGAAGGGACTAGAGACATCTCAAACTCAGTACAAAGGCAGGAGCCTTTGTACTGTGTCATCTCATGGAGAAAGTAGAAAGGGCAAGTGAATGTGGGAGACAGAACAAAGAAAGCGGGCAGAACTCATCCTTTTATCAAGAGTACTCTCCTGTGATAACTAACCCACTGTCAAGGTAACAGCATTAATCCATTCCTGAGGGCACAGCCCCATGACCTAATCACATCTTAAAGATCCCACCTCTTAATACAGTCAAAATGGCAATTAAATTTCAACATGAATTTTGGAGGGGAAATTCAAATCATAGCATCCCTCACCACTGCTCCTAATGTAGACACTCATCATCTTTTGTCAACATCAGTGGTTCCCAAACTTTAGCAAGCATCACAATCATCTGGAAGGTCAGTCAATACATACTGGGCCCACCCCTAGAGTTTCTGATTCAGTAGATCTCGGGTGGGGCCTGAATGTTTCCCCTTCTAATAAGTTCCATGTGATGCTGATGCTGCTGGTTCAGGGACCACACCTTGAGAACCACGGGGATCATTGCAGGAACTCCTTTCTGATCTCTGTTCCTCCCTTAGTCTATGCACATTTCAACCATAGTGATCCAGCCAGCTACAATCCAACTATGCTATACCTTTGTCCACCTAGCAAAGCCCAGGCTTCTCACCATAGCAACCTTCTGTGACCTGGCTCCTTCCTCCCTCTCTAGCCACATGGTCTGTTCCACATTGCCTGGGACTGTTCACATAAACTCTGTTCTTTGCTATCCTTGTGCCATTCCATCTGCCAAAAATGCTCCTTCCATTGGTCTTCACTTGCCTCATTCTCACTGATCCTTCAACTTTGATCTCCAGTGTGGTTTCCTGGAAATTTGCCGGCATCCCCAGATTGAGGTGAGTTGCCCTTAGGTTTCTCTGGCTTACCTCTCACCACCCGTTATTGAGTTGATTGCTTCATGGTCATCTCACTCCCACCCTGCCCCCCACTCCTGTCTTCAGACAGTGGGCTCTTTGAAGGCATGAACACTCAGTCTTGCTTATCTTTTTTGGCTCATTTTCTGTGCAGTGCCTGGCACATAATAGATGCTTGATGAAAGTTTGTGGATCTAAACTAAATATTGGTGGTACTCTTGAGTATAGCTATCTCCCCTCAGGGGCCCTGCCACCCATATGCTAGTACCTGCCTCCCATCATAAGGAAACAGTGCCTTTTAGGCATTACTGAAAAGTAGAGGGCCTGGACCTCCTGATACTGGGACTTGTTACCCTCTAGACATCATCTCAATCATATATCTTCCTCCTGTAGTTAGACTTAAATTGAGGGCTGTGGACTCAGCCACAGAACATCATGGCCTCTGTTCCCCTAAGTTTCTTCCTGTTCTTGAAATTGTGACAGCGTGGAAAGAGATGGAGAGGATGTTGTTACCCATGTGACAGGCTGCGCAGCCTTGACCAGTAAGGTCAAGTAAACAGCATTGATGAATTTTAGCATGTGGGCACCCCTGGAGGGGGCGGGGCAAGTCTTTCTGTTACAAAGATGCAGATTTCAGTGCAACTGAAGGCAGAGCTTTCTAATGAGAGCATAGAGTTGTCCACTGGTTGTTTAGAAAGAGGCTGGACTTGCACCAGTAGAACTCCAAGTCCACATAGAGCTGCCATTTGGTTCACCAGACACCGTTCCCAGGGCTTTATTTTCGCCATCTGACCATCCAGGGATCCCCGGGAATTCTTACGTGTGATGATGGGGCTTTAGAGACTTTGAACTAAAATGCCAAGGCCTCAGCTCCGTGAATTGGTCTTCTTCCTTTAGATTGGTGCTTCTCAAACCTCTTCAAATCTGAGGGTGGAGAAAGTGGATGCCTACCTCTGCCAGGTAAAGTGATCTGCTGCAAGCACTAGATTTTTGTGAAATTTCATTCTGTAGCTTAAAAATTCATGTGAACTTTGCATTATACTCTGGTCCTATCTTCTCAACTAAGATAAAACTATTTTGAAGGACTTTGTAAATTGCTAAACTTGTTTCATCTTGGCATAAAAATGGATGCTCCACTAGGATGCACTAGTAGCTTTGTATGTCTCCTGGCCCTATCTCTGCACCATTGCTATTTCTAACACATTGCCTCTCTTACACAAAGGCCCCAAGGCCCATAAGAAATAGTAGTGATTTTAAACAGAATTCCAGGAGAGTGGAGCCCATGAATCTGCATTGTTGCTTACAGAATTACAGCGAGATTGGGAACATGAGAGTTGTAACTGAAAAGCTTATGAGGCAATCTCCTAAGATCAGGGGCTCCCATGTATGCAGTGGAGTAGGCCAGAATTGCTCCCAGTGCCTGGTCAAAGAGACATGAAGCCACGTTCTGTGATGCTAGACCATGATCAGAGAACCCTGGTGCTGGGCATAAAGTACCCAGTGTTCTGCAGTGTAGGCATTTTAATGCCTTGAGCACTGAAGGTGAGAACCTGAGGCTCATCAGAATGAGCAAGTAGGCAGAGCTTTGGAGTTTTACAGCAAGAATACAAGGGAGCCCCTTGTTCTCATTCCTCTCTTAGACGAGTATACGTTACTCAGCCTCTTCTCTAGCCAAGAGAAGAGGAAGATGTCAGTGGATCCAAGATAGCCTGTGAGTTTGAACCACTTAAAAGAAATATACTTTGATTGAACACAAAATGGTCTTTTGGAACTTACTTAATCCTTTGCTGTGCTTTGGGCATTTTCTGTTTTCTGTTCCACCAATGGACACAGAACTGTATCCCTTTCATACTCTCTAGGGTTTGGGGAGATGTGAGGCGGATTACCATGGGAGCCCATCTTCAGCTCAGTCACCTGCCTGTAAACAGGCTGCTTCCTTCCAGTGCTGCTCCTGTGCTTACCTCTCTAATTCTTCAAAAATAATACAAGAAAGAAGTATGGTTCCTTGGGTGTTGCATCATTGACTTTTGATGTAAGACATAGTGGCCCCAGAGGGTCAAGGTGCAGTGGGGCTTGTCTTCCACATGTGTTAGCAAAGGGGAGGGGCCAAGGGCTGGGCCTGAGGCCTTGGGGACCTTCCCAGGAGAAGCCTTTCCGGTCTCAGGCTTCTGGCATCTTTGCTAAGCTTCTGAAAATGTTGAGGTTTTAATTGTATAGTGTTTCACTCAGGTTGAATGTCATTAGGATGTTAATGGTACTTTTTATCAATAACTGCTTGGAAATCATGATTGTTCTTGCCAAATAAATAAAATTCCTTTTCAAAAAAGTGGACATTTGCATTTTGTGGCTGACTTTGCGTGGGCTACTTACTTTTAAATGGAATTCATTTCAGTGAGATTGGTTTTTAAATGGGAATTAGTGCCCGACAAGGATTCATTACCCCTGGGGCCATCTAGTCTTTGGACTTGGTGACTGAAGGTCATGGTTCATCCCAGCATGAGTGGTCCTGACACACCAGAGTTGGGAAAGTGAGTGTGGTTGGATTCTTGATGGGGTACCAGCTGTGGCTAAAAATCCAGGTGCTTCAGGGTCACATGTCCCTAATGGGAGATTCACATGGAGACAAGCAGGGAAGACATTTCGCTCTTGGTCCTCTAAGGCAGTTCTAGCTTAATCAATGATGAAATTGAGGACAGAGGCAGCATGTATAATTGAAATCCACAGGAAATCTCTAAAACTGATTTTTAGCAGGTGGTTCCTGTTTCCTTGCCCATCAAATCTATTTACCAGAACTGCTGACCATGTAGCAAAATTTACTGATTTGAATATCATCCCTCCCCACTTTCTCCCAACTTCATGTAATGTTCAGGAGAAGGGAAGGCATCAGAGGCATGCAGGAGGATGGAGGTGGATCAGAAATGAGTGCTTGGGTTTTTCCACAGTCTGGATAATTGCCTCCTGAATAATCAGAGCTAGACTGTTCTTTGCTTGTTCTCTATTACACAATGTAATTTTACATGCTTGAAGTCATCCAGCAGTGTCTATTATCAGTGGTATCTGTAATAAAAGGAAGGAAGTCAGTTGAGGGATGTCACGTTTTGACCATTGCCTTTAAATTCCTGTGCTCTCCCAGTCAGACCCTGCATGATCTTTGGAATCTTGGAATGGAGCTGTGTTTACACACACTCCGCCTAGTCATTTGTGGCTGAATTATTACATTATGAAAGCTTGATGCCTTGATTCTTGCACTGCATGTACAACAGAAAGAATTTTCACATAATCGTAGCATCGAAGTGCAGTTTGGGTTTTTTGTTTGTTTGTTTTCCTCCTCTGTAGTTAAATCTCTCTAAGGCGTCCTTGTGCTGGCCTCCTTTGGATACTTGTCACTTTGTGGATTATATTCTAGACCATGTTTTTTCTTTCCATTTTAATGCATAATCGATATCAGGCTGAGTGTTTTTTCTCATGACTGTAGATGACATGACTATGGTTGTATAAATAATTTCTGTTTCATCTGATATTTGTCAGGGGGAAGTGGCTTCTCCATTAGACTGTGCCAGCCAAGTTTTCTGTGTTTAGATCTGATGGCATCTGCATGACTTCTCTGTTTATTTTTTTCATTACCATTTCAGTGTTTACAAGAGGATGGCCTCTTTATCTTTTCTCACTGCCATATTTTCCAGGCACAGTGGGATGTAGCATCACCCTCCACAGCAAAGCTTGCTGAGTCTAGTAGTAGCCCTTCTTAAGAAAGAACAGTGACAGCGGGGAAGGAAAGAGAGGGCATGGGTGGGGGGCAGTGTAAGACGCTGTGCTGGAAAGCGCATCACTGTGTCTAGTGCACGGTGGGAGACTGAGGGTACCGCCTCCCTCTTTGCAGCCTGACCTCACTGTCTGGGTGGCCCACCTCAGCAGGAGCAGGTGCCTTGTACCAAATGTTGTGCACACTGACCTCCCTACCTGCTTCTTTCCATGCTCATTGTTTCTCAGCCAGATCTTTCACATCTTATTTATAAGTCATTTAAAAACCCTCACCTCATTTAAAGTCTCTGTGTACACCATCTTAAGGCCTTTCTGGAACAGTCTGAGATGTAAGTAAATACATAATAAGAGCATGGCCTTCCCAGTGAGGCAGACCTGGGCTTCAATCTCAGCTTCATCCTCTGGGGTAAGTGGCTTAACCTTTCTGCAGCATAACTTCTTAAGCTGGAGAAAGGGGCCCAGGATGCCCTGCGGGATTGCCGTGACCTTTATGTGAGATGATGTACATGGGGAATTCATCAGTCCCTTTGTCTTATTGAGGCACAGTGCAGTTACTCATCTTGAGCAAGGTCCCCTGAGTCCCAGCCCAATTTTCTAGAATTTTATTTTACCAACTTTCAGAGAAACCCTGTCTATATTCTGAGGAATTTTAAATACACCACCTTATTCTACCAAATAAAGACTTTACTGGAAAGAAAAAAAATATATATATATATATATAGAATATTTATGTAGTGGCTAATGCTCCATTAATGTTAACCCCAAGATAGGAAATAGACTTTCCCAATAAAATTAAACGTAATTTACATTTATTTTGATATATCTACATATACAATAAGAAAGGTTAATTTAGTAAACACCCATGTGCTCACTACTCACTGCTTAAAAAAATAGGTCATTTGCTGAGTGTGGCGGCTCACGCCTGTAATCCCAGCACTTTGGGAGGCCGAGGTGGATGGATTGCCTGAGCTCAGGAATTCAAGACCAGCCTGGGCAACATGGTGAAACCCCGTCTCTACTAAAATACAAAAAATTAGCCAGGCATGGCAACGAGTGCCTGTAATCCCAGCTACCTGAGAGGCTGAGACAAGAGAATCACTTGAACCTGGGAGGTGGAGACTGCACTCGAGGCTGGGCAACAGAGCAAGACTCTGTCTCAAAAAAGAAAAAAAAAATAGGTCATTCACAATGTAGTTGAAGCCCTGGCACCTCCCTCCCTAAATTCATTGTCCCCTCCACCAGCAGGACCACTTGCCTCAATTGGGAGTTTGTCAGCATTTCTTTGTACTGTTATAATATATTCCTAAAGTATATTCAGTATTGTTTTAAGTATTTTTAAACTTTAAGTAATATCCTAAGGTATGCATCATTCTAAAACTTGTAATTTTTTGTTTTGTTGTTTAACTCAATGTTTGTAAGATTCATACATTTTAAATGAGTGACTCTAGTTGATTCATTTTTATTGCTGTATAATATTCTGTTGTATGGATAGTCCTTGAGCTATATATCAGTTTTTTCTAGTGATAGGTATTAATAGACTATGGATTCAGTTTTCTAAGTTTTTGTTACAAACAATACTGCTCTGAATATTTTTGTAAATGCCTCTTATATACCCTAGAGGTACACTCATACAGGAGGCTGAATTGTAGGATATATACTTCTTCATCTTCACTAGATATCCCAAAACTGTTTTTCAGAGTTGCTAAACCAATTTACATGCCCACCAACAATGTATAAGAGTTTCTGAGGGGCCACTTTCTTGCCTATTCTAGGTAATGTTTGACTTAATTCTGCCATTCTGTTGATAAAAATAGTTGGATGTAAGATAGCATCTCATTGTAATTTAAAATTGTTATCTTCCTGATTACTAATGACGATGAGCGTCTATTCATACTTATATTTCCTCTCCTGTAAATTTCTTTTTCAAATCATTTCCCCAGCTTTGTTTTTGGCTGTCTTCTTACTGATGTTTAAAAAATTTTTGTTTTATGTCTGGTTACTAACTTTTTTTTTTTAATGTTTTAGATTTCATCTCTCAGGCTCTGGGCCTTTTTCTCTTTTATTACAGTGCTCTTTGCCTTTGTTTTTGTTTTTGGTGAATAGAAGCTATAATTTTAAAGTCAAAGTGATTAATCTTTTATCTCATGGTTGTATATTTTGATGAGCAGACATTTGTATGTTTATGTGATAAAACATCGTGCTGCCAAATTAATGTACTATTCTAAATAATAGGGCATAAAACACAAAGTAGTGAAATATGTCACTGGCTGTATCTTGTAACTATGAGTAATCGTCCATTTATATTATATAACAAAAAAACTATAAAAGAGGCCAGGCGCGGTGGCTCAAGCCTGTAATCCCAGCACTTTGGGAGGCCGAGACGGGCGGATCACGAGGTCAGGAGATCGAGACCATCCTGGCTAACACGGTGAAACCCCGTCTCTACTAAAAAATACAAAAAAACTAGCGGGCGGCGAGGTGGCGGGCACCTGTAGTCCCAGCTACTCGGGAGGCTGAGGCAGGAGAATGGCGTGAACCCAGGAGGCGGAGCTTGCAGTGAGCCGAGATCGGGCCACTGCACTCCAGTATGGGCAAGAGTGCCAGACTCCGCCTCAAAAAAAAAAAAAAAAAACAAAACAAAACAAAAAAAAACTATAAAAGAAATTTTTGATTGATTTTGATTGTAAAGTAGGGATATTGTTTGGGGGGGATAATTCACCAAATGTAAAAGACTTTATCTTCCTCATGCCAAGATTATAATCTTGTGTTTTTCGTGGAGCTATCTGGAAAAAACCAGTGGAGGTGTCTGGAAATAAACACAGATACCTGTCAATGTCTGGGTTCAGTCATGATAGCTGAGTCTTGGGTGGGTGTTGTTACCTTCCACAAGGTAAATGTTCCATTGATGTTTGTTGAGTAAATGAATATGTAATAGAGTCTGCAGGAGGAGCCATTAAAGAAGCAGGAATTGAAGTCAGCAACAGACAAGTCTGCTCAAAACAAGACTAGTGGTTGTCAACCCTGGCTGCACCTAAGGAGATAAAAAATTGAAGATGCTTGGGCCCCATCCTTAGAGATTTTAGAGATTCCAATTCTCTTGGTGTCAAATAGGACCCAGGCATTGATATATTTTTAAAGTTCCTCAGGTACTTCTAATATGAAGCCCAGGTTGAGAACTTCTAGACCGGAGGATTGGAAGCAGGAAGGAGAAGGGAAACTCATGGGCTGCCCAGTGAGCTCTTGGACCCTGAAAGGTCCAGGGTGTCAGAGTTGCCAGGTGGTGCTGGAGGGCAGCCAGACCACAGCCAGGTAAGGTTGGAGGCTGGAGTGAGGGCAGCACCAGCCAGCAGGGCCTACAACTGAGAGGGGACAGAAGGAAGAGAGTGTTCTGGGTGTGCTAAGCATGGTTGGCAGGGAAGAGAGGTTGGGATGGGCCAGAGTTTCCCAGCATAGAGCAGGGAGGCCCAGCCTCACCGTGGGGTCACCTAGAGACTGCAGGGCCCGTCCCTTTCTGACTGGAAGGCAGAGGACAGACAGGCACCCGTTCAAAAGACAAAAGGCAGACACAACCTTTGTTTACCCAGAGCTCAGAAGAATAAAGAACTAAGTTTTGCCTGAGAATGGAGGGTGGACAGGGCACATACTGAGATCATTAAATGCTATTTTTAAATCAGAGCCAACAGGGCAGCAGACAGAGTTGATGAAGAGCATTTAAAAGTGCCTATTTCTGTGCCCACAGCTGGTGTCTTTTCAGTGTAAAATGATCTTCACCGTGGACCCGTCACAAAATGCGAGTCAAGCTTGCCCTAAGCTGTGTGTGTTTGTGTGTGTGTGTGTGAACACTCAGTACTGTAGATGGTGGGAAAGAAGGGATTCTAAAGGAGAAGTCATTGAAGTGGGGAAGATTCAGACCCTGAGTTTTGGAACTCAGACACTCCATCCCCACCTGGACACACACGCACATGCATATGCATGCATACCCTTTTCCTTCTTAGTGCTGGGCCAGCCCTGTTAACAGACTACCAGGGCACAAGTAGGGATCGCCAGGCACTGCATCATCTATTTTGCAGAGTCTGAATGGAGTCCAGAAGCCACACCAGAAATATGAGTGCTGCAGAATTAATGCTTCCAATTTTGGAACATAATGGAAGAGCAGTGCACTGGGGGTTAGGAAGAATGAAGTCTCAGTCTTCACTCTGTTACTTAAAAGCTGTCTGATCTTTTCAGTTTAATTCAATTCCACAAAGCATTTGCTGAGCATCTTGTAGATGCTGGGGATAGAATTGTGAAAAAGGCAGAGACTATGTCCTCAAGAAACTCACAGTCTTGCCAAGGAGTGAGATATGTAAATGACTAACAAAATTAGTGCTATGAATACAGGAGTACTGAGGAGAGAAATCACTGGTTCTTCTTTGGGTGAAGCTAGACTTGAACCATTGTCAGAGGGCAAGGGCATTGGAGCAGGCCCTTGAAGTATGCGTAAGCTGCTGAGACAGAAAAGGGCTTTCCAGGTCAACTGCTTTCGTTCCTGAATCCTTAGCTTCCCTCTTGTCTGAGGAAGGCTCTAAAACTCGATGCCAAGTTACTTAACAAGATTCCTGAAGCTGAAACTATTAAGAGCTGCAGCAGTCGCCTCTAGAGAATGTGGTGGCATGACAGGTGAATTAACCAACCTGAACTACCTTGATTTCTCTCGCGAGTTTGTCCCTTCCATCTGCCTACCCTGCACCAGCTGGGTTGTATCTTGGAGTTCCCTTTCTATTGAAGTGAAGCCAAGCTGAGTTTTTTTCCTGCAATTTTTTTCTTGATCATTGCAGTGTATTTTCCCACTTGCTTTCGTTGCTGTAGTTCCTACTCATAGCAGTGTTTTTGTTTAGTTTTTGCGAAATCTCTGTTCTTGGTTGTTCAGAAAGTGGGCAAGCCAGTGTTTGATTTTCCCAAGTCACAGATCTGATTATGTTGATCCTTTGCTCAAACACCTGCAATGTGATTGGTGCTTAGAGATTAAAAAAGAGAGCTCGTTCCTGTGTCCTCTGAGGATCTGACCCCAGCCTTCCCAGCCGACCCTTTCACATACTGCAATCCAGCTCTCTGGAGACTTGTTTTCTCCCCCCCAGCACCTTTGCTTTCCTGCCTCCATGCCGGTGCCTGTGCTGTTCCCTATGCCTAGAATCTCTTTCCCCAACCCAGCCTCTTCGTCCCCCTTTTTCTCACCACCTGCCTGCCTTCATGAGGCCTTCCTTGATCTCCCCACCCCCCAAACCAGAAGTATTATCTCCTCTTTCTCAACTTCAGAGTGGGAGAGAAAATGTCTCTTAACCAGAATTCTATATTCAGCCAAATTTCAAGCAAAAGTGAGTGATAGATGTTTACAGAGCAACAAAGACTGAATGACTTTGCCACTTGTAGACTTTCTCTGAATGAAAAGATGCATTCCTAATTTTGCAGTCATGGACCCGTGTTGCCAGCTTGAGATAAACAATGGTATTTATACCATGGAAGTCAGCAAATGCTACAAAATAGTACTCGTTTTTTATTTTTTATTTTTTCCATGTGAAAGTGGATTGGTGACCCTGCTTCCATGTATATAGGTGTGTATGTTACCATTCACACACATGTACACACAAATATTTGACACACTACGAATGTTGTACGGCACAGTTAAAACTACACTGTAGTTCAGCAATCCTTCCTCATTAGGCTACTGGGGAAACCCATGTGGCTAGGAAGTGTGTTTCTCTTCACACTCTGGTCCCACCCTCTTCTCAGGTGTTGGAATTATGTTACCTATACCCCCACCCCTGCATTTGTTTCTCTGACGCTGGCAAACTTGGTCACTTCCTGGAATCAGAGCTAATACACTAATTGAAGATTCTGTGCATCTGCAGTTGATCAAAGTTCATTCTTTGAAGTAGAGAATCTTGGCGTGGCTACACAGATGTCGGTAAATGATCTCCTGTTTCTGTTCATAATTGCTGTTTTATAAATTGGTGAAATGCAGGCACTTAGATGCCTGTGTCAGAAGCAGAACTCTGCAAACTGCCGTCTGTGAATATACCTGCTACGGGTGTTTTCTGCTGGTCACTACCTAGTGCCAGCCCTCAGAGTCAGCAAGAACAAGTTCCAGTGTTCTTTTGGGACAGTTGACCTCTTTGGGACACAGAAGCCAAGGCCAGATGACTTGGAGCACAGACCAAGAAGGAAAAGGCAAACAGACACAAAGCAAAGTGTGGGTCAGGACTAGAGGAGCTGGTAAACTGAGGCACTCACACCGGTAGTGGAGGTAGAGTGACAGCACGTGGGAGGGAGCACAGTGAAGTGGGGCTGGGAGGAGAGAGGCAAGGAATGTTAGAGATGCGAGAGGCAGGGGTTTGGAGAAGGTTCCTAAGCAGCAACTTTACAGCGCCTCTTCCCGACTCTGCTGTCCTCCCACGAGCTCTCAGCTCACCTTTCTGCTGGGCTGGGTCAGATGGGAGTTAGAATGCTGGATGGCAGGCAGAGAACAGTGGTGGCTATGATAGAAAGTTGTAGGGTCTTTCCTGCCTTTAGGAAAAAAAAAAATGATACATCTTCTAGCTTGAGAGTTGCTTTTAAAATTCCATGCTGTGACTCCGTGGCCGTTGCCTATCTGCCACTAGGATTACAGGTGTGAATGTGCCTGGCACAATGCCTGGGTCAGAGGGACTTCAGGAATGTTCACGGTCATCAGATATTCTCCTGGCAGAGTCGAAAATCGCCTGCCCCTCCCCGCCAGCCTACTATATAAGGTTAGCTGTACCAACACTTCATGCACATATTGATTATTTAGAAAAATATATAGGCAGCAGGGCACAATGGTGCACTCCTGTAATCCCAGCACTTCGGGAGGCCGAGGCGGGCAGATCACCTGAGGTCAGGAGTTTGAAACCACCCTGGCCAACATGGCGAAACCCCATCTCTACTAAAAATACAAAAATTAGCTGGAAGTGTTGGTGGGCACCTGTAATCCCAGCTACTCGGGAGGCTGAGGCAGGAGAATCGCCTAAACCCAGGAGGCGGAGGTTGCAGTGAGCCGAGAAGGTGCCATTGCGCTCCAGCCTGGGTGACAGAGTAAAACTCTGTCCAAAAAAAAAAAAAAAGCAAAAGAAAAAAAGTAAAGGAAAGAAAGAAAGGAGAGAGAGAGAGAGAGAGAGAAAGGAAGGAAGGGAGGGAGTCAAGGAGGGAGGGAGGGAGGGAGGGAGGGAGACAGGCAATGTATTGGTTAGGGGTGAATTATTATTTTTTGTACAGCCTGTGCCCTTCTTGCAGGAGTCCTTCCCTATCTCTTGGCCTTCCAATGTGAGTCACTTTTTATTTTATTCCATTTAAACTTTTATTTATGATTTCATTCATTACTTTCTTTTCTGCCACTGGATGACTCCTTTAGGAGCCTAATTTTGCTGGCGAAATCATTCACAGGTGGGCTTGTTGGACGGCCTTCTGTGTGTGGTGGAGGCAGTGAACTCAAGAGAGATCACAGGGCAAGTGAAAAGATGAAAAGATACCCTGGCTTATCAAATGTATCTTAGCGTACTAAATTGGTTTCACTTTTTTTTTTTTTCTGGAGTCTCGCTGTGCTGCCCAGGCTGAAGTACAGTGGTGTGATCTCGGCTCATTGTAGCCTCCACCTCCCGAGTTCAAGCCATTCTCCTGCCTCAGCCTCCCGAGTAGCTGGAATTACAGGTGCCCACTGCCATGCCTGGCTAATTTTTGTATTTTGAGTAGAGACGGGGTTTCACCATGTTGGCCAGGCTGGTCTCAAACTGGCCTCAAGGGATCCACCTGCCTCGGCCTCCCAAAGTGCTGGGATCATGGGCATGAGCCACCACGCCCGGCTGGTTTCCCTTTTTAATCATTAACTTTTTTTTTTTTTTTTTTTTTTTTTGGAGATGGAGTTTCGCTCTTATTGCCCAGGCTGGAGTGCAATGCCGTGATCTTGGCTCACCACAACCTCTGCCTCCCAGGTTCAAGTGATTCTCCTGCCTCAGCCTCCCAAGTAGCTGGGATTACAGGCGCCTGCTGTATTTTTAGTAGAGACTGGGTTTCACCATGTTGGCTAGGTTGGAATTGAACTCCTGACTTCAGGGTGATCTGCCTGCCTTGGCCTCCCAAAGTGCTGGGATTACATTAGTTTTTTAATCTGGGTTCTGGCAGTTGTGCTGCTTTGGAAGGAGGGTGTTTATTTCAATAGCAAAAACTGGCTTGGGAGTGGAGCTGGGCGAAGGGCTGGCAGCCCAGCGACGCAGGATGCCCTGGGGCTGGCCCTCTTCTAGTGAAGTTGCTCTTGGGGCTGTGCACGTAGGCTACTGGTGTCAGCACCCACACCTTCCAGGATACTGACTGACTTAGACAAAAGAAGAGTAAGAGAAGTCGACACTCAACATGAGCCTGTCACTTTGACCTGAACACAGCAGTGAAACACTGAAGGAACTTGTCCACAGGCTCAGGGACTCAAAGCCTCCAGTTGGTTTTCATTGTGCCAGGCCTGCTGAGTGGACCCATGGTTGAGGAGGCTGTCTCCCCCAAGGGGAGCAGGACAGGCAGCCTTGCCCTCCTGAGAACCCTCCATGGAGGGCTAGGAGCCTATGAGCAGTCATTAGAGGGCTCTTTGAGTTTTCTGCTGGCTGGTTTGGTGAGAGGCCCAAGCGCCCTGCATCAGTTCTTTACACTGCCGTGTTGGGGTGGGGTGAGAGAATCAGCCCTACAGAGGAAAGGAAGACTGACTGGTGCTTTGGAGAGTGTTCATAGCGCCAGCACCAAGAGTTAAACTTGGGGAAAGAGGAAGAAAGGAGAAAGGGAAATTATTGTAGTCTTGTGAAGTATAATGTAAAGAAAGTTTGCTTTTCTTGTTTGTTTTTTGTAATTGAAAAGCCTCCCATGGCCCTTGGGTCACTGCAGGTGTCTCTGGTTGTGTAAATGCTGCTGCGAGCTGAAGGCACTTCTTCAGACTGACACGGGGCCAGTACAGAGGGTGGCATGCAGGATAAGCTCCCAATAGTGGCAAATGACCGCAGTCTCTTAGAGAAAAACAAAATTGGATCCATGGAGGTGAGGTCAAGACCGTCAACCAAATTAGTCTAGAGAACAGTCATTTTTAGAAATCCCAGTAAAGTAATTAAAAATAAAGACAAATATTTGCTTTATGCTTGCTTCCATCTAACCGCTCGCCAAAGGCAGCCAGATGGTGTTGGCCAGTGAACACCGAAGAGCCCTATGCTCACTCCTGGAGTCATGGGGCAGAGACAAGCCTCTTGTGGTCATCATGGTGTGGTATTGCTCAGTTTATTTGTGGAAATACAACTGAGATGAATAATTTATCCATGGTAAATGTGAGTAAGACTAAGCTGTTTGCCCCTCATAGTAAAACATGAGGATAAGAAAAAAAGGATCTAAATGTTGGAAAGGCTCTTAAACCATAGATGTGATTTAGCCTCGAGATTTGAGAGAAATTTTTATTCTCTTTTGAAATGTCAGAATAATAATGGTCTTAGCATGATGCCCAGCGCATAGTAGGTGCTCAGTAAATAATTATTGAATTGTTTCCTTCCATAAAATAGTACATGCTTATCATAAAAATACAGGCACTTCTAGTAAAAATAACTCAAAGTCCAACCACTTAGCATTTGGGGATGTATCCTCAAAGACATTTTCAATGCATATAAATGTATACTTTATTTTTTTATACAAAAACAGGGCTGTGCTATATACATCATGCTTTGTAACCCATCTCCAGTTCAGTAAGCCGGATTCTTCAATTTAGTGCACACAGTGGCATGATGCAATGCATTGCGTAAGGAAGGATGTATCCATTTGTGTAGTTTAAGACTTGACACTTCTCTTGTGCTGTCCTTTATTTAGCAGGTGTCTTCTGCGGAGGTGCGCATCGGGCCCATGAGACTGACGCAGGACCCTATTCAGGTACGCCTCTTTTACTCAGCCCCATAACTCAGATTGTTTTCTGTTTTTTGTTTTGTTTTGTTTTTGTTTTTTGCCATAGAGCCTCCTTCTGTTGCCCAGGTTGGAGTGTAGTGGCTCCATCTCAGCTCACTGCAACCTTTGGCTCCTGGGTTCAAGCGATTCTCCTACCTCAGCCACCCAAGTAGCTGGGATTACAGGCGTGCGCCACCATACCTGGCTAATGTTTGTATTTTTAATAGAGATGGGGTTTCACCATGTTGGCCAGGCTGGTCTCAAACTCCTGACCTCAGGTGACCTGCCTGCCTGGGCCTCCCACGCAGGTGTGAACCACTGTGCCCGGCCTGACTCAAATTGTTTTCTTGAAGACCTAAACGTTTCCCCATTTTGAGTATAAATATAATGGATAGATTGCATGGTGGATTGTGAGAAAGAACAACTTTTACCCCAAAACTAGTCTGCTCCACATCCTGCTGCAGCCAGAAAGGGAAGAAGCAATGAAATGGTAAAGGGCTGGGCCTTGTCATGAGTCACAACTGGGTGGGAATCTTAGCTCTGCCGTTAATCAGCTGTGTGACCTTGCGTATATTGCTTCACTCCTCTTACCCAGTGTCCTGTCTGCAAAATGGAGATGATTATGCCTCAGGGAATTATAAGTTAAATGAGATAGCATAGGATGCCTAGAACTTTATCTGGCAGTTATCATTAATTGAAAAAGATGGTTGATAAATGATAGCTGTTGCTGTTGTGTGGGAATAGAAGATGATAAAATGCTCCCCTATATCTTCCATGTGACTTAAGCCAAGCAGCCTACTGGGCTCCGTAACACAGCAGGAACTGGTATCCAAGGATACAACGCCCAGCCACCTGTAGGATTGACTTCACTCTAATCATGGCAGCAACTGTGTCCTCCTTGCAGCCCTTCCAAGTTCCTGTGCCCCCTTGAGAGAAACATGTATGAAAAGGGAGTTTGTACCCTTTTAAATAATTTCTAAATCCTTATCTGCATATAAGCCATCCCATTAGGCCTAAATAAGTTAACTTCCTCCTTGTAAAAACTGTAGCTTATTAGCACCTGGAATCTTGTCCCATACTTGGGACAAGTCAAGATGCAGAAAAGATATAAACAAGTCAACCAACATATAGATGAAAGTGAAAAACCAAGCAAGGAAATGTGCTATTTGATTTATGAGCAAATGGAAAAAGAAAATAATGTTTTATAGTTGCTTGGTAAAAGAAATGCAAATCTAGGGAAAGGAGAAAAAAAAAAGGAAGAGATTTAGCTTGGGAAAATTTGATGAAAACAAATTTAGGAACAGAGAGATAGAGAAAAATAAACACCAGCCACAACTATTTGTATAGAATATAAACAAATGGAAAATTTCAGTAATCATTCTGAGCCATGTCCTTTGTACTCCAATTTTGAATAAAGGCAATAACAAATAAAGGAGTTGATATCAAGGACTTATTCCCAAAGCAATTTCCAGAATACTGTTTGGGATTAGTATGGTTTTAGATCAATTTCATTTACCTTCATTTTTGTCCTATGCTACACTGGCAATGAATGCTCATAAGGATGTCTCATTCTTTAAAAATGTAAGTTGTTAAATGTTAAAATATTTCAAATATTTATAAAGGTTCATGGGTGTACCAACACCCACTTCTGTCATATATTAATGGTATGTCTTATTTGTTTCAGAAACAGAAGGTTGTAGATACTGTTTAAGCCCTTTATTTATCCCTTTGCTGCCCCTTTCTTTCCTCTCTGAAAGCAACCACTATGATAAATATTTGTATACTCACTCTTTGTATGTGTGTATCCATTCATAATATGTACACTTGTTATGAATTCTTTTTAGCTCTCTTTGAAAGGTGTTGTGCTGTAAGCATCATTCTTCATTCATCAGTTGGTGTCGTATCTAAAAATTCATTGCCTAATCTAAGATTGTAAACATTTACGTCTTTGTTTTCTTCTATGAGTTTTATAGTTTTAGATCTTACATTTAGCTCTATGATCCATTTTGGGTTAATTTTTGTTTATGGTGTGAGGTAGGGGGTCCAGCTTTATTTTTATCTAGTTGTCCTAGCAGCATTTGTTTAAAAATATTCTTCTTTCCCCTGTTGACTTGTCTTGGCATCTTTGTTAGAAATCAATCATAAATGTGAGGATTTACTTTTGGACTCTCAGTTCTATTCCATTGATTTATATGTCTGTCCTTATCTAGTACCACACTGTCTTGATTACTGTAACTTTGTAGTAAGTTTTGAAGTTGTGAAGTGTGACTCCTCCAACTTTAGTCTCATTTTTCAAGATTATTTTGGCTATCTGGGTCTCTTGCATGTTTGTATGAATTTTAGGACCATTTTGTCAATTTCAGTGGGGGCTTCGGAGAGTCAGCTGGGATTTTGATAGGGATTGCAATGAATCTATAGACCAATTTCAGGAGTATTACCATGTTAACAATTTTGTTTTCCAGTCTATGACCATGAAATATCTTTCTATTTCACAGGATCTTATATCTTGCAACCTTGCTGAACTCATGTATTAGTTTTTCGTGAATATAGAAATTCCTATAATCCTCAGGATTATGTATTATAGGTTTAAATTCCTATAATCCTAAGGAAAGCCTAATGAATTCCCATAGAAATTCCTTAGGATTTTCTGTGTACAAGATCATGTCACAATCTAGATGCTTTTTTTTTTTCTTCCCTTGCCTAATTGCCCTGGCTAAAACCTCCAGAACAATGGTATGTTTAGCTTTTTAAGATACTTCTAGACCTTTTCCCAAAGTACCATTTTACACTCATACCAGCAATATGAGATTTCTGGTTACTCTAAATCCTTGAAAATATTTGATGTTGTGAGTCTTTTAAATTTTCGCTACTCTAGTGAATGAGTAGTATTATCTTATCGTGATTTAAATTTGCATTTCTCCATGACTAATGATGAGCACTTTTTTATTTGTTTATTAGCCATTCCTCTATTTTCTTTTGTGAAGTGTTTTGTCAAGTCTTCTCCTCATTTTTTAATTGGGAAACTTACTGAGTTGTATGAGTTCTTTATATATTATTGTTACGACTCCTTTGTCAGATTTTGAGAACATTTTCTCCCAATCTGTGGCTCTTTTATTCGTTTTCATAGCTCTGGCTTTTGAATAATTTTTCATTTTGAAAAAGTCTATCACTTTTTAAAAAAATGGTTGTTGCTTTCTGTGGTATAATTCTTTATTTACTCCCAGGTCAAGAAGATAATTTCCTGTTTTCCTCTAGAGACTCTATTGTTTTAACTTTTAATTTTAAATCTATAATCTATCTCAAGTTAATTTTTGTGTACAGTGTGATATGGGTGTCAAGGCTGATACCCCCACCCCACCATATTGATGTCTGGTTGCTTCCAGCTCTACTTATTACAAAGACTATTCTTCCCCATTGAATTGCTTTGATGCCTTTGCTACTGATTTTTTTTATATTTGTTGCAGCTTGTTTGGTGGCCAGGTATGTAGTCAGTTTTTAGATTAATACTCCACAAAAAGTGATAAAAAGATGTATTCTCTATTTGTTGGACAGAGGGTCCTATTTACATGAATTACTTCAACTTCATTAATCGTGCTATTCAAACCATCTCTATTAATTTTTGACTTAAATTTTGTGACTGTGTGATCTGTCAGTTTCTAATTACAGTGGATTTGTTGAAAAATCATCAATATCTGTTAATATTTGCTGGTATTTTGAGTCTGTGTTGTTAGGTGTATCCAAGTTCTTGATTGTTGTATATTCTTGATGACTGTCCCTTTTATCATTTTGTAGTGTCCTTCTTTAACCTTTTCCCTTATATTCTGTTTTATCTATTTATAACATTGCCAGGCCTGCTACCTTTGGTTAACATTTTCCTAGTATATCTTTTTCTGTTTGTTGGTTTTTTTTCAGAAACAAAAGACTGCAGATACTTTATAACTTTATTTTGAGTAGCCTTTTTTAAGCAGTATGTCGGGGTTTTTTTCAATAAAAGTATGGGAGCTGGCCAGGCGCAGTGGCTCACACCTGTAATCCCAGCACTTTGGGAGGCCGAGGCGAGCGGATCACGAGGTCAGGAGATCCAGACCATCCTGGCTAACATGGTGAAACCCCGTCTCTACTAAAAATACAAAAAATTAGCCGGGCGTAGTGGTGGGCGCCTGTAGTCCCAGCTACTCGGGAGGCTGAGGCAGGAGAATGGTGTGAACCCGGAAGGCGAAGCTTGCAGTGAGCCGAGATTGCGCCACTGCACTCCAGCCTGGGTGACAGAGTGAGACTCCGCCTCAAAAAAAAAAAAAAAAAAAAAAAAAAAAGGGAGCTAAAATCTGTTTCTATAATGTTTGTCTTTTAATAGGTGAGTTAAATCTGCTTACATTGAGTGTGAATACTGATACAGTTGTTTTATTTTGTGTTTTCTATTTATTAACCTTTTCCTTTTGTTTTCTTGTTTGTTGTTTCTGCTTATTAAGTTGGGTATGTTTTTGAAGCTACATTTTCTTTTCTCTAATATAGGTATACTGCTATTCTTTTAGTGATTACCCTGAAATTATTATTATTATTATTTTTGAGACAAAGTCTTGCTCTGTCACCCAGGCTGGAGTGCAGTGGCACGATCTCGGCTCACTGCAACCTCCGCCTCCCAGGTTCAAGCGATTCTTCTGCCTCAGCCTCCCAGGTAGCTGGGACTATAGGTGCATGCCACCACGCCCAGCTAACTTTTTGTATTTTTAGTAGAGACAGCGTTTCATCATATTGGCCAGGCTGATCTTGAACTTTTGACCTCGTGATTCGCCCACCTTGGCCTCCCAAAGTGCTGGGATTACAGGGTGAGCCACCGTGCCCAGCCTGAAATTATTTTTAATATGCATGATTAGCAGTCAAATTTTATAACAAAATCTCGCCATACTATCTTTCTGTCCTCTCAAACATGATACAGTCCTTTGCAGAATTTAAGTACCTCCTGACAGCTCCACCCTCCCACAACTGAAAAACACTTGTCTATAAATTTGAATTTATTATATGTGGCATATTAAAACATACAAAAATATTTTTGATATGTGCTCATAACCTATGAAACATAATAACAAATTGAATACCATAAACTCATAAGCCCGCCACCCAGTGCAAGACCTGGAACATTACAAGTGCTACTGTATACCCCATTGATTTCCCTCACATGAGTTTGGCTCCAAATAACAGCAAATGCAAGTGGTAAAGAGTCTCTCTTTGAGTGAGGGACACAATAATTAAGAGTTTCTTTTAAAAAAGATAATAAACTCAACTTAGAACCAAGGATGGCCTCACGATGGTCTCATTCAAACATAGAGTTTTGACTCAATGATTTATGCAGTAAGAATCTACTGAGTACTTCCTATGTTCGGGGCTCTATGCTAAGTGTTGCAGGGGAGAGAGAGAAGGCACCATGTTCCCTGACCACAGAGAGAGGTCTGGAAGGTCAGTTTTATTGTCCATAACACACTAACTTTCAGTGCATTGATATCTAGTGTTTTTTTGCTTCTGCTACTAACATTGCAATTGACTTAGAAAAATCAAGCTATGTCCTAGTGCTTTTATTTTACTTTTTTTTCTCCTTTTTTTTCTTCACTGCAGTGCCAAAAATATTAATTAGCTACATCAGCCAGAGCCCTTAGGGTTTGGCTTGATAAGAATATTTCAGGATATAGTTGCTTTTGAGGGTGCATTTCTGAGTTCATCAGGAGAAATTTACTCCCATGTCAGGAAATGTACTCCCATGGGGCTCCACACACCCCACACAGAGCTGGCAGGAGCACAGTTAGGAGTGGAATGGATTGGAAGTGCAGAGTGGTGCTGTGGAGCACGTCTCTCCTGGGTGAGTTGATGTGTGACCCACAGTGAAAGTCATATTTTCCAATCTTGGCTAGAAAATAAAAAGCAGAGGAAGTATTATGAGGCAGGAGATCCAAATCAACATGAGACTGTCTGAAAAATCAAGTGGCCTTTTCTTCATCCATACCTGGAACACATTTACTTCCCCAGTGTGCAGAATTTGTGTGTTTCTGCTTAGAGAGTCCTGTCCCCATTCCCCCTCAGGCTGGGCTTTCCAACTGGACTTGGAAATGGATCCCCACAGCTGTGACCTAGCTTTTTCTTAGCAAGGTCACATCTCCTTTCAAAGCCTGGGCAAGATGGTGAAACCCCGTCTTTACTAAAAATACAAAAATTAGTCAGATGTGGTGGCCGCACCTGTAATCGCCGCTACTTTGGAGGCTGAGGCAGAGAATTGCTTGAACCTGGGAGGTGGAGGTTGCAGTGAGCCAAGATAGCACCACTGCACTCCAGCCTGGGCAACAGAGTGAGACTCCAACCCTAAAAAAAAAAACACAACAACAACAAAAACCACCTTATTCTTCCATGTTGTAGGGCGTAGGTTTTCTGGAACCATTATATTTGGGGATGTTATATACTGGAGATCACATGGCCTCATAGGGAGGTGACCTTCACACATTAAGTGAAATGACTGAGGGATGGAGACGTTCAGACTCAGTAACTTGCTGTGGCCAGCATTTCTCTTGCTGTCTGTCCTTACTGCTGCTACCAGGTTGCGTTTTCTACCTCATCCAGCCAGTTTCAAAGAACCACAGAGTTGCTAAGAATTTTCGTCTAATATTATAGGTAAAAAATATTTGTGGAGCTGAGAGACAGTAAGTTACTTAACATAGTGATTGCAAAGGCCCTGGGGTCAGGCCAGCCTCGGTTCACATCTTGCTGGCAGTGCAGCTGTGGACAAGTTTTTTAACCATCTAAGCCTCGGTTTCCATATCTATAAAATAGGAATAATTCCCACCTCCAAAGAGTTTCTGTAACTGGTTATTGAGTGAGACAGTATGTTTCTAGTACATTCAGTATAGTGGCTGGCCCTTAGAAAATTCTCATCAAACTATAGCTGTAATCAGCATCACTTTCCTAGGGACATTTAAGGAAAGTTCTCAGACCATTTTTTTTAAACTCAATTAACCCCTCCCCTGATCACATTGGCCACTTGTTTAGTATTATGCAGAAACAGCTTATGTGATCTATATATGTGGTCTGCTTTAGAAGCTCCCTGTTACCAGGTGTTTGCTTAAAGCCAGACTAAATATTCCAAAAACTGGATGTTTAATAGTAGACATTGACAGTCCATTGAAGACACATAGATATACCCTCATTAAGAAATAACACTAGTAATAACACCTATATTGCCTTATTCAAGATGAGGAAAAGTTAGTTTTTGTTTTCATCTTTTTTTATAATTAGCCGTCACCGGATAAAGTAGTTTCATTCTAATTTAGCTGTCAAAGACAGATTATTGCTATCCTCCAAAAGATATGTTTCAGCTTTCTTTGAGGTATTTGTAGTTACTTTTGAAAAGCAGGTATCTCTTGCTTCGTACAGTTCCAATGTGCACATATTTCATGGTTTACTTAAATAACACCAGACTCCCAACAACATGTTTCAGATTGCGGTTACATCAGTGTTTTAACTGTGAATAAATGCATAAAGCATAAACTTTGCAGCTGGTTCTTCAGTCCACAAATCACTATGTAAATAACAAATGTGCAGCATCATCAGTAACCTATCGCTTTTTTTAACCATAACTTTTTTTAGCCAAAGACTCTGGTTGGTTTCTGCCTATCCGTTATTCAGCCTAAGTACAGACAGCAAAGCATGTAGTTGTGTTGCCTCCTATCTCTTCGTGATAAACCCACATGACATTATGCAAAAATAGATTGTCGAAAGAGGGAATGAGCTAACAAAGATGAAAGTGCAATGAAGAGATGAAAAATGATAATGCTGTGAGTGAAATTTGAATCAAATGTAAATGGACTTAGAGGAGAAATAGTTGACTGTGGAATGCCGACACTGTAGCTGGTAGAAGTTAGTGAATGTAAGTTCATCAACATAAATGAGGACAGTGGTGTGACAAAAAGGATGAAGAAGTCATAGAGGTAGTGAGGCCAGCAAAAAGCTTCACAGTAATTAAAGGAGCTCTGGGGATATTGCATGATACTGAAAGCACAGAGGATAAAATGTCAGCAGCTGATCCAAAGTTAGGAGTATGATAATTTGCCAAGGCATAGAAAAGATGCTCACTTCATATCATAACTTATACAACTAGAAGAAGGTGGCAAGCACTGTCCAAACTACTCTTGATAATTTTTTTAAATAAATAAAACATTTTAATTCTCAATGTTTCTAATATTTTAAATTACAATATATTAAATAAATTTTAGCTTTATATTTTTTTCATTTCCCTATATATTTATAACCAAGAATAAGAAAATTTTCAGTATGTTGACACAAATCTTTAAAGGTCACAAAACAATCATAATTTTTACCATTATTTATTAAGATAGCTTTACATGGTCATTTTTTTCATTTTTGTTTTTATAGAGTATAAAAATGCAGATTTCTTGCAGGCATATATTGTGTACTGGCTTTCAGTGTACCCATCACCTGAAAAGTGAAAAATGTACACACTCCGTAAGTTTTCAACCCTCGTGCATGGTCATTATTATAGTCTGATTCTGCCATGCAAGTGAGGATTGCCGATAGCTGTGTTCTGACTATGGACAGAACACAAGTTGGCTGAGCTCTGCTCCAGTAAGAGGTTTCCTCATTGTTCCAGGCTTCAGCCCAGATCAGTTCTGCATCTTCTCCTCTTTTGCTGTGTTTACAAGGGTACAGTGAGATTGATGTGACAAAACTACTTCCTTCTGCTTGTTCTCCTGTGCTTGGATTCTTGTCCATGCTTCGTTTATCTGTGGTCACCACTCATTGGTGCATTTATTATAATTATCTGCTTCCTTGACTGGAGCCCATGGGAAGAGACTGGCCTATGGCTATCTCTGTCATCTTTTTATTCCCAGTTCTTAACATCTTGCATAACAAGTCATCAATAAATATTCTTTGAATGAATGTTGAGCATACTATTTTGAGCAAGCACAAGGTCAGTTTACTGTTACTCTTTACAGATCAAGTTCAGTTATAACACCATTAGTAATGATTTTTCAAAAATATGTTTCGCAGAATCATTTATATGAGTTAATCATTTATTGACCTCAGTTAATAGTCAATAAATCTTAACAAACAGCCATGTCAGAGAAATGAGAAATACTGATACACAGAATATTAAAGCTGAAAAGGGATTACATTACTTAAGTTTTTGTTTGGTTTTTATTTTTCGATTGTAAGGATACCTTATACCAAAAAGTACATAAGTAAATAAGAAATGTATTAGAAGGATAGTGCAATTTTTTTTTCAGACTCCAAGAAAGAGTTGAAAAGGGTGGGTAGCTTGGGAAGGGTGTCCATGGGCCATCTCTGAGCCCTTTGACATCAGCAGTTTAACATTCTTCCATCAATATCTTTTTTTTTTTTTTGAAATGGAGTTTCTCTGTTATTGCCCAGGCTGGACTGCAATGGCACGATCTCAGCTCACTGCAACTTCCGCCTCCCAGATTCAAGCAATTCTGCTTCAGCCTCCTGAGTAGCTGGAATTACAGGCATGAACCACCATGCCTGGCCAATTTTGTATTTTTAGTAGAGAAAGGGTTTCTCCATCTTGGTCAGGCTAGTCTGGAACTCCTGACCTCAGGTGATCCGCCCACCTCGGCCTCCCAAAGTGCTGGGATTACAGGCGTGATCCACCGCACCCAGCCAATATCTCTATTCTTAATGGGCCACAGGTCCCGGTTCCCAGCCTTTGTGTCTCTCTGTTCAAATTCTAAATTCCTGGAATCAGAATATCATTAGCCCAGCTATAGCCTGGGAGATGGGGACAAAGAGTCCAATTTGGGCTACTTGGATCTACTACTTTCCTGGAGAAGGTATTATTTTCAAGAGCTAGGCAGATATTTTTGAAAGGTGATTGCTATAGTGTTTTGCTCTAAGGTATATATTCTTTATTCCCATAAATTTTCACTTTGATTAGGAATTGAATAATTGAAAAGCAGTCTTTCTAATTTTTTTATAAATAGGAAAATATTTAAATATTAGCCAAAGAAATTCTCTCCTGAGTGCCTTACCATACCGAAATAAGAAGATCCTTTGGCCTTACCATACCTGAATAATAAGATCTGTGTCATGATACAGATCTTATTATTCAGGTATGGTAAGGCCAACAGATCTAGGAACAATTGGCATTGAAAAAATAGTTACAGTTCCCAGAGCAGGAGGCACAGTGTGCCACCCAGGGCCACGCTGGGAAGCACCACAGTCAGTCAGGAGGCAGAGGGAGTGGGAGGAGATCGCACGCGAGAGCCTCCACTGTGGTTTTCATGGGAAGGCTTGGGTGAGGCAGGGTGAGCAGGGTTAGGCCAAGCTAGTCTGATTAATTTCAAAAAGGTCTGGGACATATTGGTGGTTCTAGTTGTTTGGTACCTGGCCCTAGGGTGATTAGGGTTGGGGAATTGTGGCCTGGAGGGTAAGAACCAGAGGTGGTGGTGGTTGGGGATGGGCTCTGGATTGGTTGATTTGCATATGAAGGGCATGCTCACAGGAGAATTGTGTGATATCTCTAGGGATTAGCAACCCTGAGAAGGGCGGTCCTTCCAGGGTCAGCAAAGAGCCAGAAGTCAAAGCATTGGAAACACAGAAAATAAAAATATACAATTAATACAGCTGTCCACCTTCAATCAGTTTTGTGAGTTTCCATGTGAAATCCAGTTTTGTAAGACCTTCAAATGGCCTAGAAGGCCTTATCATGGTCTAGCCCTCTGCTGTGAACTTGACCTGCTCCCACCCTTTTGTCCTCACACCCTCCCTTCGACCACCCTGGCTCCCTTGCAGTCCTTAGAACACACCAGGGGCTTATAGAACTCTGCCTGGAATGCTTTTCCTTCCAACGTAAACTGGGCTTGCCTTTCTGTTCCCTTCAGGCATGTGCTCACACGTCACCTTCTCAGCGGGACCTATCCTAACTGCCTACTTCCTTCTGCTGCCGGCACCCACTGCTGACCCCCCCTACTCTGCTCTGCTGGGTTTCACGTAGCACCTGTCATTTATTACCATTCTGTATAATGTACTTACTTAATGGTCTATTTATTGTGTGTGCCTCTACCACTGTAATGCAGAGTCTTTATTTTGTTCATCAACATACCGTAAGCAGTTAAAAGCAGTGTTTCTGAAAATTAGTGATAGTTGTTGTAATGCCCAACAAGAGAATTGTTATTCTTACTGTATTAGTCAAAGGTTGAGGCATAATGGTGTCAAGGAAATATAGATTGTTGAGATTCTTGTTTAAAAATCCATAATTCGGCCAGACAGGTGAGAGACAAGAAGTTTTTCACCTTTTTTGACTTCTAGGTTTGGCATATTGAGTTTCTCGTGTTAATACCACAGCTACACCAAGTAAAAGGTTATTGACTTTTTGCACCAACCAGTTTATTCTACCTGATTTTTCTCATTCAGGTTCCCCTGTTAACAGTTTGATAGGAAGGCTTTCGTTATCAAAATCCACAAGGTTGTGTCCTTCATTTTTCTTGGGAGAGCCACCTCCCGTTTCTTCCTGGAAGGAACTCTGTGGCTGGAAATGTTAGGAGCTTCCTGGGCTGCAGAAGGACAGACCCTGGTCAGCCCAGAGTGCTCTTAAAAAATGGCATATATAATATATCCAGATACTTATTGATATTAAGAAATTATTGGGGAGGTTTAGGTATGAAATGATATTGTGGTTTTGTTCTTTTTAAAAAATCTTTATCTTTCACAAATGCATATGGATGACATAAAATAGCTGGATTAGCCACAATCTGTTGTAAGAGCTAGGAAAATGGGTAGGGATAGAGATGAACCCACATTGGCTAGGAGTTGGTTATTGCTGAAGCCGGGTAAGGAGTACATGAGTTTCATTATATTATTGTTTCTGCTTTTCTATATACTTTCAATTTTCAATTAATAAAAGTATTTTTCAGCTGGGCACGGTGGTGCATGCCTGTAATCCCAGTACTTTGGGAGGTCGAGGTGGGCAGATCATGAGGTCAGGAGTCCGAGACCAGTCTGGCCAACATGGCGAAACCCTGTCTCTACTAAAAAAATACAAAAATTAGGCAGGTGTGGTGGTGGGCGCCTGTAATCCCAGCTACTCGGGAGGCTGAGGCAGGAGAATCACTTGACCCTGGAAGGCAGAGGTTGCAGTGAGCCGAGATCGTGCCATTGCGCTCTAGCCTTGGTGACAAGAGCAAGACTCTGTCTCAAAAAAAAGAAAAAAAAAGTAGTTTTCAAATGTAATGATTGGACAATTTGGCTTGTTTCTGATTTTAAATGAAACACGTTTGATATTTCACCATGATGAATATATTGACTATTGACTCAAAAGCTCTTCATGTTGAGAAACTACCCTTCTGTTTCTAATTGTTTAAACCAGACGTGGGTGCAGAAGAGTATTGAGTGCCTTAACAATATCTTGAGATTATTATAGGTTTTTCTTATTAGATCTATTGCTGGGAGGTGATCTTACATCTTATTCACAGTAAAGCCCTCTCGCATTTCTCAGAAGACCCCACAAGTAGTTGTTTTTTCATTTCTCAAATATTTACTGAACAGCTAGGAAGTGCCAGGCTAGTGCTGGGCATGGGGGGTACAAGCAGGGAACAAGCCAGGCCGAGCCTTTACTCTCCTGAAGCTTACTTCTCTAGTGAGAGAGATGGACCATAAATACATAAATGAGCTCAGGTGGTGGTAGGGCAGTCTGGGTCTTTCTGGCTGGCAGGGAATCTGTGTTCCTGGACCCAGGCGATGATGAGGGAGGAACTGTGTAAAGTGTTGCTGCCTTCTTTCCTGTGGGCAAAATTGCTTCTCAATGAGGCAGTTCATCAATAGAAGCACATTTCCCTCAACTTAACTCCATCAACTTTACATTTCATGATCATTCTTTCCAGATTTTGGCAAAGATTGGATGTTAAAATTCATTTTTGAGGTTGTTTTGAGTTCCCTTACTTCCTTATGTCGATAGGTATTTTAGTGCTAAGTTCAAAGAGGTGGCCTCCAGAGACTTAAAGGCAAATACCACTTGCAACTGGAATCAAATATATGTACTGTAAATGTAAACCATAATCTAACCTGTGTTAACTATCTCATTAATAATTTTACTTCTTATTTAAAACCAAACTAATTAGGAAATTAGAAATACTTGTAATTGCAGTGAGTCACAATCACCACCAGAGTGAATGGGCACCTTCTCTGTGCTTATTCAGTTCTCAGAACTAACTTATGTGGCACTGTTCTTTCACTCTTACAGCCAAGAAACTATAGGCCAAAGAGGTGAAATACCTTGTTCAAAGACCACTGTAACCAACTGGAGGAGCTGGGATTTGAACCCTGGTAGCTTCCCTCCAGAGGCCCCATTTTAAACCAGTATACCATAGGCCTGGTCTTTTGGTTGTTTTGGGGGGATTGTTTTTGCTTTTATTTTAGACAGGGTCTCACTCTGTTGCCCAGGCTGGAGTGCAGTGGTGCAATCATGGTTCACTGCAGCCTCTACCTCTCAGGCTCAAGCAATCTTTTCATCTCAGCCTCCTGAGTAGTGGAGACCACAGGAATGTGCTACTATGCCTGGCTACTTTTTTTGTATTTTTTGTAGAGGCGGGGTTTTGCCGTGTTGCCCTGACTGGTCTCAAACACCTGGGCTTAAGTAGTCCACTGCCTCAGCCTCTCAAAGAGCTGGGATTACAGGCATGAGCCACTGCACCTGGCCAATAGGCTTGTTTTTAATAGTCTCTATGGATGATGATTTATTTCAAGATGCTCTTTTTGTTGTTTTCAGGTTTTGCTGATCTTTGCAAAGGAAGATAGTCAGAGCGACGGCTTCTGGTGGGCCTGTGACAGAGCTGGTTATAGATGCAATATTGCTCGGACTCCAGAGTCAGCCCTTGAATGCTTTCTTGATAAGCATCATGAAATTATTGTAATTGATCATAGACAAACTCAGAACTTCGATGCAGAAGCGGTGTGCAGGTACCTTCTCTAATTTAATATGCTGAGCAAATGTTCGCTTAACAGCTTAAAATTAATTTCATTTACAGATATCTTTAATTTATTTCAAATATTTTTAAAATATGTGTTGATGTTTTTAAGCAGTGTATACAAATGTCTGTGGTGAAAGCTATAGCTCCTTCCTGTAGATTTCTCTCTCCTCTTCTACTTTTCCACATTTGAGTGGTACTAAATTTAGAGGTGTGAGCTGGGCTACCCTGATAACTTCAGGGTATTCCCCCCACCCTGTGTATTGCTCATAAAAAAAATTAAAATTCACACAGTTCTCATTACACAGATACGGTTTGGATTTAAACTAGCTATTTTAATCTTCATTATTCTCTCCCAAAATGAACATCGGAAATGTGTGAAATATAAATTTTTTCCTGCCTGACACAGATGGGTAGATCCCACAGCAGGCTTCCCAGTCATGGAGTGAAGGCAGCCACTTTGCAGCAGTAGAAAATCTTCCAGGGACCCAAACCCCCTGCTTGTTTATAGAAATGCTTGCACTCTGGGGAGGAAACACAGGCCTGTTCATAAATAAATGCTCAGTCATAAGAGTTAGCTCTGGATGAACTGATTCATTTAGCAGAAGTGGAATGCTTTGAAGCTAGATGGAAGAGGTCACTAATTAAATGCTAGACCAAGACAGAGTCCAATTGCATGGGGAGCTGGAATTTTCTTGAATGTTAGTAAGTGAAATAAAAGGTGGGAAAATGGCTTTTTAGAACCTTGGTACCCTGAGAAGAAATTAGTGGATTAAGAGAAGTTTCTTATCACAGACATCATCTTGCTGTTCTTTGATGATTTTCAGTTTCCCAAAGAAGAATTTTTCTTAAGCATCTGTTTTAGAAATGTTTTAATGGCTTCAAATAATCTCATCTTTCTGCATAAAAATGTTTTTCTATTTAATAGTGTATATAAATATACATAGAGTATATCATAAAATATCTGGATGCTATTTTTAGTATTAGGAAATATTTTTGATGATTTTATAGTAGAATTGGGTCTTGTAAAACTAAGTATTTCTGATTTTTCTTGGCCTTCACTTACTTTTCTTAGGTAGTTTTATGGTAGAAATATCACACTTCTTTGTTCCTACATACAATGACTTAAGAGAAGCTTTACTTATAAAGAAAAAATCAACAGGAAGAAATCTTTTAATTCAGGCAAAGGCCCAGTTTAGCAGATAAACTTTACATTTTTCTTTGAATATAAAGAAATAGAGTTTTATTTCCTACCAAATGTATTTCTGTGTTAGCTGCTCAGAAAACCAATAGAGGTCTATACAGTTTAGAAGTCAGATGGACGTATCTGTCAGTGTGTTTCCCGACCATTATTGGTCATGTTGAGGGTGGCCAGATTCCAAATGCTTGACTCCCAACACACATTCCCTAAGGGGATGGGTAGGTGACATGCCCCTGGCAGATGTGCATTCTTTGTTGTCATCTGTGGCGCTAGATCCCTCACCTTTGAGCTAGGATTGGACCTTAGCCTAACATGCGTCCTTGAGCCTCAGCCCCACCTTCCCCTTAGTCCTCTCATCCAGGAAGAGGCCTAGGTCTCTCTTACCATACCAGTTCCTTTGGAGAGACGAGAGAAAAGAGACAAGCAGCAGGAAGCAACCCAAAAGATGGAAGCCAGTCCCAAAAGAAACCAAGAGAGTATGTGCTCCAGCCCAGTTATGCTTATTACATGTTTTAGCCTCTTGCCTAAAACCCACACCTTAGTATATAGCCCAGCAGTGTGCCCATGACACCTACTGGGGTGAGAAAGACTGAATGAAGGTGGGAAGTACTTAGAGTTTCCCTAGAGATCGGAACATGCCTCTAAAACACTATGTATTTTTTCATTAGGTGCTAACTGGTATTTCCACTGAGTATCCATCCAGTAGGCTCTTGAGTATAAAATAAGTGTAGCTTCACCTTAGCAGGACCTGCCCTACAGGGTGGCTGAGTGGGAAGTAGCCTGTGCTGGCATTGGAGAGATATTGACTTATGCCTCCTGCCCCATTGTGAGTTAATAGCATTTTCTTCAAAAGATCTCTTTAAAATACCATTTATCCACAGAGGAAACTTCACTTCCTGGGAATATGACAGCCGATCATTTCCTGTAGCCTTCCTCCCACATAGTGTGAGGGCTCGAGGAACAGGACATGGAGAAGGTGCATTTTTTGAGAAAGGTCAGAAAATGTTGGAGTTGAAGAGGATGAAGCAATACGAGCCGACTGTCCCTTGGGGAGTGGTAGTTCAAACACATTAAAGTAGAGGGGAGCAGAAATGCCCACAGCCAGAGAGAAAAACAAATGCATGTTGTTTCACAAATTACTCAGGAGTAATTCTGTTCTTGGAGATGATGGTTCCCTTCCAAGATATCTCAGCATAAGCAGAGGCCAGACCAGGAGAATAGGTCAAAGGAAGCATGCTGGTTCGCACTGAGATTCAAGTGTGTGGGCCTTTATTAAAAGTTTGTCCAATTTACAACCCCCTGACCAGAACAGTGCAGAATCTGGGCTGTAGCATGGCACAGCAGAGAAGATTCATGGACCTCAAAATTCTATGTCCTGATTATTTTGGCCCTGTTTAACTCCTAGGGAATAAACTAACTATATCCAGGTGGTCCCAGTACAACAAACATTATACAGTGACAGGTACCATATTGCAACATTTCTCAGCTCCAGCTGATGATCAAGTTGTTTAAAGTATTTAAGCACAAACTACAGTAGGACTGAAAAATTGAGGTGGCTCTTTGTACCATCTTTAATTGGCTTTAACCGGCATTTGTACATCCCGCTGCCAGCGAGTGTTTTAATTTTTATCATAAGGTCGACTTTCTGAACTATCTGCTCTTTTAAAAGAAAAAAGATTAAACCCAATTGGCTCCCCCAGGTACATACTGATAAGAAGAGGATTGTAGGACTGCCAATTTATTTTTATTTTGAAGAGTGGAGTTTCAATTTTAAAAAATGGAATTTAAGTGGAATTTGCCAATTTTTTTAAGTGGAAAATTGGCAGGTCTGACCTATTGGATAATTGCCTGGGAGTTAAGAGAAAAAAAATTTTTTAACGAAATGAAGAGATTGTCCTAATCCACAAGGGCATCTTTCTTTGTTGTCTTCTGTGTGTTTTGAGACGTTTTCTTTAGAGAAAGATTTGATGTTGTGTCATTTTCAATGTGAAGAAGTTCCGCATTCATTTAATGTAACAAAGTCCAGATCACCTTGTTTGACTTGGAGGCTTCTCATTGCAGGTCGATCCGGGCCACAAATCCCTCCGAGCACACGGTGATCCTCGCAGTGGTTTCACGAGTGTAAGTGCACCTCCCATTCCCAGCTGGAAGGAGTACTGTTCGTTCTGAAATGTCTGTCAGATGTAATCTGGTTTTTGAGCTGTCTAAGCAATGGGCGCGTCTTGGGTCCTAGAACACCAGCCTTAGATCTTGATCTTGCTTTGGGGGTTTTGTTTGTTTCACAAGTTCCTGGAAATATTTAGGTTTTTCTCTGTATCTTATGTAATTGCCTTTAGCACATAGTCATACACCTCAGGGAGAAAGTTTACTCATTATATGCCAGAAATGAATGGAAAATTTGAGGAGGAGGTGGTCTGGAGAAAACATTGTTCCAGTTTATCTTTTTTTCTTTGAAGAAAAGAGATGGGGATATGCTTGTTTTTCATTTAAGAAGAAACACGTTTTTTTTTTTTTTTTTTTTTTTTTCATGTTCAAGCATGATAATAAAAGGGCACTAAATCCACAAGACAAGGGTTGTAAAGTTGATGCTGGGACCGTTACGTGGCTAGAGGCAGGACAGTAGAGTTTATCCAATGCTGGGCGGCAAAGAAAAGGGATTGTGCTGTAGGTACAATGAAACTGTAGGATGAGCGACTGCTCTGCTGGGTTTATCGTCTGATGTGGCCAGCACTCAAAGTAAAAGAGCCAGCAGGAAGAAAAGTTGTCTGTACAAACTACAGTGGTGGGAATGTTGGCAGGTAACAAAATTTGTTGTAGTCTTTTTTTTTTTTGAGACGGAGTCTCACTCTGTCGCCCAGGCTGGAGTGCAGCAGCGCGATCTCGGCTCACTGCAAGCTCCGCCTCCCGGGTTCACGCCATTCTCCTGCCTCAGCCTCCCGAGTAGCTGGGACTACAGGTGCCCGTCACCACGCCCGGCTAATTTTTTTGTATTTTTAGTAGAGATGGGGTTTCACCGTGTTAGCCAGGACGGTCTTGATCCCCTGACCTCGTGATCTGCTGGCCTTGGCCTCCCAAAGTGCTGGGATTACAGGTGTGAGCCACCACGCCCGGCCTGTTGTAGTCTTTTAATGGCTGTATTTAGCTTCGGAGAGAATAAGAACTTCATTAGGGCCTAGGACCTGTTGGACTTGGCCTCATTATGGCATTTGGCACAAATTCTGTGACAAAGGCCAGGAAAGTCTGGCCCAGGGGACTTGAAATGCCTCATTCCAAAGCCATGTGAATACAGCAGGAAATCATGGCTTCAAAGTCATACCCTTACTGAAGACTCCTACTTACCTGCTACTCCTTGAGTGTCTTCCTAGGAGCTCTGTCTTCTCACTTTGTTTGATACCCACCACGGGATGTGGTCCAGAGAAAGTAAAGACATTGTCCTCACTGGTTTGTTACACCTCTCCATCCTGGTGGGAGATTAAGATTCCACAGGGAATGAATGAGGGGAACTGAGACATAAGATGAGCCTCCTTCAACCCTCCTTTTCACATTTATCTTCTGGACACTCAGAGATCTGAATGAGGTTATAGAGGCTTGGACATCAATACCAGAAATGTTCAAGGCCACACAGCATTTTTCCCAAGCCTGGCTTATTACGCGGGTCCAAGAACAAAACACTCTTGTTTTTCCAACTCGTATGGCAAAAAGGTTTGCTAGTCCTTGACAAAATAATGGTTGACTGACTATGGCTTATTTGTTATGATTGTCACCGACTTTTCCTGGTTTTATTGTAAAATATTTCGTATAGAGAGAGTGGTAATAAAATGAATGTGTGTGTCTATGTCACCAGCTTAAGAAATAAAACATTATTAATACCCTTGGAACCATTTTGTGGCCTTCTTAACAGTCAGAGAAGATAGAACTTGGAGTTCCAGAAGAAAAACAAAGTGGGTAAAATAGCTTTTCCCTTAGGGCAGGAATCAACTATGGGTAATGCCACAAGTCAGCACTGGGACTTCTGTTCCTGTTTGCTATCTGCGTTTCCACCCAATCCCTTTTATTCCATTTTTCTTCCCTGGTTCTTAGGGTATGTCCCCCATGTTACTTGCTGGCTGTCTCAGACCCTGTTTCTCTATTTCGGTGATAGGGAGCCCAGCGATGGCATGTCTTCATGACAAGGCAATCCATATCCCACCTTGTACTCAAACTGAAGTCCTGAGACTCAGCGGTAGGCTCACTATAGCAAACCCTCTTGTGAAATGAGTGGCAATTATCCATTTTTGTTTTCTCTCCTTCCCTTCTAACTGTGTGTTCCTGCTGATACTTCTCTCCCATTTGGCTTGGGGGTCCTACAGCCTGGACTGCTGACTGTCTTCCTCATGTTGAGGGTTGGACCCAGCTCAGTTTTGGTGTGGGAGTCATACTTCCAGATGGTTTGGGGACAATGGTCTCAGAATGAACAGTGCACCTAACGTCCCTTTATGGGACTGCTCCCATACATGTGGCTCAACCCCAAAGGGCAGCTGAATTGGAAAGGGCCACTCATGTATGCTGAGGGTGATACCTCCAGGTACGCTGCTGGAGCTTTCTCTACTGTTTTTGTTCTTTTTGCATCTGGAAGGTAGATGTGGGGTCTGTATCCTTGAAGGCAGGTGTGCCCCGTGGGCATGTGCTCGTCAGGAAGCCACTTTTGGAGCTAACGCTGTGTGGCCTCATTGCTCTCTCTCCATGTTTCAGTGTGAGGAATCCTGGTTTGTATCTGCTGAGTGACCACATTTTCTGCTTTGCTGCAGATCGGATGACCATGAAGAGGCGTCAGTCCTTCCTCTTCTCCATGCAGGCTTCAACAGGGTATGTACAAGATGTCCAGCATCTCTCTCAGGTGCGGGTACCTTAACCCCTGACTCTCCCATAACAGGAAGGCAAAGCCGCCACGGAGAACTGTTAAGGAAATGAAGCCCCAGGACTGTTGGGGAAAGGAAGAGACTGTGTTCTCATGGGAGAGTAACGAGCAGCTGCCAGTCGAGCTCTTTGCCTTTTTTGCTCTCTGGATTTTCTCCATATATCTTAGCAATAGATATACAATGACATAAAAACCCATCTTATTATATCAGATTAAAATTCTGTCGTCCCAAAGTAATCTTATTTAAATCAGTACAGTCAATTCGATTCAATATGTGTGTGATTATATATAGATACATCCACCAAATTGGCACCCAAGACTCTGTTCATCAGGGCTGGCCAGAGTTTATACCCTAGGGACAAGCCCATGATGACTGTAGCACCCTGTAAACTCCTGGTTGAAACCATTAGCATCAGCAAAGAAAAATTCTTTGAGTGACAAACTACACAAATAACACTGAGATTCCACTTGAAGATTAAGAATTTCTCCAAGGAAACTCACTAACAAACTAAATAACCAAGCTCACCCAGCATCTCAGGGTAGAAATTAGATTGGAGGCAAGGCTGTGTGCATGCAAATGGAAAAGAACTGATGGAATGGACTTAGAAGAAAGGGAAGAAAGGGAAGAGGAAAAAGATCATCAAAACATGAATGTTTAAAAGAACTATATTCCCTAATATTAAAAGAAAACAAGTCCTTATAGAGAAATTGTAGAAGACCTTACTTCATATTTTAATTTTTTAAAATAACAAATATATATATTACTCCTACGTAAAGAATAAAAGGTTTCCCTTAGGAGAATAATAGGATAGAAGACCATGGTTTACTTATACAGCTTTTGCTGATCATCTAAACACAAGTAATCCTATAGCATCCTGTGACCTCCTGGCTTAAACTATAAGCATCATGAACAACACTGATATTCAACTTGAAGATTGAGATTGGTTACTCCAAAGAGACTTACCAACAAACTAAGTGATTAGGCATACCCAATATCTCAAAATCTTTTGGTAAGAGTAATCTGAATCCCGGCCGGGCACAGTGGCTCACGCCTGTAATCCCAGCACTTTGGGAGACCAAGGCAGGCAGATCACCTGAGGTTGGGAGTTCGAGACCAGCCTGACTAACATGGAGAAACCCCATCTCCACTAAAAATACAAAATTAGCCTGGCGTGGTGGCGCATGCCTATAATCCCAGCTATTCGGGAGGCTGAGGCAGGAGAATCGCTTGAACCCGCGAGGTGGAGGTTGCAGTGAGCCGAGATGGCGCCATTGCACTCCAGCCTGGGCAACAACAGCGAAACTCCGTCTCAAAAAAAAAAAAAAAAAAGTAATCTGAATCCCAAGTAGATGGAGTGATATATTCTTTAAAAAATAGGGTACTGCCTGTGCCTTGTGAATTATGAAAATCCTCTGTGTGCTTTAAGTAATGGTACTTTGCTACTCCGGGCTTAAAAATATATATATTCTTCTTAGTTGTCTTAGTTGTAGACCACAGAGAAGCAAAAACTACCTTTGTGATGCAGTTGTTTTGTGCTTTGGTATGCTTCAGTGTGGAAGTCACAGTGCTGTAGAGAAGATTCAAGGTAGTCTAGTGGCTCACGATGTGTGATCGAAATGAATGTTTCCAGCTAGCAATATTTTTCACGCTCCTAACACTTTTTCCTCTTGTCTGTTATCTCTTCTCGCAAAGGTTGGCGTTTGGTTCTGAAAGCTATTCTTAGGTGCTATATCTTAATGAGAATGCATGAGACAATGCTTCTGAGTTTTGGAATGAAGAGTTGCAAAAGAAAACTCAGCAAAGAAGCCATGTGGTTGAGACAGATTTTCTTTACTCATTTTCTAAGAAATAGCTCTAAAATTATTCACAGGCTTCATAGAACTTCTGTGAAATATTGACCCCCTGACTTCACCCCATTCCAATGTTGTCCTTTTCAAGTTTGAGTTGGGACCTCATGGAGTGTGAGGACGTAGATTTTCCTCATTACCTGGGGGATGATTGGAGAATGGCGATGACACACTGTGAGTTTTATCGATTAGGGACCCATGTACATGCTGTTGAGTGTCCTTTTGGAATTCTACCTTTAGTTCAGTGATACTCCCTCAAACTGGTTTAGAATTGCTGCCATTTGAAGCGATGGCATCTTGTCTGGAAGGCTGAGGTTGCACATCTGCTCAGTTTGGAGAAATAACTGGCGCTCTTTGGGTGCAAATGCTATTGAGAACATTTAACCAAAGTTCCATTGTTTCCTTCTTACACATTTTATAACCTGTCCATGGTGCTCTGGAAGGCTTCACTTCCCACTATCCAGACGTGTTACTGTGTTTTGCAGTCAGCCTCAGTGAATAAGCCTTTGGCGAAGGGGCATTAACGGCAGTAGCTGTCAGAGACCACCTGGTGTTCTTCAGTGCTGACCCTGATAGAGGCCATTTGCTGGTTAGGTCAGGGTGCCCCCAGTAGCTCGGGCTCATTCCAGGAGAAGCGCGCTGCACCTCCAACAGCTCTCCTGGCGTTACTGTGGCACACCATTGGCTGAGACTGATCTTCAGGTGGTGGTTCTCCTTTTTTGGGTAAAATCCTGTCTTTCACAACTCTCTGCCCAAGCACCTTTTCAAATATGCCGGTTATCCTTGCCTTCTGTGAGGTTGTTTCCCATCACCAAGCTGTTTTGATTGTATTAGATCATCTGCTTTAACTCACCCCTGGGTTGCTAGCTAATTGGCTGGTGCTTCAGTCTGCGGTCCCTGAGTGGGGATCTAGGAACAAATTGTGCCATCACATATCCCACAACAACTCCCCTTGAAGGCTCTGGAGCTGTGTGTAAGCAGTCAACTATATAGATGCTCAGTCCACGCTGAGCCTTTTAGAAACCAGCATCTTAGCAAAGGACGGTTGCAGCTGTTTTTATATCAACTTTATGTGCCTCTTTTTCTATTTGCAAAAATGTTTGTTCAGTTTAACAAGTGTTTATGGAGTTCTGCCTCTGTGCAATGTGCTAGGCATGCCGGGGGCACAACTGTAGGGACACGGTTCTCTGCGGAGAGGCCTTCTGTGGAGTAGGAAGTGGGGAGCTACGATTTATTGTCAGGCCCAGTTCCCAGTGATTTACTTAATCCTCCTGTACATATGAGGGAGTTGATATTTTCTCCATTTTTGCAGAGGAGGAAACAGGCTCAAAACAACTAAACTTGCCAGAGCTCACACTCATGACAAAGTCCAGAAGCAAATGCATGTTGTTTAACTCCAAACTCTATATTGGGTCCACTAAAGTTAGATTTCCCAAGCTAGTGCTTCACAGAACACTACTGTACCAAAAGCTATTAATAGGTGGTCCGTGAAAAAAGGCTTCTATGGTCAAATAAGTTTAGGGAATCAGTGAAAACTCAGTTGCCCCTCCTCCCACACCTGAGAATTCACAGAGCACTTTTGCAACATTGCACATTAGCATTTTAAATGCTCTGAGATATCCTGTAGTAAACAAACCTGCTAACTTTGTGTATCCCAACATTTTCTTTCCATTTTTTGCAAAAACGAATCCATGTTTGTTATAGAGAATACAGATAAGCTAAAAATTAAAATTATTTATGCCACTAGCCTTTCAGATTTATTCCTAGGCAGAAATAGAAATGACTGTGTATTATTTACAAAACAGTGTCATGATATACATACATATCTTTCTATGTTATGCCAGCATTTTCAAACGTGTGTTATCATGGTTTTTTCATGTTTTTACAAAACATCAGCTAACAACCCCCTGAGTTCTGTTATAGGCTGATATATAGCTTTTATCCATCTAAAAGCTCAAATGGAATCTAACCATGTTTAACTTTGCTCTGTAAATCAAAGAGAAAGTGTTTCCCTTCTGTGTATGTTTATGGCTTCCTCTCTTTCCTTAGCCCTTCCCAGTGTCCACGTAAGAATAGTGGAGGACCAGAGGCCCAGGGAAAGCCAGAGAGAGGCCAACCACTCCAGATATGTGGAGCCATCCACTTCAGTGTATATGTGGGGGTGTGTGTGAGAGAGAGAGGGAGAGCGGGGGTGGCGGGGGGAGAGGGAGAGAGAGAAGAGAGAGAGAAAGGAAGGAGTGAGGAGAGGGATTGATTTTTTTCTCTGGCCAACTTGGGTGAAGGAAATCTAAGAAACACATCTTTCAGCAGGATCTAGTATTCTCCTTCTCCACCTATATAGCTACCTGAGAAGCAAAAGAATGTGACTGGTAGTTTGGAATACTTTGGAATTCTGCTTATCTTTCTACTTAGTTTGCCAGCCATATGCTTGGAAAGGCTTGCAGGATGTGTTTTTTTTTAATCAATTAAAATGCAAAACATTTCCCCTTTCCTAAGTAGAATTGTCCTTAAATCTCTTCCCTTACTATTTTTTACTTGCTTTTTTTTTTCTGATTTCATTATTTCTCATTAAGTATTGACGTGATCATGTCAGAGAAGTGCTCAGTTTCCTATATACCCTACACTGAATCATGTAGCATATATGAGAAATGTAAACCAAATTACTTTGGGATTAAGTGAAAAAGGGCCTACTCCTCTTTCAACGTGGGATTTGAGCAGCTCATACCTAGCATAAATGGGTGCTTCGTGGGTCTTTGATGAAGGACAATGTGTGCTGCATTTTCTTCTGCATTATTATTTGCTTATCTATCTGTTCATTCATTCACTACGTTTATTTATAAATACATGAAAGCTTTTTTTTCCATTGAGATGAAACTAAAATTAGCCATTTTAAAGTGAACAATTCAGTGGCATTTAGCACATACACAGTATTGTACAATCACCACCTCTGTCTAGAGACCCTGTTGCAAAACAAACAAAAAAAGCCATTTTCATCATCCCCAAATGTGTTCCCATTAAGCAGTCACTCCTATTCCTCCTCCCCACAGCCCTGGCAACCACCAGTCTGCATTCTGACTCAATCAATTGACCTATTCTCGATATTTCATATACATGGAATCATACCATATGTGAATTTTTCTGTCTGGATTCTTTCACTTAATACTTTTTTCAGGTTCATACATGTTGTTGCATGTATCAGTATTTTATTCCCATTTTATGGTCAAGTAATAATCCATTCTATGTATAGACCACAATTTGTTTATCTGTTCAAATGTTGAACATTTGGGCAGTTTCTGCCTTTTGGCTATGGTGAATAATGCTGCTATGAACACACATGTGCAAGTATTTATTTGAGTACTTGTTTTCGGTTCTTTTGAGTATATACCTGGAAGTGGAATTGCTGGATCATATGAGAATTCTGTGTTTAACTTTTCCCCTGCATTAGGCACTCAGAAAATTAGGAAGGAAGTAAAGAGTAGGCTCTCCCTTCCAAAGAGATCATTGATAATGTGCTGCACACTGAACATGCTGAGTGCTGGGTTTTAGATGATTCTATTAGTGCAATATGAAGCAAAATGTTTCAGTAATTTACATGGCTGGGCAGGCATTCTGTGCCCTAGAGTGTTCATAATATAGTTTATTCTACCTTTGTTATGAAGGAAGTGAAGTGTATAGTATTACTTGCTCTGTTGTTTCTCATACATTTAAACAAGCACTTTGAACACCTTGACAACTGTTTCATCTCATCTTACTTACTAATTGTCTTATATAACGGAGTTACCTGGGGGTAGGAACAACTGTTAAGTTTCTCTGTTTGGCTCTCAGAGAAGTAACTATATATGTCTTATGTATTGTCTTTGCTTTCTTTTCAGAGATTTATGGAGAATAGCAGCATAATTGCTTGCTATAATGAACTGATTCAAATAGAACATGGGGAAGTTCGCTCCCAGTTCAAATTACGGTATGTAGCAAAATGAGACAGTAACATGAGGTTAACAATTCTTTAGAAAATCTTATCTGTCAACAGGCTGATGTTCATGGGTTCATAGCTGAATCCTAGGGATTTTGAAGCTTTTAAACAGGCAATGAATGGCAGCTGGCCAACAGCAGTATCTTAGCCAGAAGGCCCGTTATATAAAGAAATAAATTGGAAACATTTCTTCTTTTGACAGTATTTTCCACTATTTACAGAATTTTAAAATTGTAACCTGGGAAAATGTTTAATTTTTGCACAATTAGATGGAGATTGGGAATAGCCTTGAGGATTATTTTCTACATCCTACTTTCAATATTTATAAATTTTTACTTGGATTGTTACGCATAGGGGTAAACTAATGGCGATATTTATCATGCTAACCATAATAATTGCTAAGTAACCACAATAGCAATTTTATTAAGTCTGTTTGTGGCGTCAATATGCATGAAGTAGCTTTAAGAAACCAGTTTTAAGTCTCTTTACAAGCATGTAGTGTTTTAAGATCTGGCTTGTCACTGGTGCTCAGTTCCAGGGATGGGATTCTCTGGGTGTCTGGCTGCTGGCTAGAATGCTGGGCTGGGGGATGTTCTGCTCCTGGACCCTCTGAGGAATATCAGGGTCCTAGCTCCTGCCTGGTTTTGCTCTGGCTCCACTCTGGCAGGGTTTTTGGACCCTGATGTTTTCCTCCCTTCTCAGTCAGGGAGCAGGGAAAGGAGGAGGCTCTTCTCCACCCATGGGCCACTGCGGGGCCCAGTCCCCAGGAAATTCAGGCTGTGGGATGCCAGAAAAGTCTGTAGCATGGCTTCTCTCTCTGGCTGACTGAGAAGTCATGGATAGTTTGAGGCTCAATACAAAATAAGTAGGAGAGCATCCTATTATAGTGATTATATGCCTTATCTTGATTACTTATTGTCATTCAAAGATGACAAAACCCTTTTCAAACTTAATTATCCTCTGTCCCGGGGAGGCAAAATGAATTGACATAAACCTAGAGAAGCAGTTTCCCCTGGGGTGCACCCTGGTCAGGGGAGTCACTTTTTGGTGGGTAGAGTGCTCTAAGAAATAAAGTGTGGGATAAACAGTCACTTCCTTAGATAGAAAAGTATTAAAAAAAGAATCTCAAACCAGTGGGAAATCAGATATTTTGGGAATTCAGGTATTTTTTAACAGCCCTTGGTAAGAAATATTGCCAAAGACTTTTTGAACGTATAAGTAAACTAGATCCCTTGGTTTATTTTTATGTATATGTTAGCTTCAGAGCACTTCATAGAATTTTTCTAGAAACCCACGTTGCCTCTACTCCATAATTTATGCCTTTTAATAATGTAGATTAATTGTTATTATTCCTGGTGATCTCTACTGTTTTTAATTGAAGGTTAAAAGACTCAGCACTTTTATTTTAGATGTTTACACAGTAAATATAATTAGAAAGAGGGGGGTTTTATTGTGGTTTAATTCTTCAGCTGTGTATTACCCACAATAAAAAATGAACAGCGCAACACTTCATTGCTTTGATACGCAATTCCATTATTTGATTTTAAATAAGTTTCTGTTTTTTTAGGCAACATTACATGTGATGGCATATGTGAGTTGCCAGGAGATGCCCTAATACAGATTCTGCAGTGCACATGGGGCACTGGAGGGCTGTCCCAGGAATGTTAGGGGCACCTTGTCCATGATGAACAGGGCAAAAGCAGGCCTGGAAATTTGAAGTAAATATCCCCAGCCAACAAGAGCATAAAGAAAAGCCTTCAGGTTATTGTACTGATGAAATCTGTTTAGAGCCAGGGCACCAAAGACTTTTTAAGATCTTATCAGATTCAGAACTTTGCAGGTTTCTAAGTACCTACCATTATGTAAGTACTATACTTCTGACCCCTCACTTACTGGAACTGGTTGGGGGCATTGGACCCATTGTTGAGGTCATAATGAAAAGGCTCAAGTTCTTAATACAAATCAGTGTGAAACTGGTGAATGGACCTGACCCAGGAAGGTAGTGGCCCCAGGAAAGAAGGTTTGCCTGGCACATGGATTATCTTGCCTTCTGCACAAGCTTCAGCTGTTGCTTTTTGGTGGGTTCTGCCTCAACCTTATTCAAGTTATTGCCCTTTTGGGTGTGTGTGTGAACATGTGCGTGATTTTATGTGCATATTCCCAGGTATACTATATCTAGGCCCAGCAGATGGAGGCAGTGACCCATGCCATGGCCCCTCCCCAGCTCCTTAGGGCACTTAGGGACGTCTAGCACATATACCTGCACTCCAAGGCAGGCAAGCACCTCTATCATTTGTTGCAGACTGGGAAAATGAGGCTCTTTATTATACAATGCTAGAATAATTATAGTCTAATTATATAATACTTTCCCCTACAATTCCGCCCCCAGCTGCAGCTAAATATGTAGCATTACTGTCATTCTGCAAGGACAGTCTGTACTGCAGGATGATGGTGAATGTTGAAGGTAGACACCTCTGTCCGGGTCCCGTGTCTAGTGACCATATTTACTTAACCAGGAAACAAAAAGGATCACCTGATGTGATCAAATAGAAAATGTAGTCTAATTTTAAGATTCTATTCTATAAAATAACTTTTAAAGATATGAGAACTAAATCACGTATCTGTATGCCTTTGATTAATTACTGTGTTGAATAGAAGAATTTATGAAATGGAGAGTGTCTAGGATAATCTAAATTAAATGATGACTATCTCTTCTGATGTTCTTACACCTCTTTATCATGAAAAGATCTATTTTATCTAAAATAAAGATAATTATTTAGATACTTAGCAGGAGTTTGGGCTGATCGATACATACTAATGCAGTACCAGCTATTGTTTGATTCATTAGTCAGTCTAGAAGTTACATCCAAGTCATTATGTTTATTTCACTCCAAATCTTAAGACAGTAGCAATCCTCAGTTTTAGAAAGAATCAAAATTTTTGATGGACAAAACTGTATTCTGTGGAACACCACATCTCTCAGTATTAACAGACATTTATAGAGCACTCTATTCTCAAATGAGCTCTGCGTGATAGCTATTGTGTTACAGGGGTGGAAACTGAGCTGTGAAGGCTTAAAATAACCAGTCGCTATTGCTTTATTGCCCAGTAATGAGTGCTAACAAGTAGCTAAGTCATGATCCTCTTACCTCTTCCACTCCCTGCTCCCAACTCATCCCAGACTCCTACTGGGATGTGGACTTGTGTTCAGAATCTTTTCCCTACAAGCCACCACCTTGCCCAGTCCTACCCTTGTTCCAGGCAGCCTCAGAGTGTGTGTGTGTGTGTGTGCGCACGTGTGTGTGTGTGTGTTGGTGGAGTCTAGATAGAGCACTTTTGGAAGAGACACAGGAGATAATGTAACCCAACACCCCGACTGACAGAGGAAAACACTGAGAACCTTCACAGCTACTCAGCATGTTGGTGACTGTGGTGGAGTAGAATCCAGGCATCCTGCTTTTTCAGTCTGGTGCACTTTCCACTCAGCGTAGTACTACATTATTTATAGACTTTATACCTGGACCTCTGTAATATTTACCTTTTCTCTCTGGACCTTCAAGGGCTCTTAAGAAGGTGTGGGGAAAATGGTGACACCTGTACTTCATGGGTTTCCACACCTAGGTTACTTTTCCCTTGTGTTTCCTTTTTCTAGTTTTCCAACTTTTTAACCTGAAGAGTAAAACATAAAGATACCTGAGACAAAAGAATTGTATGGTTCCCAAGAACAGATATTAATAAAGCTAAGGTTCTTCTGCCAGAAGAGTATGAATAATTAATACAAGCAATCAAGTTCTAAAACTCTAGAAACATGACTCAAATTGATTATCTCATTTTGCTGCAGGTTTATTTAAATAGAACCATCAACCAAAGAGGTTGAGAGCCTGAATAAACATTGCAGTCTGGTCATGTTTGTCGTGGGGGGTGGGGGTGGGAAATAGTGTGCTCTTTCTACCAATATCCTTTCATTTCAACTGTTGATAAGCATTTACTTTGTCTTGTGGGGCTTTATACTTATTGAAAATTTCATGCTTTGTGGATAATCATAAAATGAATGTTTAATAAATTTTGGAGATTGGATCTAAGATCATGTATAAAGGCAACCTCTTGAATTGATGAAAATGATAATAGTCTGAAGTACCTGTTTATATATTTAGTTGAAACCTGTGTACATAGTTAGAGAAAATACTTAAGCAAGAGAGGAATTTGTCATTTGATAAAATGTGTTAATTAAAGCTTAATTATCCAGCTCTCAAAGTTAACAAATTAGTCCACATAGAGTGTGTTTCTCCACAAGTGACTTCTGAAAGACAGCTGTTGCCCAGGAAATCCCTACGGTGCTTTGTCAAGTTTTGGACCAGGTGCCTGGAAAACACTGTTGATAAGACTAGCTCTTGCTTGTCTCTTATGAGGCAGTGCAGTGACAAATTTGGTAGCAGTTTTAAAGCCCCCTTTTGTTCTTTTCTCTTATTTTAAATTATCATATTTACAAGTGGTGGTACTAAGACAGTATACAGTTCGAATTGGGTAGACTGGAGCAATTTAACTAAGAAAATATACTACTGCACCTGTAAGCCTTTTCAGTTGAGTTAGGTTGATATTCTCCTCTGCTCTGCTAACCCGTATCATGATTACTTGTTTTACTTACCCTCTCACACTGATATCTTCATTTCTGCAACTATAGGATTGGCATCCTGCAGTTGGCTAAAATACTGCACTCTGTACGCATACCTCACTATTATTGAATACTGTTCTTGGTTTGACATTTCAGGTATACTTACGAGAAAAGATAGGCTATGATTCATTTTTTTAACCAAAGCCTTTTGAAAGCCTTAAAGAACAAAGAAGTATTGCTCTGTGATCTGAAACGTAACAACAGGTATCGTGTGTTGAATGCTCATATTGTCCCAAGCACTTCGAGAAATGCCTCACATAAACTATCTGTTTTGATCTTTACAAAAACCAGTGAAATACATATTATTATCCTCATTTTATGGATGAGGAAACTGAGGGCCACTGAAGACAAAAAGTTGCCTCAGGTCGCATAATTGGAAAAATACAGAGCCAGATTTCACCCAGTTCTTTCTGCCTTCTTCCTTCTAAACAGATCAAAATAGGATGACAAAGTTAGAATGCCTTTATGAGTGGAAAAAATAACATTTTTCAGAGTTTTTCTTTTAAAGAAAAAACATCAATCCAGTAAATCAACAGTTTTTTTTTTTTCTTTTTGCAATGTGTAAGAAAGCTTTTTGTTGGGATTCTTTAAACAGTCAGTATAAATAACAGAGCTCTAGCTACATGCTTGCTGTGTTGGACAGTAAATAGCTTACTGTATTTGGAGTTGCTCTAGATTAGGAAATTGGTTAAAACTGTAACAAAGAAAATGAGAGTCTGATTCCAAATATTGTTTATGCATTTAGTTTGAAAGATGACTTTTTTCCCCCTCAAAGCATATTGTTGGCCGGGCGCGGTGGCTCAAGCCTGTAATCCCAGCACTTTGGGAGGCCGAGGCGGGCGGATCACGAGGTCAGGAGATCGAGACCATCCTGGCTAACACAATGAAACCCCGTCTCCACTAAAAATACAAAAAAATTAGCCGGGCGTGGTGGTGGCGCCTGTAGTCCCAGCTACTTGGGAGGCTGAGGCAGGAGAATGGCGGGAACCCGGGAGGCGGAGCTTGCAGTGAGCCGAGATCGCGCCACTGCACTCCAGCCTGGGCGAGAGAGCGAGACTCCGCCTCAAAAAAAAAAAAAAAAAAAAAAGCATATTGTTAACCTTCTTAGTCTGTTAGGATTGCAATAATGAAATATAGTCATGCATCATTTAATGATAGGGGTATGTTCTGAGAAATGTGTCGTTGGACGATTTTGTCATTGTGCAAACATTGTAGAGTGTACTTACACAAACCTAGATGGTATAGCTTACTACACATCTAGGCTACATGGTCTAGCCTGTTGCTCCTAGGTTACAAACCTGTGGAGCATGTTACTGTACTGAATACTGTAGACAGTTTTAACACAATGGTATTTGTGAATTTAAACATAGAAAGGCACAGTAAAAATGCAGCACAGAAAGATTTAAAATGGTGCACTCGTATAAGGCACTTAGCATGAATGGAGCTTGCAGGATTGGGAGTTGCTCTGGGTGAGCTGGGGAGTGAATGGAGAGGGAAGGCGAAGGCCCCGGGCATTATGTATATATGACTGTAGACTTTATCAGCTTTGTACTCTAAGGCTACACAAAATTCATTAAAACATTTTCCTTTCTTCAATAGTAAATTTGCCTTAGCTTACTGCTACTTTTTAACTTTATAAACCTTTATATTTTTAAACTTTTTCACTCTTAAGAACATTTAGCTTAAAACACAAACACATTTCACAGCTGTAGAAAAAATTTGTTTCTTTATGACATTATTCTGTCAGCTTTTTTCTATTTTTAAATCTTTTTTTTTTTTTTAACTTTTTAAACTTTTTTGTTAAAAATAAGACAACTTTGGCCAGTGCCTACACAGGGTCAGGATCATCAGTATCACTGACTTCCCCTCCACATCTTGTCTCACTGGAAGGTCTTCAGGGGCAATAACACACATGGAGCTGTCACCTTCTATGATAACAATGCCTTCTTCTGTGATACCTTCTATGGTAACAATGCCATCTTCTGTGGTACCTTCTATGGTAACAATGCCATCTTCTGTGACACCTTCTATGATAACAATGCCATCTTCTGTGATACCTCCTGAAGGACCTGCCTGAGGCTGCTTTACAGTTAACTTTTCTTAGTAGTAGAAGGAGTATTTTATCTAAAACAATGATGAATAGTATAGTAAATACATAAACCAGTATCCTAATCATCTCTTATCAAACATTATGTACTGCACATCATTACTGTATTGCTGTATGTTTATACAGCTGATAGTGCAGTGAGCTTGTTTACACCAACATCATCACAGACACGTGAGGATGTTCTGTCTGCTACAACACCACTAGGCAATAGGAATTAGGATTATAATCTCACAGGACCACCATTGTATATTGAGTCCATTGTTGAAACATCGTTATGAGTTGCATTGCTGTACCTTAAACTGAGTAATTAATAAGCAACAGAAATGTATTGCTCACAGTTCTGGAGGTTGAGAAGTCCAAGATCAAGGTGCCAGCGGGTTCTGTGTCTGGTGAGGGCCCGTTCCTCATAGAGAGGACCCTCTCTATGCCCTCACATGGCAGAAAGTGCAAGGGAGCCCACTGGAGCCTCTTTAATAAAGGCACTAATCCCATTCATGAGGACGAAGCCCCACAGACTTAGCCACTTCCCAGAGGCTCTGCATCTTCATACAATCACATCGGATGTTAGATTCCAACATATGAACTTTTGGGAGACATCAGCAGTCAGACCATGGCAGTAACAAAAAGTACGTAGATTTGATGAACCTGGTATCTGTTTACTTTGTTAAATTAACAGATGAAATGTGAATGGTTTTCATAGAAGAACTAACTTCAATCTTTTATAACTTTCAGGGCCTGTAATTCAGTGTTTACAGCATTAGATCACTGTCATGAAGCCATAGAAATAACAAGCGATGACCACGTGATTCAGGTATGGAAAGAAACCATCTCTATCATTAACATTCAAAATGAACCTTTCAGGTTTAAGCCACACTTTTTATCAAGTACTTTCCCATCAACCTCACATATCAGCACATTTTCTTAGGAGAAATAAATATCAAGCTGTGCAAAGAATACTGATAGACTTAAGAATTAGATATTCAATAAAGAACAAAAAATGATTACTTCAGATCAGAACCTGCAATTTCTTTGACAGAAATGGGGTTTAAGAAAATTTATTTTTTGAGACAGATTCTCATTCTGTCGCCCAGGCAGTGGTCATCTTGGCTCAGTATAATTTCTGCCTCTCAGGTTCCAGTGATTCTTGTTCCTCTAAGTAGCTAGGATTACAGGCATATTACAGGCATACACTCAGCTAATTTTTATATTTTTAGTAGAGATGGGGTTTTACCATGTTGGCCAGGTTGGTCTCAAACTCCTGGCCTCAAGTGATCCACCTGCCTTGGCCTCCCAAAGTGCTGGGATTATAGGCGTGAGTCACTGCACCCAGCTAGAACCGGGGTAAATTCTTTTGACCATCTGTGAAGACACTATTCACATAGAAGTAAGTCAGAATGGTACAGTAAATGCTTATAAATGTCTATGGAACAGAATATTTTCAAAGACATTCATTTGTTTACCTGCAGTGGGTATTCTAATTATAAAGCATTCTTACATGAATGTCATCTTCCTAAGGAAATGTGTGTAGCAGAGAAACCTTTCAAGAAATGAGGTATTCTTATTATAATTGTTGGAAAGTAAGACATCTGTATTTGTAAAATACTCTGAAATATAGACTTTCCACAAATTGGTGCTTGTTTGCCTGCAGTTGGTTTGCAGAGTGGCATGGAGTGTGAGGAGCACTTGTCATCAGTAGAGCACCAAAGACAGTGGGCAACACACAGTGAAGCCCACAGCAGAAGCCTCACATTTGTCTGCCCTCATCTCCCAGTGCACACGTACACACCCTGTTCTCATACCAGACCAATAACATCAGTAGCCCACCCTGCCTAGGCCTTGTCATCAGCACTTTCATTAGGTTGTCTCGTTTCTATTCAGTAAGGGTAGGAAAGAGAAATCATTGCCCTATAGTGCAGATGAGGAAACTGAGTCCCAACAAGGTCAAGGAACTTATCCAAGGAAAGCCTTAGTACTAAACATCAGAACTAAAATATGTAGTCATGTCTCCAAAGCCTTCCTACCTGGTTTCCTGTTTAGCTGTATTGTTAGAATATGTTTTCTGGCTGCCCCCTTGAAGTGTATCTGAAGGCTTCTTCATGTTGCTGGCTATTAGTGGCCCACCTGCCCACAGGTCTGCCTCTTGGACCTCAGAGAGAGTCCGACATGTTTCTGTTACAGACCAAGCACAAAAGTCCCACGTCTCCCTTACTTATACCCAGACTTGAACAATCAAATCTATTCATGAAGCACATTTTCTTGGCACCTCCCTGTTTTGCAGTGTGCAGCTGGATTTCATTTCAGAAATGAGGAGAAGGGGCTCCCTGCCCCTCCACCTGTAATCTAACAAACAACTTCTAGAATAGGGAACAGTCTTTCATTCTCCAGTTATCAATTGGTGGTTAGAAAACCTGTATCCCTGGGAGAGGTACTATTGTGATGGTGTCACATTATGATATTAATCATCTCCCAGCCTTTGCCATGAACAGAAAGAAACAGGTGCATGAGGCCAGTATAACAGATGCCTGTAAAGGAGAGGTGGAAGGAGAGTCACTGCCTTTAAAGGGAAACTTGGATTCTGAAAGAAGACCTTACAGCTTTTTTCTCTGGGAACCTTTTCATCCTCCTTTAGGAAAATGTACCAGCAATCTGTAGTATGGAACTTAAAACGAGAAGAAGGAGGAAGGAGCTGGATAGAGGATGTTATATGTATGGTGAAATTACCTATGTGCTATAAATTTTGAGGATGTCATCACTGGATGGGATAGTTCATGTATGATTTTACTTGATATCAGCATCCTTTTCAGGGCACTCCAATCAAATAGTTAGATGCTTTTTTGAGTACAAATCTTCAGAGGTCAAGTAGCAGCACTTAAAATTTAGAAGCAATACCTATCTATCTGTGTCTATCCATCTATTATCTATCCACCCATCCATCCCTCCCTCCTATCCTTCCTCTCTTCCTCCATGCCCCTATCTATCTAAACTATATATTTTCTTTAAAACACTTAATATGGTACTTGCCATATACGAGGCTCAGTTCTAAGCATTTTACATATACTCATTTATTTCTTGAAGCAATCCTATGAATCACATATCACTATTGTACTCATTTTACAGATGGGGAAACTGAGAACTAGGGAAGTTAAGTAATTTGTCCATGGTTTTGTAGCTAGTAATTGGCAGAGCCAGGATTTGAACTTAGGTGTCTTGGCTCCAGAATCCATATCTGGGAGTACCTGCTGCATTCTGAGGTTTCAGGAACCCTGGTGTGAAAGAAGGGCCATGACTTCTACCCAAATTTACAACTTAATAGGGAAGGCAGAAGGAACACATATGAAAAGGTGTCAGAATATAGCTAACAAATAAAGAAAATAACATATTCTCTAATGTTTTCTATTCATTCATCAAATAGTTACTAAACAGTCCTGAGTATCCAAAGATCGATTCAAAATAGCCTTTGCTCTTGAGGAGTTGAATGTCCACTGGGAAAGAGAGATAAACAAAAATTTAAATTCGGTGTAATAAGTCACTGAAAGTCTGCACAGGCATCAGTGGCAGCTCTTGGGAGTGGACTAGGTTAGGGGAGTCAGGGAAGGCTTCCTGGAAGAAAAGAGGGATAAATTGGAGTTGGAGAGGGAAAGAGACCGGGAAAGGAATTGTAAGCAGAGAAAGCACGTGGGGGAAAGGCCGGGAGATGAGGGAGACATGCAGACAGCTCAGCAGCCTGCAGGGGTGGCCCAGGGAGGTGTGAGACTGGCTTTGTGAGCAGGGGCCACACTGTAAGTGATGCCCTTCCCTGCCTAGGGAGAGCCCTGACTACTACATGTCAGTGATGGGGCCAGGGGTTGGGGGTCTGGAGTTCCGTGAAGACAATATCAGGCCGCCTCCTCTTCAGTCACCCACCAAAGGCCTGATGACCAGAGCATCTTCCAAACCCCTTCAACTCTCAGGGGTGATCATGTTAATGGAAGCTGTGTCTCCCAGGGAACAGCTCCCTAACTGTCCCCACGCCACCCCGTTCATGACTGCTGCCATCGCAGTTGAGGGCAAGAGTGATTACAGTTGGTTCGAACATCTCCGAAGTAGCAGATGGATGCAATTTAAGCCCAAAGAAATTCATGACCCAGATGCAGTCTGTTTACATTTTCCCCACATTCTTTACCGCTTGTCTCTCTGCATTCAGCCCCCATCTGTGATCTTTGAAAAGAAATCAGAGGGTGGGACAGGACCTGGGAGTTAGCTAAGGTCATGGCTCTAAATTCCAGGACCCCAGGCAGAATTTTGGAAAGAAACCTCTGAGTCTGCTGGCCCCAGAATCTGCCGAGGGGAGCTTCACATCTGCCTGAGCCCAGCACTGAAAGGGCTGCCTCCTGCCCAAGCCATTTAACTGAATTTATTGTTCTGATTCTACTGGTAGTGGCCCCAAACTGTAGCAAATATTGATCGATAGGTAGTGGCAATTGGAAAGGAGACATGAGAAATCCAGTTGCAGAGATGTGTATAATACAGGCCACCACTGTTAAACGGAGTTCTTATTTGTTCATTTGTTTGTTTATAAGAAGCAGGGTCTTGCTGTGTTGCCTGGGCTGGAGTGCAACGGTGCAATCACAGCTCACTGCAGCCTCAAACTCCCAGGCTCCAGTGATCCTTCTGCCTCAGCCTCCTGAATAGTAGGGACTACAGGTGTGTGCCACAACAACTGGCTAATTTCTTTTTATTTTTGTAGAGGTGTTTTTTTTTAATTTTTTATTTTGTGTTTTCCAGGCTGTTCTTGAACTCTTGGGCTCAGCTGATCCTCCTGCCTCAGCTTCCCAAAGGGCTGGAATTGAATTACAGGCGTGAGCCACTGTGCCCAGCCTGAAACTGTTTTTTGTTTTTTTTTAACTACAGACATATGGACCCAGTCCTAATTTATTTTTATTTCTTTCCTTTTTCTTTTTTTTTTTTTTTGTCTGCGTTTTTCCTTATTCATGGGGTAGTAGATGGTGAATGAGTTCTCCAAGAGGCTGGTACTGCTAGATGAGGGCTTCCTGTTTTTTTCCTGCTGAAGTTTCTTCTGATTTCCTACAGAGGATCAGGATGGCAGTTGAATGAATGCATTGCTGCCAGGAAGGAGGGAACTCCTCCAGGAAGGGTTTGGGGATGGAGCGGGGCCGCAGCACCTGGCCAGCCAACTGCATTAGAGGATGTTTGCCCTGGGAACTTCTTGCTTGATATTCCTCTGGGTCCCAACAAGTCTTCCTACGGGGCACACAGACGTTTCATGAACTCTGTCTTGTGTCCCCGCACTGATCTCTACCCACCTCCCATTAACAGTATGTCAACCCAGCCTTCGAAAGGATGATGGGCTACCACAAAGGTGAGCTCCTGGGAAAAGAACTCGCTGATCTGCCCAAAAGCGATAAGAACCGGGCAGACCTTCTCGACACCATCAATACATGCATCAAGAAGGGAAAGGTGGGTTACACCAGCAAAACCAATCCACAAACCCTCTCCCCAATGCACTTTTTTTTCTGTGGGTTTTAGAATTTCATCCTTAAGATTAGCTTCTTTAATAATGTCATAATTAAGTGAAAGATCTTTTATTTTTGCAAAATGAGTTCATTTTTGAGTTAACTTTGGAACTCAAGTGAATCTGGTGCTTATCATTATGTTACAGAATATGGGGATTTTGTGTAAAAACATTTCATCCTGTGCATGAGTATATCCCATCTGCCATTGCTGGAATATTGTGGGTATCTCTGAGCAGAGTTCCACCCAGAGAGCTGTTGTGTTTTTTCAGTTTATCCAGTGTTTGGGGGACTAGACATATTTAATATCAGTATTTATAGGTAGACCAGGTTTTTCCCCAGTTTTTCTTTTCTGTTCTCTGATCACTGTTCAACATACATTTGTAGCTTCCTCCTCCCAGCTGCACCTGTTCCTCCAGTGGCTTCCCCTTCATCTGGGTAGATGAAGGTAATGATGGAAGTCCGAGAGGAGTTTTCCCTGAAGCCCTCTCCTCCTGTGGAGCACTGCCTCTCATCGCTGGAACTGCCTGTGCATTTTCTGTTAAGCATTCAGAATGCTTCTTCACATACACTTTATTTCATCTTCCTTTCTGTGATGCGAAGTAGTTAGATAAGCACTGTATCCATTTAATAGAGGGAACATTTTAGAGGGATAAGATAAATTTGGATTATAGATGATGATCAAAAATGTTTTTTAACTGGGGCAATGAGACCAAAAAGGAAACAAGACGTTGTTAACTATTCCAAAAATTGTTGCCAAAAGAATACAGCCACACATACCAAGGTGCATACCAATTAGCCACCTTATGTGATAGAGGGGGCAAGAAATGGCTGCAGGGAATCTCAGTTTCTGATTAGCCAAACCTCCCAGGTTCAGAGAACAGGAACCTTTACTCTCCCTTTGGCCTCGTTCATGGAAACTATGAGGAGCCAGACTAACCCCTGAGAAGCCTTGGCTGGGGGGCCCATAGGATGTTAGGAAGATGATGGGCTTCAGCGAATGTTAAATAGACATGAATTTATAAGCAGATTTTCTGCATCCTAATGTGGGCAAGTTACCTAGACTCTCTGAGCCTCAGTTTACCCATCTGTAAATTTAGTATGATAATGCCAAGTTCACAGATTGCTGTGAAGATTTTGAGAGAGACCTCTGAAGAATCCTTTGACCTGGTGCCACAGCAGCCATAGGGCTGAGAGCAGAATTCCAGCCACAGGTCAAGTGTCCTGGAAGCTGGGACAGACAGCCTGTTGGTGGATATGTGGATCTGTGGTCTTGTCTTCACACATGTGGCCACATCAGCATTGAATTGAGTACAACAATACAGCAGGCATTGTGAAATGTAATGAAAGCATGTGGGAACGTTCCTTCGCAGCCTGCTGAGACCCTCTGCAGGAGCAGCTGTCATCCTTGACTGAAGGATTTTAAGAGCTCTCTTTGTCCATGTAGGAGTGGCAGGGGGTTTACTATGCCAGACGGAAATCCGGGGACAGCATCCAACAGCACGTGAAGATCACCCCAGTGATTGGCCAAGGAGGGTGAGAGCAAATTGTTCAACTCTTTTAGCTGAAGATAAAGACTCAAGGCCCTCATGGGCGTTGGGCTTGCAATGCCAGTATGAGCCTTACATCCCCAAATGCAGTAGGGTTGTGCTGAATGTAGTATCGACCGAGGGCACTTCCACTCAGCTGGCAGCAACCCCCATACGTGGTTTTCCATGTCTTTATGAAGCATCACCCCAGCCTCCCACCTCCACCTGATCACCTATGCCTTCTGTCATTCCCAGTGTGCTCTAAAGGGGCTTGATTTCTGGGCTTCCCTTTCCCCATAACAACAATGATCTCCTGCCAGTGCTCTCTGGCCTCTGCACTCAGTGCATAGGGAGCCACCCTTTTCTCCTGCTTGAGACCCTCACCCCATGCTGGTTCCTCCAGGCCAGTTCTAGGCTTGTTCCTCCGAGGCCCACTGTTTATGCAGAGAAAGGTGTGTCTGACCAGGAGCTGAGGGCATCTCAATCCACTGAATCTCAGATTACCAGAGAAGGTTCTCTGTTATGTGGAGAGATAAGAAAAATATGCAGTTCCTCTTCCTTCCTGCAGTTAAATTTTGTGAGATTTACAAAGCCAAACAAGACCCCGTAACCATACATCATGGTAAGCCTTGGGAAGCCAGCCTGAAGGTCAACACCAGGTTCATAGTTTGGGTGTATAAGGAGCACAACATTGTGTGACATGTCAGAAAAAGATGAGGCCACAGTCATCCTGCCAATAACTGGAACAGGAGCCCCACCTGTGACTCTTAGGACTACCTGAGTTCATTGCAAATTGTTGCATGAATAGAAAACAAGATGTTTTGTAAAATCAGCCAGGTAGCCAGGTATTTGTAATGCTTGTTTCCTCTCCAATTTTGGTTAGTTTCAAAATTGCTCTCCCATCAATGCAGGCTACCTCCTGTCAATACCACCTGGTATTTCATGCCATTTTGTAATTTGCAGCTCCCTTTTTGCTTCATTCTGGATGATGGGGGCACTGACAGGCCCCTGACCGAGGTTGTGAGCTGGAGAGAGGCTGCCCCTCCGCCCTCCTCCTGAGCAGCCCGGCCTCAGCGTAGCCATTCTCACACACAGGCAGTGCTGAGAGCCGTGGGGTGGAGATGATGCCCATGGCTGTCGTGTTGTTTTTATCCTCATCCTTATACCATCTCCTCAGAAAATCAAAGCTAAGAATCCCTTTTTGTGTGTGTGACCAGAATCATTAGGCAACCAAAGCAGAGGAGACGTGCTATTGCCTGTTAATTTCCATCAGAGTACATTTTTCTGATCTCTCTGATTTTACAGAGAAGAAAAAGAAGTTCTTTTGTCCAGACACAATTTCCAGTGTTATTTTCCCTGTAATTGTAGGCAGTGAGCTATCAGAGGCAATTCTTACTAAAAGTAGGGAAATTTTACCTCTTCCTAGTTGGGTGAAGTTTATTACAGAGTAACCAGTATTTTCTATCCTCTTTTCAGAGGCCTACAGAGAAAAGTGAATCAGGTAAAAAGAGAAAGAAAGTGGGGCACCCCACGGGCTTCTGGGGGCAGAAAGCCTAATGTAACTCTCTGGATTTCATGGCTTTACTCTCAGTAAAATATTGACTGTGAGCTGATTTTTGCCTGGGGCTGAGGCACCTGTAGTCTTTTGCCCGGTTTTCCTTGTGACAGTGATAAAAAGTGAGACCACCCACTGAGTTTCAGGACCCAGTCCATGACCTTGAAATGAGAGGATTTTTATGTGCCTGAAAAGTGCCATTATTATGACAATTACAGTGTGAAAGAATATGGGATATTTAGTGTAGAAACAGCAGCCATGAAATGTGGTCATTGTCCAAATGAATCTTTTGTAGCTATGCAATTGTTAGTGTCAGCAGAATTAAAACTAATTTGTAGCAGCATTTTATCCTATCAACTGAAGATATCTAGGAACCTAACTTTAGGAGTCAGTTACAAAATGAGATACCCACTAGGGAAGTGTTTCTGAGCCCGCTGTGATGTATAAAGGAGGCCCAGTTTCCAAAGGCATGTGTGGGCTCTGTATGAAAACTGTGTTTTCTGTAGATTGAGTCTTGCTTGAATTTTAAAGCTGCCCTAGGATGAACCCTGGAGTTTAGCTTTAAGATGTCTGTTGACGTTTTTATTTGGCAATTTGTTGAATCATCTCGTATCTGACTCACTAATAACTGATTGTTTGTTATTAGGAAAATTAGGCATTTTGTCTCCCTCAAGAAACTGTGTTGTACCACTGACAATAATAAGCAGGTACGGTATCAGCTCACTTTGTTTGCTCTGTCCGTTTGGCCGTGCGTCACCTCTGTTCTCTGCTTGTCTCACCACTGTTCTCTGCTTGTCTTTCTCCATGTCTAATTGTAGCTGCCAATTAAGCAGATTTATGGAAAAAGTAGGTTCCTCTGACAATTTTTTTTATTTCCCAGCAAGCCTATATCACTTTATTTGTAGTGCACATTGGTTATGATTTAGCTTGTGGCTGAGGAACTCTCCAGACTAATATATGAAGGCACAAAATTCTTCCTCCAAATAAAAAAAAGTCCTATTTTTTATCTTAATTTCTTAATCAGTTGGAAAGTTATATCGATTTGAGCATTTCACCCCTACAAATTCATATCAAAAACAAGAATCATTCCAAAATAGTACTGCGATTTTTTTCTTACCCTTACATCATACAGAGCAATACATCTGAATGTTATCATCTGCAATAACAGAATTTTAAGAAGCCACTGTATTTAATAACCTTTTTTTTTTTTTTTTTTTTTTTGAGACAGAGTCTCGCTCTGTCACCCAGGCTGCAGTGCAGTGGCACAATCTCGGCTCACTGCAGGCTCCACCTCCCGGGTTCACACCATTCTCCTGCCTAGCCTCCCAAGTAGATGGGACTACAGGTGCCCGCCACCATGCCCGGCTAATTTTTTTGTATTTTTAGTAGAGACAGGGTTTCACCGTGTTAGCCAGGATGGACTCAATCTCCTGACCTCGTGATCCGCCTGCCTCGGCCTCCCAATGTGCTGGGATTACAGGCGTGAGCCACCGCGCCTGGGTAATTTTGTAATGGAGGGCAACATTGGTATAGGTATTTTTTCTATTTTATTAGTACTTTTACTACTGGATTATGTGTATTTTCACTTCATGCATTATAATTTATAGATTAACAATTATACAACAAGCATAATTATCAGTGATCTATTTTTGAAAACTTACAACATGTGGTCTTTGATTTTTATGAAGATTTTAAAGAGGGATCTCTAAGGGATTTCAAGGGCTTCTGTGGCATAATCCATTTTAGTAGAGGATGGCAGAGATGTGTGAAGTGCTGGATGAGAAGGTGAAGCCCAGCCAGGCCTGGAGATCAACTGGAACCAGCAGGATGTGAGTAGACAGTGGGGAGAGCGCAGTGAGCCCGTGAGGGTCTTCAGTCGGTTGTCTCAGGCTATCAAAGGGGTCCATGTCCATGTGCTCCTTTATAAGATATAGTTCAAGATAAAAATCCTTCCTCCAGTACTGAGAATTTCATCTGAAATCAGGACGTTTTCACGTAATACCGTGAAGTCATACAAGAGCCAAGTCCTTGGAGACCTCTGGTAAAGGAAATAATGGCCTTTCATAGGAAAAAAAAGTGTTCCAACAGGCTTATTGCTACATACCAGGAGAAAGAATGAGTTCTTCTTAAGAGCTGACACAGGCAGAAGGAGAGGGACAGGACACCTGGTGTCTCTTTGAAGACGAACTTCTGAACACAAGTAGTGCAGACCAGCATTTCTTGGCTGTGGATCCATAGTAGAGGACACAGGTCCCCTGGGGCTCATTCATTCTCATGCCAGAAATTGACCAAGTACAATTCATGCCTTTCCCCTACCAACTCAGCCTTGCTCCTCTTCCTCACCCTCTTTCTCACTTAATGACGGGGACCCCCACTCTCCCTGTCACCAGTCTCTCTGCAACTCCATGTGCTCAAGTCCTACCAGTCCTTCATGGCCCAGTGTAAGAAACATTAAGTACCACCTTCTTCCTGAAGGCCCCTGAGGTACCCTCTTTTCTTTGTGTCACCCCCCAACCACCAGCATCATCTTCACAGCTATTTGTGGGCTAAACTGCCCTCTCCCCTCTAGCAGGGCCACTGGTCTGTGCTGTCCTTGTGTGCCCACACTGCCTGGCATGTAGTAGGCCCTCAAGCTGGTGGCTAGCGTTAATGAAACTGAATGTCTCAGTCCTGGCCTCCTGCCAGCTGTAAAGCCCTCCTGCCTCACAGGGGGAGCAGGCAGGTCCTTAGCACAGGACTCTAGCATGCAGGGGTGGGGGGCCACCTGCTTTTTTTCTGACGCTCTAAATAGAAACGCCTTTACTACCATGAATTAGCTGCTGCTCCTAGAAAAGTGGAAACGCAGAGCTTAGATACCCTGAGCCATTGACGTCACCTAATGGTACTGCACAGGCCTAGAGAGACATTTAGATTTTCTAATAACAAAGCATTTTTATACCTCTGGCTAGCTACAGTGTTTTTCCTCCTCGTCAAAGGAGGCTGCAGCGAATGGCAATGGGATCTGTGCTGGGGAGGGCTCCTGTCTGCCGGCAGTTCCAGTGGCGCAGTTTTCTGGGGTTTAGCCCTGATGTCAAAATTGGCCCATGGGTTTGCATTTTAACAAGGTGTGACGCGGTAAGCCAGGCTGCTGCCTCCTGGTAGGGTTTGCTGTCAGCAAAGATCTCTTTTCCTACATGAGCCCTTTAGCTTTTTGCCAAGAGGCTGGAAATGCTCAGTGAGGTTTGTCTGTTGTCTTCCTCTCCTCTGCACACATACTTTCTCCCCAAATATGTGTTAAACACCTGTTCTGTGCTGGCACCAGGGACACGATGCATCTGCCCCCAATGTCAGGGAGGCCACAGACAGGTAAACAGAATAAATACAATGCAGCACAGAGGAAATGTGAACCAAGCACTGGAGAAGCTCAAAACCCAGGACCTAAGGAGGCTGTCTGGGATTTTTAGGTATTGTCTAAAACATGGGCCAACAAACTAGAGCCTGCAGGCCAAATGTGGCCTGCTCTGTAAGTAAAGTTGTATTGAAACACGGCCACACTCTCTTGTGTGTTGTGCCTCTGGCTGCTTTCATACTATGGCTACAGAGCTGAGGCCATGTGACCTGCAGAGCCTAAATATTTACCCTCTGGTCCTGCACAGAAAAAGGTTGCTGACTTCATTTCTTGAAGATAATTTTCTTTCTTGGATGTTCCATTTTCTTAGGCCAGCAACAGTCTGCCCTGACCTCCCAGAAGTACCCCTTCTCCCCTTCATACACTTCTTGGGGCACCTATTGCCTTCATGCCAGCCTCTGCGTCCTGTCTCAAACCTATCTCAATCCCTCCATACTGGTGTGGACACGAGAACCTAGGTCCCCTGAGGCTTTTTCCTTTTCACAAGGACAAAATCCAAATGCAAATTCGTGGCTCAAACTTCAGAATTTCAAGGATCTGCAACCATGGTCCAGGAGTCATACTTGCATAGGGAAAAAAGGAGGCAGTTAGGGCCCTGACATTATATCAGCTCTTGTGTTGTGTTTTGTTTTGTTTTGTTTTGTTTTGTTTGGGACAGAGTCTCACTCTGTTGCCCAGGCTGGAGTGCAGTGGCACGATCTCGGCTCACTGCAACCTCTGCCTCCTGGGTTCAAGCGATTCTCCTGCCTCAGCCTCCCAAGTAACTGGGATTATAGGTGTGCACCACGGTGCCCGGCTAATTTTTGTACTTTGTGGAGACAGGGTTTCACCATGTTGGCCAGGCTGGTCTTAAACTCCTGACCTCAAGTGATCCACCTGCCTCAGCCTCCCGAAGTGCTGGGATTACAGGTATAAGCCACTGCACCCAGCCATCAGCTCTTATTCTTTTTACATTTTAATGTGGCTACTACAAGTTTTAAATTACATATGTGGTTTGCATGTGTGGCTCACACAATATTTTTATTGGACAGACCTGGTCTGAACTTTCCCTCCCATGCCAAATCCTATCACAGATTCACCTCACTTGCCCTTGTGCAGGTGATGGGATGCTAATGAGCTACAGACATCCTCTCGTTTCTAGCAATGAGTCAGCTCCAGACTCACTGAGCCTCCAGGAAACCATGCTGTAACCAGTTTCCCAGGCCCCTAGGAGGCTTTTACCCTCACTGAGGACATTCTGATGGGTGCTTAAGCAAACCTATAGAGAGTGTCTTTGCGGGGAGATGCAGGGCCCCTTTCAGTCGTTCTCAAACTGCTGCAGAAAGTTAGGCCTCACTTCCTAGAGCTCTTTGGTGGACAGTGGGGAGTACCATGTCCTACTGAGTGTACTCAGGCAAGGGGACACCACAGCCCTCAGAAAACTGAGCAGAAGTGGGATGCATGGGAGCCAGTGAGGGCCAGTGGACAGTTAGACACAGTCATCATCCCTGAGTTGTCTGGGCAGCAAAGTGGGGAAGGCTTATTCTCAAAGAGACCACACATGCTTAGAAACCCTTTAGCCATGGGTTGAGATGGTGGGTTAAAGGAGATGGTAATCCTCCCCTAATTAGAATGACCTCCTGCCCTTTCGTGGGAACAGAGCAAGGCCACCAGTTGATAGCTAGTAAGATGTTTTTTCCTGGCACAGCCTGGCCTCACCAGCGTGTCACAGAGAGACTGCCCCACAGTTCTCACCAGGCTCTAGGACCTTCTCTCCAAGCCCAGCAGGTCCTGGAACATGGGCCTTGTCTGAGATGTGTGCAGTCTGAGTGCGACTGACAGGCTGCTCCATTAAGCACCCTTGGTTGATTTATGTCTTGCCTGGCAGGACTGTGCTCACAGCCCCCTGAACCCACAAGGACCCAAGGACTCAAGGACTCTGTAGTTGCCTGTGCCCAGTACTCCAGGAAGGAGGCCGCCTCATGCCATCTTTCTTTTCTCCCTCCCTCTTTTGCCTTCGCTCTTTTATCCACACTCTACCTTCAGTCACCTTCTGTAGGCCTCCAGACAGTCCACAGATTTTCCCATTCAGTCCTTACACCTGCTTGGACCATCCTCTCGATGGGTTTCTGCTGCCTGTGACCCTTGGTGGCCCATTCTCGTTCCCACCCCCAGGCCAGCCTTCTCTTGGGCGTGTCCTTGGCCTTCACTGCCCCCATGCCTTTACTGTCCCCACATTTGGCCATTTCTGTTTCTCTCACCCCTTACCTTTCTAGGGGTGGTGTGGCCGATGGGCCTGTTCATGATTTGGGGCCTTCTCCTCCAGCTTCTGGCAAACCATGATCCTTAGCACTAACAGAGTCTAATATCTCATGACATTCTCAGCAGAACTGAGAGAAGAGGGTGGTGGGGGCAGGAACGAGGAGAGAGAGGCACATGGATTTACTTACTAGGTTCTGTTCATTGCTAAGTAGTGATAAAAACAAAATTTAAATTTGTCCTAAATTCCTAGTATTTGGCTCTTTTACATGCTTTTAAATGGTGTGGACCTTTTGTTGCTTCCCTGCCCTTTAGCACTCAACTCAGCTTCTCCTCCCTCCAAGAAATCTTCCAAACCTTCCAGCCCATGTCTCTACCCTGTAAAGAGGGAGCAGGGACACTTTTTGTCTGCACCACCCAACTGGATCATTAATCTTATGCTGCTTTGGGTGAGTTCTTGCCTTAGGGCGGGGACTATGGATTATGCCTCTTCGTCCTTCCTACTGTGTATATCCCATAGACATCAGGAATCCCATAGACATCAGGAAATTATTTTGAAAACTAGCTTTTACTCCTTAACACAATAACCTTTGGATGGCATAGGAAATTAAAGATGCAGCTTCTGTCTTATCCCGAATTCTTATTCCATGTAGAGTTGATCTATATGTAGCCAATATATGTCTCACATGGTGTTACAAAGAATAGTTTCTGTACTCTTCCAAGGCACACATCCAAGTGTGACTTCTTTTTTAAAAAATTGGAGAAAAAGGCTACCGCAACTGAAAACATGACTGCAGTTCTCTCTAAAAGCAGCTAGTCACAGTTAGAAATGTATTTTATGCAATTGGAATATTACTATGATACAGACTTTGTACACGTGTACCTTCTTTGTGTGCCCTGAAATATTTATTGACATATTTGGTAAAGCCACAAGATAAACAAAATTATCCAAATATTTCCACTTAGCTTTAGTACATATTTACAAGAATCTATTTAAAGAAAGGCCTCCGATATTGCGAAACCAGATTTTTTTCCTGAGAAACCACGTTTGGAACAGCCAAACCCTGAGCAGACATGAATGGAATACCTGTCACACATCAGGGACTGTGGGAGGCTCTGAGGGCACAAGATAAGCAGGGGCTTGCAGCAGGGAGGAGGGGACAGGGGCGGGGGTACTGAGAATCCAGCTGTAGAATTGTGTGCTTGGGAAGTCGTGGCTTAGAGGAGAGAGAGACAACTTCATGCCTGGTGGTGATGGTGGCTGTTGAAGGTGACCATGCCAGGCTCTGTGAAGTTCCAGAGCATCTGAAGCTGAGAGGGGGCTCTCTTGGCTTGTGAGGGAAAGGGTAAGCCGAGAACATTCTGGGCATGTACACCTACACTGAGCATGATGTGAGAGGAGGCTGCCTAGTTTCAGGTAGACACAGGTGCCCTTTGCCCTGGCAGAGAAGCTTACCCTCATGGCCTGCAGAACAGCAGGCCGGGGGGTGTCTGCCCTGCATGGATAGGGTTTGTTTGACCCATCTGTTCTCTCATTCTGTCCTCTCTGCTACATCAAGGATGTTTATAAGGCAATGGATGTTTGTTTATAAGGTATCCCTATGGTGGGCATAAGTGGGAGGTGGAGGATGGGAAAATCAGAAGGGAAGAAGCTGGAAATAAAGTGTCTCTGTGTGAGACCAGTAATGCCTGCTCACCAGTAATAACCAGCTTCAGCAGGGACCCCCCGACCCACACCCCACCTCACCTCACCCTTAGCTAAGCCTCCTAGAGGCCTAAACATAGAGAAAAAATAATTTTACTTAAGAAAAGTGAGATAGACTGCCAGGCGCCGTGGCTCACACCTGTAATCCCACCACTTTGGGAGGCTGAGGCGGGCAGATCATGAAGTCAGGAATTCGAGAACAGCCTGATCAACATGGTGAAACCCCATCTCTACGAAAAATACAAAAATTAGCTGGGCATGGTAGCGGGCACTGGTAATCCCAGCCACTCAGGAGGCTGAGGCAGGAAAATTGCTTGAACCCGGGAGGCGGAGGTTGCAGTGAGCCAAGATCACGCCACTACACTCCAGCCTGGGTGACGCAGCGAGACTCCGTCTCAAAAAAAAAAAAAAGAAAAGAAAAGTAAGCTAGGTTTGGTAATGAATGATGAACAGACATAGCTGAGCTATTTCTGAAAAATGAATGTTATCTATTTATCTCGAATGCATTGAAGTCCACTAGGATTTAAAGATGAGTATTATGTTGGCCTTTGGGAGGAGGATTTTTTCCCCATAAGTTTAACTAAAATTCCAAAGGTTGCACTTCTACATGACTTGTGTCATTCAGACTATTACAAGATGCTGCTCACTCCGGAGGCTTGTACTAATTAAGCCCAAGAGACTTACGGTACCTTAGGCCTGACTTCCGTTAAAGTTTTACTTATTTACCAATTTTTAGGTCACTTGTGGGTGTTAGCACTCTATGGAAAATTTTCTTTTTCCAAAGCAACAGTTGGTGGCTGACTTCTCAGAAGGAATTCTTCACCTCACATGAAGGAATCAGTTTCTGGCATTTTGCTCAACCTAAATCATCCATTCAGTGAGCATGCAGTGCCTGCTGGCGCTTGGCCCAGTGGAAGATACAGGATGGATGAGACTGAAGTCACTCCTTGCATCTGCTCTTGCTAGAACAGAATCCCTGGCTTGGCTAATGGGACCCCCATTTACCCAGTCACCCCTATCCTAACCTGGGAACCACCTTTAGCATCCTTGCTTTCCTGAGTCCCCTGCATCCTAGAAGCCACTTAGTTCCAAAGATGATGTCTTCGTAACAACTCTTGACTCCATGCCCACTTCCCCACCCCACCACCACTTCCTTCAAGCCATTATGACCTCTCATCCTACAGAGCCTCATGACTGCTCCCTCTGCCTCCTTGTAATATGTGCTGGAGCCAGTTCATACCGACTTATGAAAACTGATTGTTTAATTTTCTGGAATTTTGTGATTTAGTGTTAAACCAGCCATTATTAAAACTTAAATTATATAAGCATGAATTTAAGCAAATTTTATTTGTAAGAAGTAATAAGTACTTAAAATCCATCCCTTCCCAAGCACATAACTATATTTTACTATTATGTGTGTTCTTGACATTCTGTACATCTGTTTTATCTGTATTACGGAAATGCCAGATAAAGCTGTGCCCTGCACACGTCTTCCCAACTCCACGTTCAGTGACATCATTCTGGCAGTTTTAAACAGCCATGAAGGGAGTATTTTTAGATCAAGAAAACTGGCAAACTCTACAAATCAGGACTTATTTTTTGATTGATTTTTCTAGACTTAAAAAAATGATGAAGAAAATGTTAATAATACCAGATAAACTTAAATATATATCAGGTCTATAGTAGTTTCATTGTGAATAACACAAAAATATCAAGAATGATTCCCCCAGTATTTACAAACTATTATTTGATTCAACAAAATTCTTCACATCACTGACAAATGAGTGAAATTCATATGTACGTCTTTGTTATTTGCCTTTCATCTTACTTTTTGATGTAAATGAAAATATCAACTAACATTTATGCCAAGACTCCACTCATTCATCAACTGTAACCATAAATTGGCTGCTGATACAAGAGGTCAAAAAACCCAGCAAAAGCATTTTGTGGGAATCCATTGGCTATATAGACTCTACAACCAAGAGTGCCTTATATTTGAATATTGTTTTGAAATTGTGTGCTATACATTCTTTATATTAGGGATTGGGAAATTGTTTTCTTAAAGGGCCAGATAGTAAACATTAGGCCATATGGTCTCTGTCGAACTAGTTAGCTCAACTCTGCCATTGTAGTGGGAAAGCAGCCATAGATGATATATAAATGATGGGCAAAGCTATGTTCTAATGAAATTGTATTTACAGAAACAGGTGGCCAGTTCATACTGACTTGAGAAAATTGATTGTTTAATTTTCTGGAATTTTGTAATTTAGTTGTTAAACCAGCCATTATTAAAAATTAAATTACATAAACATGCAATTAAGCAAATGTTATATTTAAGAAGTAATAAGAACAGCCCATCCCTTCCCATGCACATTACTATAGTTCACTATCATGTTAGTAATGTCAAGAGCATACATGATAGTAAGCTATAGTAATGTGCTATGTGGCCATATGCTAAATTATGGCCTGGGCCGTTATTTCCTGACCTCTGCTTTATATCAGTAAAATGTATAATAAACTTATGTTCGGCTATCTTCGCTTTTTCAGCAAACTGGTGGTTAAACCCTTAGCAGCACACCGTTGACTGCTATCCTATCCGGTCCCCAGTCCTCATTCTGAAGGGCTGAGTGGTGGTTCCTCATCACTGACTAAACCATCATCAGGCATCTTTGAGGAGCACACTCCTGCCTTCCTGCCCCACTTTCCCCCCACCTTCCCAAGCCACACTAGGCTGTTTGTAGTTCTCTGGACATGCCAGGCTTGGCCATGCCTCTGTGTATCACATCTTTGTCTAGCATGCTCGTCCTTCCTCCTGTCCTCCTGAACAACTCTTGGTCCCCTGACCCAGGTCAGGAGTCCCCTCTGTGACTACCCCCGGCCACCTCTCTCCTTCTCCCCGCTGTGGAGTGGATTTGGCGCTGACCACACTATCGCTGCTCAGCCTGACCAGACCATCCAGGGCAGCATCATGTCTTGGTCCCTATGTCCCCATCTCCCACTGATGCTGCTGAATGCACTTAGTAAAGATTCGATCAGTGGAGCTTATGGAAAAGCCTATGTTTTAATAATCCAAGTGAGATGTCTTCCGTGTTGACATTTTGTATCCATTACTCTCCAAGTGCATTTCATACGTTAACTCCTGCAATCCTTACCACAACTCCAGGAGGGAAATACTAGGCTTCCCTGTCTACAGATGAGGAAACTGAGGCTTGAAGTGGTCAAGAAACCTGTCCAGGCTTCACATGGGATGCGTGTGGCAGAACCAGGATTCTAACCCTAAAGTAGTTAGCAATGTGTAAATAAAAGAAGCACAAGTGCATCTTTGGAGAATTCCTAAGAGAAAGGTTTCCCTTGCTTGGGAAGTGAGGGGATGACTTCATGAAGGAGGTGTTGACTGATATGGATTTCAGCAGTGGATAGAAGACGTCATTGTAGGCCAGGTGCAGTGGCTTATGCCTGTAATCCCAGCACTTTGGGAGGCCGAGGTGGGCAGATCACGAGGTCAGGAGTTTGAGACCAGCCTGGCCAACATGGTGAAACCCCATCTCTACTAAAAAATACAAAAAGTAGCCAGGCGTGGAGGCGGTTTCCTGTAATCCCAGCTACTCAGGAGGCTGAGACAGAAGAATCACTTGAATCCAGGAGGCGGAGGTTGCAGTGAGCTGAGATCCCACCATTACACTCCAGCCTGGGTGACAGAGCAAGACTCTGTCTCGGAAAAAAAAAAAAAAAAAGAATATGTCATTGTAGGGAGAGGAATCCTCTGCAAAAGTGAAAAGGCAACGAGAGGCAGGAGAGGAGATGATCAAGCGTGACTGGACCCCTCGATGCTTAGAGTAGGGGAGCTTGAGCTGAGGGTACAGTTGGTGCCCAGATGCTCAGCTGCCCACCTGGCTTGGCCTGGCTTCATCCACAGTCCATACCCTACCTCCAGGTGCTTCAGGGTCCACAGCCACCCTGGCGGGTGTTTGGAGTGAAGTAGATCATGCCATGTGGATGGGCCCGTTTATGTGATGTGCCATGGAAGGGAGTGGCAGGTGGGCAGCTTGGAGGCATGAGTGAAAAGCTGAGAGAGTGCAATAGCTAACTGCTGAGAAGCCTGGGTCTCTTTTATGGAAAACTGGAGGCCCAGACCTGCATAGCTCCTTGAAGGCCATGAGAGCACCTCATCCAGGAGTGGGCATAGTTGGGCATGCAGTAATGTAAATAGAGTAGTAAATGTCAGCTCTGACTGCAGCATTTCAGTTCAGCTTGCCACCACACTTCGGAGGTATGCAGCCAACTGCACTTAAAACCCAGCCATTGTACCACCTGCTTCTTTGTCTATAGGACCCTTTATTTCTACCATGGTCAAAGCAGTGTTCCTCACATAAGATCGGACTCAAGCATCTGCACCTTCGCTTATGTGATGCCTCATTTAAATAATTTATAAGAACAAAATTCCAAGAGGTATGGTTTCCTCCAGTGCCATTGCTGGAAAAAGAAGTGAGGAGGAGGAAGAATTTGGAGTGTTCTTCCGTCCGCTTCTCACCCTGGTTTACTGAAGACTGGGTTTCCTGGGTGAGATTTCAGAGCCCAGCTCCAGGAAATTGAAGAAAGTGTGCATTTACTCATCCTGACCAGCTGTCCCTAAACCCAGAATCACCATGAAAGAAGTGGCTTTAATGGTACTTTTCCTCATTCATTATTTGTTAGTCAAACAAGATGGCTGCAGGATGGGAGGCTGAACAACTGCAATGTATGTACTTGAGGGTCTGGGGAGGAAGAAAAGGGCCAGGTCTCAGCGGGTGCCATTCATTCTGCAAGTGCCTAGTGAGCACTTTCATAGCAAACACAACCCTCAACTATGGCACGACAAAGAGAAAGCGTGGGGAAGCCTGCTCTCAAGCTGTTTTGGGTCTAGTAGAGGTTTGTGAGAAGGTTTCAGATCACTGGAACTGTTGAAAAGAGTTTGTCTATTCGCAGAGCTTTGGCCCACAAGTTACAAAGGAAGCAAAAGGCAGATTCATAAGAAGCCAGTTGTAATCCATAGGGCACACGGGACCTGTCTGATGGCGGAAATCCCTACAGGAGGAACTTTCACATTCACCCACTGGTGCTAGGGAACGGCAGCCCCTTCAGCACCTGTGTTCAATGAGGAGGCGTGTGGAAGGGCTAACACAGTGGCTCCCAACCTTGGCTGCACATTGGAATCACCTGGAGAATTATCAAAGAAAAAACAAAACAGGCTCTGATAGATTGGGTCTGGGGTGCAGTCTGGGCATGAGGATTTCTGAGAGCGCCCCAGGGGAATCCGATGTACTGCTGAGGTTGAGAACCACCAAATTTCTGAGTGAATTAGATCTGGTGCGATCATGTTATGTTAGCTGAGGAAGCTTTCCTGCCGGACGTCTTGGAGGGGGACAAGACTGATTTGACCAAAAACTCATGTTAGGGCAGGCTGATAGAAGGATGGCCTTTGTATAATTCTCACAGGGAAGACCAGGCCACTGTGGAACTTTCAGGGATAGGGACCATGCCTTCATCATCATCATCATCATCATCATCATCATCATCTATCTGCCTCCTAGGTCCTGGCACACAGGAAATATCTATTGAATAAATGTTGCATCCAGGCAGAGAGAAGCCATAGTGTTTGGGTAGCAGAAGTGGTTTCTGAGAGGCGGGCCTGTGTGTACCCTTCCTCAGGCTTTGTCAGGGCCAGGGAGCTTGAAGCATAGTTTGGCTTCCAGAGCAGGCACTGGCCCAACAGAAGGCTGACCTGGGCAAAGCTGCTCTCCTGACTGGACTCAGCACTGTGAGGATGTGGCTCTGACTGTCTTGTCAGCCATGTTTCTGGCACTTAGCACGAAGCCTGGCGCACAGGAGGTGCTTCTGAAGGGGTGGATGATGTGCCGGACAGTCAGCCCTCTTCCTGCAATTGGCTTCGGGCAGCGGAGCTCCTGTATCTGCAGAGCCTGACCTGAAGGCAGTTTACTTCCTGATCACAGTGAGATTTGGGGACAAATGCAACAAAAATTCATTCCACAGTCTGCATCCCAAACCCCATTATCTGATTCAGCTGACAGGTTTTTGGGTTTTTTTTTTTTTCCATTTCTCTTACACATTAATGCTTTATGGTTTGAGATTTGATAGGGGAAGTAATAGTGTGAATGGGATTTATTTAGTTTCCTGCTTCAATTGAAATTAGTAAAATTCACCCAACATCCTTTAGGCTATGAGAACTTTGGTTTTTAAAAAAAAAAAAATCTTCAATAGATCATCATCCCTGCGACACTGCACCACCAAAACTCCAAGCCTTGTTCCTCTGCCTGTCACTACCGGAGTCTCAGATGCAGCAAACAGCTGCTCCCTTTAGCCACAGAAGCACAATATTCCGGGTAAGCAGTTGAGAGGTGAGATCCAAAGCACGTGCCTGGGTATCACCGTGGGGCGAGAGTCCAGAGACTGCAGTTGTTGAGTAGGCCCTGGGGTCGGTCAGCTGTGCCAAGTGGTCCAGGCTCAGGCAGGGGCAGCTTTTCGCATTAGAGGGCAGATCACCACTGCTCCACCGCTGTCAGGGGCTCTTCCTCTGTGCCTAAGAACCTCGGTGCCTGTGCTTGGGGAATTCACTGCTGTGGAAACAGCCTCGTGGGTATGCAGGGGTCTGCCTGGCCTGCAGCAGCTTCATGAGGCCAGAGTGGGGCCTGTGTATGTTCTTTCATCTTCTGATAAATGTTGTCCCTCAGAGGGAATTGTCTGAACAGTGGCCCCAGAGACATGTTCTATATTAGGAATTTAAAGTGACATTAAAAACTGCAACATCTTTAAAACATCCAACCAAAGGTTCTAGGGACTTGGGGCTGTAGGCCTTGCTCCTGGATAGCAGCCCCACGGTGGCCATCAAGGGCCCTTCGGTGCAGATGTCCCCTGGGGCATCTGTGCAGAGAATGTGCAAGGTCAGGCCCAAGTAGGCCCTCCAGAGGCAGAAGCTGATGATGACCAAGGGGGTCTAGGCCCCTTGGGGCCTCTCAACTCATTAGCTTCTATGGGGCCAATAGGGTAAAACTGTTGGGAAAAAGGACCTTTCAAAAATTCTTTTTAGACAATGTGGACTGTTATTTGTAAACTTACAAAGAGGAGGATATGCTAAAACATTGTTTTCTCAAAAAAAGAAAAAAAAAAACCACACACACACACAAATGTCTTCACGTAAAAAGGAAAGGGAAGAGAAACTTGCCTCACTGTCTTCAGAATTCAGTTCCTCCTTACACAGCTGCTGAAGGTTAGCGGTGTTCTGATGAATTCCTCAGGTGCGCTCTGGCTCCTCTTGGTTCAGTGGTGCAGAGCGGAGAAGCAGATGCTGCAGCCAGTGAGCATCGTCCCTCTTGGAGTGGCCGGTGCAGTTATCCCTTCCCCTTGTGTTTGAACTAATCTGGGGCCCAAAGCACACTTTCCAGCTAGTCTTCCTGGCAATGACCTTGACCTTTGATCTGGAAATACCAACTGGAAGCCTGGGGAGTTCTTTTTTTTTTTTTTTGACAGAGTGGCGCAATCTCGGCTCACTGTAACCTCCGCCTCCCAGGTTCAAGCGATTCTCCTGCCTCAGCCTCCCAAGTAGCTGGGATTATAGGCACACGCCACCATGCCCAACTAATTTTTGTATTTTTAGTGGAGATGGGGTTTCACCATGTTGGCCAGGATGGTCTCAATCTCCTGACCTCGTGATCTGCCCACCTCGGCCTCCCAAAGTGCTGGGATTATACACATGAGCACCGTGCCCGGCCGGAGAGTTCTGCCTTTTTCTAAGGCTTCCAGCAATACTGAGCCACAGACCTGGGTGAGTCATCTGCACTTGCAGCGCTCTTCACAAAAGCCCCCGACTTGTTCTCAGTCCTGAACTGGCTCCCCTGGCCATCCCTCTGGCATGTCATTGTTGGGGCCAATGAGGCTGGCGTGCCCTTTGTCACTAATATGTACCCGTGTGAGAATAAGAGATAAATTGAAAAACTTTTGATTCCCTGGTGAAGTCTTAACCTTTGGCATCCCATTTTCAGTGGTAGTATTTAGAGAATAAAGTGTAATTTTGTGTTTGGCCTTTCAAATCCATCTCTCTTATTCCTTCGGAATCATCTTCACTTTCTCCAGCATCACTGAATTAAAGCAATTCCTCCTCTCCCAATCCATCCGGCACCCCCTTCCAGATTTATCTCCCCAAGATAACACTTGAATCTCTTATTTCTCTCTTAAAACGTACACTGGCTACCTGTTGTTTATAAGATCTGTCCTGCTGACTTAAAGTCCCAGCTCTTGGTCCTTTACCCTTCCCGTGACCCCTGTGGAGCCTGCACACTAGAAGGCTCAGCTTCTTGCACCCTGTTACTCCCGGCTCCCGATCCTCAGGTATACTGCATATTCAAAGCACAATCTAGAAGTCTGGTCCCTCCCATGGCATGTTCCCTTCACAATAGCTTACTGTCTTTTCGGAGCCCTGCTGCACTTGCTGGCTTCGTCACAGAGCCCAGCACTCAGCCAGGTTTTGTCTCACTACACAGGTCATCCCAGGCAGCATTCAGAATCTTCTCCATCCTGACCTCTCCTTCCCCCGAGGGCCTTACACAGTGCTAGGTAGGTGACTAATACATTCAGACTAAATTAGATTATCTGAAAATATTCATAATTAGGTTACCAGCATCGTGTCTTACAAGCCAATCACTAGAAAGGCACTTATTTGATGAGATACACAGAAAGAATAAGACAGCCCCTGTTCTATTCTAGTCTTATTAAGTTAAGTGGACAATAGTCAGATATATGGAAACAGAAAGAAAAGCAAAGAGGTGTGGTTAGACCCCATCTTATAGACAAAAGAAAAAGAAGAGGCTGGGCGCAGTGGCTCACGCCTGTAATCCCAACACTTTGGGAGGTTGAAGCAGGTAGATCACCAGAGGTCAGGAGTTCAAGACCAGCCTGGTCAAACATGGTAAAACCCTGTCTGTACTAAAAATACAAAAATTAGCTGGGCATGGTGGTGCGGGCCTGTAATCCCAGCTACTCCAGAGACTGAGGCAGGAGAATCACTTGACCCCAGGAGGCGGAGGTTGCACTGAGCTGAGATCATGCTGCTGCACTCCAGCCTGGGTGAGAGAGCGAGTCCTCTGTCTTAGAAAAAAGAAAAAAAAAAGAAGAGATGGACATAAGAGATGTTTTGATTAAAACAGTAACCAGATTTTTTTTTGAAGTGAGGTGTTGAAGGATGTGATGGAAAGAGGAGTAAAGAATGGCCCCATATGAGTAGCAGGGCATTGACTGTTCCATGAATTCCAAGGTGGAAAAAGTATCACAGAGCCCTGAATGGAGGTTTCTGCTGGACAAGAGAAGCAGGGAGGTTGAGGGTGTGCTGGGCTAAGGTGACATAAGATCCAGCGGCTGGCTATATATGCAGAGAGAGGAAACCAGGGAGATCTGAAATGGCACGCTGTATCTGAAAATAACGAAGCGTAATACAGTAATATTTATAATTTATTGAGTATTTTGGGACAGGCCCTGGACTGTTTTAAAGGCATCATCTCAATTAATCATCCTATCAAGCCCATAAGTTAGTATTGTCCTTATTCAGCAGATGAATAAACTGATACTCAGAGCGCAGTTACACAGCTAGCAAATGTGCAAGCTTGGCATTATACCTCAAGACCACTGCACAGGCCTTCCCTGCGGTGCCTTTGAACAAATGTTTTCACTGGCATGGGCCACTCACAACATGAAGTACACTCAGTCACTTTTTGTAAGTCATGGGGGAAGCAAATATTGTGAAAAAGACACCCAGAGCTCACCCTCAGTTCACATTCCAGCCAATTTTTCTCAAGCATTTTTTGTGAAAATTGTCAGGTATACAGCAAAGTTGAAAGAATTTTACAGTAAACACCTGAATAACCACCACCTAGATTCCACCATTAACATTTTACTATATTTGCATTATCACATCTCTTTAAATATACATCCCTCTGTGCATTCTTAATCCATCTTGTTTTTTAAATAACTTTTATCTGTTAGTACTTTTCCTCCTAAAGCCTTTAGCATATGTATCATTACCAACAGTTCTATATCTGCTTACTTTTTATGTAAAATTAACATACAAAGAAATGCACAAATGGTAAGTGTACCTTTGCGTGACCTTTGACAAATGTATACACCTTTGTAACCTAAACCTTAAGAAGACGCAGAGCATCACTGCCACTCCAGAGAAGGTCTTTCTTCCTATTCCCAATTAATATCTGTTTCCCAATCCTCAGAAGAAACCATTGATCTGATTTTATCTACCATAGATTAGTTTTGCCTGTGCTAGAATTTCATCTAAATGGAGTCATACAGTATTTACTCATTCGTGGAAGGCTTCTTTGAGTCAATATAATGTTTTTGAGATGTGTTTATGGTTTTGAGTATATGATTTGGTTGCTTTTTATTGCTGAGCACTATTCTATTGCATGGATATACCACAGTTTGTTTATCCATTCTCCCATTGATGGACACCTACATTGGTGCCAGTCTTATGAATAAAGCTGCTGTGAATATTCTTATACAAGTCTTTTTGTGAATATATATTTTTATTTCTCTTGGGAAAATACCTAGCAGTAGACTTGCTAAGTCATGGATTAAATGTATGTTTACTTTTATAAGAAACTGTCAGTTCTCCTACAATAGTTTTTAGCATTTACATTCCCAAGAACAATGTCTGAGGGATTCAGCTGCTGCACATCCTCGCCAACAGTTGGTTTGCCAGTCTTTACAATTGTAGCCATTTTGTTAGGTGCAGGTCTTAAATTGCACTTCTCTGATGACTAATGTTGAACAATTTTTCATGTGCTGTTGCTCTTTTTTAAATGTTATCTTTTGTAAAGTGTCTGCTCAAATCCTTTGCTATTTTAATTGTGTTGTTTTATTATGGAGTTGTATTAGTTCTGCATATATCCTGATGAATACATCAGTCTATTGCCAGGTATATGTTTTGCTAATATGTACTTTCACTCTGTGGGTTTCCTATTCATTTAACAGTGTATTTTAGGAACCGAAGTTTTTTAATTTGGTCGTTTAATTTGTTAATATTTTATGTTCATTGTTTTCTGTGACCTACCTAAGACAACTTTACCTACCCTCAAGTCATAAAGATATTTTGTATTTTCCTATAAAAACTTAGTGGTTTTACATTTAGGACTATCATCCATCTAGAGTTAGTTTTTGTATATGATGTCAGAAGGGATCAAGCTTAATATTTTTCCATTTGGATATCTGTTATTCAAGCACCATTTGTTGAAAAGACTTTCTTTTCCTCACTGGATTGTTTTGACATCTTTGTCAAAAGTCAAATGAGTATGTAGTGTAGATCTGTTTCTGGACTCTGCTCTTTGCATTGACCTGTTGGTCAATCTACAGATTGCATGCTTTCTTAATTACTTTATAGTAAGTTTCAAAGTCAGGTAATGTAAATTCTTCAACTTACATTGAATAGTTTGGTATGCTATGTCCTTTCAATTTCTATATACATTTTAGAATTAGCTTGATAATGTTTCCCTCAAAAGCCTGCTGAGTTTCTTATTAGGATTACATTGATGCTGTAGATCAATTGGAAAGCATTGATATTTCAGGATATTGATTCTTCCAGTCCATGAACATGGGGTAGTTTTCTGTTTGTTTAGATCTTCTTCAATTTCTCTCAACAATGTTAAGTAGTTTTCAGTATAGAGGTCTTGCATATCTTTGTTAAATTTATTTCAAAGTACGTTATGTTTGTTGATGTTGTGACAAATGGAATTGATTTCTAAGTTCATTTTCTAAATGTTTGCTGCCAGTACATAAAAATACAATTGATTTTTTGGCCAGGTGCAGTGGCTCACACCTGTAATCCCAACACTTTGGGAGGCCGAGGTTGGCATATCACTTGAGGTCAGGAGTTTGAGACCAGCCTGGCCAACATGGCAAAACCCCGTCTCTACTAAAAATACAAAAATTAGCTGGGTGTAGTGGTACACACCTGTAAATCCAGCTACTCAGGAGGCTGAGGCACAAGAATTGCTTGAACCTGGGAGGCAGAGGTTACAGTGAGCTGAGATTGCGCCACTGCACTCCAACCTGGGTGACAGAGTGAGAGTCTGTCTCAAAAAAAAAAAAAAAAAAAAAGCAACAACAAAAAATTGATTTTTAAAATTAGCTTTCTACCTGTGAACTTGCTTGATGGATTTATTAGTTCTAGCAGCTGCTTTATAGATTGCTTAGGATGTTATACACAAATCGTCATGTCTTTCACATCTGTTTAGGATGGAATCTTGGTCTGTAGTTACCTGTTTTTTTAATAATGTCTTCATCAGGGTTTGCATATTAGGATTGTGCTGGCCTATTAAATGATCTTGAAAATATTCCCTCCTCCTCTATTTTCTGAATAAGTTTATATAAGACTGGTGTTACACTTCCTTAAATGTATGATAGAATTCACCTGTGAAGGTATCTTGGCCTGGAATTTTTTATGTGGAAAGATTTTTCATAAGAAGATCTTTTTTCCCCTAAATACAGGAAAATTCAATCTTTTCTATTTTTATGTCCATATAGGTGAGTTGTAGTTTTCAGAGAATTTGTGCATTTCGTCTAGGCTATCAAATTTTTTGGCAAAAGTGGATCATAATATCCTCTCATCATTCTTGTAATGTCTGTAGACTTTGTAGTGTAAGGCCAGTGTGGTGGCTCATGCCTGTAATCCTAGCACTTTGGGAGGCCGAGGCGGGCAGATAACGAGGGTCGGGAGTTTGACATCAGCCTGACCAACATGGTGAAACACCGTCTCTACTAAAAATACAAAAATTAGCCGGGCGTAATGGTGTTTCTCTGTAATCCCAGCTACTCAAGAGGCTGAGACAGGAGAATCACTTGAACCTGGGAGGCAGAGGTTGCAGTGAGCTGAGATCGCATCATTGCACTCCAGCCTGGGTGACAGAGTGAGACTTCATCTCAAAAAAAAAAAAAAAAAAAAAAAAAAGAAGAAGAATTTGTAGTGTAACCTCTCTTTCATTTCTTTATTTGTGTTTGTGTCCTCTCTCTCTTTTTTATTGTTCTGTCTAGGTGAGACTTATCAACTTGGTTGATCTTTTTGGAGAACCAACTTGTAGGCTTTATTACTTTTCTCTATTGTTAATCTGTTTTCTATTTTGTTGCTTGCTGTACTTATCCTTATTATTTCCTGCATTTCTTTTACTCAGCTTGGTTTAGTTTCCTCCTTTTTTTCTAGCTTCTTAGGTAGAACCTCAGGTCATTATTATTATTTTCTGACAATTTCATTGAGGAATAACTGACATACATTAAACTGCACGTATTTAAAGCATACAGTTTGATAAGCTTTGTTATATGTACACACCCATGAAGCAATCACCACAATCAAGATAATGAACATATCTCTCAACATATCCCCAAGAGTTTCCTTGGGTCCCTTTGTATTCTTTCCCTCCTGACCCTCCTTGCCCTCCTTTATTTCCAAGCAATCACTGATCACTGTAGAATAATTTCCATTTTCTCGAATTTTATGTAAATAGAATTATAGAGTATATACTCCTTTTTGTGGCATCTTTCAGTAAGCATACTAATTCTGAGATTCACCCATGCTGTTGCATTTATCAGTTTATTTCTTTATTGTAATAATTTTATTGAAATATAATTTACATACCATACAATGTATCCATTTAAAGTGTACCATTCAGTGGATTTTAGTAGTTCCCTTCCTTTTATTGCTCAATGTTATTCCAGTGCATTAGCTATCCCACGGTCTATTTATTCATTCATCTAGTGATGGACATTTAGTTGTTTTCAGGTTTGGCTATTACAAATAAAGTCGCTTTGAACATTCATGTAGAAGTCTTCAAATGCGCATGTGCTTTTATTTTTCTTGGGTAGATACCCGAGATTATAATGTATTTAGAACCAGATGATTGATTGACTTCTTATTCAGTCCCTGGGTTATTTAGAAGCTTTGCTTTTTCTTTTAATTTCTTTTAGTTTCTAAATATTTGGGGATTTTACAGATTTTTTCTGTTAGTAATTTCTAATTTAATTTCATTGGGGTCAGAGAACATACTTTGTGTGATCTGAATTCATTTAAATGCATTGAGACTTATTTTATGTCCCAGATTAATATCTGTCTTAAGTGTTTCAAGTTCATTTGAAAAGAATGTATATTCTTCTGTCATTAGGTGGAGTGTTCTATAAATATCAAGTCAAGGATATTGATCATATTATTCATATCATGTGTGTTTTCCTTAATTTTTTTTTTCATTTTATCAAATGCTGAAAGAAGAGTGTTAAGATCCTCAGCTATGATTGTGGGCTTGTCTATTTCTCCCTTTAATTCTATATGTTTTTTTTCCATGTTGTTTTGAAGCTCTGTTGTTAAGTAATAGACATCTCAGATTGTTATGTCTTTCTAAGTTGACCTTTTTATCATTATAAAATTTTCTTCTTTTAGCTGGTGAAACTCTTTTTCTTTTTTTTTGAGACAGAGTTTTGCTTTTGTTGCCCAGGCTGGAGTGCAATGGTGCGATCTCAGCTCATCACGACCTCCGCCTCCCAGGTTCAAGCGATTCTCCTGCCTCAGCCTTCTGAGTAGCTGGAATTACAGGCATGCACCACCACGCCTGGCTAATTTTGTATTTTTAGTAGAGACGGGGTTTCTCTATGTTGGTCCGTCTGGTCTTGAACTCCTGACTTCAGGTGATCTGTCCACCTCGGCCTCCCAAAGTGCTGGGATTATAGGCATGACCCACCGTGCCCGGCCAATACTCTCTATCTTATAATGTATTTGATTTGATAGTAATATAGCCATTCCAGCCTTCTTATGCTTGTTTGCATGATGTATCTTTTCCCTTCCACTTACTTTTCAATCTGTGTCTATTGAAGGTGTATTTTTTATGGAGACTGTAAAACTGGCTTTTCATTTTTTAATCAACTCTGACAATATCTGCCTCTTGTATGGAGTGTTTAGTCCACTGACAGCTAATGTAATTATTGATATGGTTGGATTCAGGTCTACCATTTTAACATCTGATTTTTGTTTTTTGTTTTATTTTTGCTTATCTTCTTTTATACAGGTATTTTAGATTATTTGAACAATTTTTAAAAGCCATTTTATTTATCCATTGACTTTTTAGTTAAATCTCTTGGCATTTTTAAGTGGTCATCCTGGGGATTACTATATACATCTTTAATTACACAGTCTATTTAGCCTAATGTGGTACCAATTCATGTGAAACACAGGAACTTTTGAAACTGGAAGTCCATTTACCACCTTCCCTCTTACCTTTTATGGTGCAGTTCTCATGCATTATACGTTATACACCCCTACGTTATAAACCCCATAAGACAGTTACTGCTTTTGCCTTAAATGCATGTGTTTTAAAGAAATTAAGAGAAAATTTAATCTAATATTTACCCAAATATTTGTCATTGAATCTGAAGCACTGAAGATGGGTGAGAAGGCAGCATACATGCTTGTTCTGTCCTTCCCTCTGTCTCTGGCTTGTTCTGTGCCTTTGGGCAAATCCCCTAAGGACTTGGCCTCAGCCATCTTCCTCTGTAGCAGGTCAGTAGGTGTCTTAGTTGCCTATAGACTACAGACAGAACCAGATACACACACACACACACACACACACACACACACACACACACACACACACACACACCCCTCAACTCTAGGTTCTCTAATTCTTGAGAAATTGCATTGTTAATGTGGATTTTAGACACTGAAACCGTTCCCAGAGGATACAGCTGTTTTTCCCAGGAAACTTTTACAATAGCTGCCGTATATGTGATGGTGTAGTCACTGTGCCATCGCCCCTGATGTGGACACTAATGAAGCTCTCAGCTGTGTTTCTAGGACTTCTAGTGGCAGTTTTTGTGCGTCCTGCCCATCCTTCTCTTCTGAGACAGGCCTCACCTGCAGCATCAAAAGGAGTAGTTTTATCTCCTGAGGGAGCTTGAGGGCCCAAGACTGTGGGAACCTCTGCTGATGGAGGCACGACATGAATCGCCCCAGGCAGGGAGGGTCAGGTTAGACAGCTGGGCCAGTCTAAGTGATCCCAAATAAACTGTTACCTGGACAGAGTCAAAACTTTAGCAAAAAGTATTTAAATTCCTGCTTTCAGACATGAATTTCAGATATGTTTTCCTGACACATTTTCAGCATAATAGTACCAGAATCTGCCAAATTGAAAAGCTAGAAGAGAGGACATCAAACTTCTCTTTGTTTAAAGTGAGAATGGGTCCCATGGCTGCATTTGCTGCCATCTGTGCCCATCTCCCCTCCATCAGCCAGGTCACCCCAGAAAGTTAAATCCCTCCTTAATGACCTCCTGCAGCTAGCCTGCCATCACAAAATGCCACTCACAGCCATTACTAACGGACTCAGGAAAAGTTCCAGCGGTAGTCTAGTAAGTGGCTCTCAGCGTGGGCTGGGGTGGCATTTTTATTGTGTCTGGAAGGAAAAAAATCTGTTCATGTCACATGAGATACATATACTTTAAAAAAATTATAAATGCTGCTTAGTTCATCCATTTTGTTACCCCTTTAGGGTACAGGAGTGTGTTTAATACGCACTTTGTGCCTTGATTTTTTTTTTTTTTTTTTTTTTTTTTGAGATGGAGTTTTGCCCTCGTTGCCCAGGCTGGAGTGCAATGGTGCAATCTCGGCTCACCGCAACCTCCGCCTCCCAGGTTAAGCGATTCTCCTGCCTCCGCCTCCTGCGTAGTTGGGATTGCAGGCATGCGCCACCACGCCTGGCTAATTTTGTATTGTTAGTAGAGACGGGGTTTCTCCATGTGCCTTCATTTCTAGTGGAGCATTTCCAGACCAAATTAGGTGAAGGGTCTGATTTCCTAGGATTTCTTCACAGGTGGCATCTGTCCTCAGATGGGCTACCTAGGACTAGGGATGGCTGCAGGTTTCAAGTAGCAAGTAGCTTGAATGTGTGATTCAAGGTTATTTAGTATCAAATTTGAGAATGCCCCAAACTTACCTTTCAACTGCTCGACCGCATGGCACCACCTTTTGGGAAATACTGTCTGTGGGCACTTCTGAACTAGTTCACGGAGAGCCAGAGCTTTATCTCTTGTTCTCGGTCACCTCCCAGGCCTAAAACATTGCCTAGCACATAGTGTATGCTCAACAAACACCCGCTGAATGAATAATTTCATTATGACAGCACTGTGTTTGTCCCTTATTAGACAGTAAATCCTATGAATGCAGGGACTGGGACCTAACCACCTTTGCCTCACAAGCCCAATACATATTTCTTGAGTGGAATTAGAAGTTGAGGTTCTAATTAGAGATGCCCTTTTTTCTCCTGGGGGTAGTTGTTTACAAAATGTAAACACAGATTCTAATGAACAGCATTTTCAGAACCTCAGGACACACAGCGATAAAACTGTTTTACATTCCTCTCGTTATTACTAATTTTTCCATGTGCTGTCCCCTCGCCGCCACACTAGCTCTCAAGGGACCTGATTCACTAAGCCCTGGGCCTGAGGATCAGTTCTATCTTATGCTAATCAAGTGCAAATGAAGGCCTGGTGTCATTAAGTAGTTTAATGACTCTCTGTTGAGTGCTAGTATAACAGGGGTGGGGAAATGTTGGATCTCTTTCTCTCATTCTCTGGACCATAATCTAGAAGGCATGTGGGTTTACACAGAAAAGTGCCATCCGTCACTGACAATTCTTTAAGAACAAGAAACTTTAAGCAAAATGAAATTTCTTTCTGTAACTGTTTATATGTAAGTGTCTGTCACTGAGCAGCGAGGGGACACAGACTGGAGGACTGACAGCATAAAAGTGAAGAGACAAGTGTGCTGCTTGTATGTCAGCTGCTCAGCAGAGCACCCCACATATGCTCAACATTGAGCTTCAGAGGAAAGGAAACTAAAATCAATCGTGAAAGAGCAAGCAATAGAAATAAATGTCATTGAATCCAGATTCTCAACAAATGGAATACACTTATGAAAGAGAAGGCAAAGGGAACCAGCATGATCTGGGCCCCACTGTAGGCTAGGCCCGTGCTTCTCAAAGGATGGTGCTGGACCTGCAGCTTCAGCCTCACCTGGGAGCTTGTTAGACATGCAGATTCTCAGTCTCCCACCCAAACCTGCTGAAACAAGTGATGGCTGCAGAGCCCAGCAATGTGGCTTAACAAGCCCTCCAGGTGATTCTGATAAAAAGACTGGCTTAAAAGCCATGGGCTAAGATTGTCTCATTTGATCCTCTTAGATCCTAAAAAGTAGGTGTGATGCTTAATTTTAGGTGTTGACTGTCTTAAAAAAGATAACCAGAAAAAGGGTCTATGCGTCTGATCCTTTAAAACAGTAAAACATTATTTATGGGAAGGTGTTTCCCAAAGAGACTGGCATTGGAATCAGTGGACTGAATTTGAATCAGAAGACAGGAAGATCTGCCCTCACCACTGTGGGCAGGCACCAGCCAATAAGCCAAGGGCTTGGATAGAATAAAAAGACAGCAGAAGTGCAAATCTGCCCTTGCTTCTTAAGCTGAGACATTCAACTTCTTCCCTTGGACATCGCTGCTTCTGGCTCTCAGGCTTTCAGACTTCGGGACTTATGCCACCGGCTTCCCTGGTTCTCAGACTTGCAGACAGCGTATCATGGGACGACTCAGCCACCATAATCACGTGAGCCAATGTATATAATAAACTCAGCTCGCTTGCTTGCTCTCTCCCTCTCTCTACACACACACACATCCTCTATTGGTTCTTTGTCTAGAGAATGCTAATATAGTAGGTATTGGTCACCATTTACCAATGAGAAAACTGAGACTTAGTCAAGCTCTGTAAGTTCCCCAGGTTTATACAACTAGAAATGTAGGTACTGGCCGGGCACAGTAACTCACGCCTGTAATCCCAGCACTTTGGGAGGCCAAGGCGGGTGGATCATGAGGTCAAGAGATCAAGACTATCCTGGCCAACATGGTGAAACACTGTCTCTACTAAAACGACAAAAATTAGCTGGGCGTGATGCTGCACACCTGTAGTACCAGCTACTAGGGAGCCTGAGGCAGGAGAATCGCTTGAACCCAGGAGGCAGAGGTTGTAGTAAGCTGAGATCGGGCCACTGCACTCCAGCCTGGCGACAGAGCAAGACTCCATCTCAAACATAAAATAAAATAAAATAAAAATAAATAAAAAGTAGGTACCAAAAGATCTTTTCTCAAAACCTGTGGTCTTTTCACTTTATCAGTGTTTCTCAAACTGTAATGTGTAATTGAATCACCTGGAGATTAAATGGTAAAATGTAGATTCTGATTCAGTGAGTCAGAGAGCTTGAGTAGTTCTAACAAGCTTCAGGTGTTGCCAATGCTGCTGGTACACTGAGCACACCTTGAATATGAAGGCTTAATCTGTGAAGCAGTGGGCCCCAGACCTAAAGTCTCAGCCTCACCTGGGAACTATTAGATCCAAATGCTTGGCCCCACCCAGACCTACTGAGTCAGCAACTCTGGGGATGAGGCCCAGCAGCTGGTTTTAACCTTTCAGGTGATTTTGATTCATGCATAAGTTTGAAAACTATGAATATATCATCTTTCCATATTAGAAAACTCAGTATTTGCCAGGTTATGAAGTGTGGTGGTTCTTACACTGTAGGTATTTGAAAGACATTAGAAACTAGACAAGAGAAAAAACAAACATTTAAGCCTGAATAGTAGCTTGAATTAAGTGTTTTCCTATGAGATAAGGACACATAAATGATTATCACTGGGCTAAACAATGAGAGTACTTCTCTGTAAAGGGTCTTGCAAATGCTTGTAGAACGTAGAGCCAGCGGCCACAAGTACTAGGAGCTAAGAGAAGTTATGACCAAGGGACAGTATAATATCTGAAGATGTAGACCTGGCATTGCACAAGAAAATGATGCTTAAAATTTTTCAAAGAAAATATATCTAACAGCAGAAAAAGATAAATCTGTGCTTGTCTGGCATGCAGAAAATGATCTGGGGGGGAAAAAAACAGCTTGGGATTTTTCTTTTTAATCTTGTGTAATCCTAGAAATTCATATGCAATTTCATCTATGTCAAACCAATACATGTTGCTTTGATATAAGTAACATTTTAAATTACCATTAAGATAAAAGGGGAGAGATGCTGTTGCACTGAGTGTATTAGACTCATAAAATGTACTGAAGTGATCTGATACCAAGTATCAGAATCGGCACCCGTGCATATTTCTTTTCTGTCTTGGTGCCACAGTATTTGAAGAACTTGGAATACATGAAAACAAATGGCAACAGCTTGTGTGTGGCTTTGAGAGCTATGTAAAGGCAGTCACCGAGGACAGGGGCTCAGTGTTGCAAGAGGTGTTTTGTTCAGGTGTTTAGGAGCTGCTTGGGTGGAAATTTTGAGAAGTGAATCTTCAAGTGGTTTTTGAAAATAGAATAGAAAAGATCTTTGATCTATGCATCAGATTCTTTTAATTTCAAGAACATACTCATCAAAGTATTTTGAGTAAAGATGATCAAAGACGTTCTGCACTATACCACTCACACTGTCGTTTCATTACATGTAAATGAAGGGAGGGTCTCAAATGACTCAGTTCCTGTGATCACATCTCTTTATCCAGCATTCAGACTCCAATTCATCAAAGCAGTCTTGTCACAAACATGAAAGCATTCAGTTCTGTCGTGAAGTTGTGGATCAAGAATGTTCAATCTTAAAAGTGCTTAATAAGTCAACGTTTAAAGCTACAGTGATTATTTAAGTGAATGTACTTTTGTTCATCTTAACCAGGTTTTTACCCCTTTGCGTAACATTCAGGGAAGTGGAGGATGACACAACAAAACCATATAATTCTGAGTTTGAAAATGTGGATCAAAAATTTCTTCCATCAAAATCTGCATTCTTCTATATAAAATCAAGAAATATTTAAAACTCACTTCCCGTTTCATTGCAGTTGTGTGTAAGGTTATGAACAATCTTTTTGTTTTTAAAATAACATCTACCATTTTTACCATTCCATTGAATACAAGAAGAAAAGTAACAGACTCTGTCAGAAGCTCAAGGAACCAAGTTAGGAACAAGGGTGCATTTAGATATTTGGCCTCCATTTCTCACCATCACAACAACTCTTTGCCTGTCAGATTTGGCACTATCAGAGCCCATGGATGTATTTTTAAATGGACATTTCTCTATCAGCATTTTACCATGAAACACTGCAAATTAATGTCTTTAGAGACATAAGTATTAAGTAAAATATATAATGGCCAAATTATTAATAACAGTGTTTTCACCAGAGCTATAAGGAAAACAGCCCGGTCAATCGCAGTCTCTTATGGATTCATTTTATATCAGCTTTTATATGCCACGTACTGTGTTAGCACTGGGTATACAAAGGTAATCCAATGAAACATAACCCCTGCCTATACAGAACTTATAGGTAGACATTATTCAAATAAGTACTAATTTATGAACTGTTATAAATACAGTAAGGGGAAAGTCTATTGATAGCATGTAACAGAAGGGCTTGACGTTATAAGGGAGTAGGATAGGCAGGAAATATCCGGAAAGGGTTCCCTTGGAAATCATGTTTGAGCTAAGATCTGGAAGACAAATAGACAGAGGAAAGATGGCAGACTGGGAAGCTTCCCAAGAAGAGGAGCCACATATGCAGACCCTGAGGTGGGAAAGGGCATGGGAGAACAAGAGGGATGAAAAGGAAGCCAGGATGGCCTGCAAGTTGAGTGCTCAGGGTAGAGTGGTAGGGGTCAGAGGTGCACCTGGAGAGGTGGCAGGGACCAGGCCACGCAGCAGAGCCTCATAGCCAGCTTGCTGCCTGGAGATGACCCTAAGACCAACGGGAAGTGGGAGTTTTAAGCAGGAGAATGACAGGATTAAATACATAGTTTGCAAGGTTACGCTGGCTGAAGAGTTGAGAATAGACTGGGTTGGGCAGGTATTGCCAAGCTCAGATGAAAGCTGATGGTACCTGTGTTCTGGTAGTGGAGAGATGCAGGTGACTTTACAGGATTGGATGATGTACTGGCTCTGGGGAGGAGAGAGAAGGAAGCGGCAAAGATGACCCCTGGCTTGCATACTGATATATCTGGTGATTTAATTGTGAGTTCTGATGCCTTTGACTTTTAGTAATGACTCAGACATTTCTACCAAATGCCATCTACCTTCCCACGGTGATTCTGAAATGGGCGTTGAAGGAGGCATCTAGTATTTATTTGCTTACTTGTTTGTTATTGTACTGATCCTGGCCTTGACTCATTTTAGTTGCTAAAAAGTCTCATGATTTTTTTTTTGTTTTTAAATAAAAGGTTGACATGAACACATCATACTAAGAGGGATGTTTTCATACTGTTTTTAGGGTTTTCTCCTACAAGAGATAGAATTTAAATTCATTTGCAACTTAAATCTATCATTTAAGGTCATGGGAGAACTTGGGAATGGGAGAAGGAGGCTAGTTCATAAAATCTCTCCATCATAATTCTATAAATTTAATAAAAATCAGTGTTTTAAATAGTTACCTACGTAGGTCTTACGCTTTGTAGATTGGCAGCTGTTATACACAATTCCCTAGTTATCGTTTGAAGCAGTGTACCATCTCATGCCCAGGCTCATAGTAGGGTGTCCCAGGGACTGTGACATGACATTAACCTCACTCTGTTTCAGGCTGTTCCCGATTTCCTTTGTCTTGTTTATTTTCATAGGTTTTGAAACTACAATTCAGACTTCCAATTTTCAGCCATTAATCCATATACTCAGTTGAACATATAATTTTCTGAATACTTTATTATGAAAATCTTTAACCATATAGAAGAGTTAGAAGGACTGTAAGTGAATACACATGCACCCAGTACCTACATTCTGTAATTAGCATGTTGCTTGATCATATAACTATCTGTGTCTCCCGCTAGACATCCATCAGCCCATCTAATTTCTAATAGATTTCCAACTATCAAAAAAAGTTGCATACATCAGTATGTTTCACCTCTTGTAACTTCAGCATGCACATTATTAACTAGAGTTTAATATTTGTTTTCATCTATTCTAAGGTAGACGTTACATACAGCGAAGTGTATACATCTTAAGCATAGCCTTCCTTGAGGTTTAAAAAAATTTTTTTATTATACTTCAAGTTCTGGGGTACATGTGCAGAATGTGCAGGTTTGTTACGTAAGTATACATGTGCCATGGTGGTTTGCTGCACCCATCAACCCTCCACATTAGGTATTTCTCCTAATGCTATCCCTCCCCTATTCCCCATCAGGCCCTGGTGTGTGATGTGTGATGTTCCCCTCGCTGTGTCCATGTGTTCTCATTGTTCAACTCCCACTTATGAGTGAGAACATGTGGTGTTTGGTTTTCTGTTCTTGTGTTAGTTTGCTGATACTGATGTTTTCCAGCTTCATGTTCCTGCAAAGGACATGAACTCATCCTTGTTTATGGCTGCATAGTATTCCATGGTGTATATGTGCCACATTTTCTTTATCTATCATTGATGGGTATTTGGGTTGGTTCCAAGTCTTTGCTATTGTGAGCAGTGCCACAATAAACATACTTAGGCATGTGTCTTTATAGTAGAATGATTTATAATCCTTTGGGTATATACCCAGTAATGGGATTGCTGGGTCAAATGGTATTTCTAGTTCTAGATACCTGAGGAGCTGCCATACTGTCTTCTACAATGGTTAAACTAATTTACACTCCCACCTGCCAGTGTAAAAGCATTGCTGTTTCCCCACACCCTCTCCAGCATCTGTTGTTTCCTGACTTTTTAATGATGGCCACTCTAACTGGTATGATATGGTGTGTCGCATTGTGGTTTTGATTTGCATTTCTCTAATGACCAGTGATGATGAGCGTTCTTTCATATGTTTGTTGGCTGCACAAATGTCTTTTGAGAAGTGTCTGTTCATATCCTTTGCCCACTTTTTGATGAGGTTTTTTTTTCTTGTAAATTTGTTTGCGTTCTTTGTAGATTCTGGATATTAGCCCTTTGTCAGATGGATAGATTGCAAAAATTTTCTCCCATTCTGTAGGTTACCTGTTCATTCTGATGATAGTTTCTTTTGCTGTGCAGAAGCTCTTTAATTAGATCCCATTTGTCAGTTTTGGTTTTTGTTGCCATTGCTTTTGACTAAATGACTTCACTTTTGACTAGTCTGACTAAAACACCAAGTGTTTTAGTCATGAAGTCTTTGCCCATGCCTATGTCCTGAATGGTATTGCCTAGGTTTTCTTCCAGGGTTTTTATGGCTTTAGGTCTTACATTTAAGTCTTTAATCCATCTTGAGTTAATTTTTGTATAAGGTGTAAGGAAGGAGCCCAGTTTCAGTTTTCTGCATATGGCTAGCCAGTTTTCCCAACAACATTTATTAAATAGGAAATCTTCTCCCCATTGCTTGTTTTTGTCAGGTTTGTCAAATATCAGATGGTTGTAGATGTGTGGTGTTATTTCTGAGGCCTCTGTTCTGTTCTATTGGTCTATATATCTGTTTTGGTGTCAGTATCATGCTGTTTTGGTTACTGCAGCCTTGTAGTATAGTTTGAAGTCAGGTAGCATGATGCCTCCAGCTTTGTTACTTTTGCTTAGGATTGTCTTGGCTATGTGGGCTCTTTTTTGGTTCCATATGAAATTTAAAGTAGTTTTTTTCCCAATTCTGTGAAGAAAGTCAATGGTAGCTTGATGGGGATAGCACTGAATCTCTAAATTACTGTGGGCAGTATGGCCGTTTTCATGATATTGATTCTTCCTATCCATGAGTATGGAATATTTTTCCATTTGTTTGTGTCCTCTCTTATTTCCTTTGGCAGTGGTTTGTAGTTCTCCTTGAAGAGGTCCTTCACATCCCTTGTATTTCTAGGTATGTTATTCTCTTTGTAGCAATCGTGAATGGGAGTTCACTCATGATTTGACTCTGTCTGTTATTGGTGTATAGGAATGCTTGTGATTTTTGCGCTTTGATTTTGTATCCTGAGACTTTGCTGAAGTGGCTTATCAGCTTAAGGAGATTTGGGGCTGAGACGATGGGGTTTTCTAAATATACAATCATGTCATCTGCAAACAGAGACAATCTGACTTCCTCTTTTCCTATTTGAATGCCCTTTATTTCTTTCTCTCGCCTGATTGCCCTTGCCAGAACTTCCAATACTATGTTGAATAGGAGTGGTAGAGAGGGTATCCTTGTCTTGTGCTGGTTTTCAAAGGGAATGTTTCCAGTTTTTGCCCATTCAGTAAGATATTGGCTGTGGGTTTTTCATAAATAGCTCTTACTATTTTGAGATACGTTCAATTGATACCTAATTTATTGAGAGATTTTAGCATGAAGGCATGTTGAATTTTGTTGAAGGCCTTTTCTGCATCTATTGAGGTAATCATGTGGTTTTTGTCATTGGTTCTGTTTATGTGATGGGTTACAGTTATTAATTCGCATATGTTGAACCAGCCTTGCATCACAGGGATGAAGCTGACCTGATCGTGGTGGTTAAGCTTTTTGATGTGCTGCTGGATTTGGTTTGCCAGTATTTTATTGAGGATTTTCACATCAATGTTCATCAGGAATATTGGCCTGAAATTATTTTTTTGTTGTGTCTCTGCCAGGTTTTGGTATCAGCTTGATGCTGGCCTCATAAAATGAGGCCTCTTTTTCTATTGTTTGGAATAGTTTCGGAAGGAATGGTACCAGCTCCTCTTTGTACCTTTGGTAAAATTTGACTGAATCCATCTGATCCTGGACTTTTTTTGGTTGGTAGGCTAGTAATTACTGCCTCAATTTCAAAACTTGTTATTGGTCTATTCAGCGATTCAACTTCTTCCTGGTTTAGACTTGGGAGGGTATATGTGTCCAGGAATCTATCCATTTCTTCTAGATTTTCTGGTTTATTTGCATAGAGGTATTTATAGTATTCTCTGATGGTAGTTTGTATTTCTGTGGGATCAGTGATGATATCCCCTTTATCAGTTTTTATTGCATCTATTTGATTCTTCCCTCTTTTCTTCTTTATTAGTCTTGCTAGTGGTATATTTTGATCTTTTCAAAAATTCAGCTCCTGGATTCATTGTTTTTTTTTGAGACAGTCTCGCTCTGTGGCCTAGGCTGGAGTGTGGTGGCGCGATCTCGGCTCACTGCAAGCTCTGCCTCCCAGGTTCCTGCCATTCTCCTGCCTCAGCCTCCCGAGTAGCTGGGACTACAGGTGCCTACCACCACGCCTGGCTTATTTTTTGTATTTTTAGTAGAGACAGGGTTTCACCGTGTTAGCCAGGATGGTCTCGATCTCCTGACCTCGTGATCTGCCCGCCTCGGCCTCCCAAAGTGCTGGGATTACAGGCATGAGCCACCATGTCAGACCTGTTTTTTTCTTTTTTTTTTTTTTTTTTTTAAGGGTTTTTTGTGTCTCTATCTCCTTCAGTTCTGCTCTGATATTAATTATTCCTTGTCTTCTGCTAGACAAATTCTTTTGAATTTGTTTGCTCTTGCTTCTCTAGTTCTTTTAATTGTGATGTTAGGGTGTCAATTTTAGATCTTTCCAGCTTTTTCTTGTGGGCTTTTAGTGCTATAAATTTCCCTCTAAACACTGCTTTAAATGTGTCCCAGAGATTCTGTTACGTTGTATCTTTGTTCTCATTGGTTTCAAAGAACACCTTTACTTCTGCCTTCATTTCGTTATTTATCCAGTAGTCCCAGTAGTCATTCAGGAGCAGGTTGTTCAGTTTTCATGTGGTTGTGTGGTTTTGAGTGAGGTTTTTTTTTGTTTTTTTTGTTTTTTTTGAGATGGAATCTTGCACTGTCGCAGTGCAATGGTGCGATCTCAGCTCACTGCAACCTCCACCTGTCGGGTTCAAGTGATTCTCCTGCCTCAGCCTCCTGAGGAGCTGGGATTACAGGTGCGCACCAACATGCCTGGTTAATTTTTGTTTTTCGTAGAGACAGGGTTTCACTATGTTGGCCAGGCTGGTCTCAAACTCCTGACCTCGTGATCCACCCCGCCTTGGCCTCCCAAAGGACTGGCATTACAGGCGTGAGCCACCAAGCCCGGCCTTGAGTGAGTTTTTAAATCCTGAGTTCTAATTTCATTGCACTATGGCCTGAGAGACTGTTTTGATTTCCATTATTTTGCATTTGCTGAGGAATGTTTTACTTCCAATTATGTGGTCAATTTTAGAATAAGTGGGATGTGGTGCTAAGAATTTATATTCTGTTCATTTGGGGTGGAGAGTTCTGTAGATGTCTATTAGGTTCACTTGGGCCAGAGCTGAGTTCAAGTCCTGAATATCCTTGTTAATTTTCTGTCTTGTTGATCTGTGTAATATTGACAGTGGGGTGTTGAAGTCTCCCATTATTATTGTGTGGGAGTCTAAGTCTCTTTGTAAGTCTCTAAGAACTTGCCTTATGAATCTGGGTGCTCCATTGTTGGGTGCATATATATTTAGGATAGTTAGCTCGTCCTGTTGCATTGATCCCTTTACCATTATGTAATGCCCATCTTGGTCTCTTTTGATCTTTGTTGGTTAAGAGTCTGTTATATTGTTATATCAGAGACTACGATTGCAACCGTACTTTTTTTTTTTTTTTTTTTTTTTTTTTTTTTTTTTTTTTTTTTTTTGCTTTCCATTTGCTTGGTCAATATTCCTCCATCCCTTTATTTTGAGCCTATGTGTGTCTCTGCACATGAGATGGGTCTTCTGAATACAGCACACTGATGGGTCTTGACTCTTCATCCAATTTGCCAGTCTGTGTCTTTTAATTGGGGCATTTGGCCCATTTACATTTAAGGTTAGTATTGTTATGTGTGAATTTGGTCCTGTCATTATGATGCTAGCTGGTTATTTTGCTCGTTAGTTGATGCAGTTTCTTTATAGCGTCGATGGTCTTTGCAATTTGGTATGTTTTTGCAGTGGCTAGTACCGGTTTTTCCTTTCCATGTTTAGTGCTTCCTACAGGAGCTCTTGTAAGGCAGGCCTGGTGGTGACAAAATCTCTTGGCATTTGCTTGTCTGTAAAGGATTTTATTTCTCCTTCACTTAGAAGCTTAGTTTAGCTGGATATGAAATTCTGGGTTGAAAATTCTTTTCTTTAAGAATGTTGAATATCGGCCCCTGCTCTCTTCTGGCTTATAGAGTTTCTGCAGAGATATCAGCTGTTAGTTACTCTAATGGGCTTCCCTTTGTGGGTAACCTGACCTTTCTCTCTGGCTGCCCTTAACATTTTTTCCTTCATTTCAACCTTGGTGAATCCAACGATTAAGTGTCTTGGGGTGTATTGGGGTTGCTTTTCTTGAGGAGTATCTTTGTGGTGGTCTATTTCCTGACTTTGAATGTTGGCCTGTCTTGCTAGGTTGGGGAAGTTCTCCTGGATAATATCCTAAAGAGTGTTTTCCAACTTGGTTCCATTCTCCCCGTCACTTTCAGGTACACCAATCAAATGTAGGTTTCGTCTTTTCACATAATTCCATATTTCTTGTAGGCCTTGTTTGTTCCTTTTCATTCTTTTTTCTCTAATCTTGTCTTCTAGCTTTATTTCATTACGTTGATCTTCAATCTCTGATATCCTTTCTTCTGCTTGATCGATTCGGCTATTGATACTTGTGTATGCTTCACGAAGTTCCTGCTGTGTTTTTCAGCTCCATCAAGTCATTTATGTTCTTCTCTAAACTGGTTAGCAATTCATCTAACCTTTTTACAAGGTTCTTAGTTTCTTTGAATTGGGTTAGAACATGCTCCTTTAGCTCAGAGAGTTTGTTATTACCCACCTTCTGAAGCTTGCTTCTGTCAATTCGTCAAACTCATTCTCTGTCCAGTTTTGTTCCCTTGCTGGCATGGAGTTATGATCCTTTGGAGGAGAAGAGGCATTCTGGTTTTTGGAATTTTCAGCCTTTTTGCCCTGGTTTTTCCCCATCTTCCTGGATTTATCTACGTTTGTCTTTCATGTTGGTGACCTCGAATGGGGTCTCTGAGTAGACATCCTTTTTGTTGATGTTGGTGCTATTCCTTTCTGTTTATTAGTTTTCCTTCTAACAGGCCCCTCTGCTGCAGGTCTGCTGGAGTTTGCTGGAGGTCCACTCCAGACCCTGTTTGCCTGGGTATCACCAGTGGAGGCTGCAGAACAGCAAAGATTGCTCCCTGATCCTTCCTCTGGAAGCTTTAGCCCAGAGGGGCACCAGCCAGATGCCAGCCAGAGCTCTCCTGTATGAGGTGTCTGTTGGCCCCTACTGGGAGGTGTCTCCCAGTCAGGATACATGGGGTCAGGGACACACTTGAGGAGGCAGTCTGACCTTAGCAGAGCTTGAACGCTGTGCTGGGAGATCTGCTGCTCTCCTCAGAGCTGTCAGGCTGGGATGTTTAAGTCTGCCAAAACTGTGCCCACAGCCACTCCTTCCCCCAGGTGCTCTGTCCCAGGGAGATGGGGGTTTTATCTATAAGTCCCTGACTGGGGCTGCTGCCTTTTTTTCAGAGATGCCTTGCCCAGAGAGGAGGAATCTAGAGAGGCAGTCTGGCCACAGTGGCCTTGCTGAGCTGCGGTGGGCTCTGCCCTGTTCGAACTTCCTGGTGGCTTTGTTTACACTATGAGGGTAAAAGCACCTCCTCAAGCTTCAGCAATGCAGATACCCCTCCCCACACCAAGCTCAAGCATCGCAGGTTGACCTTAGACTGCTGTGCTGGCAGCAAGAATTTCAAGCCAGTGGATCTAAGCTTGCTGGGCTCTGTGGGGGTGGGATCCACCAAGCCAGACCACTTGGCTCCCTGGCTTCAGTCTCCTTTCTAGGAGAGTGAATGGTTCTGTCTCGCTGGTGTTACAGACAGCACTGGGATGTGAAAAAAACTCCTGCAGCTAGCTCAGTGTCTATCCAAACGGCCACCCAGTTTTGTGCTTGAAACCCAGGGCCCTGGTAGCGTAGGCACCAGAGAGAATCTCCTGGTCTGCGGGTTGCAAAGACTGTGGGAAAAGTGCAGTATCTGGGCCAGAATGCACCATTCCTCATGACACAGTCCCTCATGGCTTCCCTTGGATAGGGGAGGGGAATTCCCTGACCCCTTATGTTTCCCAGGTGAGGCGATGCCCCACCCTGCTTCGGCTTGCCCTCTGTGGTCTGCACCCACGGCCTGGCCAGTCCTAGTGAGATGAACCGGGTACCTCAGTTGGAAATGCAGAATTCACCTGCCTTCTGCATCGATCTCACTGGAAGCTGCAGACCAGAGCTGTTCCCTTCAGCTCTCTTGTCAGCAATCCCTTCCTTGAGTTTTGACAAAGCATATAATACTGGAACCTCAGTCCCATCACAATACAAAACCTCGCCATCCCAAAAGTCCCCTCATGCCCCTTCACAGTCTATCTCTGCCCACCCATCCTGCTCGCCCCTAGAGGTGACCACTTTTCTGAATTACTTAACCATAGATTAGAGCTTGAGTGTATACTGTCGTGGTTGGCTTCTCTCACTCATAATGTTTTTGAGGTTCATCTGCACTATATGTATCATTTTTTTTTCCTTTTTATTACTGAATATTCCTTTGCATCAGTCTATCACAGTGTGGAGAATCTACTTCTGCTGATGGACTCCAGGGCTGTTTCCAGCTTTTGGCTGCTTTGAACATTCTTAGACAAGTTTTCTTGTGACTATATGCTTCTGTTTGCCTTGAGTAAACACTTAGGAGTGGGACTGTTGGGCTGTGTAGTAGGTGGATGGCTAATTTTAAAAGAAACTGGCAGGCCTTTTTTCCAAAGTGGTTGTACAATTTTATACTCCCTCCAACTATGTATGAGAGTTCCAGTTGTTCCATAGCCTTAACAAAACTTCTTTTTAATTTTAGACATTCTGGTGGGTGTGTAGATAAATAGGATTTTTAAATGATTATTTAAGAGACAAATGACCCTGAAATCATGCACAAATACACACATACACACAAATACATAACTCGGAATTCATAGTGCTTTTTAGAACGAAGCAAAATCAGATGTTTGTAAACAAAGTATTTAGCACAAGGACAGCAAAATTTGTGGCAACTTATAATATTTTTAAGTAATTGAAGATTTGAAATTATTTTTCTCCCTGAAACAAGCGGTAAGCCTCCAAGGACTTGCTGAGGAATCCCAGCTTTGAGCTCTGGCAAAGAGTTTCACAGGCCAAGGACAGCAATATTCACATTGCACAAACTGAGCACTAAAGCCTTCAGTTTCCCCAGTAACACACAAAATCAAACTTCCCAGTCACTGCTGCACATGAGAATATTCTACATTTTAAGCTTTTACAAGAGGAGAAACATGCACCACACTACGGAGAAACTGACTGGCATGGGACATTGATGCCATTGAATCCCTGTCCCTTTGCTTTGAGTTAGCCTGCACACGACAAAATCTTTTGATAAGAGATACTCACTTCCCCCCCAAATTTCAAGGAAAACTGTGTTTCAGAGAGATGTCCTGCACTAATGCAGGGGTGTTTCCTTGACCCCAGTTTAACAAGCCCGGACCTGGCACGTCCCTTCTGGGGCTTCACTGTAAAGAGCAGTGTGGCACAGCAAATAGTTTTAGAGCCAGAGGGACGCGTTTGAAATTGGCTCTGCGTACTACCTGTGTGGCTTGGGCAAGTTTCTTAACCTCTTAAACCTCAGCTTCCCTGCCTGTTCCAAGCAATGAGGATACCTCCCCTTGTGCAAGAGTGCCATCATCATTAGACTGCAGATGTCATGCTGCCAGCATGTGGGAAACACATAAGAGATGGTTGTGGAACAAAGTTCATCCCCCTGGCTGCCTACCAGAGAGAATGCCAAACCACAGACCCACTCATTCCATATCTATTCTCCCAATGAACTCAACTGAGTGTTAAGAAGGAAATAATATTAGAATAATTCCTACTGAGTTTAAATGACTGGTAAGTGTAGGGTCCACAATAAAATTCTGGTTCTAGGAGAATTTTGTCATCCAAGTGAATCATTAGCTGTACAGTCGGGTATCTGGAAGAGGTACGTGGATAATCGGAGTCAGCTTCAGTGAAAACCCAACACTGCTGGGGTGTGACAGGGAAAGGTCTGCTGGCCCTGCTCTTGGCACAGAGCATCATTAAGTTGGTCCCAAAATAGGGTTCCTGACGGCAGATGCTGCCGCAGCCAGGAAGAGTCTCTGCTTATGGAGCAAGGAGTTATCTCCATGCTGGGTTGCTAGCCATAGGCATGCAGAGAGCCCAGCAGAGGCAGGTGAGCTAGTTTGTGTGTGTGTGTGTTGGGCGGGGCGGGGGGGCGGTGTTCAGCTCAAAGTGCCAAATGCCACATTATATGTGGAGAAGAACGGACCAGAGCCATCTCAGCAGATGGAATTGGTACCTGTCATCCCTGCTTCTTCCTGTACCTAGTGGCTGGGGTACATTTCCATCCTGAAAGCAGGATGTGCATGCGCACCTACTGGCCTTGTGCTTTATCTGGCTCCACTCTAGACAGAACACAAAACCCATGTTGACATCGCAAGAGCGCCACGAGCCAATCAGCTGGCCCAAGGGGCAGATGATACGTGAGAAAGGGTTTTTTGTTGTGTTTTGTTTGTTTTTGTTTTGTTTTTAAATAACATAGGGAGCCATGGGACACAGCTTCTAAAGGAGAGATGCATCTTGATTCAGAAAGAAAAGCTAAGCACTTCAAAATCACTTGTTTTTGTGTTAAAGCTATTTGAAAGAACAATTTGCAAGGCAAAAGTTTTATTCGTTTGGTATCATATAAAAACTTCACACAAGCTCAGTAAGTGGCTGTAGAGCAAATGGTCTTTATCCCTGAAGGAAAGCATGAAACAGTTCTTCACAGAAGAAATAAAAATGTCCCATAATTATAGGATAAATGAGTCACAGCCCTTAGTCACATTTTGACCAAGATATCACACAGGTTGGTCATGTAATTGTTTCTGTAATTATGTAGAATGGACTGAGCAGACGAGTTGGTAGAGAATCCTATTTTCACACTTCAGTTTTATGTGATTTTTCAGTGGTTCAGTCAAGCTGAAACCTTTTACCCGTATCTGTCATAGATGGTGTTCTGCAGTGGGCAGGCCTATGCAGACCTACCCCGCAAAGTCTGAGGAAGCTGAGAGGCCAAAGAAAGAGACTGACAACTCTAATTTCTTACAAAGGAACATTAATACGAACTTAAGAACAGAAGCCCTGTCTGTGTCTCTGGCAGCAGTGAGACAAGATGGTGAATCCCTGCACCATTACCCCTCGACCGAGGGCTTATATGCCATGCAGAAAGGGTGATTCAGAGGGATGTGTAGGACAATTGAAGTATGATAACATCACGGTTGTTTGACCTAATGGTCGTGTTTACAGTATGTATGTGCTTTTACCCAAGGAACAATAGATAATTTGGGAATCCTGGAGGCCTTCTCAGAACTGGGGTTAATCAGAAGACAACATGGCAGAATAGCATCCAAGACGGAGTTGCTTTGGCCTCCACACTGCAGCCTCCCAAAGCCAGCTCTTACAATCTCATGCAGTCTTCCTCTTCTGTGATGGTCTCTTAGCCTGTAGGGAGGGTGGCTGTAGCTTTAGTAGCAGTACATTGGCAATGGAAAACAGGTCAGTCCCAGTGGAATACCAATTGGGGAGGTTCACAGTCTGTTGGATCATCTCTAGTCTTAGGAATACCATGACTTCAGTTTTCTCAGAAGTAGTAAGACAATGAGAGATACTTAACATTAATAATTTGAATAGTAGAAATGTAATGACAATTGAAAGAGAATTCGTGTGCCAGAACAACAACAACAAAAAAGGCTGTTAGCCAACTAAAAGCATCATGAAGAAAATTAAAACTTGGTTCTTCTTTAGAGACTTGTTGTAGCCAGGAAATAATTCAGGTTTAGCCCAAATTGTAGGCAAATAATAAAAACTCAAGAACAGTATTTCAGGACCAGGTACGGTGGCTCATGCCTGTAATCCCAGCACTTTGGAGGCTGAGGAGAGCAGATTGCTTCAGCTCAGGAGTTGGAGACCAGCTTGAACAACATGGGAAAACCCTGTCTCTACTAAAAATACAAAAATTAGCTGGGTGTGGTGGCGCATGCCTGTAATCCCAGCTACTTGGGAGGCTGAGACCCGCGAATAGTTTGGATCTGGGAGGCAGAAGCTGCAATGAGCCAAGTTTGCACCACTGCACTCCAGCCTGGACAACAGAATGAGACGGTCTCAAAAAAAAAAAAAAAAAAAAAAAAAAAAAAAAAAGAAAGGAAGAAGAAAAAGAAAAGAAAAATAGTGGTTAGGACTAGAATCGAAGTTTTTCTCTCTCCAGTTTCCCCATTTCTACCAAGGATAAATTATAGTACCTTGGTATTTCAGGAATAATGAAAAATAAAAAATAAAAAAATTCTAGGACCAATTTATTTGCTTTATTTGCAAAATAAATGTTAGTCTCACTGTACTTGGCCTAATTATTTGCCTGAAGTGTAGCAAGAATAGTTATTGGTCATATAGGCTTCTTTTCAGTTGGCTTTGCTGGAACTTTATAAGGAATTTTGGATTTGACATTTTAAAAGCCTTGAGACTAAGGATTCCCCGTTAGACTATGCTTGTAATACCTATACATAGGTACTATACCTGTACAAATTCCTCTCTTCTTTAGTTCCCAAAATATCTTGGTTCCTGGGCCTGTCAGAAAGTGGTATTATTTACTTACCACAGGCCAGGAACCTTGTAAGGGAACCATTTAGATAACATACCAAGTTAGTCTTTCCAAAGGACTTTTTATCGGCTCTGTAAAGTCAGTGTCAATTCCTCAAAGCAGTCTGGTTATATCTGAAACTACGTGATTCTAGTCAAAGCCTTGGTGAAATAAGCAGTGTTTCCAATTGTGTCCTGTTACAAAACAAAACAGATTCTTACTAAATTTATGCAAATAACTACATTGCTATAAAATACGAATACTCATGAAGTTTCCAAATTCTGGAGAACTCAGGTAGAGGGAAGAAGTAAATTTTGCTCACAAAAGTATCCTTTACAATCAGAGTAGCAGTCTTCCAAACAGGACGTTGCCCGTTCATCATGGAACGGTCACCCACAATCCAACCAGCTCTTAGTCAGATGAGGGCGCTGTTTGTCGGGCACCGTAGAATCCAGCCGCTCCTCACACAGTTTCAGAGTCAGTCCTAGGGAAAAAAGAGGCTCTCTGCTCATGAGTATCTCCTCCTTGTACTCTCCAGGTAGCAAGATCCTATATAAACCATTTCCATGTTATCATGGGACTCTTTTCGGGCACTGTAATCCCCATCAGAGTGTTTCTCTGGGATTACCCCCATACGCCCTAGTAAATGATTCACTAAGGGCTGTCGAGTGAAGAATTTATCCCTACAAGCACTCTGGCAGGCTACATTCTATGGGCTCACACAGTCTTATTCCCATTTAGCATGTCCAATTAATATTGCTCAAAGGGCAGATTTGCATGCCTTCTCTTCTGTAGTACTAGGTGGGAGAAATGTTTCAGCAGTCAGATGTAATATCCATTTTCATAAAACATTTAGGGAAAGGAGATTACAACCACTTTACATAAAGCCTATTTAAACATTTCAACTTTCATAATTCTATCAACCCTTACATTTTTATGTTCTGGTTCCAGGAACTTCTCTTTTTCACCCCTAGACCATTTTACCGTCTTGTCAAAAAGGCTGTGGGTTTGCAGCAGGGGATTGAGCCAAGGGACCTGGGCACTTTGGTCAGTGTGTCTTGATTAATTACCTCAACATTGCCCCAGGCAATTGTTGATCACCTTTCTCATTTTAATCTTTACCTTTTGATTTTTCAAAAAAGTATTGTCCAATCTAGGGTAAATACAGAAAACTGGTTTGGGTTCCTGTAATGTTGGGAGAAAAGCAGGGGCTTATTATGGTCCATCCAGCTTTTGGTTGTGTTATATTAAGAAGTTTGTTTGAACCTATCAATTTCAATTAATTCAATTTCCTTTTTTTTTTTTTTTCCTAAGAGATGGAGTCTCACCCTGTTGCCCAGGCTAGAGTGCAGTGGCACCATCTAGGCTCACTGCAAGCTTCACGTCCTGGGTCGATGCCATTCTCCTGCTTCAGCCTCCCAAGTAGCTGGGACTACAGGCACCCGCCACCACACCCAGCTAATTTTTGTATTTTTAGTAGAGACGGGGTTTCATTGTGTTAGCCAGGATGGTCTCCATCTCCTGACCTTGTGATCCACCTGCCTCAGCCTCCCAAAGTGCTGGGATTATAGGTGTGAGCCACCATGCCCAGCCAATTCAATTTCTTAATAACCAAGATTTCCACCCTGCTGGGACAAATTCCATGACTCCCCCTTTCTTTTCTTCTCTTAGTTTCACCCCTATCAATTTTTTTTAAATTTACCTTTTTTTAGTAACTTTTAAAATTTTCACCTCCCTAGGATAAGTCCTTTGACTCTCCTGTTTGCCATTCCCCATGCTCTTGTAATTAGCCTAATGTTTTTATTAGCATCTGTAAGAACCATGAGGGGAAGTTGAGACAGCAAATTTGAGGCTTCCTGAACTTTTAATTTTGCATCAGTAATGAAGTGCGCATGCAAAAGTCCCTTCCACCCCCGCACCCCCTCACCAGACACACGCTTAACCACAGTATTTACCATGACCTGGGTAGTGGGCACATTGATGGGGTGAATATCCCTGTCATAAAGCCAGTCCCACATGGCTTATAGACAAAGCATATCAGCTGCTTCATCTGGGGTACTCCACGTAGCATTGAGGCTGACCCCATTCTCAGGGTAAACAGATCTTACAGAGGCTTTTATCCAGTCCACCAGGCTGGCTGTTCCCTCAGGAATAATCTCCCATGTGTCTGGATCACATATAGCCATCTGTGATTGTTCAGTAGTGAGCTGGGGATCCTGCATCAACCCAAACACATTTAAAACCAAAGACACTGCTCAAATTAGTTACTCTCACAGTTCAACAAAAGGTTTACCCAGGGAGCTGATGATACCTATCTACAAAAGGGAACAATTCCTTCACACAGTACCCTCTGATTTCAGCAGTTACTTGGTTTTGCCCTTCCCCGACATTGACTACCTTCTTGGCAACCACAGGTCTCAGAGGTACTTTCTGTTGCCCTGTCATTATTTTCCCCTTGTAGATAGCTTTGAGGCTAGTGATCTGAGCTCAGATGGACCCACATTTGAGCTTGGTCCAGCCTCAAGGCCCAATCTGGCACTCTTATTTTAGCTTTTATAGAAAATAACCAAGGGATTGAATATTTCACTTTTCCTTATTGGTTTGCATTTATTTATGTATCCAGTGAACCAACTCCTTAGGAGTTGGCTCTGAGTTCCACTGGTAACTCTTACCTTTTAGTAACTGAGCACAGCACAGCTACAGCTCCATGCCATAGGTGACCACGCGGCCACCCAGGAATCAATCAAAAGTTCCTCATTCTCTATCCTTTTATCCTTTCCCTTTCTATCCATCTAGTTTTATCTGTTTTCATTCATTTTAAAACAACCTTTAAGTAGCCTCTAAACTATGTAGTTACTCTTCCTTTATGCAAAAACCTCATCTTCATGTTTTTAATAAACTTCTCTACCAAAACACATCTTTCTTTGTTCACTTTGATATAGAATTGTTTCTCTTATATCTAGTAGTTTTAATTACATATATTAACTACTGCTTTAACTCTTAGTAACCCTAATTTCCATGTAAAAACCTAGGATTAATTTAACATAACAGACTTTAAGATTTCAAATTACTGAAAAGAACTTTGAAACTAGTTTTAGTTGAAAGATTACTAAAGTTAGGTGAACTAAAAGGTATGTGAGTCAGTTTCTATATTTCTGATAATAACTTTTTTTTTTTTGACACAGAGTCTTGCTCTGTTACCCAGGCTGGAGTGCAGTGGCACGATCTCGGCTCACTGTAACCTCCGCCTCCTGTGTTCAAGCAATTCTCCTGTCTCAGCCTCCTGAGTAGCTGGGACTACAGGCGCACACCACCCTGCCTGGCTAATTTTTGTATTTTTAGTTGAGATGAGGTTTCACCATATTGGTTAGGCTGATCTCAAACTCCTGACCTCAGGTGATCCACCTGCCTCGGCCTCCCAAAGTGCTAGGATTACAGGCGTGAGCCACTGTGCTCAGCCAGAACTTACTTTTTCTTTAAGCCAAATTAGAGCTCTGTCATATATTTTGGTAATGATCTGTCACATACACAACACACTAAATATATATAGACATACACACAAACAGAAACAGATCTTATAGATTTACAAGATTCTTCATTTGCCAGTTCTCAAATAGCTCTCTCCCACCTTTACACAACCCACCCAAAGACATGACTCAGATGAAACAAGGTAGAGAAGATTTATATCTCAAAGGCACAGAACTTAGACCTAAATAGCATTATCTGAAAACAACATTGCCAGGAAAAGTGTCTTCTCTTCAACTTAGCTTGTTTCTTATATTACTGACTTCAGGGTGCCAGTATATTCTTATATTACTGGCTTTAAGGAACAGGGCCAAGAAAGCATGGAAGTTTTGGGGCCTAAACCACACTTTTTTTTATCCAAACATGCCAAGAAACGAGTAGCCCTTGGAGTAATAACCACTTGCTGTAAACAACTGCTGTCAGCCACCTCTAACGATATAGCTGTTGCCCGTGACTGCTAGCCATTACAGACAAGGTCAGCAACTCTCACAGTACAAAGTAATCTCTGTACCTCACCCCCCACCTCCCCACACACTAACCAGAGATCAGATAACACAATGCAAAAGAGTGCAGTTTTAGACCTGAGTAGAATCTGTCTGCTTACTACTCTTGGGTTTCATAAGGAAAACGAGATTCTTCCCCAAAAGAGGCGTCTTTGATGCCGTCTGTTTTCCCCAAGGGATCCCAGGCTGTTGGAAATTCCTTTTTTTAGATCCCTTGTGTGGCAAGAGGAAGGAGGAACAGACAGAAGTAAATAGAGAAACAGAATTCGGTAGACTCAGAAGTTTGTCAGAGTGCACAGGCCTTAATACATATGTATACATATGCAGCCCAAATTTCAGTTTTAACTAAGTTTACTTTTGACTGTAGGGCCCTTTAAAAAAAAACTTTTTCCTAATTATAATTCCTACTGAAGCTGTTTTACTTTTTTTTTTTTTGACACGGAGTCTCGCTCTGTTGCCCAGGCTGGAGTGCGATGGCACAATCTCCGCTCACTGCAACCTCTGCCTCCCAGGTTCAAGCGATTCTCCTGCCTCAGCCTCCTGAGTAGCTGGGACTACAGGTGCCCGCCATCACACCCAGCTAATACTGTATTTTTAGTAGAGAGGGGGTTTCACCATGTTGGCTAGGCTGGTCTCGAACTCCTGACCTGAAGTGATCCACCTGCCTCAGCCTCCCAAAGTGCTGGGATTACAGGAGTGAGCCACTGCGCCTGGCTGGCCGTTTTACTTTTGCGTCTGCTGCCAGCTGGCTCCCGCTGAGAGGCAGTCATCTTACCACATTGGCTGCCCGCCGCCCTTCCAGACCACAGTGTGATGGATGGCGCTCAGTTAAACCCACTGGCATTTGGGGTCATCCCCACACTCACAGGGTAGTCCACAATCATCTGAAATGTGAGCCACAGCATTCCACATAAAAGTGGATGCCCACCACAAGATTTCCTCCATTTCTTGGTCTCTCAGCTCCTGGCCTGGCTTACGACACATGTCAGGGTGGGCAGGCCTGTGCACACCTACCCCAAAGTCCGAGGAAGCTGAGAGGCCAAAGAAAGAGGCTGATGAATCCTATTCCTCGGAAAGAAACATCTAATAGGAACTTATGAACAGAAGCCACGTCTGTGCATTGGGTGGTGGCAAGACAAGATAATGGATCCCTGTTCCATTACCCATAGAGCCAGCACTTACACACCAGAGGAAAGGAGTGTGTAGGACACTTGTAGGGAAAGCCAAGAATGCTATGCGAATCTGCCTAAGGGCAGGATTTATGGTCAAGGTTGTTCTGATGTAAGGGCAGGATTTACGGTAAGTACATGCTCTTCTTACACAAGGAACAGTAGATAAAATAGTAATCTTGGAGGCCATCCCGGAACTGGGGTTAATCAGAAGTCAACGTGGCGGATTAGCATCCAACATGGAGTTGCTTTGGCCTCCACAGACAGGATTTCTGGCTATTACAGTTGATGTTGCTAAGCCGTATTAATCTGCCTCTGCAGATGTCCTACATGCTCATCTGTCTTATTTTTCAAGTTAACCTACCCCATTCATTGAGTGGCTACAAAGATGTAATGGTCTGAGCACTTGAAAGTAGGTGGATTTAGCAGTGAAGCAGCATGATTATAAGTCTGATAGAACTAAATGTGCCCCACTAACAGTGTTGGGGTCAGTTATAAAACAAGAAATGCAGGATCCCAAAGGAAGCACACTTATTATTTCTAGTGTTAATGACTTCATTTTGTCATTTGACAGACATTTATTGAGCATTAGTACAAAATCATTAACAACAAAAAAAATTGGTAATGAGAAAGAACTAGGTGCAAAACTGCATCTAAAGTTCAGATCTCATCCTGAGAAAACATTTTATAAATTGACTGTCTATAATTGAGCATTTGAAGGCGGAGCTTGCAGTGAGCCGAGGAGCTTTGCAGGAAATAAAGTTTTTTAACTCCTAATTGGCTTAAATTCACTCCTAGGCTTAAATTCAGATTACTTCTGGAGCACAGAAAAATTTTATAACATATCTGACACAAACAGGTTATATGTTAGCCTTATAAAAAACCAAAATTTAATTATATCTTTTATCTTTCTGCATTTCTGTAGGCTGTCAAAATGAGACAGTAGCTGACTGGAAAAGTAGATGTCCTGTGTAGAGAGTAGATGCCTTGGGTACCTTCCTGCTCTCAGGCTCAACCGTTCTATAAGTGTCTGACAGTAACAGAGCCTTTGGAGTAGTACCACTTGGTGTATGTCTTTCATCTGTTCATATTATATGTGCAGCTTCTTGCTTTCTTCAAGTCTTCAGAGCTTTTTAACTAAATTGTTTGATGAGAAATATAGCAAATGGCATATTTAAAATCTTTCTCTTGTTTTACCAAACTTTTGAACGACTTTAGATTCACAAGATTCATCGTGATTCAGGAGACAATTCTCAGACAGGTGAGAATACTTCAATTGAACTCTAACATACTTAGGAAGCAGTTGTGGGTTCAAATGTATAAATTTCTCTGAAGAAGTCTAAGTTGACATCTGCCACCCCAGAATGTGGAGTGCCAAAATCCACGTGCTCATATCACAAGGTTGGCAAGCCAGAAGAAAAGCAGAAATCCCTTAAAATTTCCTTGAATCTTCCTTTATGGCAACCTTATCTACTGATTGCCCTCCCCATCTTGTTTTTCTTTTCTTGGCTAGATACCATGTAGGACACATAAACCCAAGAGAGTGGGCCAAAAGTCTAGGGGAGACACTGGTTGAATATGACACAGGTGACAATATGGTGGTTGCTCAACCATGTGCAGTTTCCCTTTTCTTTGCAGTAATTGGTGACTGTATAGTTGGAAAATGTCACTAGGTCCTGGCCTGGGAGGCAGAAGCTCCAAGTTCCTATTCAGTTTCCTACTCTCTCATTTCGTTTGCTGGGCAAGACTCTGCTTGGTTCTTGGCTTCCTCCTTAAAAAGAGGAGCTGGACCTGATGGCTTCTACAAGTGGAAAGATCTGGAATTCTCTGATCATTAGAGGAAAAAAAAAAAATCAGTCTGCTACCAAGAATTTAAGATTTTTGTTCCTGCAAGAATTACAACATTCTTTGCCCTGTTGATGGCTTTCCTAGCCACTAATGCGTAACGCCAGACCCTAGGCTAAGTGTTTAGTCTCTCTTCTTGATGAGGTGGATCACATCTAGCATACTTAGAAAGATTTCACGTGTTCTAAGTTTCAATTTTTGTCATTGTAAAATGAATTAACAAAAGCCCATCTCATTGTTAATGAGGATTAAAGAAGGAAATGTATAATGCTTAGCAGTAACTGGCATTTAACTGGTACCTTCCTTCCCCCTTTCTGAAACCTTTCTAGACATGACCAGTCTGGAAGAACATAATGACACTTCACACACCGGTGCATTTTCTCTCTCTCCCTCACTCACACACATACATTTTAGTTAATTTCTTGTAACACTTGAGCGGGGGTATTATTTTAACTAACTTGGGAGCTTCTGGGTGCCAGAAACTGTTCTAAGCATTTTCGTGTCCTTTTCAGTACCCAGCATTGCCTTGTACATAATAGACCCTCTGCAAATACCCAGCAAACATTGGTAAATTGAAACCATTCAATCTTGGAAGTACAGTTTCCACCATTTATTCTCTCTTCGATCTTGGGCTACCTACAAAATCTCTCCATGCTTAAATTTGTTATCAGTAAAATGGGGATAGCCCTATGTAGTTTTGAGAATTGTCGTAATTATTGGATGAGATAATTATTTAAAGTACATAGCACAATGCCTGGCACAAAGTAGGCACTCAGTAAGTGGAGGTGTTTTTTGTTTTTTGTTTTTCAATTGGTGGCACAGTATTCCTTTTTGCCACAGAGTACAGCTATTTAAATGTCCTTTATCCTTTCTCTGGCTTAAGTTTCTAATTCATATAAATATCTGTTGGAAGAATGACCAATGAATTCTTTAATTATGTGGCCTTACTTTAACCTTTATTGAAGAATAATTTCTCCAAACTTTTAATCACTTCTATTGCTTAGACTCTCTTAATTTTAACTGAGATAAAATCAGGAAGAATAAACATCATCCATCTTTGAATAATTTCTAATGAACGACTTAGAATTCAACCAACCAGCCTGGGCCATAGCCTTGAAACTAACCTCTCTACTTTTAGTTTTGTTTAGAAACTACATTTTGAGGAATTTTTGGTTCTTGAATCTTGAATTTCATTTTAAATCTTTAAGTTAGACTTAATTTATTACTTGGTAAACACATAAATGCTAGGACTGTACATAATTATGAAGTCCCTGAATAGGCTAAACCAAGTGTCTCACAAGTGAGCAGTATTAGTTTCTCAGGGTTTCAGAAATGCCATGATCCCAACAATATCATTTAAAGTACTATTGTTTATAGATAATTGTAAAAATATATATATTAAAACTTATATGCAAGGATAGGTAAATTACTAAGGTAGAATTTGGAAGATAAAAATTAGGAAAAGAGATAGTATAGGTATTTTAAGTTAGATTATTTAAGGTAAGGCGTTATAGCTATGGTGTTCAGATTAACTTTATAATAGTTCCACCTTCACTTCATGTTGTATAAAAATAATTCAGTTTTAATTTTTGATTTAATAATTTTTTTAGTTGAATCAGGTTTTTAGGACACCAAAATAAATGGTTAACAAGGTGATCTTAGAAGAGTGTCTAAGACATTATAAAGTGAAAACAGTAAGTAGTGGAACAATGTAACATGATCACGTGTCTAAAGACATATATGCAAATGAACAGATGTAATTAATAGCCCCCAAGTACTACATGCTCACTATGTGGCAGACACTGTTCTAAATGCTAGGCATATATTAACTCACTTATTTCTCAAAACAAGCTATAAATGAGATGCTATCATTACCCCCACTTTATAGACGTGGATAATGAGACCCAGAGAAGTAACATTCCCAAGATTACACAGCTACTGAGTGGCACAGTAGAAATCTGAATCTTGGCGATTTGGCTCTGGAGCTGGTTTCCTTAACTACTAGGCTTCTTGCACCTCGTGACACTAGGCAATTCTTAAAGAAGAATTATTGCATCTTTTTTTTCTTCTTGGAATCGGATCATTTTATTGGCATCTGAGAAGTGCATTCTTCCTGCTGAAATTTGCATGTCTGCCTCCTCTCCTAGCCTAGCGAGGAGTAATCCTGTGTTATGGTTAAATTACTCGCTTATGAGTTACTCTCACAAGAAGCAAATGCGCTGAAAATGTGTGTTTCTGAAGCCAACACTGCTGCCTTGTCATTTTTTATATCTCGGCGCTCACTGGTGGCATATGCTTTTTGTTAGTTTTTACATTAACATGACCGTGCATTTTCAGTGTTAAATTCAAGTCTGCAAAGACTTAGGCCAAAATTATTTAAATGTTGGCCCGCCCCCACTGCCCTGGAAGATAGGGACAAGGGTGAGATTTGAGTTGTTGAAATTTTGGGGAAATCTGAAACTGTTTTCTTCCTTTCCTGTGATCAGCAGTATGCATCATTTGATGAAATCCATCCTTAAAGAGAATCTAGAAGACCATCTAGAAGTCAGACTTTTCAGAGGTGCCCAAATTGGTCTGAATTAATTTCTTAATTTAAATCTTTATAGGTTTCATTAGTATTATATTTCCTCAAATATCCCCATTTAACAGCCTTCCCTATCCAGTTGAATATATTGTCTTTCAAGTAAAGATTTAAAGTACTATTATTTATAATTTTAAAAATATATATTGAAACTTATATGCAATGATAGGAAAATTACTAAGGTGGAATTTGGAAGATAAAAATTAGGAAAGGAGATAGTATAATAAATATTTTAAGTTAGATTATTTAAGATAAGGCGCTATAGCTATGGTGTTCAGATTATAATAGTTGCACCTTTACTAGTTCAATAGTTCCCTCGAGAATGTCCCTTAAGTTTTAATGTTTATATTCTTAAATTGTTTTTTTTTTTTTTTTTTTTTTTGAGACAGAGTTTCACTCTTGTTGCCCAGGCTGGAGTGCAATGGCACAATCTTGGCTCACCGCAACCTCCGCCTCCCAGGTTCAAGCATTTCTCCTGCCTCAGCCTCCCAAGTAACTGGGATTACAGGCATGCACCACCACGCCTGGCTAATTTTTGTTTGTTTTTTTGAGACAGTCTCGCTCTGTCGCCCAGGCTAGAGTGCAGTGGCATGATCTTGGCTCATTGCATGCAACCCCTCCGCCTCCTGGGTTCAAGCGAGTCTGCTGCCTCAGCCCCATGAGTAGCTGGGATTACAGGCATGCTCAACCATGCCTGGCTAATTTTTGTATTTTTAGTAGAGATGGGGTTTCACCATGTTGGTCAGGCTGGTCTCCTGAACTCCTGACCTTGTGATCTGCCCGCCTCAGCCTCCCAGAGTGCTGGGATTATAGGCGTGAGCCACTGTGCTCAGCCTAATTTTATGTATTTTTTTTTTTTTTTTTTTTTTTAGTAGAGACAGGGTTTCTCCATGTTGGTCAGGCTGGTCTCAACCTCAGGTGATCTGCCCGCCCGCCTTGGCCTCCCAAAGTGCTGGGATTACAGGCGTGAGCCACCACACCCAGCCTAATGTTTATTTTCAAAATTACATTCATGGAACTAAATAACCCTTGATACTAAGCTATATTACTATGATGTAACATGGCACCATTTAAAAAAACCATCATTTAACTAATATGACTATAATTTTTGTGTCTTTCATGATTTGAAAAGAAAGTGGTTGATTATTTCTTAAAATTATTTTATAGTGCTTAAAAAGTAACCTTGTTTTCTTTAGAGAATAAAGAAAAAACATATTTGAATCTCTTCTGTGAATACACGGAAAACTAATCACCTTCCCTTTCTAATCTGAAATCCTTAGAGCCTCATTCATTCAGATATAAGAACAGGAGGAAAGAGTCCATTGACGTGAAATCGATATCATCTCGAGGCAGTGATGGTAAGACATTTTTCAGATTCCTCTGACCTTTTTAAAATGTAGAAAATGATGGAAGAATATGTTTAAAAATTCATCAGTGTATAAACTCCAAAGAGTAAGAGTTCAACAACACTGACTTCTTTTTCAATAAGCTGAAAGGTTTTAGGGTTTTTAATTATTTTAATTATTTTTAAAAATCTTATGCTGTAGTCTTGGTCCTCTCTTTGGAGGGACTCCATGCTTGTTCCTTGATGGCTTGAAGCATGTTGAGCCATAACCACCCAGGCAACTCAGAGTTTTAGTAGCTGAACACGGTCACTCTTCTGGCTTCCCAACTGCCAACACAAACCTAGTTTTCAGTGTACCAGCTATATGCACTCAATTCGTAATAAAATGTCACAGAGAAATTGTGAGGCAGAATTTAGCAAAAATGTTTCTGTCCTGCAAAGCAGGATTTAGCAAAACATTTTTTGAGTTCCATCAGCCAGGCCTAAGTAAACTATTGGATTTGCAGGGAGATGGAAAAGTCAAAGATGATTCTGACATTTCATTGCTCAGTGTCTGGGAAATTTTAAGTCTTATTTACAGAAATGGGAACGTCTCCAGGTTTTGCTAGGTTGGGGGTTAAGGAGAAGATGATGAATCTTATTTTAATGGAGACGGCTAGGAAGCTGACCTGCAACCCTGGTACTCGGGGCTATAGATGTGGACTCGGCAGTCCTAGTGGTGACAGGTGAAGCCAGGGGCAGAAGAACGTCTCTAAGGGGTGTGTGTTTATGTGCATGTAGTGAAAGGACAGAGGGTCTAAGCCTGAGCATGAAGGCACAGTCTCAGCCAAGGGGTGGGCAGTGGAAATAGGGCCAGTGAAGAGGACAGAAGAGCTGGGGGTGACCATGTGAGTGCAGTATCACATGAACCAAGAACAAGAAAGGACTGAGAAAGGAAGTGGCCAGCAGTGTTAGATGCTATGGATATCAGAGCTCGAGAGCAGACAACAGACTAGTACATTTCACTCACTCATTTGGTTTTTATTTGGCAAATGGGAGGACAGGTTCTGGGTGTGAGGAGGGGATGGTTAGTGCCTGTGATAGAAGAGAGATGAGGCTGGTAACTTAAGAGAGTCACCAGAAAGGACAAGGGAGGGACCTTCCAGTCCTTCAGTACCCAGTGGGAAGACTGAGTATTAAAGTGGCTGACATAGGCCAGATACAGTGGATCATGCCTGTAATCCTAGCACTTTGTGAGGCTGAGGCAGGCCGATCACCTGATATTGGGAGTTCGAGGCCAGCCTGATCAACATGGTGAAACCCCATCTCTACTAAAAATACAAAATTAGCTGGGTTTGATGACGCATGTCTGTAATCTTAGCTACTCAGGAGGCTGAGGCATGGGATTCGGTTGAACCTGGGAGGCGGAGGTTGTGGTGAGCTAGATCCTGCCTCCAGCCTGGGCAACAACAGTGAAACTCCGTCCCAAAAAAAAAAAAAAGTGGCTGACATAGCAAGGACCAAAGATGCTAGAGACAAGGTGATAATTCACAGGGCATGTGAGGGATGGAAACCAATAATATAAAGAGAATATGAATCGAGAGATTTTCGATGGATTGAGTGGATAGATAGAATCTTTTAGACTGAGACGATAGGGGTTGAGGGAATTTGAACTGGACTCACTGGTTTTGGAGCAGACCTTGAAGGGGACTGTCATCTCTCCAGTGTGGGCACAGTGGAGGCTGAAGAGCATGCAAGTCTGCAATGGCTGCTGCACCAGCAGCAGGGGGGACCCCAGAGTGGCTGAGCAGGAGGCAGGCTCTGATGTGGGCTGGGTTCAGTGATCCCATCCATGAAATGGGACTCTACCCCTCCTGCCTGCCTCAGAGAGGGTGGTAGGAAGATCTGATGAGAACAGTGCTTTTCAAGTCAAGCTTGTACCCTTGGCATCTTAAACCAAGTATAAACATTACCTATTCAGAAAAATAAAAGTTTTTTTTTTTTAATTAAAGTTTCTGTAGATTTGAACTAGAACTTCCATGGGTTTCTGGGAGTTAAGAACCTGAAGGCATGGGCAGGGGAGTGACTGGCCCTAATTCAGACTGAGAATGGGCTCAATCCTCCACACTGACCCTGAACATGAACTGTGTCCCCTCCCAAGCTGGCTGCACAGTCATCTGGTTACACGGCCAGCGGCTTAGGACTGAAAGTCATGGAACTGCAAAAGTTGGGTTTGGGTGCCTGGGGGAAAGTGAGCCCTGTGGGGGTCATTAGGCTGTTGGGATGAAGCCTTTTTGGACCCCATCAACCTTCTCTGAAATTCCCCTTCTGGACTTGGGGCTCACCAAGCCCTCCTGCCTCCAAAGTTCCAGACCAGATCGCCTTTCCAGACTCAGGCAAGTAGAGGTTGGGCTATCAGCCTTGGCAGAAGAGATGGGTGAATTCATGGCTTTTTAGATGGGAGGGTGGTCCTGTGAGAAGTGGGCCCTGGTCCATGAAGGGACTCCTTTGCTGCACTTAGCCACACTGAGCCACCAGAACTGGACACAGCTTTCTTGCCTTCTCTCCAGCACCAAGCCTGCAGAATCGTCGCTATCCATCCATGGCGAGGATCCACTCCATGACCATCGAGGCTCCCATCACAAAGGTGAGTGGCGGCTGCTGCCCGCACTCTGCAGTCAGGGGCCCTCACACAGGGCTGTGCTCTGAAAATACATCGCACTGACATCATGGAGCTCAGTCTAGTGGAAAAAGCAAATAACAGGCAAATAAACACGTAACAAAAGTCACAATCAGGGCAGTGAAGGAAAACAACTGGATTCTGTGAGAGAAAATTAGAGTAGGGCCCTTAAGTAGGTTGGATGAGATGGGTGGTCAGGGAAACTCTCAATCATGTTTGAAGCAAGACTTGAAGCATACAATGTTACTCAGGAGAAGAAGGAAGAGAAGACTCCAGGTAGCAGGAACAGCAAGGGAAAAAGCATTGTGATGGGCAAAGAGGGATTGGAACATTTAAGGAGGTGAAAGAAAGGTGGAGTGGCCGGAGCTTGGTAAGCAGGCGAGAGAGGAGGAAGATGTAGGTTGTACAGGGCTCAGCTCATTCTGGACCACAGGGACATAGTTAGGAGTTTATATCTTAGTTTATGTGCACTGGAAACCACTGAAGAGTTTCAGGTGTGGGGTGGGCGATGTGACCAGATTATCTGTTGAAAAGAACACCCAGCTATTGTGCAGAGAATGGATTGGAGGTGGCAAGAGAACAGGTCAGTTAGGGGGCTATTCTAGAAGTAGCTGAGCTAGAATTATAGCAGTGGAGGTGGAGAGAAATGATCAATACATATTTTGGGGTAGACCAGTAGGACTTGGTGATGAATTATATTGCCAGGGGTGGGAGAGGAATGAGGAAAAGTATGTCAGGCCCGGCCTCCCAGGTTTTTGGTGTGAACATGAGGTAGAGAGAAGTGCTTTCTATTGCAGTGTAGAAACCACAGAAGGTGAACAGCTTTTGTCTTTGGTTTTTTTTGTGTGTGTGTGTATGTGCTTTCTGTGGGGGGAGGGGAACAAGACCATAGTTTAGTGTCAGACCTGTGAGATATTCCAGTAGGTATGTCAGGCAGGGAATTGAACATACAAGCCTGGAGGTCAAAGGAAGTTGAGGGCTGGGAGGTATATCAAAAGTCCCTGGCTATGGATCATAGGTGTCCAAAGTCATGGAACCAAAATATCATTTCTGGAAGTGAGAGAGTGAGAGAGGGGCCCAGAACAGATCTCTGAGCAACTCCAACCTGTAGAGGAGGCCGGGGAGGCGAATCCGCAAGGGAGCCTGAGGAAGCCTAGCCACTGAGGTAGGGAGAATATTCACCAGGAACCTGCAGGGAAAAAAGCAGGCTTCAGGAAGAAGGGCGGTGCTATCAAAGCACTGGTCATTTTGAATAAGAGATGGTTACCCACTGATTTCTTTTGGATTCTGGGCATACATACGACTTTTGGGAAATAGAACCTGTTGTCCTCAGATGTATTCTTTCTTCACTCCCTTAGGTTATAAATATAATCAACGCAGCCCAAGAAAACAGTCCAGTCACAGTAGCGGAAGCCTTGGACAGAGTTCTAGAGATTTTACGGACCACAGAACTGTACTCCCCTCAGCTGGGTACCAAAGATGAAGATCCCCACACCAGTGATCTTGTTGGAGGCCTGATGACTGTGAGTGATGAGGCAAAACCTGAAAAGCAAGAGAGGTATCCGGGGCCCCTAGAGTGCAGCCGATGTGGAAACCGTTACCTGTGGTTGCAGAAGTACCAGCTGTATAGACTAACGTTAGCATAACCAGAAGCAACGGCATCGGAATTTATGTATTACATGTGTAGTGGTATTTGAGTGACTGTTGCATTTGTCTTTCCACGAGGCTGACTTACCACAGCCATGGGGACAGTGTTTCAGAATTCCTATGACTGCAGCAAGTCAGTGGGCAACTGGTGGAGGGCTCAATGTACAAGATGGGGCTTTGCAGGCTCTTGATTACTCCTGCTCTCCCTTGATCTGGTGTAGTACTGGATTTCATTTCCATGGACCTCAGACTCCTCATGTAATGAAAGGGTTTATAGTTAGACTATAGCATTTAATCTTAACTATAGGATCCTTTATATAAATAAAAGTTTGTATAGAAGTTCCATATATAAGGTAAAAGCAGAATGGGGCTGTTCTGGCTCAGGGAGGGGAAGGGAAGAAGGAACCTCTCATTGCCAAATTCCAAAAAGCACAATTTACACCACAAAGAATAGCTGATTTCTAGGGACTCCTCCTGTTCTAGTGTTTTGCTGTGATCTATTTGGCTTTCATAATCATCTATCAGCAAGGAAAAAAATTCAAATTATTTATTTGAGTTCCCCATCAGAAGCTGGAATTCTTTAGAAAAAAAGTCCAGAGGTCATGTATGAGTTTGACTCTGAAGGTTTCTATCCATCCCTGCCACCAAATGCTGAATGTTGACTGACTTTCCCCTCCATTCTCCACCTGGAACTTGAGGGCCTCCTTGTTTCTTTCTTGCCCCTGGGCTGGCCTGTTAACTCCATCTAAAGCAGTGCAGAACTCAGCTTCTAGGCAGCACCGGCAAGGGCTCTGCAAGAAGGTGGCCACCACAGAGCTGCAGTGGGAAGGGTCTAGTTCTGGGAGCAAGCCATGTTCCCTCCCTCCCCTGCTGCTGATGCAGGAAAGGCAAGTCCTCAAACTGGGGCCCAGCCGGGAGGGTTCTTGGCTTCACCGAGGAAATATATCAAGGGCAAGCCGGTGGTGTTAAACAGCAACTTCTGTTAAAGCAGCAGTTGTACAGCAGCGGCAGAGGGACTGCTCCGTGCACAGTGGGGCTACCCCATGGGCAGTGCGCCCCTGGTAGCAGCTCAGAGGCAGTGCTGCACTCATCTTTATACGCACTTTTAATTACATGCAAATGAAGGGGCAGTTTTGGCAGATATTTCTAGAATGAGGGTGATAACGTCTGGGTTGTTGCCCCGGAAAGGGGTGGAAACGTCTGGGTGTTGCCATTGTAAGCTGTAGTGACATGCTGGTGGGCATAGCTTATGGGGAGGTGCTTCTGCCCTGGACCTGTTTTACCTAGTCCTCAATTTGGCCCCATGTCCAAGTCCCTCCTCCTACATCACTGCCCTACCATCCTGAATTTCCTCTCCAGAGGATGCTGTGAGGAACCAGTGCATGATTCCACCTCAATTTTATGTGGTTTTGGGGAAGTGGAATGCGAGAACAGCAAGGAAAACCAAGAGTCTCTTGCCATACACACCTTAGAGGCAGGACAGTTGTGGCTGTTGTTACCTCCGTATTTACTCAGCTCTTGGCCTAAAGGTCCAAGTTGTAACTTCAGGGGAGTCCTTCGTTAATTAATACTACTTTAAACCTTAGCACACATCATCTGGGAATGACAAGCATTTCTAAATGACTTTTAAGCAAAGATCTAGATAATTTAGGTACTCAGAGATCGAAGGTGGAGGGAAGGAAACTGAGATTCAGGAACACCTGGGGACTAGTTCTAGAGCCAGGACATAGCCAAGCATTTGAATTTCATCCACTCTCTTAATGCTGCACTCCAAGGACCTCAAACCCAGAAACTTTTCTTTAAAAGGCAAGCAGCAATGCTCATGTTTTAAAACATAAAATACAGTTGGGGAAAAATTAGTTGGGATGTTAGTCAAAAAATAGCTCAATCTTTTTAAAACTTTATATTCGAAGGTAATCCCCTAAATATGGCTGATGGCTTCAGCTCCTCAAAATGTAAGTCTGAAAACCCAAGTAACACAGTCCCTCTGAGGGTGAGGCAATCCTGTCAAGATCTGAAGCAAGGACTGTCACAGTCACATCCTGACGCAGTCACATCCACTGTAGCCCAGGTCTCCACTTTCTGGGGCTAATAGTTACAGAAGGGAGAGTATCATCTGTCTTATAACTGTTCTGATTTAATTTTGAGCTTTGCTTCAACTTAGACTTCCAGATTGGTTGGGTTATTCAGGATTCAAATCTCTTTCACTAATAAAAAAAAAAAAAAGAGAAAATGATAATGGATATAAAGCATACTTCTAACACGATCTTCCTTTATTCCAGGATGGCTTGAGAAGGCTGTCAGGAAATGAGTATGTGTTTACTAAGAGTAAGTTTTCATCTATCTACTTGTTACTGTAACCTGTCTCCAGCCTGTGCTGTCCCCGCTGTTGTGATTCTTGTTCTGGGAGGTGTTATTTCCAGCTAGTCCCATTTGAGTTTAAGCATCAATATGGTCTACCTTTAAAATTAGTCTCCTCATTAAAATTACTTCTCTGAGCACAGTTAGAGTAAGAATTGCAAATCTCTATACATTTAAAACGGGGTTAAAGTGAATTATTTTTCTATTTGAGGGTCTTGAAGTTCAATAACAGAAAAATCAGGTATAAGACTTCTTTTCTAGTAGTAACCATGAAGATGATGACAGACAGCCAGGCGCTCAAGATTCCACAATTAACCAGCCTCCCCCATCCCATCTGTTTGCTCAGATGTGCACCAGAGCCACAGTCACCTTGCAATGCCAATAACCATCAATGATGTTCCCCCTTGTATCTCTCAATTACTTGATAATGAGGAGAGCTGGGACTTCAACATCTTTGAATTGGAAGCCGTTACGCATAAAAGGTATGTGACTCCTCTGGCTGAAGGCAGAGCAGGATTGATGGCCACGCTCAAACTCTCACATTTGGAAACTTTGAGGGAGATATGTTTTGCCATGAGAGGCCTCATGGGTTCTGGCTCTCATGCCATGTTAGAGTAGTGTTGAACGAGCAGAGAGACTGGAACCCTTGAGTGACCCCCTTTGTGGAGAGTATTAGTAAGATGTGGGATCCGCCTGAGTATCCACAGGTCCCTCCTTTGTGCTAGTGAGCCAAGAGTTCTAAGAATCCTCAGTCTCAAAATTGTTGAAGCTCTACCCTACAGAATGGAATTGAGAGCACTATAGATTTTTTTTTTTTTCATGATCCATCCTGTAGGCAGAGGAAAGATTAGATAACTAAAAGTTCTTTTTCTATACTAGGAGAAGGCTGTTTCTTCCCAGGGGTATTGGTCTGTAGAATATGAATGATTCTCACCTGTAATGGAAATAAGTAACAGGACTCTAAATGATAGGACTTGGGACCATCCAAGCTGTTCCTTTCGCCCTTAGGCTTAGTCACTTCCTTAGGGAGCAGAAATAAAGTGCAAGGTTAATGTGGAAGTGGAAGTGGAAGTGTAGAGGGACTGCCAGGCTCCTTTCTTGCTTGTCAGAGCCACTGAGGGGCCTATGGTTTAGAGATCATCCAGAAATAATTTGGATGTACTACAATGAAGCATCTAGTTCCAAAGAGGTGGCTGGTGAGGAGGAGAGATCCCACCTCCTAATTTTTAGAGGAGATGCTTTTAAACCCCTGTGTGTGTGAAGCTATCATCAGAAGAAAAATGTTTCCTTCCCCCACTATCATCAAAGAAAACAGTTTCTGGGCCAGTGAATACAATGAGCCCGGGTGGGTTTTCCTATTTTTCAGGCCACTGGTTTACCTGGGCTTAAAGGTCTTCTCTCGGTTTGGAGTATGTGAATTTTTAAACTGTTCTGAAACCACTCTTCGGGCCTGGTTCCAAGTGATCGAAGCCAACTACCACTCTTCCAATGCCTACCACAACTCCACCCATGCTGCCGACGTCCTGCACGCCACCGCTTTCTTCCTTGGAAAGGAAAGAGTAAAGGTAGGATTTTGATACCATGACCTAGTTACCTGCCTGGATTGGAGATCCAAGAACTTAATCTTAGTAAATACATTAAGCAAACCGCTATTTTGCAACCAAGTTGACAGCTTTTTAAAAAAAAATTTTTTGTTACCAAATTGACCAGTCACTTTGGTGTAGTAAAGACACGGACCTTTCTGCTAGCCCTCCCCTCCTCCAAATAATAATTTGTATCACCACAGAGACTCCTTTATATGCATGGCAGATAATGAACCCATTTTCCAAACGTTAGCTAGGAGCTGTGTTACTGGGTTGCAGGACAGAACTTAATTATTACAGCAAATGGTTACTAGATCTATAGGTTAAATTTTAGTATCAGGATTTGGCCACTGGTAGATTACAATCCAGGTATTAATAGCCATTCCGCATTCTACACTGATTTACATACATTTGTGTTTGTGTTTTGTGTAGGTGCGAATGTGCCTATTTGTATATTAATGACTTCTGCATAATTCTGAACGAGTTCCATATCCCCTGGTCTTAGAGTTCAGTACTGTCATGTACCACCGCTGACTTGCAGGGCAGTCCTAGGAACCCCTGCCCTTTACATAAGGGCAGCCCTATTTAAAGCCGGCAAGTAATCCCCATCTCTCCTCCTCCCCAGCTACCCCCACTTGCACACCGAAGCTTATATATTCTTTTGCTACAATAGAACTAAAACTTAAAGTTTAGATACCCCTGGGAGAAGTGCCATACAGGGATTGAAATTAACGTCAATCTGTAAATGCCTGACGTTAGATCATTTTCTTAGAACAGGTGTTGATGAAGGATTAATATCCTAGGTATTTAGGAGCTATAGTGAGACAGGTAGAAGCAGAAATGGCATGAAAACAGGAAGAGGGGTGTGGGTAAGGTTTTCTTCTCAGTTTTGCCAGCAGCATCCTGATATTTATTCAGTTTCATCAACAAGAAAACAATGTGGCCCAAGAATGATGCTTTTGAAGAATTTTGGTTTTAAAAAACTAATAGTGATATCAACCTATGTTTCTATAACACCTTTCTTTGAGGAGTGAAAACACCCTGGATTCCTATTACAGGTTCATGCTCCTCTTTTTTTGGGGGGCGGAGGGACGAAGTCTTGCACTGTTGCCCAGGCTGGAGTGCAGTGGCGTGATCTCAGCTCACTGTGAACTCCACCTCCCGGGTTCCAGCAGTTCTCCTGCCTCAGCCTCCTGAATAGCTGGGACTACAGGCGTGTGCCACCACGCCCATTTTTTTTTTTTTTTTTTTTGGTATTTTTAGTAGAGGTGGGGTTTCACCATGTTGGCCAGGATGGTCTCCATCTCCTGACCTCGTGATCCACCCACCTTGGCCTCCCAAAGTGCTGGGATTACAGGCATGAGCCACCATGCCCGGCCCATGCTCCTCTCTTTTATACCACATGATATTTCACAGCTGAAGCCACATGCTACCAGGTGAAAACAGCACCCAACTCATTAATGCCAAGAGCAAGGTGATCAATAGCCTCTGCAGTCTTGAGTTAGAGGTGAACCTCACTCAAGCAGAACCACTCTGGGAAAACGTTGATGAAATCTTTGATAAATTAGGGAATGCTTAGTAGCTTGATCATATCTTACTATCCTCTTCCAAAATATGTTTCTTTAAATTGTGAGTTCTGCTAGTATATTTGGAGCCTGATTAGATTTCTCAAATGACAGCAATAGAAACAAGTTTAAGATTGGACAGAATATGTTTACAATTCAGAAAACATTTTCTCATGCTGGCAGCCCCTGCCAGAGAATCAGAAAACTTAGAGCTGCTAGGAACGTTGGAGAACTGAGCTGGAAGGGGCTTCTGTGCTCAGAGCTTTGGTTACCTGCCTGTGATCACTGGTGGGTCCATCATGAGGTGCTTCCAGAAAGATTTATTCTTGAGGTCTCTTCTACCAGATCTGCTGGCACTGACAAAGAGGGTCAGGAAGTATTTTCTCACCTCTCTTGTGTCATCTGTCACCCCTAATTTCTTTGTGATAAGCTAAATTTTTTTTTTTTTTTTTTTTTTATTGAGATGAAGTCTCGCTCTGTCGTCACCCAGGGTGGAGTGCAATGGCACGACCTTGGCTCACTGCAACCTCCACCTCCCAGGTTCAAGCGATTCTCCTGCCTCAGCTTCCCGAGTAGCTGGGAGTACAGGCATGCACCACCACGCCTGGCTAATTTTTGTATGTTTAGTAGAGATAGGGTTTCACCATATTGGTCAGCCTCATCTCGAACTCCTGACCTCAGATAATCCACCAGCCTCAGCCTCCCAAACTGCTGGGATTACAGGTGTGAGTCACTGCTCCTGGCCAGGCTAAAATTCTTAATTCTATGACAAAGCATGCCCAACCCAGCTGTAAAGCTAGCATGCCCAGAGCCAACACTCCCTTCAATTGGTGACAGACCCCATCCTCTCCCCACGTTACCCAATTCCAGGGAACTATTGCAAGTGGAGAGGCCAGGATAGCAAGCATTCCTTTATTAGTGTCTGGGCATACATGAATATTTATCCTGACTAAGCAACTATTGGAAAAGCAGATCTAGAATGAAACCCTTCTGGCCAATTTTCCTCAGTGTGATCCAAATCTACTCCTACTGGTTAGGGAAGGAAAAAACCATGCAGAGGTAACTGCACGGGACTGGAATTTCGCCAGTTGCGGGTTTGGTGGGGTTTTCTTCCACGGATAGCCCCTCCCTGACATAGAGCCTTGCTTCTGTCGTCTGCTAGTGAGCTGGCCTGTCTTCCTTCCCTACCTCCCAGCCATTTCTGGTCTGACAAGGCCTTGTTGGTGCCCACCTAAACTGCAGGACCCATTATTGGTATCTTTGTAAAAGTCACTGAGGGCATGGTTTAAGTCAGTGTTAGCTGGAAGAAAAGGCATGTTTCATCTAGTGCTGTTTATGTTTTCTACCCCAGTTACTTGAATCTCTTTCATTGAAGAATTAAAAAATAAACAGGCCTGAGACTCCAAGCAGGATTGAACATACCACAGGGGCACTAGCTGGAGGCCCAGAGTTTGGGCCCTGTGGGTTCTCACTGCTCAGGTACAGTCAGTGAAGGCAGAGCCCAGGTTGGGGCTGTCCTGGGTCCTGAGCTTGGAGATCGCTGAACGTGCCTGCAGGTGACCGTGGCCTCTCTCCACCAGCAGTGAAATGGCCAAATCATGCTTGCTTGCCCTGGGCACTGCAGAATCAATCTCTGAGAAGAGCTGAAAAGAGTAACTTCTGCTGTCCCTACTCAGGAAGCCTAGTTGTGTTGATTGGGGTCACCCCAGTGTTGCTCACCAGCTCCATGGGGTCAGCGTCAGGAATGGAAATGGCTCCCTTCTGGTGGAGACAGAGCTTTCGGGAAAGCCTGCTAAACCAATACAAACATGTGCAGCCCCTTGGCCATCAGGGTGCCGTTGCAGGACAGGGCTGAGCTACAGGTTCACCTTCCTCACCTGAGCAGCCGTTCATCCTCCTGCAGGCCTAGGAGAGCAAATTTTGGGAATACCAAAAATGATGACCCACCCCACCCCCCGTATCCTGGGGACCACTTTCCTTCTCACTCACTGTCCCTTCAGCCGCAATGATGTTGCTTACGTTTCCTGAACAGACCTTTTTTCATTTGACTTCAGGAGCTTCATGCAGGCTGTTCTTTCTGCCTGGAATTCCCCTCTTGTTGCTTGTTGCCTGGACAATTCCTACCTCTCCTTCAGGCTCAGCAGAAAAATCACTTCCTTGGAAGTGACCACCCTCGAGACTCATGTTATCTGATATGTAGCCATCAGTCTCACATGGCTATGAAATAAAATTTAAAATGCAGTTCCTTGGTTGCACTGGCTACCTTTCAAGTGTCCAGTAGCTGCATGTGACTAGGAGTTACTCTATCGGATAGCACAAATACAACACATTTCTGTCATCGCAAAACGTACATTGGACAGTGCTGCCCTAAACTAGACCAGGCCCCATGGTTATACTCCCAAAGCATCTGTACTTTCTTTCTTAGCACATCTCACAGCAAGTTACTTCTGTTTGTGTTTTTAAATGTATTTGTCTCTCTCCCTCTACATTACAAACTTCCTTGTGCAGGCTGTGCCAGTGTAAATCATTGCTGCAGCTCTGGCACTATGCAGCGATAATTGGTACGTGGTAGGCACTCAATAAATAATAAATTCCTAGTACAGCATCTCTTATATAACATAGCCCATCTGATAACTCCCTCCTAAAGCTGCAGGCTCAGAAAACACTTGTATCCCCGGATGCTCTGGTTTGTGTTCTTTAATTACATAATGAGAGCTTTCAAAATAGGGTTTCCCTTTTTGCCTTTGCTGCCTGCTAGCCCAGAGCTGAATTTTGTTCTTAGTTGCAAGAACCCCCTTAGCCTTAATTTTCCTGGCAAAGTTCTTCTTCTTCCCCTTGGTCCTCTTTTACTGCTTGGTCCTCTTTTACTTGGTACTCTTTTACTCTTTTACAGCTCTAGTCATTTCACCATTGTATGAATAGTTTTGTTGTATCTGAGCCATTTGCTACATGCACACTCAAAATCTTTTCAGAACTAGGCAAATTGGTAATATTTGTGAACATAGGCCACTTTCTGCTGTGGCAGAAACACCGTACAGTGGGCAATTCAAAAGGCTTGTTTGGCCTCTTCCTGCAGAAGCAACTGATGGCCCCTGGAGAAAGAATTAAGCTGTCTGTTGTAACTGTGGCTCAGGTTTCCCTCCTGATAACAGACAGCACAGTAAAGCAATGCTGCATGTCCGAGGCCGCCTCTCCGCATCTAGGAGGTCAGAAGGCTCAACCGGCTAAAAACGTTCTGAAAATCCCACGTCCCCTGACCTGACCCTCTGCACAGACAAGGATGGATGTGGGTCTCCAAGATCCAGTGGTAATGCTCAACCTTGCCTCCCCGTATCCCAGGGAAGCCTCGATCAGCTGGATGAGGTGGCAGCCCTCATTGCCGCCACGGTCCATGATGTGGATCACCCGGGAAGGACCAACTCTTTCCTCTGCAATGCAGGCAGTGAGCTTGCTGTGCTCTACAATGACACTGCTGTTCTGGAGAGTCACCACACCGCCCTGGCCTTCCAGCTCACCGTCAAGGACACCAAATGCAACATTTTCAAGAATATTGACAGGTTTGTTATGCTTGGGCTCCTGTGCTCAAGTTTGTGAAGTTTAAGTGGGAAACTCAGTTTTCCCAAATACTTAGCTTCCTCTTAGGGGAAAGGGAAAATAATAGCTGTCCCACTGTATCAGATGATAAAATAACCTTGCCCTTAACTCAATTTGACTTTTCAGACTGCCTTTATGTTTTGAAATCACATTTGGTCTTCAGTGAGTTCATAAAAATGTTTTATACACTGCAGAACACTACATAAATATTGATTGTATTATTACTAAGTACACCAGATATTTTTACCCTCCTACGAGGACATCCTGTCTTTTGTGCAACTTGAGGAAAATGTATCCACCCCCATCTTTCCCTAGCTCAATTTCCGGCTGCTTAAAATACTCCCTTATGAGTAGGTCCCACAGAGCAGGAGCATGAAGGGTCAGTCAGGTTCCCCCAGCCCTGCATTCTCCGCTGATGACAGTGGGTTAGATGTGAGCAGGTCCTCTTGCCTGCCAGCACCTTGCGGTCAGGCTGTGGGTATTTCCCACACAGCACCAGCCAGGCTGGTGCACAGATGCCTGGGAGGGGGCAGTGTACAGAGAACATGGAGCGCCCTCAGGCCTCAGGACCGCTGGTCTACGTGAACCTGTTGGTTTGGTCTCCAGAAAACTGGGAAAACATGGAGGTGAGTTATTCCATCTTTGGCTTCAGTTTCATGAGTATCAAGGATGGGTTTTTAAACTTTTGCAGAAAATTCTTTCCAGTAGCCAATTTTATTCAAGAGCCATTCTGGCTCTTGAAGTTAGAAAACGACAACAGAATTGGATGGTTACTTTAGGGCACGGTTGTTGCTTCATTCATTACAACTTCTGTCCGCTGCAATCTAGGGAAGTACTTATTAACAGGAAAATCCTCCATTGCCATCACTGAAGGACGCCGTGGCCATTCTGCAATGGCAATCACTGTGTTTGCACAGAGTGCAGTGCGCCAGCTTATGTGGCTGCTGTATCAGCCTACCATTTCCTGCCACCGTACTGTTTTGATGTTCTCAAGGGAAGGGAGAAGGGAATCACCTTGTCAGATAAATGTCCACCATGTGACAGGTACCTTCTGTCTTTTTAAAAATACTCGTAAATCACATAAGCGTCAGCTATCACTGGGGAAAATGGAGTAGCATCTGCAGGTCTTGGTTATTGGGAGGACGAGCAGGTAAACTCTTCTTGCGATCTGCACACATTTCTTAACTCTGTGCCGCAGCTTCCTCTTGGGTTGTGAGGAGTGTAGTGAAATGGTGGCAGAATAGTTATAATTCGAGACACACTGTGAACAAGCCCCTTTGTCTTCTGGTTATTTTAGGAACCATTATCGAACGCTGCGCCAGGCTATTATTGACATGGTTTTGGCAACAGAGATGACAAAACATTTTGAACATGTGAATAAGTTTGTGAACAGCATCAACAAGCCAATGGCAGCTGAGGTGAGTGCTGCTTTCCATGCCGTAAGGCACATCCAAGTACGTTCCCATGAGAGCCTGCTCTGGCCCCAAAGCATGTTCTCTCCCACTCAAATGCAAGGTGGTTATTTGCTTGGAGTTGGTAAAGGGCTGAAAGGACTAGCCACTTGCTTTCCTTGGGGATGAGAATAAACTGTGTCCACAGCAACTCTGAGCTCCTTGAAAGAAAGTCCCTGAGAAAAAGCCAGTACTGACCGAAAAAGCTGGGCCCAAAGAATATGGAAGGAGCTGCAGACGAGCAGAGACTGGCATAAATGGTGGTATTTTAGAGAATCCAAAGCCTTTACTTCTCTGTTCACTGAGCTCTTGGAAAACCTCAAAGTTGGAGGGTGTTTTCAAGAACAAAGAATGTTGCTGATTCACATTAAAAGCATACCAGTACCTGAAGACTGTCATAAAACTGGGAGTGACTGGAAAGCAGAAGCATTTGTTGTTTTCCTTTTTTAAAACCTACTCATGTACCTAGGACCTGCCTTAAGGTCCTTACCAATTTGGGTTTTAGGAACATGAAACAGAAGGTTCACACCTAATAAGATCCACTGTTCTCTGAAGCCATGAAGCTGTTCATAACTCCATAAAGCTAGAAAAGCTTTCCACTCATTCCTGTTGAGCAGCAGAGGTTGGCAAAGTGGATGGATGCGAATGATCATCGTAACTTGATCAGTAAGGAGACTATCTGTGTAGGACCCATCCCATGACCAGTCTGGATGGAGGGACAGTGTCCACCTCACCTATTAAGCCCCTTCCCCCAGGGATTCCACAGCACAACACCAGAGCCCTCTCCTTCCACAGAGGACTTACGGGAGCAAGGATCTGGGGATTTAGAGAAGAAAAAGTATACAGATTCATAGAACTTCAGAACTGGGAAGGTCATCCACCCATGTAAGCCCCCAACTCTGCATTGAAACTTACTATTAACTGCAGTATTTATAGTAAACAGTATTACTTTGATAAGGAATCAAAAACCTCCAGAACATATTCTGCACATTGATAGTCTAATAAATAGGTCCAGTCTAAAATCCCCCAAATGTCATGCAGCCTTTTGGCTTGGCACAGCTCTGGAGACCTGTTTGCACACAATCAATTTGATGGTGTCTTTAAAAGTGGAGAATAACAATCTTTCAGGTTCTATGTAAATGGCCTGTGACTGCATCTGTGTGCACCAACTCGTGTCTTGGCCACATGGCTGAGGACACTGACATCACCACTAGGTGTGGACCAGTCTTTCTAAACATGGCTGAACACACCTGCTCCTGACCACTTTCTACTCCAAGAACCCCACACGTACCTTGCTCACTTACCAGCCAGTCAGAAGAACAGCCAAGAAAACATGAGTGGACACATGCCTTAGGAGAACCAAAGTGTGAGGGAGTGGGTGAGTTGGGGGTGGGACAGGTCATAGGAGGGAGGGAGCTGGTAGGCATAAGTAGTAGAAATCAAGAAATAATTGAAGGTTACATGCATGTGCCATTGCCCTACTTTAAATGGATTAAAGTAGCTAAAAGCTCTGCTTTTACACTTTTTTTTTTTTTTTTATAAACTGGGAGAAATTCCCTCTCAGATTACGTATCAAATTGCTCAAAATAAAAACAAAACTGCTACAGCAGTTACCTCTAGGGAAGAAAACGGATGTGAGGGGTAGACAGATGGTGATAGGGACTTTCAGCTTTCAAACTCGGTGTTGAGTGTCTTTTAAGACTGTATCAGCATTTTTTTTTTTTTTAAAGAATGTATTGGTATATTATATATGGAATTTTAAAAAAAGCTGCCTTCGCTGAGTCCCAGTCCCACCTGTGTGCTCGGTGATTACCATCGAATGCCAGGTGAGTCAGCCCTCGTGGGCTTCACCATCATCTTGAACCAACCCTGATCCGACCATCTGTTTTCCAGATTGAGGGCAGCGACTGTGAATGCAACCCTGCCGGGAAGAACTTCCCTGAAAACCAAATCCTGATCAAACGCATGATGATTAAGTGTGCTGACGTGGCCAACCCGTGCCGCCCCTTGGACCTGTGCATTGAATGGGCTGGGAGGATCTCTGAGGAGTATTTTGCACAGGTGCGCCATCTTTCCAGGGAAGCTCCACTTCCCCTCTGGGAATGGGCCCCAGGTCATGGAAATCCTGGGGGATTCTCCAGTTAACTTTTTACCAATTAGTTAACCACTCCTCCCTAGAAGAAAGCAGCTTACCCCCTCCTGGGGTAGACTTCTGGTTCCCTCAGAAACTGACCGATGGGCTGATCACTAACCAGAGTCTCTCTAGGAGGAGGATAAACTGAGCCTTTGGAAGTAACTTTTCATCTTCAATTTGTTCGATCCAGAACTTGTACAAAAACTGAGAAATCTTCCATTCATTCATTAGGTTATTCCTGGGTGTCTCCATGGTGGGTTATGGGAACACAAGCATTAGTGAAGACATCGCAGCCACGGGAAGTTCCCAGTCCAGTGGGGGAAGAGATGCAGATAGGTCCACATGTTGGTAAAAAATGAAGTGTATCTCAAGGAAGTTTATGTTAAGTGCGACAGGAGTTCAGACTTTTTTTCCTAGATAAAAGGGGGGGGGGGGCTACAGAAATGTGGGAATAGGAAAATACTCTGGAAGAACAAAGCATTCTGAGCAAAATTAACAAGGGGAGGGAAAACAATTTTTATATAAAGAGGAGCAATATGTAGTTCACTTTTACTGTGACAGTGTAAAGAGGCGTTAAAGGAGAGAAATCTAGAAAGCAGTGGACTGTAAATGAACATGTGAAACAGCCCTACTTCCAGAGAAAAGACTCTAAGCACCGATGGGTGTGTGGGTGACAAACAAGTAGCCACAAGTAGTGAATGTTGTGGGGTCTGCATGGCTGAAATGTACTATGGTGGCAGTATAAATAAGGGCAAGATAAAGAATAGATGATACCTAGGAAGACCATGAAGGGGAGTGGCCAGCAGTGGACCCAGTATGTTTAAGATTTGGGGTACATGTGCAGGTTTGTTAAAAGGGTATATTGCTGATGCTGAGGTTTGAGCTTCTAATGATCCATGGCTCAAGTAGTAAACATAGTACCCAATAAGGAGTTTTTCAACCCTTGCCCCCTTCCCTCCCTCCTTTTGAAGTCTCCAGTGTTTACTGTTCCAGTTTCTGCCACTGTGTGTACCCAATGTTTAGTTCCCACTTCTAAGAAAGAACATGTGGTATCTGGTTTTGTTTCTATATCACTTCACTTTAGGATAATGGCCTCCAGCTCTAGCCATGTTGCTGCAAATGACATGATTTCATTCTTTTTTTATGGCTGCATAGTATTCCATGGTATATATGCACCACATTTTCTTCATCCAGTCCAATAATGATGGGCACCTGGGTTGATTCCATGTCGTTGCTACCATGAATTGTGCTGTCATAAACATGCAAGTACAGGTGTTTCTTCAGTACAAAGATTTATTTTCCTTTGGGCATATACCCAGTAATGGGACTGCTGGGTTGAATAGCAATTTCTATTTCTAGTTGAGAAATCTCCGAACTGCTTTTCACAGGGGCTACCTGATCTAATTTATTTCTCACCAACAGTGTATAAGCATTCTTTTCTCCACAACCTTGCCAACATCTGTTATTTTCTGACTTTTTAATAATAGCCATTCTGACTAGTTTGAGATGGTATCTCATTGTGATTTTGATTTGCATGTCTGATTAGTGATGCTGGATTTTTTTTTTTTTTTTTGGAGACAGTCTTGCTCCATTGCCCAGGCTGGAGTGCAGTGGCATGATCTCGGCTCACTGTAACCCTCACCTCCCAGGTTCAAGCAATTCTCCTGCCTCAGCCTCCCAAGTAGCTGGGATTACAGATGCACGCTGCCACGCCCAGCTAATGTTTTGTATTTTAGTAGAGATGGTGTCACTGTGTTTCCCAGGCTGGTCTCGAATTCCTGAGCTCAGGCAATCCGCCTGCCTCGGCCTCCCAAAGTGCTAGGATTACAGGCGTGAGCCACTGCGCCCAGCCTGGACTTTTTTTTTTTAACGTCTGTTGGCTGCTTGTATGTCGTCCGTCTTTAGAGAAGTGTCTGTTCATGAAATCCAGTAAGTAAACTGCAGCTTTCTGGGAAGAGAGCCCCTGAATTGAAGAAAAGTAGGACAGGTAGTTCTGAGCTTTCCAGAGAGAACAGGAAGGGGGTGGGGATCAAATGACTCCTTGAACACCAGTGGATATTTTAAGGCTGCTTGATCGACTGACCTGAAATGAGCAAGCCAAGCCAAAAGCTGCTCATCAGTGGGCTTCCCTGGACCCACAGAGCGAGGACCTGAAGTACTACTCCTAGTTATTCTCAGTGTGAATGGAGAATGAGAAAAATGTGCTTTTAAGTTTTTTGATATAAGCTTCCTATTTAGGTGTCCTTTTCCCAAAAAGGAATGTACTAATGTTCATAAGCCAGGGTGACCTAAAAATGAAAGTTACAAATGAAGCCTTTGAGCTGGCCTCTGGCTCAATATACCACCAGGAAATATGGATCTTAATATTCAGCTCAATGAATGATGGCCTTACTTTAATGTGCATAACACTCAGATTTCCACACACCTCAAAAGCTGCATGGCTAATACCCACATCTGAACAATCATAGTTTGACAGTCATTCTTTCGAGTGAAAATAATGCTCCATGGATAAAAGCAGCTGGTTCATCTCAATTCAAGTGCATAAGTGCTTTTCCACAAGATGACCAGCAGATTTTGGTATGCAGTGCAAGTGCACGTGTACTCCCATTTCATCACATTCATCACACAGAATATTACAGAGACATGTACTTCAAAGGTCAAGATTCAATACAATAACTCTTACTGCTTCAAAGAGGTAATTCTTAAGTGAAACTGTTTTGTTTTTTTAATTTGAGACAAGATCTCACTCTGTCACCCATGCTAGAGTGCAGTGGCACAGTCCTGGCTCACTGCAGCCTCAAAACTCCAGACCTCAAGCAATCCTCCTGCCTTGACCTCTCATATTACTGGGATTACAGGCATGAGCCAGTGGGCCCGGCCTGAAACTTTTTAAAGTGCAAACATGTGGCAGCGAATAATATAATGACTATGGCTGTTAATACAGTTTGGTGCTAGTTCATTGAGTCATGCTAAGGTGTTAGCAGTTTTACCCACTGTTGCTTCTTCTCAGTGTAAACGTCAGTAGTTTTGGTATGAGAATTTGTGTTTGTATGACATTGAAAATAGCTTTGACTTTGCAATAATAAAAGATCACAGCAAGGAGGCTAAGTACCCTGAGATCAAAATGTCAGGAGATGCTATGGTATCACATAGAAAGTAAGAGGCTTGGGGCTCGTGCCTATAATCCCAGCACTTTAGGAGGCCAAGGCAGGCAGATCACCTGAGGTCAGGAGTTCAAGACAGTGAACTGGCCAACATGGTGAAACCCCATCTCTACTAAAAATTAGCTGGGCATGGTAACAGGTGCCTGTAATCCCAGCTACTCAGGAGGCTGAGGCAGAAGAATCGCTTGAACCTGGGAGGCAGAGGTTGCAGTGAACCGAGACTGCACCACTGCACTCCAGCTTGGGCGACAGAATGAGACTCTGTCTCAAAAACAAAAGAAGAAAAGTAAGAGGCTTGAGAGTGGGAAGGCCTGAGTGTAGTCACTGTAGCTCAGCTGACTTACGTAAGTCTGAGGACCTTGCTGAGCCTATGTCTTCATTGAGAAAACTGGATAATAACCCATTTTCACAGGGTTGTTCTGAGAAACAGGATATTACTGTAAAAGTGTCTCGCATGTCCTCCAGCCCTATGTGATGGTGTTTTTTTCTTACAGACCGATGAAGAGAAGAGACAGGGGCTACCTGTGGTGATGCCAGTGTTTGACCGGAATACCTGCAGCATCCCCAAGTCTCAGATCTCTTTCATTGACTACTTCATAACAGACATGTTTGATGCTTGGGATGGTAAGACAGTTACTGTTTTGTCACCCACAAAGAAAATTTTGTTATACTTTATTATCTTTAGTGACATAGGGTGACCCTAAAGGTAAACAAAATATATTTTTTAAAATGTGGCTGTCAGCTTTTTGTGGCCGAGTTGGGTGGGTGCATTCTTTGCATCCCCAGCAGCTGGCACAGAAGCTTGTGTGCAGAAGACTCAATGGATTTTTGCTAACTGGATAAACGAGTCTTTGCCTCTTCAAAGGACATGTTGCAGAAGCTACTGCAGTTTTATTCTATCATTGGAGGAAACTCTAGGAAGAATGCAAAATGTATTTAGTTTACTCTGAATCATAGGTTCTTCTGATAAGCAGCTTTTCAAAAAGGACCTGTTTGTATTTCAGCAACTAGTGTTTAATGACTTGTCCTCATGTTAAGTGTGTTCACTTAACAGCCTCAGGCCTCACCCAGGGTATGCCTCCTCTAATTCTGATCCCAAACTTGTCCCAGACAGCCCCAGGCTTATAAACGCTCCTGGGGTCTAACTTCACAGGTTTCTTTTGATTCTTTTCTGTCCTTGCAGCCTTTGCACATCTGCCAGCCCTGATGCAACATTTGGCTGACAACTACAAACACTGGAAGACACTAGATGACCTAAAGTGCAAAAGTCTGAGGCTTCCATCTGACAGCTAAAGCCAAGCCACAGTAGGGGGCCTCTTGACCTACAAAGGACACTGTGAATCGCAGTAGCGTAAACAAGAGGCCTTCCTTTCTAATGATAATGACAGGTATTGGTGAAGGAGCTAATGTTTAATATTTGACCTTGAATCATTCAAGTCCCCAAATTTCATTTTTAGAAAGTCATGTTTCATGAAGAAAAATATATGTCCTTTTGAATACTTAATGACAGAACAAATACTTGGCAAACTCCTTTGCTCTGCTATCATACGGTGTACCCTTGTCAATCCATGGAGCTGATTCACTGTAACTAGCAGGCCACAGGAAGCAAAGCCTTGGTGCCTGTGAGCTCAGTCTCCCAGGATGGTGACTAAGTGGCTTAGCTAGTGTTCAGCTCATCCTTTACCATAAAAATCATCATTGCTGTTTAGCTTGACTATTTTCCTCAAGAGCATCGATCTGAAGGATTCATAAGAAGCTTATCTGAACAGATATATCTAAGGAAAAAAAAATTCATAAAATAAGTGAAATAACTTGGACCAAATTACAGATAAACTAGTTAGCTTCACAGCCTCTATGGCTACATGGTTCTTCTGGCCGATGGTGTGACACGTAAGTTAGAACACAGCCTTGGCTGGTGGGTGCCCTCTCTAGACTGGTATCAGCAGCCTGTGTTGTACCCCCTTTCCTGTAAAAGGGGGTAACAGCCATCCACGATGAGGGAAAAAGTGGCATTTCATTTTTGGGGAATCCATGAGCTTCCCTTATTTCTGGCTCACAGAGGCAGCCATGAGGCACTATAACAAGTATTATATAAAAGCCATTAAATCTGAATGCCCTTGGACAAGCTTTTCTTAAAAAAAAAAAAATTTATATACATGTTTAAAATTTTTATTAAAATCCAAATTTTCTGGGTGTAAGCCCATGGAGTATATTGTGCCATGCACCACATATACGTAATATTTTGGGAGGGGATAGGGAGGGGAAGTTTCAAGGTTCAGATATTTTTAACCAATCTATATTTGAAATCATGCCATTAGCTTTAACAATGTTAAAATTGTGCGGTGTAAATATATCAGAAAATAAGCATATGGGAGGCAGTAAATACTATTTTAAGCTATTAATTGTATGCTAAAAGCTTCTAAAGCACAAGTGCATATTTTTATACTGCTCTTTTCACAACTCTGTGATCTACATAAAGTCAGACTTGAGATTTTCTTTTCTCTTTTACCAGCCGATCCTTCCTATGTATTATATTAGACCCCGTAAACAAACTTCGTTTTTCTTTCTCTGTACTTCATGCTGCATTTTTAAAAAGTATAAACAGAGACTGAATTAATTGAATCAGTAATTACTTTTTTCCAATACAAATTGGAATGCAGAATACTTGGAACTTGTACATGGGGAAAAAATGACTTATCACTACATAATGTGCCAATGTTTTTTTCTATGTTTTGTACCAAAAATGGAAAAATATGACAATTCCATGCAAAGAAATGTATCTAAATTATTTTTGTTAGATGATAAGAGAACTTGCTTGGTCAGGACAGCAGCCAGCTTTGTATTGTAATGCTGTATGATGTAAATGTGATGAAAATGTTTTTGTGAAGTACTTGTAACTAAATTCCTACAGCCATTTTTCATTCCCAACAGCTGTTTTTATTTTACCTCTTTGGCCTAAACTTTTCATAATTTCAAATTTGGGGTTTAGTGTCCTTTATTTCATGAGTCACACACTTTGTTTTCAGAGCACATTAAAATCAAGATGCCAGAATCCCATATTAAGGACCTAGCTAACTTGCCTAGGCTTCAGAAGCTTGCTTGAGGCAAGGGACAGTCCTTTTCTGATCATCTCACTTTCAGTTCTATTTGGTAAGTAACATTTATCAGGTGTCTGACATCTTCTACATGAAATATTTATAGCTTACTCAGTGTTATGTCAAATTTCATGTTAACTTCAAACTTTTTATTAGTAATGTGTAAATGTTTAAAAATGCTTTAAGACAGCTAAGTACTAACAATTTCTGCTCTTTACCAGTGTAATCTACATTATAATCTTCTGAGCTGCGAACTAGTCTATTCTTCCATATAGTCAACTTGTTAGAAATACAGGCTTTCAGATGGTGTTTGTATCAGATAGTTTATATTATAAAAACCACTATAACTGCCTCTTACATGGAGTTGTTTACTTAAACGGCATGTGTTGAGGGGGCTGTATTAGGAAAATGCAACACTCTTTAATAATTTCCGTTGACTACTAAAGAGAAGGAGGAAGCTAGTTATAAAACATTGCTGGACCAGAATGACCCTATAATTTCCTAAGATCATTCTTTATTTCTAATTTAAGTTTTTTAAATTTACTTGCCCTCTAAGTCAGGACTGGTTAGCATTCTGGGGCAAAAAAACAAGCTTATCAGTTCACACAGAACCTACTCAGCTATAGAGAGAGAAACAGAAGGGATGATCCTGTGCCCTTGTGCTCTGTGAATATAGCCAGAGACTGAGGTAATAAATATATTTAAATAAAAATGACAAGGCATTTGTACACATTGTAACACTATGTAGTGTTACTTCTGCTATTGCAAGTATATTAAGTGTTGAAAGCTAAACGCAGGAAATGGAGAAAATGTACATAATATACATTGATCCATTATTCTAAATCGAAAGTCCAACTTTTAGGAGCAGTCTACCTGCAACTACTGAACACCATCAGGTTTGAGACCCTACGAGAATTTCCCATCATACTGTTATCCCCGATCTTTCTGACTTTAGGGCATGCATGAAAACAAAAGCAATCTAGTCCCTAGGGCTGGAGACTGCCCTCTAGACAGTTTTTCATGGCAGAAAATTAGAATACAAGTATACCTCATTTTATTGCATTCTGTTTCATTGTGCTTCAAAGATACTGTCATTTCTACAAATTAAGGGCTTGTGGCCACCCTGCATTGAGTAAGTCTATTGGGGCATTTTCACAACATGGGCTCACTTTGTGTAAGTGTCACATTTTGGTAATTTTTACAGTATTTCAAATGTTTTTATTCTTGTATCTGTCATGGTGATCAGTGATCTCTGTTACTACTGTAATTGTTTTAGGGTACTGCAAACCATGCCCATATAAGACAGTGAACTTAATTGATAAATCTTGTGTATATTCTAACTGTTCCACCAACAAGCGGTTTCCAATCTCTCCCTCTTCTTGGACCTCCCTATTCCCTGAGATACAACAATTTTGAAATTAAGTCAATTAATAACTTACAGTAGCCTCTAAATGTGCAAGTAAGAGTCACGCCTCTCACTGTAAATCAAAAGCTACAGATAATTAAGCTTAGTTGAAGAAGGCATGCTGAAAGCCCAGGCAGGTCAAAAAGCCATGCCTCTTACACCAGTTAGCCAAGTTATGCAAAGGAAGAGTTCTTGAAAGTGTTACTCCAGTGAACATGCAAACAAGAAAGTGAAACAGCCTTATTACTGAGATGGAGAAAGTCTGAGTGGTCTATATACAAGACTAAACCAGCCACAACATTCTCTTAAGCCAAAGCCTAATTCTTCAATTCTTTCAAGACTGAGAGGTGAGGAAGCTACAGAAGAAAAGTTGGAAGCAAGCAGAGGTTGGTTCATGAAGCTATCTCCATTAACATCAAAGTGCAAGGGGAAACAGCAAGCCGTTATCCAGATGATCTAGCTAAGATCACTGAAGGTGACTACAGTGAACAACTGAGTTTGTGAAGATGAAATGGCCTTCTATTAGAAGATGTCATCTAGGACTTTCGTAGCTAGGGAGAAGTTCAATGCCTGCGAATGTAGCTGATGCCTTTAAGCTGAAGTCAAGAGTTTATTTACCAGTCCAAAAATCTTAAGGTCCTTAAGAATTATGTTAAATCTACTCTGCCCATGCTCTAGAAGTGGAATAACAAAGCCTGGATGACAGCACATCTGTTTATAGCATGGTTTACTGAATATTTAAACCTATGGTTGAGAACTCAAATTTCTTTCCAAATATTACTGCTCATTGACAATGTACCTGGTACCTAAGAATTCTGATGGAGATGTACAAGGAGGTCCGTGGTGGTGTCTGCATGCCTGCTACCACAACATCTATGCTGCAGTCCATGGGTCAAGGATTCACTTTGACTTTTAAGTCTTATTTAAGAAATACATTTCATAAAGCCTTAGCTGCCCTAACTAGTGATTCCTCTCATGGGTCTGGCCAAAGTCAACTGAAAACCACCTGGGAAGCATTTATCATTCTAGATGCCGCTAAGAACATTCTGATTCATGGGAGGTGGTTAAAATTTCAACGTTAAAAGGAGTCTGGAAGAAGTGGAGCCTGAAGGTAATAGATGAGAAGTTGCTTAAGAATGTGTATAGAAAGTAGTTTCTGGAGACAGTCATTTCCACAGTGAAGGTGCTGTTAAACACCGTTGAAATGACAACAAAGGATTTAGAATATTCTATAAACTTACTTGATAAAGGAGCATCAGGGTTGGAGATGACAGACTCTAAATTTTGAAAGAAGTTCTATTGTGGGTAAAATGCTATTAGAAAGTATTACATGTTACAGAGGTACCTTTGTGAAAGGAAGTCAATTGATTTGGAAAACTTCATTGCTGTCTTATTTTAAGGAACTGCCACAGCCACCCCAACCTTCAGCAAGCACCTTAGTCAAGACCCTCCACCAGCAAAAAGATTATGACTCACTGAAGGCTCAGATAGCATTTTTTAGCAATAAAGTATTCTTAAGGTATGTACATTTTTTAGAAATTTAAGACTGCAGTATAAACAAAAGTTTTATAGGCACCAGGAAACCAAAAACTCGATGTGACTCACTCTATTTGCAATACTTGCTTTTTTGACGTGGTCTGAAATCTAACCTGTAATATCTCTGAGGTATGCCTGTATAATGACGGAAGGAATTTGCTGTGGTACTTATGGTACCATTTGCTTCCAAAATTCATGTGATTTCTACCACTCCATTTGAATAGATTACTATCACAAAACACTAGCCTAGAACAGGCTAGGAAGTAAAACAGTTAAAAATCTATGACTCCCGTGTGTCATACAACTTAAGAAAACAACTTTACAAATGTATGGGCTAATACAGATTTTCTAAAGGAAAAAGCATGTGAGTAATGGGAGAAAGTCTTTTGTAATGGAGGTAGCTTAAGTTTTAATATTTCTCCATAAAAATTTTCATGACTCAATGTTATTTGGATTTAAAGTAGTCATATAAGCCTCTCATTCATTCAGTCTTCAATTCCTATTTTTAGAGCTGCTCAGTGATACTGGGCACTACAGAGTTAATTGCAAGGCCTTACCACATTGGGCTTCAGTTTCCTCATTTATAACATTATGCCATTGATCTACCTAGATGACCTTAACTCTTCCAGTCTTTGACAGTAGGTAGTTGTGGAAGCAACTGTCAAAGCTAAAACTAGTAAAAAGAACTCTGAAGATTCCCTTTAGGGTTATTTGTATAATGAACACATAAATCTGTAGAAAGTTTTCCGTAAGAAGGGTCAGTCTGCTAACATCAGTCACATTGCCCTTTCTTAATCAGTAGTTTAAGAATTTCAGTCTTTAATGTGTAGACTACTTTACTTTCTCATTTTTTTATTTTTTAGCACCAAAAGGAAAAAACATATGGTTACAAGGCTGGTTATAGTGTCTCAATGGGCACTGCAAAGAACTACATAAATGAAGTCTGTCTCAAGCAATTCGTGTTTGAATCAGTGGTCAGATGGGGCAGTTGCGCTCAGCTGCAGTCTGACTCTGGAAACACTGTGCCTCTCAAATGATCTAGAGCTCATCTTTGGCGTACATGAGGGGCAGTTGTTGTTCTAGTACCAATTTAGCCCATGGCTGTTCAAGCCACTTTGCACTGGGAAAAATACACCCTCATAAGATTCCTATCCATTTGAGTTCATATAGGTTTTAGTAGCTAGAACTAAAAAACATTTTTAAATTATCTAAACAAATTGATACCCCAAAAACTTGCCATACATTAGCAGTACATATGTTCATTTTTTTGGCTGAGAGATTCAAGTTTGTGCTATACAGAACACTAACAGTTACTATAAGACTAGGAAAATTTGCAGGAGAAAGGCTATTTTTAAACTTCACAATAATTCTAAAGGAAGCCAAATAATAAATGCCATAACTTAACTATTACCTCTATTTGTACCTTTCACAAGGGTCTAGGTTCAAAATAAGCTCAAAACACAGCACTCACCACTTCAACAGCAGCTGAAAGTCAAATGGAAAACTTGTGGTATATTCTTTGGAGAATATACTAGGACCTGAGAAGCAACATGTTCCTGGTTGGTAGGTCCACAAAAACTTTAAATATGTAGAATTTTATGGACTGACAAAAAAAATTACCAATTTAAGTGATCAATATATTAATAGTTTTCAAAGTAGTACCCGATATTTGATGTTCAAGGTTCATGCATGTGTATTTTTAATTCGTTAAACTAGACAGCAAGGTATAAGTCACCATTCTCCTCTAATTTTTGAAATAATCTTAAACTGCGCAATCCAGATTCTCGCTCTCCATTTTTCCACAAAATAATGAGATGATCAGCAGAGCATGTCACTAGTCCGTGATCTTCAAAGTATAGAAACATCTGTAAAGAAAATTAAAACTGATTATAGTGACCCTGAAAAGCAGAGAAGTGGCTAATACCACATTAACATATGTGCGTGTGAGATACATGCCTTAAGACTCCTTTGGATCTGCGTGTAGAACTTCATTTTTCAGTATTGGTAACAGTCACATACAAATAATATCTAATATTTTAATCAGAATTTTGTTAATACTGTTCAACTACAGAATAGCTATTTTTGTAAAGTACATGAATTCCCATAGTTCTTCCAGATGTTTTCATAATCTGATTTTTCAAGTATTGGTTTTACTTAACCATTACTTATGTATAATGGCTATGGATAAAATGCCTGAATTCTAAATTTCCCAAGATAATCACTGGCTTCAGCTCTCTCTATAAAAGTAGATATACTCAATCCATAGGTATTGAATGTCAGAACTAGGTTTATGGTTCCTCCCTCAAGAAGATTCTGAAAAGCAAATCATAATTGAAACAATAAAGGTACCAATGAAAGATTATGTAATCAGGCACTAAATAATGCAGTACAGACTCTGACATGCCACAGAAATTCAGAAAAAGCTTCAAAGTGAGAAAATGCCCCAAGTAAGGGGAAGGGGCTTGTCCAGTAAAGGAATAGGCTGGAAGCTAAGAATAGGAAAACAGTGTTGACAAAAGGCAACACGAATACTATGGGGTGAAGAGTTGTATCAGAGAGAAGTGAACCAATGAAAAGGATGAGGTCCTCGAAGGAAAGGGTGAAATAAAAGAGAAACAGGGCTGGGTGTGGTGGCTTACGCCTGTAATCTCAGCACTTCGGGAGGCCAAGGTGGGTGGACTGCCTAGGTCAGGAGTTCACGAGACCAGCCTGGCCAAACATGGTGAAACCCTGTCTATACTAAAAATTAGCTGGCCATCTGTAATCTCAGCTACTCGGGAGGCCAAGGAAGGAGAATCGCTTGAACCCAGGAGGCGAAGGTTGCAGTGAGCGGAGATCACGCCATTGCACTCCAGCCTGGGCAACAAGAGCAAAACTCCCTCTCGGAAAAAAGAGAACAAGAGTTTTCTCTAAAATGACTTATACATTTCTGAAGACCACAGGAGAAGACTCAGCTGAGGATGCAGGAGTGAAGGGAGGAAATATGGGAGCAGAATTCCTTGGGAAACTGGAAAACACAAAATTCAATATACAGGTGGAGGGGTTGAGCCAGTAGAGCAAGGATGAAAATATAAAAGAAATGAGGACCAGCCCGGCCAACATGGCGACACCCCATCTCTACTAAAAATACAAAAATTAGCTGGGTGTGGTGGCGGGCACCTGTAATCCCAGCTACTCGGGAGCCTGAGGCAGGGGAATCGCTTAAACCTGGAAGGTGGCGGGTGCAGTGAGCCAAGATCGTGCCACTGCACTCCAGCCTGGGCAAGAGAGAGAGATACTGTCTCAAAAAAAGAAATGAGGAAATTCAGGTGACACTGCAGAGATAGCCTAGGTTTTATCAGCAAAGCCAGAGATGCTTTTTAAAAATGTTCAGGTCTCAACACTTTCACTCAGGAAAATTCCTAAGAAGCTGACACTTATATAATGAGAAATGTGCCACATTCAAATACATTTGAATGTGTTTTACATGGGGTTTTCTCCACCATCTAAAAACCTTTTTTATGAGTTCCTACTATTTAAAAATATAAAGTCCAAACTCCTCAGCCTCAATGACATTCATAATCTGACCCCAAACCACATCCCCAGGCATAAGCTTTATCTCCTACTGGTGTCTGTTCACAGGAACTCAGCACTCCAGCCTAGCCAAGGTGCTCTTTGCCACCACATATATGCTATCTATGCCCTTCTGTCTACCACAGTCCGCTTGCCACCCAACCAGAAACAAAGTTAAAAACTGAGCTACTTGTTAGAGGAAAGCAAAGATAACTATGACACTGTACCCAACATCAAGGAGCGTATGGTGAAAAGGCTATATACTCATCCTACTAAAGTATCAAGTCCCATATCCTCTAACCATTTACAAGATTCAGCAAGAAATGTTTCTTCCTTCAAAGGCAGGTGAAAACAGGACTCTGTTCATAAATTTGATAAAGGCCCCTGGAATTTGATTCTGTTAAGGCTTTACCTGTATACACATAACCACAACCCTTCATGCATTCTCTGTTGACTGTTGTGTTATAGTCAGCATTATTCACACTGCCCTTATGGTCAGCTATCTCCAGCTCATAAATAATGGTGATTAAGCCCATTCTTAAAAGCAATGCATTCCTTGTTTCCTCAAATCATATCTCCGGAAAGGGAAATCCTAACTGCACATACTATAGCCTATCCCATTCTATATTCAGATCTACGAAAAAGTATATGCCTTTATGAGACCGACTGAATGAAAAGAGCAATGAAAAGGAAAAGCAGGAGTTGCCTGGACATTCTATGCCTGAAAAGCAATACCTCCACAGATGACGAGTGTCCAATCAAATCTCCAATAAGCTCCAGTGAACATGAAGTAGCGTTTTCTTGCTGCTTTTTAACAGGCTGGCTGGCTTGTTTGTTGACTCTTCCAAATCCCCACATGTTAAAAAAACCTAGAAAAAGAATCATTTCCAAAATGACTGTGCTCTATACGTACAATAATAACATGAGATCAGAAAAACAGAAAATTTAAATGTGAAGAGGTTCCAGACTTATTTTAGTCAAGGGCTAAGTGGACAGTACTGAGTTTTTGGAATATGTTATCTCATCTTTCTTAGCTAACCAGGTCTGTTCTTCATCTCTTTATTGCCCCTAGTCACCCACTGGTGAAGGTATATTAACAAAAAGACACTTGGAATAAAACAGGACAGAAACAAAGCTTGAATGGCAGTGTCTAACTGTCAAGGGAAAAAAAGGGCAAAACTCAGATCAACAAACAAGGCACGGGGGAAAATCTGTATGTGTATGTGCAAAAGCAACACCCCAGGACTTCAGGAACTCAAAAGAACCAGAAGCAACTAGGTACCAGCATCTGATTTCTTGTGCAAAGGTTGGTAACTAATTTATTCAACCCTTCAGAGTTTTGTTTTTCAAATTAAACACCTGGAAGTCAAGAGCTCATGCAATTATGATGTAAGCACACAAGGAAAAATGTATTTTTCCATAAATTGAGTTCAACATCAACGGTAAAGAACACTTTAGTTTGACATCTGACAGTACAAATTTTGTGTATCAGTCAGAATTAAAGACAATATAAATGAATACTTCATTAGGCCATTTGGTCATTCAGATGACCAGAAAGTAAATTTTCCCTCAATAAAGTCTCTATCTTACTTGAAATGAAGTGGCAGTTCTACATTAGGGCAGCATTAAGCTGTAAATCCTAGATCTCAATTACCATATGCTTTCTACAAACACCTGATGCCTATTTGGAGCATTTCTATACTATTTTAGTGGTTTCACATAATCGCCCTTCTCCTGCCTTTCACGTGAGAAGAAAGGACAGAGAAAAAGACTACCTTTCTGAGAGAAGACACACCTGTTGGGACAGGCTCAGCTGCAAGCTGCTGTTTTTCTCTTAACTCCCAAATGCGTACACTGCCATCTTCTGAGCATGAGATTAACTGCCTGTCAGAACAGAAAATCAGTAACACAAAGAGAGCGCACCACTGAGGACCAATGCTAAATTTGCAGTGAAAGAAATCAGTGGAGCCCTCAACTGCTTTTATTCAGCTCTTAGCAGGAACTGACAAAAATCACAATTTAACATGACGTTACAACACAAACTAAAAGCACCTTTTAGGAAAGCCACATGTTATACATTACATTAGCTCAAATGCTATAAATTTATTCTCTTCATTTAAAAAAATGCACTTGGGAAAACTGTGAATTGTACTTCACAATGTCCTAAGCAGCCCCCTCCCCTCCTCTTGCTACTCTCTTCTCTGGGTGCCTCTCACTCCAAAAATATCCTGCATAGAAAATAACGACATTCCCTGTCCGTATGTTCGTCCCTAGAAGCTCAGCAGCAAATCTACCCTGAGAGGAAACCACTCTCTTAGTAGCCTCATATAACAAGGAGACTAGCAGCCATTTGATTCTGGACATAAACAAACAAAAAGAAGGTAGGTTTATGAGAAACATAAAAATTGGTACACTGTAAGTGGCCCCAAAGTCATTTTCATTGTGAAATACCAAATTTTAAATCATCTCTTCTTACAATGAAATTCGACGTAATTCATTTGAACCTTTCTTCTTGTAAATTCTGTAATTTACAGAATTTAAATTTAATTTAAATGCCTGAGACAGCCCCCAGGCATTCTCCATTTCCAAAAGAACACAGCAGGTCAAGCCATGAAGCCAGGTAACTTGGCCACTTGAGAAATTACAATGGAAGCCCTGGGAACCGTGACTTGCTTTCATCTGCTGCAGAACAGATGGGAACTTGTACCTGTTCGGAAGTTTGGCAATGTGCAGGACGCTGGAGTCATGTGCAGTTTTCTGGCAGGCAATCACACGCTTCATGTGAAGGTTATACACGTATAAACCCCTTCCAACTGCAGCAAATACATTCTAGGGGAGAAGTCAGAAATGGGCGTAAAACTAGCACTCACCCTTCCTACTGTAATGGATTTCCAGCCCTCGTGTGACATCAGAAAGCCACTGTTACCTTCCCCATTCCTAGCCTTTAGCCCAAATTACAGTACTAATCTCTGAAACCCCAAAATGTCAAAGCACTAAGGAAAGCTCCAAGCATTTAGAAGGTAGGACACAACCACTAATGGAGAGAAAGGTCTGCATAGTATATCCCTTTGCGCCACTTTCTTCCTCACTGAAATAGATCTAAAGAAAAGCTATAGCTGGCAGCCTGGCTCTGCAGTGGAAGCTGTTGAGGGATAATCTGAGTTTTCATTTAAATAACACTATATCCTTGGGAAAATTACCTAGCTTCTTCTGCCTGAAAAATGCAAGCAAAATTACTTGCATTCCACATCTTCAGCAATCAGGAGACCTACGAGTGATATGAAAAAGCATGGCTACAGTGGCATTATCATCATGCAATCCTCTGAAGGTTTCACAAAAACATTTTTCCAAATGTACTATTAGAAGAAAATACCTTTTTACTAAAACAACTTTAATCTTTTGAAAGCATTTCCACCAATACTTATCTCACTTCAGCCTCACATCTTGTTAAGAAAGGCAAGCATCATTGCCATTTGCCAGATAAGGAAGTTAAAATTAAAGAGATTAAAGTCACACAAGAAATGAGACATGGAGTCAATATTAGAATCAAGGTCGTGTTACTCCAGTCCCTCAGTGCCTTGCTCGTTCCTCGCATGACAGACTCACATGCAGTAGTAGCCTTTGAAATTTTTGCAAGCACTTGTCCTACAATCATTCATTCTTAAGCCATGGATATCCCCATGAGGTAGACCTTTCAAATATCCCTACATATTGCCTGCTTGTTTTGACCAGAGATTCTGGGCCCTCCATCCTTTCTCACACAGCCTCCAAGACTACAAACTCAACTCAGACCTATAGTGACTGAACCAAAGCTTGCTGGAATCTTAAATCTGGAATGATCCCCTTGACTCTCAGGATTAGTACTCCACAATCAGCAATGCAGCTGATGCCCAATGCAGGTGCATTAATGAACAGTGCTAGCCAATGTGCTAAAATGGAAAGCCCTATGGATTGTATTCAATGCCAACATCCCACGAAACTTATTCTACAGACCAGGAAATCTGGGCACAGTTTAAGTAATTTATCCAAGGTCAGGAAAAAAATTAAAAACACAATTAGAGAATTCATGAGTTTTGGAGGCAGCATTTACTCAATGGAGACACTATCCCTGCTATCAATAACTAATGGTCCTTTACAGAAGGAAAGAACTCACAACAAAGAAAAATTAGGGAAAACTATACAATGCTTTATCCAGCATATATAGTAGAAAATAAACATCAATCAAAAAATTTAAGATTAAAAGAAATACAAAACAAAAAACTTTTAAATATTAATTTTTACAAAAGTGAGAAAAAAACATGTAACACTTAAAATATATAATTTGTAGGGCTACAACTCTAAGTGATCTAGTCTCCATCTTTTCTGAGACCATACTGTTTTTACCATGTATATTTAACTTTTTTCAAAATAAAGTTGGGATACAAAGAAACAATCTTTGAATATATTAGTATTTTTAAGTCCTGTTCCTATCCTAATCTCTCGTTTTGTTTTTAAAGAGTGGTGCAAAGAAAAATGGATCATATTCTCCCCCTGCCACAGAACATACTACTGAAATTTTTAATAAAAATAACAGGCATGCTGTTAGAAAATCTAAACAGTATAGAGTCACAAAACAGAGAAAAGCCTCCCCAACTCCTCCTCCTCGAAGGGTACAACTCATAAACATTTCTTGTAATTACATTTAGAAAAGTTAATTGCCCTTTAAACACATTTTCTGAGCCCCTGATGCTAAGAGATTTGTTTTTTAGATCAGAGATAAGATTCAGTAGTCCACGGGTACTAATCTGTTACAGCAAAACAGATCTCAAGTGCTTCAAGGGCATCACTCCCAAGCCCTATGGGATGGAAATCAACAATTCTCACTCAATTTATCTTGCCCCAAGATGCCAGCAGACTGAGAGAAACATTCCTAAAATTTTAAATTTCCTTTGCCTCACTAAATGCACCAGATCTTCAAAATAATTCTTTTTCACTGTTTCTTAAAACAATTTTAAGCGTTAACCTCAAATCCAATGGGATTATTTAATCCAACCCAAAATTTCAATAGAGTTTTAAAATCTGTGCCCATTTAATCATTTACTTGCCTCGAGATTAGAAGCAAAGATTAAAATGCTTTTTTAACACAAATCATACAATTTTAGAAAAAAATCAGACCATTTTAAAGCACAACCTGAAACCATGATGATACCCTTTTATGTCCAACATGGGATTATATTTTTAAAATCAGGATTGGGTTTATGTAAAAGGCAAGTTTATAGTGTATAGATTTTTTACCTCTTCATCACACGTGAAATGATGAATAGAAATGTCATTTGATTTTTGACAGAGTTTTATTTCTTGTTGGGTGTCCAGTTGTGGAGATGGGTCCCAGAAGTTGCGTTCATAGGCCTGCATGGTCCAGTCCAGCGCATCCCAGATGATCAGCTCTCCGATGTGGGAGCCGGTGACAAAACTCAAATCTAGGAAAAGTTCACATAGGCCTCATTATTGATCATTTTATCTAGGTAAAGGTAAAACTGAATGGAATGTCTAGTAGTAATGCTCTATAAAACCACAGTAATTAGAACAGTGAGGTACCTAGGCAAGCCAACAGAAAGATTAATATAAGAATAAGAAGGCCAGAAATAGACTCAAATTATCTTAGTAATTTAGTATGTAACAATGATTGCATTTCATTTCAGTAAAGAAATACCTCATGCTGGAATATCTGGTTACATTTAAGGGGAATAAAAGTAAAAGAACATCATCTTGGATCATCCACCAAAATAAGTTTCAAATAGATTAAAACATGAAAGTTACTTAAAGGATGGAAGAAAATAAAAGTGAATACTTTTATGAGTGTGGAGTGGTAAAGGGCTCTCATGGAAGCAGAGTGGGGTGCCAGGGGAAGAGATCCTAGTAAATAGCTGCTTGGCAAAACAAAAACAAAGACCAGGCACAGTGGCTCACGCCTGTAATCCCAGCACTCTGGGAGGACGAGGCAGGTGGATCACCTGAGGTCAGGAGTTCGAGACCAGCCTGGCCAATATGGTGAAACGCCATTTCTACTAAAAATACAAAAATCAGCTGGGCATGGTGGTGTGTGCCTTCGTCCCACCTACTCGGGAGGCTGAGACTGGAGAACTGCTTAAACCTGGGAGGCGGAGGTTGCAGTGAACTGAGATCGCACCATTGCACTCCAGCCTGGGCAACAGAGCGAGACTCAGTCTAAAAAAAAAAAAAAAAACCACACACACACACAAATACACTTAAATGACAAAAAGCTGGGAAAAAATTGCAACTTGGATGACAAAACAGGTTTATTATACTTGATACATAAGCAGTTCTTGGAAATTAAGAACAAGATAAATACAGCAGAAAAAAAAATGGGAAAAGGACCTGAAAAGGCAAAACAAATACAAATGGTCATTAAACATGTGAAAAGATGTTCAATTCCTTTAATAATCAAAGAAATTTAAAAAAGAGAGATATCATTTATTTACTTATGAATCAGGAAATATTATAAAACAGGAAAATACCGAATACAGTACTGGCAAAAGCATAAGAAATCAGCACATTCATGTACTGCCTAATACATTGGCTTTTTTTTTCAAAGATTAATTTGCTAATATGTATCAAAACCTAAAAAATGTAAATCTCTTGATCCAACAATTCCACTTCTAGGAATTTATCCTGAAGGAAATACATAAATGTACAAGGTTGTTACATACATATATGTACAAATACACACTCTTAAAAATCTGAAGATAACTACACATCGAATTGAGAATTGAATAAATAAGACATCAACAAAATGAAATAGCAATGCTGTTATTAAAAATTAAGTTACAAAAGTATGCTTATCAATATAAGCTTAGATATGGAAATATACTTATGACATATTGTTACAAAACAGTAAACCATATGAACACACATGTACACACATACATATGCCCAGAAAATCACCTAGAAAGATGTGGACTGGTGTTTAATACTGGATAGTGGAAAGATTTTAACTTATATTTTTAATATTTTTCACTATTTTCATATTTTTCTACTATGATCACGTATAAGTTGTACCAGTTTTTAAAACCTTTAAAAGTGGATTTTTTCCATTTTACATATTATATACTTTACACACAACATATTTAATAGAACATGTACAACTGCTAGACTTATTTCAAATAAATGTAATTTATTTAAATTATTACATATTTAGGGTAAGACAGAAGAGTATAATGCACTTAGTCTAGAAATCCATGTTCTGATTTTGGCTCTGCCTGTTGCTAGCCAGGTGGTCTTTAGGAAGAAGTTTAACCTTTATCTTGGATTCCTCATGCATTAAATGAGATGACTGTAAAAATTAAATTGAATAATAAACAGGTAGCCATTTAAAAAAGACATCAAATGTTATCTTTGCGCCCCTGGTAGTATTTTGAGCCCCTGGTATTATTCCACATTAACTGTATTAAAACATCCTATTACTTGTTAATTTAGGAATACATAGATGAGTAATTATGATTTAATTATTTCATTTATCAAATAAACCAGCAAGACAGAAATCTCTAATGACCACACGAACAATCTCTTAAGAGATACAGAATTACCAGCAACCCTACATGTAAACATTATTTGTCTTGGCTCCAAGGCTATAATAGGTAGATTATTAATATCTAATTTCTATAGTTCATTAACAGACTCTATAGAACTTACTCTGTGGAGAAATCACTTCTCATCTGTGGAGCAAAATGGGCTTCTAGTTTTAGTAGTGGGAAAGTTAAGGCAGTCCTAATCTTCCCAGGACCTTCTTTCCCACTCCTTTCCCTCCTTTTTCCAATTTCATTCAAACTACAGAAGAACCAGAGATGCTAAGGAGGGAAGATTCCCCTTGACTCTCACTCTGCATCTGTACTCATAACACAGAATTAACCTACTGAGACCATGCAGCTGCCTGCTCTGACTTAATCCTCCAACTGTCTGTGATTCCTCCATGCAGTAGAAACAAAATATTAACGACCAGTTGGAATTTTCCCTAAAAATAAAATACTGGCATTCAGCTGAGTCAGCATTCCCCCCCCCCTCTGTCGCCCAGGCTGGAGTGCAGTAACACAATTTTGGCTCCCTGTAACCTCCACCTCCCAAGTTCAAGCGATTCCTGTCTCAGCCTCCTATGTGGCATGTGACACCAAACCTGGCTAATTGTATTCTTAGTAGAGACAGGTTTCGCCATGTTGGCCAGGCTGATCTCGAACTTCTGACCTCAAGTGATCCAACCCCCTCAGGCTCCCAAAGTGCTGGGATTACAGGCGTGAGTCACCGTGCCTGGCCAATCGGCACATATTTTTAAGCAGTTTACACATGGTAAACTAATTCCCAAATAGGTCATTCAAAATGTTTCATGACAAACAACCTCAATGATATATTATTAGTAGATGGATTTTCATCCTGTATCAAAAGCCACTTAGTATGAAAATCTCACCTGTTATCTGTCTATCCATCCCTCACAAGTACTAACACCTCATGATTACCAAAGCATGCTGGCAACATGATACAAGACAAGGAATAAAATAAAGGAGCACCCAGAGCCTTCTGCCTAGAGAGATTAGCAGTTATTTTTGGTCTGTCTTAGAAAACCTTCTGCCTGGGGCATTCCAATCTTTTTAGCAAATCTGGTACTCATTATCCACACTTGTTGGTGTTCTGTCATACAAGTTTAAGGTTGCCCTGGGGCCACCCCTCTGAAAATAAGACTTGCCCTGTGATGTACAATCCCAAGCAACTGGCCATATCTTTCATTGGTAGTGGGTGAGGAGAAAGGAGCAGAGCTGCAAGTGAAGCAGGGTATCGTACAACATAAACATTTCAGGATCACTGACACCCACATCACAGCTAACATGCCTATGTACTGAAAGATGAGATTGTCAGCAAATCATTTTCGAATTTTAACAGACTACTTGGTCATGTTTGATTCCTAAATATACTTTTGGCTTATTTATTATCTGTAGTATAATTTTATAGTCATAGAGTTTATAAAGTAAAAAGTACTTTAAAAGTAAAAAATCCAAAAGCTAGAAGAAGACAAGAAATAACTAAGATCAGAGAAGAATTGAAGGAGATAGAGACATGAAAAACTCTCCAAAAAAAAAATCAATGAATCCAGGAGCTATTTTTTTTTCTGAAAAAATTAACAAAATTGACCACTAGCTAGACTTATAAAGATGAAAAGAGAGAAGAATCAAATAGACACAATAAAAAATGATAAAGGGGATATCACCACTGACCCCACAGAAATACAAACTACCGTCAGTTAATACTATAAACACCTCTATACAAATAAACTAGAAAATCTAGAAGAAATGAATAAATTCCTGGACACATACACCCTCCCAAGACTAAACCAGAAGAAGTCAAATCCCTGAATAGACCAATAACAAGTTCTGAAATTGAGGCAGAAATTAATAGTCTACCAACCAAAAAAAGTCCAGGACCAGACGGATTCACAGCTGAATTCTACCAGAGGTACAAAGAGGAGCTGGTACCATTCCTTGCGAAACTATTCCAAACAACTGAAAAGGAGGGACTTCCTAATTCATTTTATGAGGCCAGCATCATCCTGATACCAAAACCGGGAAGAGACACAACAAAAAAAGAAAACTTCAGGCCAATATCGCTGATGAACATCGATGCAAAAATTCTCAATAAAATACTGGCAAACACAATCCAGCAGCACATCAAAAAACTTACCCACCACAATCAAGTAGGCTTCATCCCTGGGTTGCAAGGATGGTTCAACATATGCAAATCAATAAACATAATCCATCACATAAACAGAACCAATGACAAAAACCACATGATTATCTCAATAGATGCAGAAAAGGCCTTTGATAACATTTAACATCCCTTCATATTAAAAATTCTCAATAAACTAGGTATTGATGGAAGGTATCTCAAAATAATAAGAGCTATTTATAAGAAACCCACAGCCAATATCGTATGAATGGGCAAAAGCTGGAAGCATTCTCTTTAAAACCTGGTACAGGACAAGGATGCCCTCTCTCACCACTCCTATTCAACATAGTATTGGAAGTTCTGGCCAGGGCAATCAGGAAGGAGAAAGAAATAAAGGGTATTCAAATAGGAAGAGAGGAAGTCAAATTGTCTCTGTTTGCAGATGACATGATTGTATATTTAGAAAACCCCATTATCTCAGCCCAAAAACTCCTTAAACTGATAACCAACTTCAACAAAGTCTCAGGATACAAAATCCATGTGCAAAAACCACAAGAATTCCTTTATACCAACAATAGACAAGCAGAGAGCCAAATCATGAATGAACTCCCATTCACAATCACTACAAAGAGAGTAAAGTACCTAGGAATACAGCTAACAAGGGATGTGAAAGAGAACTATAAACCACTGGTCAAGAAAATAAGAGAGGACACAAATAAATGGAAAAACATTCCATCCTCATAGATAGGAAGAATCAATATCGTGAAAATGGCCAGACTGCCTAAAGTAATTTATAGATTCAATGCTATTCCCATCAAACTACCACTGACATTAAATTAGAAAAAACTATTTTAAATTTCATATAGAATCAAAGAAGACCCCGTATAGCCAAGACAATCCTAAGCAAAAAGAACAAAGCTGGAGACATCACGTTACCTGACTTCAAACTATACTACAAAGCTACAGTAACCAAAACAGCATGGAACTGGTACCAAAACAGACATATAAACCAATGGAGCAGAACAGAGACCTCAGAAATAACACCACACATCTACAGCCATCTGATCTTCAATAAACCTGACAAAAACAAGCAATGGGGAAAGGATCTCCTATTCAGTAAATAGTGCTAAGAAAACTGGCTAGCCATATGCAGAAAACAGACACTGGACCCCTTCCTTACACTTTATACAAAAATTAACTCAAGATGAATTAAAGACTTAAACGTAAGAAAGACCTAAAACCATAAAAACCCTATAAGAAAACCTAGGCAATACCATTCAGGACATAGGCATGGGCAAAGACTTCATGACAAAGATGCCAAAAGCAACTGCAACAAAAGCCAAAGCAGACAAATGGGATCTAATTAAAAAGAGCTTCTGCATAGCAAAAGAAACTACCATCAGAGTGAAAAGGCAATCTACAAAATGGGAGAAAATTTTTGCAATCTACCCAACAAAGGGCTAATATCCAGAATTTATAAGGAACTTTAATTTACAAGAAAAAAACAACCCCATCAAAAAGTGGGCAAAGGATATGAACAGGCACTTCTGAAGACATTTATGTGGCCAACAAACATACAAAAAAAAGCTCAACATCACTGATCATTAGAGAAATGCAAATCAAAATCACAAGATACCATCTCACACCAGTCAGAATGGCAATTAATTAAAAAGTCAGGAAACCACAGATGTTGACGAGGCTGTGGAGAATAGGAAGAACACTTTTACACTGTTGGTGGGAGTGTACATTAGTTCAACCATTGTGGAAGACAGTATGGCGATTCCTCAAGGATCTAGAACCAGAAATACCACTTGACCCAGCAATCCCATTACTGGGTATATACCTAAAGGACTATAAATCATTCTACTACAAAGGCACATGCACATGTATGTTTACTGCAGCACTATTTACAACAGCAAAGATACGGAACCAACCCAAATGCCCATCAATGATAGACTAGATAAAGAAAATGTGGCACATACACACCATGGAATACTATGCAGCCATAAAAAGGAATGAGATCATGTCCTTTGCAGGCACATGGTCATGAAGCTAGAAGCCATCATCCTCAGCAAACTAACATAGGAACAGAAAATCAAATGCCGCATGTTCTCACTCTAAGTGGAAATTGAACAATGAGAACATATGGACACAGAGAGGGGAACAACACACACCAGCACCTCTTGGGGGGAAGGGGAGGAAACTGAGAGGACAGGTTGATAGGGGCAGCAAACCACCATGGCACAAGTATACCTATGTAACAAACCTGCACATTCTGCACATGTATCCCATTATTTTTAGAAGAATTTTTTTAAAAAGATCATTTAAAAGGCAGTAAAAAGTATATGATGCTTTCTGTAACTTTCATTAACAATTTTTTCTTTAGTTTTCCCTTTTTTCCCCTTACGGATTTGGCAAAGGAATACTTGAAGAAAGTTTTCAGAAACTGCTGTAAGTTCCTCTGTGTCTCACATGGTAAAAGAAGTGCCATGAGGTTCAGGCTATCTAGTACCATCCCATCGTCTTCATTTCAGTAACCATGCTGGCTCAATAGTACCAGTGCTTCGCTGCTAAAACAAAGTAACTACGCGTGACCAGTGTAATGGGCCAAATACTGCTGGGCTTTTCTCAGCAGCCCTGGGAACTTGAGACTTAAGACTCAGTGTCACCAATGAGGCTTCAGAGGGCTTCCCAAGTAAGAACTTGCCTTTTGTGCTATGTCTCCATCCACGGCTAGAGAACAAGAGCCCCCAGAGAACATTAAAGGGACACCAGCAACCACTGTTCTATCACCACAGACAATCTAGTCCTTAGAAAGACCTGCAGCTGGGTTTTACAGTAAGATGGCTATTAGGGAGGAAGATTTTGGAGCTGGGAGGGACATTCTTACTGGTATATCTGAACACATGACTGAATGGACACAAATGGAGACTAGGCTTGGTACTCTCTGTGCCCCTTGCTCCCCTTTGTCTCACGCTTACACAAAATACTGCTTAAAAACAAAGCCGGCCAGGCTCGGTGGCTCATGCTTGTAATCCCAGCACTTTGGGAGGCTGAGGCAGGCAGATCATGAGGTCAGGAGTTCGAGACCAGCCTGGCCAATATGGTGAAACCCTGTCTCCACTAAAAGTACAAAAATTAGCCAGGCGTGGTGGCATGCGCCTGTAGTCCCAGCTACTTGGGAGGCTAAGACAGAAGAATTGCTTGAACCTGGGAGGCAAAAGTTGCAGTGAGTCAAGACCGCGCCACTGAACTCCAGCCTGGGTAACACAGGGAGCCTCCGTCTCAAAAATAAAATAAAATAAAATAAAATAAAATAAAATAAAATAAAATAAAATAAAATAACAAAGCCAAGCCAGGCCTCAGGGAGATATGTTGCTGGGGTGCTGTCTAGTCCTTCCACTACATCGTATTCCCAGCATCCTTACAGGAGCGTCCTGCAGGCTCCACCAGACTATCAAACTGAAGCCACCAAGAGTCCTCTCACATGACTTCATACACAGATCACCCAGCACAGTTCTGATGATATAAGCTGTCACTTATTTGCAAGTGAACTGAATGTCAAGATCAGTGGTTTGTGATCTTGCCATCTGATGTCAGATTTAGCTCACAGGAGATACTCATTAAAATCATTTAGGAAGCCAAATAGGATGTACAGCAAGACAAAACCCCCATCATAAGGAAGGGAAGACACGACCCATTTTCTGCAGACTTTTACTTTAGTTTGGTGTTATTGTTTGAGAGTCTTCAATCAGGATTACAACTGGCTTGAATCCTGCTCATTCTAGTGTAAGTGTATATGCTGTGTGATATTGTATGGTGTGGACGGCAAGACAAAAGGGCATATTTCCAATCTCTTTACAAAAGAGGAACTAGCCAGAACCACCTGCCAAAAATGCTGAAACAGCCTGTGACAGTCATCCCACAGCTACCAAGCAGCGCCTGAGATTATGTTCTCCTCTATTTTCTTTTCTCTGCCTTACTCTATTTTCCTTGTCCCTAAATCTTAGACCTAGCAATCTAGGGAACTTGCTCAGCTCCACTGGCTAAAACTTCAGAGTAAAAGAAAATGACAATCCCTACTAATCTAAAGCATTATTTTAATGACTTATGCTAGAATCCCAGAACAAAGCAAGGCTCATGGTTCAGAGCAGGTTGTGTTAACAGGTACAAAATTGTACACAATAAATGTACACAATGAGCTTACCATTGACATTAATCAATGAGAGAATATTATCCTGGTGATCAAGAAGGTGCTTAATTTCAAGAATATCCCATTCTAGTGATCCTTCTGTGGGTGCTACCAACCTGAAAATTACTAAATGAAAAAGACAGATAAAATTTTATTACAATGTTCAGAGGATAAAATTCCACTTCTTCTCTAAAAAAAAGCATTTCATTAAGTGAAAAATACCTACCATACTGAAAAACCCATTTCCAAAAAACAAAAAGCTATATTCATACTACTTTAAACTATTTCTTTCAAATGCTTGAGATGTTTGAGATGATCTACTAAAACCCATACTGAATGTGTCCTGAAGAACCCTCTTCCTTTACTGACTTTTCCAAACACTGAAGCTCCCATTCTCTCTAGGGTTTCGATGGATGTCTGGCTATCTCAACTCACTCACTCCCTAGCCAGTGACTAGCCCACATTCCTGAATCACCTCCACCATCAGCTTTCTCTACTCATGTCCCCAGGCCAATAAGCATTACTACAGAATAAGCTGCAAATCCAAGCTTAACTTCAACTCAGTAAAGACATAAGCAGCTTCTTTTTTAAAAAGTTTTTGATTCCTAGGCATATACCATTAAATTATAAATTCTCTGAGTATGTCTTATAATGTTTATATGTCATGCAGTTCTTTTGACTATAGTAATGTTCAATGTGTTGCTTTTCTCATTATCGACTTTAACAAATACAGTTTTATTTAAACTAGTATAAATCCTAACTTTAATCAATGCACAAAACCCATAATAAAATCTACTGACATGATTCTATCAACAGCATTTACTAAACATTTATGTTCCGGGAACTCTAGGTACCAAATGTGAATGAGGGCCAGCCACAAATGCTCAGTCCAGAGTGCGAGAGAGACTTGTTTATAAACAGGCTTACCGTCAATATACTGAGTGTTTAATACGCCACTGGACCAAGTGCTGTGGAAGCTCAAAGACTAGGATGACTACCACCTGAGAAGTGACAAATCTCAGAGATCATGTCCTTTTCAAATTACGAAAAGTATCTTTTCTTTCTCACATTTCTCTTGGAAGACAGGTCATGCCATGCTTCTTTCTGTGTCTCCGACAGTATTTTACCAAACTACAAATCTCTAACAAGGTTATTTAATCCTGACAGCCACTGTGGTTGTCAAAAGAAGATTTCAGTCAACAGAAAAGAGAACTCTTTCTGATACACATCGAACTTATGGGAAATTCTACTTTAGTCGGAATATTATGAAGTCATCTTGAGACTGGAATTTTGGAATAAGAAGCAATATACTGTTTAACCAAGCTAACATACTGATTAAAAGACTGGTAAGAAAAAGAAACCTGGCCTAACATCCTGAAAATGTCTCAGTCTCTGTATCACTTCAACGATCCCAAGAAGCCAAGACTGGGGCACAGGGAGATGTCCCTTAAATAAAAAACAAATTAGTCTTTCAGCATGTGTATACAATTCTCATTGAAAATATACAAGAAGAAAAAGAGAAAGAAAAAAATTCATACTCACTCAGTTCTTTGCCAACTGCTGCCACAACACAGTTCTTAGGTATTTCAACCAAAGCACTAATACCTCCAAAAACATATAAAACAAAGGTCAAATTATTTTTCTCACAGATTAGATCAAAAACAAAAACATTCTCAGTTTTATGTCAGTCGTTTTCCATAAAGAAGATAAAGCACACAGAACTAGCTCCACACACACTTCCTCGCTTGCTTATTCATGGAAAATGATTTTGTTAAATGTAGGTTTCTGAGACTTTTGGAAGACATTATTGATTTATTAAGAGCAGAATATGGAGTTGTTATTTTTTGTACTTTTTTTTTTTTTTTTTTTTTTTTTTTTTTTACTGTGGTGATAAAAGTGGTAGATTCAGCCATTCAAACTTATTTACAAGGGATCCCTTAAGATAATCACCATTACCCATTTACAAGATGGCTAGCTCAAAAGTGATGTAAAATTGGGGTTTTCCTTCCTGTAAACTTAAGAAGATTGAGCAGGCTCCCTGGCGCTGAACGAACTAGCCAACAGTCAGCAGCTAAGAAAGCGGCCTTCAAATAGCATGTCTGTGGATCCATTAATACACGTACAAATTTTCTTCTATTATTGAAAGAATCAGATTCAACATTCTAACACACTTCACTTATTTAAGTAAAGAGGTCTGAGTATCTTTTCATAGCCAAATCATGATTTTAGGGTAACTATAACTTCTACAAGGCATGTTACAATTTTACTTCTGTGGGCATGAATAAAAAAGTTGATATATTAGAACCACTACATGTTGGCAAAAGAAAAAAAAAACCTGTTTAATTTTTCCATTATGATATATATGTAATTTACGATATATATATGCAAGTGTGGAAAATGGTCTACTCATTTGCTTATCCTTCCATCCATCAAAGGACTAACTGTTGTGATTTGGACAGTATTTCTGGCCAAGATTTTTCTCCACATAGGCGTGTTTTAACAGTAGGATTTGTATTTTCCCATGTACAAGGAGGAGGAAATGGTGCTGCAAGGAAGGCAAAGGAGTGGTACAGAGAAGGCAGAGGACATGGGAGAGCAGCAGGGTGAGTAGCAAGAGAAGAATACTAAATGCAGAAAACAGCTTGTTTAAAAATATTTCACTAACTTGTATGTGAAAATTCTAGAAGCCCAACAATCCAGAAGTAGCAACCTAATACTCAGAATCACAGAACATATTGCTGGAAAGGACACGGATGCCCTGTGTTTTAGTCCAGGGCTCCTTCCATTGTATCACATTGACTAAGATTATCTTTGCTTATCCAAACACAGAATAACTGCTTGTAAAAGCTCCATCACCAGTCCATAAATCAAGCAGGGCTTATGAAAGGACATCATGGCATAAGGGTCTAATAACACTGTTAACAATCTGGCCTCCGGTAATGCGGAAAACCCAAATGACGAACAGCTCACCAGTGGTAACCCACGGCCTTCTCAAGGCTTTCCCACAGATACCTTCAAAGCCTCTGTTAACTCTTGAGACACTGATGAACGGCAGTATTGTGATTACTTAATATATAGTACTTAAAGATAACTTGCAAAACAAAGGGAGACTGCAATAAGAGGTGGCTATTTCCAGGAACACACAGAAGATTCTTTTCAGCTCCAATTTCAACATTTTACAATATAACTTTACCAAAATAAAATTCATGAAAACCACAGGCTAGTGAAAGAGAGAGGAAAATGAACATAAAGATGTATAATTCATGGTAATAGTACACTGGGAAATATATTCTAGATTTGAGCAAGATTATTAGTAATCAAATGTTGAACTGAGTGGTTAAATTGTAAACCCTAGCAATGTATGGATTTAGTTTTCCTAAGTCATTATTTTTCTGATACTTTAAAATATCTATGTGGAACTAAGCTAGCTCCTATTTGTAACCAAATTCAATTCACAGGGCTCCTGCTACCATTGAAATGTCAACAACGTGCACGATAATGTTCCTTTTAGGATAACCAGGCTCATTTGATTATTTTTAGAAATAACGATAGTTAATACTGTGACTTCAAGGTTGTTATTAAAATCTACCCATTTATATTTAAATATTTTACTCTAAAAATAGATTTTATTTTTTAAGATCCTTGGTATCAAAAAGTCAAAACTGATTTATTTTTTTTCTGTTGAAACCAAAAGCACATGCACACAGAATTCTGAGAAAATGAAACTTTATCAGTAAGCTTGCACATGTATGAACTTTTTGGTAAGGACAATTGTAAAAAGAGGTCATCCTTAGGCATTTATTCAAAGTTAATGACCCCACAAATGCTACTATAAAGGTGTAAGGGTCTGCTTCTAGGTATCAGCGTGCTCATCAAACACAGTTCAAGAAAACAGCCTAAGAGCATTGGAAAAGGTTGTTCTTGAGAAATTCTGTTAGAAGGGAAGGGGAAGTCAAAAGGATTGGAGTCTTCTCCTTCTGATTCAGGATAAAAATGTATTTTACACAACCCCTGATCTGAATTGAATATGGCTACCTGTTATCTTCAGAACTGAAAAGAAAAATCCCCTATATTGACCTTTCTACTTATGGGAAGTCTCTCTGAAGATCTGCTGTGTCTTCTGGAGTCTGTCAATCACAGTTCAAAATTACCTTGATTTGTTTTTTTACCTGTATCAGAAAGGTGGCTAGTCTTACACAGGAGATCTAATTTTCGGTTCCACACACACAGGTCATTCCCACCGGAAAGCCAAACATCTAGTCTCTGCAGAACAGTTAAACACTGCAAAATGTATTTGAAATGTGTATCAGGTTAGAAACTCAAGCAGTCATTGTTCAGTGGTTTTAAAATATATCCCCAAGTTCTTTAACCCCTTCCTTCAATAGGTGGAGCTTATTTCTCCTTAGTAGAACATGTGGGCACTACTAAGTGACTAGCTTCTACCAAACAGAATCTGGCAAGAGGGATGATGTGTGACTTAAAAGACTAAGTCATAAAATACACTGTGGCCTCCTCCTTGTTCTCTCTTGGATCACATGCTCTAAGGTGAAGACACTAAAGCGGTCACATGGAGAAAGGTTCATGTAGCAAAGAGCTGAGGCCTCTGGGCAAAAACCAGCACTAACTTGCCAACCACACAGGTGAGCCTCCTGGGAGGTAGCTCCTCCACCACAGTCAGCCCTTCAGATAGCAGGAGCCTCAGGAGAGGCCCTGAGCCAGAACCACCCAGAGAAGATGCTCTCTAGTCCTAATCACAAACACTGTGAGATGACAAATGTTTATTGTTTTAAGACACTACGTTTTGAGGTAATTTGTTACTCAGTAATAAATTACTAATACACAACTGCCTGAACTCCTTTTTAAATCAAACTGAAACTATGACCTTAGTTTCTCTGTATCTTTAGAATAAATAACGCCTAAGTCTTCTCAATTCTATATATTTGGTAGACTCAGGAAAGTGAGTGTTTCAAGTACCATATAAGCCTTTAATAGTACTCTCCTTGTCCACTGACTCTGAGTCAGACAAGGCCAAGAGCAAGGGAGAAGAACAGAAAATAAAAGGCAGAGGTTCTGGTAATCTTGCCTAGGCTGAGCAGGGCTGCTTTTAAAACTGTCAGGAGATCGAGACCAGCCTGGCTAACACAGTGAAACCCCGTCTCTACAAAAATACCAAAAAAAAAACTAGCCGGGTGAGTTGGCGGGCACCTGTAGTCCCAGCTACTCGGGAGGCTGAGGCAGGAGAATGGCGTAAACCCGAGAGGCGGAGCTTGTAGTGAGCCAAGATCGCACCACTGCACTCCAGCCTGGGCGACAGAGCGAGACTCCATCTCAAAAAACAAACAAACAAAAAACTGTTGGATTAAAAAGAATTGAAAATAACCAATGCAGTTTATATTTCTAGTGCTCCTACTCTGTCTAATCTCTGGATTTTTTTTTTTTTTTTTTTTTTGAGACGGAGTCTTGCTCTGTTGCCCGGGCTGGAGTGCAGTGGTGCGATCTCAGCTCACTGCAAGCTCCGCCTCCCAGGTTTATGCCATTCTCCTGCCTCAGCCTCCCAAGTAGCTGGGACTACAGGCACCCGCCACCTCGCCCGGCTAGTTTTTTTGTATTTTTTTAGTAGAGACGACGTTTCACCGTGTTAACCAGGATGGTCTCGATCTTCTGACCTCATGATCCGCCCGTCTCGGCCTCCCAAAGTGCTGGGATTACAGGCTTGAGCCACCGCGCCCGGCCTAATCTCTGGATTTTTAATGCTAGTGTTTCATTTCTTTAACTGCCAAATAGTATTCCACTGTGTGGACATACATTGTGTTTATTCATCAGTTGATGGACATATAGGTTGTTTCCATTTTGACAATTATAATATTGCTATGAACAATTATGTATACATTTTTATATGAACTTACATTTTCATATCTCTTGGGGATAATAGCAAGGAGTGAGACTGCTGGGTCAAATGATAATTCTGTTTAACTGTTTTCCAAGGTGGCTGTATTATATCATTCTAGATCCCACCAGAAATGTATGAAGGTTATAATTGCTCCACATTCTTACCAACACTTGTCTTTTACATATTAGCCACTTTAGTATATAGGAAATAGTATTTCACTGTGGTTTTGACTTGCATTTCTCTAGTGACTAATGATGTTGAACCCTCTTTTTCATGTGCTTATTTGACATTTGTTTATCTTCTTTGGAGAAATTTCTTTCTTTCAAATCTTGTCTATTTTTAATTGGAGTATTTGCTTTTTTACTGAATTCTTCATAGATTGTATACACAAGTGCCTTATCAGATATACGATTTGAAAATATTTTCTCCAATTCTGTGTGTTGTCTTTCCACTTTGAAGCACAAAAACTCTTCATTTTGATGAGGTCCAATTTATTTTTTTGGTTGTTGTTATTGATATGCTTTTGATGTCATATTTAAGATATGCCCATATTTAAGATGTGCCCAAGGTCACAAAGACGTACTCCTTTATTTCTTCCAAGATTTTTGTAGTTTTAACTCTTACATTTGGGTCTTTGACCCATTTGAGTTAACTTTTGGATATGACATGCAGTAGGGATTAAAATTTCATTATTTTGTATGTGGATGTCCAATTGACACAGCATCATTTTTTGAAGAGACTATTCTTTCTTCCATTAAAGGTTCTTGGCACTCTTGTCAAAAAATCAATTGGCTATGTGAGGCTTTACTTCTGGGCCTTTAATTCTATTCCATTGATCTGCATGTCTATCACTATGCCAAAACCACACTGTCTTGACTACTGTAGCTTCATATTAAATTTTGAAATTGGGAAGTGTGTCTTGGAACTTTGTTTTTCCATTTTAAGACTGTTTTGGCTATTCTAGGTCCCTTGCACTCCCATATGAATTTTAGGATCAGCTTGTAAATTTCTCAAAAAAAAAAAAAGCCAGCTACAATTCTGATAAAGATTGGGTTCAATCTGTAGATCAATGTGGGTGGTGGTGTAATCATAACAGTAGTAAAATTTGACCCATGCACTCAGGATGCCTTTCCATTTATTTAGATCTTTAATATCTTTCAACAATGTTTTATAGTTTTTGGTATGTAAGTCTCATACTTCTTCAAATTTCTTTTAATAGTGATGGGGTATTGCTATGTTGGCCAGGTTAGTCTTTAACTCCTGGTCTCAAGCAATCCTCCCACCTCAGCCTCCCAAAGTGCTAGGATTATAGGCATATGCCACCCCGCCCAGCCTACATCCATTTCTGAGTATTTTATTCTTTTGGATGCTACTGTAAATGGAATTGTTTCTTAATTTTTGGAATGTTCATTGATAATGAACAGAAATACAATTGATTTCTGTGTGTTGATATTATATCCTGAAACCTTGCTAAATCCATTTACTAGCCTCAATAGTTTGGTTGTGGACTTAGGATTTTCTATATACACAAGATCATGTCATTTGGGAATAGAGATAGTTTTAGCTCTTCCTTTCCAATATGGATGTCATTTATTTCTTTTTTTAATTGCCCAACTGCCCTGGCTAAAACCTCCAGTACAATGTTAAACAGATGTGCTGAGAGCAGACATCCTTATCTTGTGCCTGATCTCTGGGGGAAATTATTTGTCTTTCACCATTTTTTTAATTTTTTTTTTTTTTTTTTTGGGAGACAGGATCTTGCTCTATCGTCCAGGCTACAGTGCAGTGGCACAATTACAACTCGCTGCAGCCTCAAACTCCTGGACTCAAGCGATCCTTCCACCTTAGCCTCCAGTAATAACTTCCTCCTGTAATAACTGGGATTACAGACATGTGCCACCAGGCTGGCTAATTTTTCTTTTTTTTTTTTTTTTTTTTTTGGTAGAGAAGTTTCACCATGTTGCTCAGGCTGGTCTCGAACTCCTGAGCTCAAGTAATCCACCCACTTTGGTCTCCCAAAGTGCTAGGATTGCAGGCATGAGCCACCACACCAGCCTAGCCTTTCACCATTAATACAAAATTAGCCTTGAGATTTTCACAGAAGCCCTTTATTAAGTTAAAGAAATTCTCATCTATTCCTAGTCTGTGGGGTATTTTTATCATGAAAGGTGTTGGAGTTTGTCAAATGCCTTCTCTGTTTTCTGTTGAGATGATCCTGTGGTTTTGGTCCTTTATTCTTACTAGGGTGTATTTCATTGATTAATTTTCAGATGTTAAACTAAGCTCATATTCCAGGGATAAATCTCACTTGGTCATGGTGTATAATCCTTTTTAGATGTTGCTGAATTTGGTTTGATAATATTTTATTGAGGATAATATACGCTTTTGTTACTTAACATTTTACCACTAGCATTTTCCTCTTTTAATATTCTTCTGAAATATAAATTTTAGTATATATATCTACCATAATTTATTTTCTTATAAGACATTTAGGGCACTTCCAAACATCCATTTATAAAAATGTATTTGTAGTACACATTTCTGTTCATAAATCTCTGCCCTATTTTCTGATTATTTCCTTTAAAGAGTTTTCTAGAATGATCACTGGATTAATACCTATAATAATTTATTTAGATTCATTCATAATGCCAAACTACCTTCCAGGAAGACATCAATTTATAGTCTCAATATGCAATAAAATGCCAATTTCACTATCTCCTTGCTAACATCAACCCTTATAAAAAACGTTGCTAGTTCAAAAAATAAATGATAGTATTTCTCATATTGGGGATATAAATTTCTTAGATAAGCTATCTATTCAAGAACAACTGGACCACTGAATTAAATGAGTGCAATGCTATTTTTTAACAATTTTTATGTGAAACAGTATCACAGCAGGAGAAAACAAACACAAATATCTAGCTGATTTACATCACGGTAAAACCCCTTTTAAAACTACTTTCACTTTATTGGAATAAGATACTTTTTTAGTGACCAGTTCCTATAACCAGTTCATAACACAGTTTACCAAAGGAATTTCCCCCAAATACATTAAATTTTTTTCTTTCTTTGTTCCTTCAAGCCATGTATTTTCATTGGAAACTTAACGACCTTAGTTTTTCAGATAGCAAGAATATTTTTAAAGGAATGTAAATGGGGCATCATTTCAGGCCACATAGAGATTTTAATCAAATCAATACTTTAACGACTTCTTTAAAAATCCACTGTTAAGTTAGATAAAAGCATATATAGTACATGGCACTTTCTTCCCCTGAAACTTGACTAAGTTGATATTTTGAACAGCACAGTGCCATGAGATGGCTACCAGAGATCCTGCCTTTTTGGGAAAAAATGAACTATCCTAACTAGTGGCACACAGCAATTCTTTTTACATTAAGAAAAAAAAGAAACAAAAGAGCTCCAATATGGAGATCAGTTATCCTTAAAGTAAATGAGAGAACATCTAATACTACTACTATCTTTTACCAAAACTTGCTTACGTTACTAAAAAACAGTGGCACTTTCTCTGAACACTTAATTTCTGTAGGTATTACAAGCAACCTAGTCTTATCTGTTTGTTTCTCTAAAATGTAGCAGAGCTTCTGTCATATAATCAGCCCCAATCAATCACTGTTTGTAAAATGAATAAAACTAACAGTAGCAGCAAATTAGCCATGTCAGTTTTTAGTTTTGAAACTAAGTAACTGACATGTCTTGCCTTTGTGACCTTAGTGAAGGCAGGGTCACGGGACAAATAATTCTATATTTTAAATTCAAAGTATAAAGAAAACAGACCAGCTACTATTATGGTCATTCTGCAAGTAATATCTCTTCCTAGAACTACCTACAAAAAAACATACTGGGTACTACCTTTTTCCTTATCTTGCTATTGGGATTATCCCTTGCTCTAATTTCAACTATTATGGTCATTCTGCAAGTAATATCTCTTCCTAGAACTACCTACAAAAAAACATACTGGGTACTACCTTTTTCCTTATCTTGCTATTGGGATTATCCCTTGCTCTAATTTCAAATGGAAACATTCTAACACTTAATACATATGCTCTCAAAAATCTGGTGTCACACGAATGAAATGACTACAAGTGTGTGGAAAGAAATAATTCATAAGACCCACTAAAGTAATTTCGTCTAACTTTTTAAACCATGTCTTCTCAGACAAAAATAGATTGCCATAAAAACTCATATTTACTTAAGATTTTACCTTTACAGTAGACTGGAAGCATGATATTCTCTGAACTTGTCTGCCAGTATCACTATCCCACACCTAAATTTATGTTAAGAAATAATTTCTAGACAGAATTTTAAAATCTCAATTATAACTTTTCTAATTAACAATTAAACCACAAATGTTAAGCAGTTAGAAATTCTTTAAATAAAACATAAAATACTTAGTGTTTATACCACCACAAAAATGAATTCATATAGTGAGTCATCAACTTAGCAAAGCAGGCTTATGATCTAAAATAAGTTTGAGGTAAATTTTACTATCAAATTATTTGAAAATGCCAACATAATGAATGGTCTGCAGTACTGAATCTTTACAAGCACTAAATATTGCAACTGTTTAAAGTTTATTCTCCAGAATAGTCTACCATAATCTAATAAGCATAAAGTACTTATACCAAAACTATCATGTCCATTAGTATTTACTGAAAGCTCCCTATAATGTGGATAGCATGATTTACTACTGTTATCTTGATTCGAGAAGACACTAACAGTGTATTACCATTACCTGTATATGCATTTAACATAATCAGAGGGCCTCTCACAAAACATCTGAGTTTAGTTTGACTTAAGAAGCACAGTGATTTTCAAACTTTTATACCATTTCCTATAGTAAGAAATACATTTCACACCATGTCTGAAAACACATTTACATACATGTATGTACTATGGATACAAATGTATATGCACATATTAAAAATTGAAACTAATTTCACAACTAGTTAACCTTATCATGGCCAATGCCTTTTGTTATATTTTTATTATACAGATGTGCCTTGACTTAAAGTACAGTTTTCTCCCACAATAAACCCATTCTAAGTGGAAAATATCCCAAGTCGAAATGCATTTAACACACCTATCAAACATCATAGCTTAGCCTGTCCTAACTTATATGTGCTTAGAACACATACATAAACTTATAGTTGGGCAAAAAAAAAAAGGCATCTGGCAACACAGTACACTGTAGAGTAAGGCTGTTTACCCTTGTGATCTCACAGCTGACCAGGAGCTGCAGCTCCAGGCAGCTGCTGCCCAGCACTGGCAAAGACTATCGTCCAATGTATCACTAGTGTGAGAAAATATCAAACTTCAAAATTCAAAGTACAGCTTCTACTTAATGCACCTCCCTTTCACACCATCATAAAGTTGAAAAACTCTAAGTCAGACCACCCTAGGTTGGGGCCATCTACATTCTGTGTCATGTTTTAGATGGAGCTGGATTATCATGAGAATTACGTTTTATGTATATAACACATGAAACAAACTGCTAGCATACAAAAAGTGCTCCCAGTAATTAGGAAATGTTTTCTGGCCTTGTATTTACCACAATTCTAGTAGTGTCTCACAGCCTTTTCACTTATTTCACTTTTTGCAAGCAAAACGTTTAATATTCAGTAACTTGAGCTCTTAAGGCTATTGCTTTAAAAAATTATCTACCTTCAGTATTTAATTAAGGAAGTTAGTTTTTACAGGTTGAGTATCCCTTATCCAAAATGCTGAAGACCAGAAGTGTTTCTGATTTTTTTTGGATTTTGGAATATGTGCATATATCTAATGAGCTATCTTGGGGATGGCACCCAGGTCTAAACACAAAATTCATTTATTTTTCATATACACCTTATACATATAGCCTAAGGTAGTTTTATACAATATTTTTGGCAATTTTGTGCATTAAATAAAATTTTGACTGCAACCTGTCACATGATGTCAGGTATAAAATTTTCCACTTGTGGCATCACGTCAGTGCTTAAAAAGTTTTGGATTTTGGAGCATTTCAGATTTTGGATTTTCAGATTAGGGATGCTCAACCTGTAGTAAAAACGCAAGCAGAGTAAATTTAGAATTCATCTGGGTAAGAGAGATTGCCAAATAAGTGGCCTAGAATTTTTTTCTAACAACAAAAATCATTCAGCAAAGGAAATGAGTTCATACTATCATTTACAGGTAAAATTCATAGTGACACTGTCCCAGCTACTAACTTCCGTACGTAATTTTAATCACTGCCTTAAAATATTGTTATAGTGTCTTAGGAGTGGTCTAACAAAGTATTTTAAATTCTATTTCTGCAAAGATTACACTGATATCAAAAAAAGAGAGCTTTATTTCATAATATTTGCCTCTACAGAGTAGCAATAAAGCAACTCTGACCTAACCATCTGAGTGAATTTTATGCCCTTGTTTATGTTGTATCGTAATCACAAACATACGTGTATATATGTATGTATGTAGAGAGTTTATCCCCCATTTAAACCTTTTCTTGACATTTTTTCAGCTATAAACAATCTGTCTAGAAAGCACTTCAGCTGATGAATTCATTTAAAGCACGTTAAAGTCTGTATCTTGGTTCTATAAGAGCCTAAGAAATACCTATACCTTTGGGCTTACTCCAAAACTTCAGCAATGCTTGAAACTGTTTAAACAGAACTTTCAGATAAGCATATACTTTTAAAAATTAATCTGACCGGGTACAGTGGCTCATGCCTGTAATCCCAGCACTTTGGGATGCCAAGGTGGGCAGATCACAAAGTCAGGAGTTTGAGGCCAGCCTTGCCAATATGGTGAAACCCCATCTCTACTACTAAAAATACAAAAAATTTGCCAAGTGCGGTGGCGCACGCCTGTAGTCCCAGCTACTTGGGAGGCTGAGGCAGAAGAATCACTTGAACCCAGGAAGTAGAGGCTGCAGTGAGCTGAGACTGTGCCACTCCACTCCAGCCTGGGCAACAGAGAGAGATTCCATCTCAAAAAAAAAAAAAAAAAAAATCTGACACCTTTTTTTTAAAAAATAAAAGTAATGAGAGACAATAGTAATCCATAAGCACTTGACTCTGGACTTCACAAAGCCAGTTCCACATACAGATATTAAAGGGCTGAGTTTGTTTACAGAAAACATTTTATGAAGTACAGTGGTTTGGGGCTCTGACTCTGCAGTCAGACTTGCCAGTTCTGCCCTACACTGGCTGTGTGCTATGGGGAAGTTACTTAGCCTCTATGTGACTCTATTTTTTCATCTGTAAATAAGGATAATTAAAAATAAGGCCAGGCGTGGTGGCTCACGCCTATAATCCCAGCATTTTGGGAGGCCAAGGTGAGTGGATCACCAGAGGTCAGGAGTTTGAGACCAGCCTGACCAACATAGTGAAACCCCATCTCTACTAAAAATACAAAATTAGCTGGGCATGGTGGCACAGGCCTGTAATCCCAGCTACTCGGTAGGCTGAAGCAGGAGAATCACTTGAACCCGGGAGGCACAGGCTGCTGTGAGTGAAGATCGCGCCATTGCACTCCAGCCTGGGCAATAACAGCAAAACTCTGTCTCAAAAAAAAAAAGGAATAATTAAAAATACCTATGTCAAAGGGCTAATTTTAAAGATGAGTTCACATATGTAAAACAATTAGAACAATGCCTGTTACACATAAGCACTTTACTACTGCTATTCCATCTTAACTTTTTACCTAAAAGTGTAGGTAAAGAAAAAGTAATTTTCCTTTTATAAAATTGTTAATTATTAAATATTAAACACTCAACAAATGGTAATTCACTTTTCTGTCAGACTCAAGATGCTCAAAAGATTTTTATGGGTTGGGACTATTTGGTTTCTTCTGCTCTGTAGTGAGGAAAAAAAAGTAAATTATTCTCCAGTCCAACTCATCGTTGTTTCCCTAAATTGAAAAGTAAATTGAGATAATAAAATGAATTATTTTTAAGTCCACATTCTTCCATTTTATCAATTTTATACAATGTGAGAGAGTAACTCTGGAAAGAACAGCAAGAGTCGTGGAGTTTCCATCAATAACAAGCCTTAACCTCCTATTTCCAGTCTAATACTTATCAGATACCTAATAAATGGTATCTCATAATAGAACAAAAATCATTTTTGCTGTAACAAGAATATACATACAAGACCCTATCAGCTAAAGACTAATAATGTATGTAGTGGCTCGTTGGGCCACTATAGCTTGTTCATTTCTTCCAGATTAAAGGATACAATAACTGTTCTATCAGCAGAGGCTGTCAAGATGAGTTGATTTTTTTCTTCACAAGATTCCAAGGAAGGAAATGTAATAATAGCTGTTATCTTTTGAGTGTGTCCATTCAGTTCTAAAAGTTTTTCCCCTGTCTGAAATACCAATAAAAATGTTAATAGGCCTAGCTTTCACAATTTAGATAATCACAAATGACAACATTAAGTAGAACTGCCATATAGAATATACATATACATTCCATTTAAAATTACTTAGAATTTAACTTAAGCAATCACACAGAATCTAAACAACTGCTGAAAGTATAGCCATAAATAATTTTGATGATTTTCTAATACAAAATGCTAATTTTTAGTATATTTTTGTAGAAAATTTTAAGGAGTATTCTTTTCTATAAATTTAAAAATGTAATTGTGTAAATTAAGCATAAAAACATCAGTAACTTAGTTTGCAGAAAAAAAATATGGAGTCCCCATTGTCCAAGTATTTGTTATTGAAGTCTCCACAGTTATAAGGTCATAGAAGATAAAAGTCAGCATAACAACTGTATATGTATCTACATACACGTAAGTATATATATCCACTCATTTATTAACCACTTAGAAAGTTAGTCTCCACTCCATCGCTATTTAACACTGACATCTATTCCTATCCATCCAATGTCTTCATCTATCAGTCTCTCACTAATTTACCAAGTAGTATACATGCAAAAATACAATGTAAATGGCAAATCTTTCCAAGATTGCAGGACTTCATGAATGTGGTGAAAATAATGTTAAAGAACTGCTTTTATCACAGGCAAAGCCATTGAAAAATAAAGATCTAACACAGTCAGACTAGGTAACAATCCAAAATAAAGGTGAGAGGAAGATAAACACTTCAAAAAAGAACAATTTGAGTAACAAATGATCAGGAAGGGAGGCTCTGAAGAAACTGATGAAGCCTTAAGTATTTATTTTTTAAAAAGTCTTTTTTAACATTAAGTCAAACATGAGAAAAATGTCACATTATGCTATTAAGCAATGTTGAAAGAAAACTTGTGTGTCTCACAAAAATCAACACAATTCATTTATTCATTTTGGAAGTCTGGGCATAGCTACTGATAACCTAAATTTTGTTAAATAAGATTAAAATTTTGTATTTTTTGAATTTTCATACTTTGGCATTTCTTAGGAAAAAACTTTTTTTTTTTCCCCGAGATGGTCTTGCTGTGTCACCCAGGCTGGAATGCAGTGGCATGATCTCCTCTCACTGCAACCTCAGTCGCCTGAGTAACTGGGATTACAGGTGTGTGCCACTATGCCCAGCTGATTTCTAGTATTTTTGGTAGAGACAGGGTCTTGCTATGTTGGCCAAGCTGTTCTCAAACTCCTGGCCCCAAGTTACCTGTTCGCCTTGGCCTCCCAACGTGCTGGGATTACAGGCACGAGCCACTACACCCAGCTGGAAAAAAAATCTTAATTTAAAAAACTCTCCCTCTTCATTATGAAATACTGGTCCCCACTGTATATGGATTTATCCTAAGTAGCTCTTTTCAAATATTAATGTGTCAATTAATGATAATGATATGCAAATGTATCCCCAGATAGTATTTATATGAATACATACTCAACTATATAATCATATCTTTATTACACAATGCACACACAATCAATACACACCTGAGCATTCCACACAACTACAATTCCATCATCACCAGCAGATGCAAATCTGGTTAGGGAAAAAGGGTCAAGAAAAAAAAAATAACTGTTGACTTTTAATTACTAAGATTAAGAACTATCAAACCTTATTAGTGGTACTTTAACTTACTAATATTAACGAACATCAAGTTCTTTGAGCTAATTTTAAAAATATTTATGAAACACATTCCAGGTACTGTGCCAGGTATGAAAGATCAAAAGATAAATAAGACATTTATAGGTTTACACAGAATAACCTGCTAGAAATGTAAAAATAATCTTTAAAGTCCTTCTTTGCTTTCAAATTCTATGATTTTAAGAAACCCTTGACTTAAGTGAAATGAAACCAAGCTGAGAAGTGGCTTCAGTGATAGGAAGTGATATTCCAGGGGTGGAACTGATCACAACGTTAGATAAATTCATTACTTTATTATTCTGTCTGTAAATAATTGTATTTAAAGTCAAGATCTATCCTTTGCTCAGTTCAACTCCTTAGTCTTTCCACATAAATGCTTTGTTCTTGGTTTGGAAGGTTTGAGGACTTTTTTAGGGTTTTTTGTTGTTTTTTAGTGAAGATGCTTGAAATGCACAGGTAAAGTTTGTCTCATGGCATGAAAAATGAGCTGTGACACTCTACTATAGCTTCTCTCTCCTTTTTACATCCCATTCACCATATACACAGGGACAACAACCAAATTCTGTAGAGTAGAAGATACCCTTAACACAAACACTATCAAGAGGAATAACCTGTCATACAGGATTATTCATCATATTATACTAAAATTCACCATCATCATATTATACTAACCCAACAAAACAGGATACAATAATCACATTGTAAGCATGTCAAATAATTTATTGTTAATGTTGTACACAAGTTTGTAAATAATTTTTAATGATTCAGAATCAATTTAAAGCTATCCCCATAATATCGCTTTCACTCAAATCGAGGTTTTTTCTTTTTTTTAGTAAAAGAGAAAGAAGTGGTATTAAAGAGAGCCAGCTATGAATGACATATAACTGTCCCCCGATAATTAACAGATGCTATGTGAGCATCTGTTCTAATGAATTTTATCCCTTTATAACAAAATCCCACTACTTCAGTCATGAAATACTTTCCTTAACACTCCAAACTGAGTTTCATGTTCAAATTTCTTAACTTCAGTTTCAAAGTTCAGTGCCTTCACTGGCTCAGACAATTCCCATACTCAGTTCTTATTTCAAAACCCTTTGAGTACATCTATTACTGGTAGAACTAAGATTATTCAGGAGATATGAAATTGATCAAATACAGTCTGACAAAGTCTTTTAATAATTTTTAAATACAGAACTACCTATCTTTTTAATGGAAAGGACCTTTTAAATTTAGGTAACTGGCTAAAAATCACATAGTTATTTTTAAATTCACGCCTATCATTTATTCTTATTTTAAAATGTGAGATATAAAAGATCTAGAGATTAAAAAGAAAATGATCATTTTAAAAATAAAAATAGATTTCCTATGCTTAATAATCTACATTTTCTCAATCAGATTAGTAAATAGTACCCTGAATATCAAAAATAGTTGCTGGAAATAAATCTTTAGCAGCTTATGTTTCTGGGCCTATTGATTTCTTTTTATTCATATAGTGACAGTGGGGAGGGCAGGACTCAAGGTCTTAAGTGTTCTTTGGTATAAAACATCAATTTCTATTGATTCTTTAAACTCTTATAATTGCTTTTCTGCCATTTAGAAGATTGCAAGTTTAAAATACATGCTTTTTTTCTAACCCTAATTTTTAACTTCTTATGATTGTTTTATCATGTTTGACTTTCATGAGTTCACAATGAGAGATGACTGAGAACAGCTGAGAGTTTAGAAATGGGATACAGAGCATTTCACCTCAAACTTTAATTCAATCAGTAGAGAACAAAAGTTAAATCTAAATAAGGCTCAACAGTAATGCATGAAATCACAGCCAATTTTTTTATTGCTCCAAGGTCAATTACCTGGTTGGTAGATTATTCAGGCCTTCTATTCTTATATATATTCTATTGCTACCATTTTTTTTTTTTTTTTGCCATTTCAATATTTATTACTACCTCCCCTAAAGAGGAAACGTTAAGCTTTAAAATACAAACCAGTATAACTTTGATACATATTAGTACCTGTCATAAAAAAACGAATAAAGGGTTGAGATATCATTCACAAATTACAATTATCCATCCTACTATGATGGATAATGAAAAACTAGCTATACTATATCAGTTTATCTTAAACTAAATCCTAGTCAGTCAAGCATACACTTCAACCATCTGCATATCAGAAATGGAAATACAACCCAAGAATTCCTAATTGTAACTGCTGAAAAGAAGTAATGAACTATAAAATAAAAAAGGATTAAAATGTCAATAAGTTTTAAGCTATTCTATCCAATGGAAGAATAATAATATTGCCAGAAAACATTTTACATACTAATTTTTAAAAACACTCTAATAGAGGGCAAAAACTTAAGCCTAAAAATAAGATTTTGACAGAAACGTTTCTTTACCGATCAGCAAAAAATGTATTTAGTGTGATTCCGTGCTAGGAGTTAGGGAAATGTCAAGACACCTGACATGTGATTCTTGCTTTGAGATCTTAAAACTTAATGAATGTTTAGAAATATACCGTATTTCATCAAATCTAAGACATCAATTGTAAGACACTCTTATTTATCATTAAGGAAAACATACTGCCAATTACAATTGAAAGACACAATTATATGATGTGTCCAAATTTTAGAAATGTTAAAATAGAAAAAAATATGCTTGTTAGAATCATGAACTATAAGAATTACCATATTTATTGATCTTTATCTTTATAACATGGCACTTGCCAGTCTAATGAATCTCTGATTACCTCTGGCAGGTTTTAAGTGCTAAAGAAATGCTTGTTGAATGAATAAATGAATGCATAAGCAAACATTTAAGTGTTCAAGGGCTCTGTGAAATAGATTCGTTAATGACAGTAATGTAACCCCATATTTTCCTTTCATCATAATTAATGTAAATATACTACCATGAAAAATAGAAATTTAAAAAATTTAAAACCCAGAAACCTGCCACACAAAAGTACATTTCTGTATTTTTTCATATTCCTGTCCAATTCTTATCCATATACTTCATTTTTTTTTTTTTTTTTTTTTAACTTAAAACCAAGTCCAAGATCACGCCACTGCACTCCAGCCTGGGCAACAGAGCAAGACTCCATCTCAAAAAAAAAAAAAAAAAAAAAAAAAAACCCAAGTCTTTAAAAATACTCCTTGAGACTACAAAATTAAATGACTAAGCAAAAATTATATTCATGAAAAACAAGTTCAACAAGGTGAAACATGGTTTAACAAAGACCTATGGCAGACCTTCTAGAATGTTCCATCCTCTCATCCCCTAATTATGAGAACTAAATTTATTATGATAGCCCATAAGTTACTCGGTCATTCAAGAAATACTTACTAAGCACTAACTATATAGATGCTTAACTCTGAGAATTAAGATCAAGAGATTGTTCTTGCCCTTCAAGAACTCACAGTCCAACATTACTAAGTGATGCTATAGGGTCTAGATCATGAATCCTTAGAGAACTCTCACTTACAACCATCTTAATGTATAAAAATAATTCCCTCTAAACACCTTTTCTTTGAACATCTCTGAGAAAGTGTTCTCTCGTTCCTTCCAACAGTGGCTGAGACGACAGCAAAGCTTAATAAAGATTTGTAAAAAATAAAGTTTGTATACTCCATTAGGAAACATAATTTCTGGCAGTCATTTTTGTGGGTGTGATGTTAATACCCATCAATAATCATTGCCTGAAGTCATTATTACATTTATTTACAATAAAATAACACTGAAAAAATGCTGCTACAATGCTAGAAATGAGACAAAACTAAAAAATAGCACAATTTTCATTTAAAGTATATGTTTGTATGCTAGAACTACTTGAAGAAAATTAGAGAAGCATCCAGAGAGAGACTTGTAAAGCAGCTGAAGGAAATTTCAAAGCATTTTCAGGAGCCATAGATGCTGACACAACTAATTCCTTAATTAGATCTACTTCAACATTAATTTCTTTTCCTTAAAAAAGAATGTATTATATTAACACAACTCTAACATCTAAAAGTCTAAGGTCTTTTAGCTCACAAATAAAGATTTCATAGTTCCCATGGTTATTTGCAAAGGTAAAACATTTGGTAAGTTCTTCCCTCCCCAAATCACAAATAGAAAGCTAAACTGCACATCAAGATTACAGTATTAGAATACCAAAAAAATCTCTGTGACTTCTGTTAGGTGAACCTCCATTCCCCTGCACTCAAGTTTCCATGGAGGACTCCTATTATTAGAGAAACATTCTTGGTCTCTCTCTGCCCCACTTGCTTGAGACAATGAATTAGGCATGCTCAGTTCAGACCCTTGTGGGTTTTCTGTTTTTTTTTTTTTTTTGGAGACGAAGTCTTGCCCTGTTGCCCTTTTTTTTGGAGATGAAGTCTTGACCTGTTGCCCAGGCTGGAGTGCAATGGCACGATCTCAGCTCACTGCAACTTCTACCTCTCGGGTTCTAACGATTCTCCTGCCTCAGCCTCCCGAGTAGCTGGGATTACCGGCACCTGCCACCACACATGGCTAATTTTTGTATTTTTAGTAGAGATGGAGTTTCACAATGTTGGGCAGGCTGGTCTCAAACTCCTTACCTTATGATCCGCCCGCCTTGGCCCCCCAAAGTTCAGGCACGAGCCATCGCGCCCAGCCCCTTGTGGGTTTTCTGAAGATTCATCTGTTCACAGAGAACATACTAGTCTGCTCTTATTTTTGAGGTAAGCCCGTATCTGAATGGGAGGCCAGCAACTGTTCAGTTGCCCCAGGGATTCATTAAAAAAGTCTACGTGACTCAGGTTGAAGTGTAAGGAAACCCACTGTGGGTGCATATTAAAGCTACATCCTGGCCAGGCACAGTGGCTCACACCTGTAATCCCAGCACTTTGGGAGGCCAAGGCAGGCAAACCACGAGGTCAGGAGTTCGAGACCAGCCTGGCCAATATGGTGAAACCCCGTCTCTATTAAATATACAAAAATTAGCTCAGTGTGGTGGCACACACCTGCAGTCCCAGCTACTAGGGAGGCTGAGGCAGAAGAATCGCTTGAACCCGGGAAGTAGTGGTTGCAGTGAGCGGAGATCACACTACTGCACTCCAGCCTAGGCGACAGGACGAGACTCCGTCTCAAAAAAAAAAAAAAACAACAAAGAGCCATATCCTGTAATCCAGCTTTGTATCGGTTATTACTTTATGAAGCTGATATGTTCATGTTCATCTGTATGATTCCTGCATCTATTCTCAATAAATTCTGTTCTCAAAGAGAAACAAGGGTGGTTCTCCATTGAACACTCAAAACACTAGTAATATCTAAGAAAACATTTTATTTCATACAGAGGCATAAATACCTTTTAAATTGACATTTTTATTTCCTCTATTTCAAATATAGATCTTTAACTTTTCATTATGGAGAATTTAAATATATACAAAAGTGGAGAGAAGAGCATAATAAAAAGCCACATGTACTCACTGCCTGTCTCTAGTAATTATCAACTTATGGCCAATAATGTCTTATCTGTACCCAATCCAATCCCTCTGTAAATTATTTTGAAGCAAATCCTAGTCACTGTATTTCATTTCGTATTTCAGAATGCATCTCTAAGAACTCTTTTACATCACACCTAAGTTAACATTTACTTCCTTACTTGACATTTACTTCCTTAACGTCATCAAATACCCAGTCAAGGATCAAATTTACCTGATCACATTTTTTTTTTTTTTTTTTTTTTGAGACGGAGTCTTGCTCTGTCGCCCAGGCTGGAGTGCAGTGGCGCAATCTCGGCTCACTGAAAGCTCCGCCTCCCGGGTTCACGCCATTCTCCGGCCTCAGCTTCCCGAGTAGCTGGGACTACAGGCGCCCGCCACTGCGCCCGGCTAATTTTTTTCTATTTTTAGTAGAGACGGGGTTTCACCATGGTCTCGATCTGCTGACCTTGTGATCCGCCCGCCTCGGCCTTCCAAAGTGCTGGGATTACAGGCGTGAGCCACCGCGCCCGGCCCTGATCACATTTTTTTAAACACTTAGAAGCAGGATCCAAATAAGGCTTATATAGTATACTTGGTTGATATATCTCTAATATCTCTTTTATTCTAATGATTTTTTTCTCCATCTATTTTTCCTTGCAATTTATTTGTTGAAAAAAAGGTCACCTGTCTTGTGGAGTTCTCACAGTCTGGATTTTGCTGGCTACCTTTCCTGTGTTGTTATCCAACATGCACCTCTGTCCTCTGTATTTTTTGTTAATTGATAGTTAAATCTAGAGACTAAATAGATCCAAATCTGACTTTTGGTAAGACTACCCCAGAGGCAGATTGTATACTCCATCAGGAAATATAATTTCTGGCTGTCTTGTGTGTATATGTGTATATGTTATGATTTAGGCCATCAATAATCATTGCCTAAATTGATTACTTCATTTGAAGGGGTTCAGAGCATGTAACCCCAAACTATGCCACTCTGACATTATCATCTTTGGCTTAAGGCAACTGAGAAAATGCAGGCACAGAATGAGCTCTGTCCTCCCCACATCTACCTGGGAAAAAAAACCACAAATCACCCTTGTGAAAGTACCCCCCTAAAACCTCTACCCCACTTCCCATACCAGGAGGGGGATAAAAACCTTTATCACAGATTAGATGACACCAAGAGTTTATACAAACCAACCTCATTAATGAGCCCTTCTCTACCATCAGTTTCCATCATATATTTGCCTTCTCACAATTTGCCACCCCAAGAAACTCAAAGTCCATTTCCTTTGTCTTGTCACTCAACAAATTTCTTGCTCTGCTAAGATACTATATAAGCCAAAGTTTTATTTTTCTTTTTTGAGACAGGGTCTTACTCGGTCATTCAGGCTACAGTCAGTGGCCCCAATCACAGCTCACTGCAGCCTCAACCTCCTGAGCTAAAGTGATCCTCCTACCTCCGCCTCCCAAGTAGCTGGGACCACAGGTGTGCACCAACACACCCAGCTAATTTTTGTATTTCTTAATAGAAATACAGTTTTGCCATGTTGCCTAGGCCAGCCTCAAACTCCTGAGCTCAAGGAATCCTTCCACCTCGGCCTCTCAAAGTGTTGGGATTACAGGGCTGAGTCATCATGCCCAGCCTAAGCCCAAGTTTTAACCACCCCTATGAATTAAACTTGAGTACTCGTGCGTTTGTGTGTGTGTGTATACAATGTATGCATCGATATACTTCTTTTTCTCTCATTAACCTGTCTTTTGTATGTCTATGTTGTAGAGTCCTGGTCAATGAATCTAAGATAGGTAAAAGAAAAGTGTTTTCCTCCCCTACACATTAGAGGTTGCAAAATTACAATATTCTATCATTCTTCCTAGCCTGAATTCTTCTATAAAGAGAAATTTCTTCTCAATTATTACTGATCCCAAGACACAGTTTATATAAGAAAGGCAGTATAGATCTTGACTCTGCCCCTTTATCTACCAGTTTTCAAAATAATGAGTTAGTTCCCCAGCATTCTCCAAAGGTGAGTTCTCTTTGTGAAGTATCATTATGAACACATGGATTTAAACATATGTGATATGTTGCAATTCATTGCAGTTATTTCCCGTATCCATGCTCAAGTTGCCAGATGGATTTTTTAAGCTACATTCTAAAGATGTAGATCTTTAGATCAAGAAAATAATTTTCAAATGCCTAGTAAGGGTATTTTGTAGTTGAGAGAGACTGATTTTTTCTAGAAATTATAGAGTTTTACTGCTAAGGTGACGAATTTGAAACTGAAATACTGTTAGACACTTGCTGTCCTTATCCCAACATTTGATTCTATGCTACTGCATGAAGCAGCAATTACCTTTTCACTCACTCCTGTCATCCTCCCAAACCCTGCAACATCTTATCCAACTAAACAAAATTCAGCTACAGCTCCAAAACACAAGCCAAAAGGACAAAATTACTAGAAACAAGGAGAAAAGTAGCAAGGGTGGCACATGCATCTGTGTGATGACACTGCCATAATTCCCTAACTTGATTCAGGGCACGATCCAAAACAACAGAAATTCAGTCAACACGTTCACCACACATGGCGGATTAGGGGTTTTAGAAATAGAAAAGTTATTTGGTTAACAGATTTCAGTAAAATTTACTATAATAAAGTTGTCTAAAGTCAATGTCACACTGGATGTAAGTGCTTTATAAAAAACTGCCAGATATGGAGTCTGTTATTAATATTGTAGCTGTCAGAATTTGTGATAAAAAGGATTCTGCTTATACCCTTTTTTCCAGGCATAAGTACGTGAATAGCTCTAAAAATAGTATTAACTTTTTCAAGCCATCAAATATTAACCAATGGCATAATTACGGTTTCTGAAAAAGCTGCCCAAAGACATAGCCAATGAGTATGTTCATGGAAGTTAAAAATAAAATAGACCACCTTGCAACTATGGAAGCGTAGCAAACACCAACACCTGCCTCCCAGATCCCCTTTCAAGAGAGGACTCACTGCCCAGCTGTGAGGAATCTAGTTATCTGACTGCCTCCAGCTGTTGACTTCAGGATCCATTTCTGCTTTCAAGCCAGTTATACTAGCTCAGTTGGCTCCTAGTCACTGGGATTTAAGCAAGATAGAAGCCACGTGCATGTTCTTCATGAAGGACCCTCGGCAAATAACCAAGTAAGGCAGAAGTACAAAGCCCTAGTTATTTACATCCAGCAGAGAACTCTAAAGAGCAACCTTTCCTCCAGCGGTCTCCATTGGGCTGGCAGAGACTTTGTCACATCTGCATCAGAGTCTGAGACAGCTCCTCTTGTCCAATTCTGCTTCCTCCCTTCTCCTTTCATTGGCTTTCTCTCTAATAAACCTATTGCATGCTTAACCCCGTTTTAGTGTCTCCTTCCCAGGGAACCCAGGTACTAGAAGGATCTAAACTATACTGACTGTTTCCCAGGGGACCCAGATCCTAGGATCTGAACTATACTGATTTCTACTCTCTGAAGGTTAGTGTATAAGAAAGAGTATGTTTAGCTTGAGAATATTTCCTTAAAAATCAGCATATTGTTCACTTTTAGTGGATCAAGCTATACTGAGTTTATTTACTTTCTTGTGAATGTACAGCTTCACCAACCATCCTAGAGGCACATTTTGTTCTCCAGTCTGGCACTTCATGGGTCATCTGATTCTTTTCCAGTCATGATCACCATCCTACACAACCTTGTCTGTTTCCTGAAAGAGCAATGGTCAAATGAGCAACAGAGAAAACTCTTCTTAAAATGTGTTATGAACTCAGTTTAGTTTAATGTGTCAAATGCTAGAGTATTACATGCAATTTTAGCACAGTCCATTTTTTGGAAGACTGTTGCTGAGGCTTAGCCTTCTTTAGTGATCTCCCAATCAATATGACCCTCACTTCATGTTCAAAAAATACTAAAGAAAAAAAGAAAAGGCAGCTGTCTGTTAGGTGATACAGGATTTATTGGGTATCTTCAAAAACCAATCTGAGAAAATTTTCCACTCACTGATTTTAGCTGAGCCACCGAGAAAACAAGAAAATCCTTCTGCAAAATTTTCAATAAGATGATATTATCTAAAGACTTGAAGCGTGAAACCTGGATTATAACAGCTGACCAAAAAAAAACAAAGTGTAATGTCTTCAAAAACTAAGAAACAAAAAAAGTGTAACGATATAAAACTTAAAAACTGGAAAGGTATTTCTCTAATTTGACAATGCATAATGTACATATGCAGTGGTAAAGATAATTCTAAACTATTAAGAGTAAAAACATTCAGTTCTTAATTCTGTTCATAATATGTTTATACTTCGTAGATTTTCCTGTGTCCTTACCAAGAATGACTCTTTTTTTTTTTTTTTTTAGTACACTACAGAATTAAATTTTTAAAAACAACATACAGACTGAAAGTTCTACAGGTCAGCAAATGACTGAAAAACTTCATACTTGATATGTAAATTTGATCATGACTTTTCAAAGAATTAAATGTGAATCATGAAGTCGTATCATCATTGCATTACAAAAGCCAAAAAGCAGGCTTCTTCGTCTATCTCAGATTCACTGTGGTAGATCAGAAACTGGCCACAAATTATTCCCCTGCCCAATATTCCCACCACCATTAGCAATAGAACTTAGTTACTTCTACCGTGAGAGGTCAAGTTTATTTACCCACTCACTGAATTTGTGCCAGCTCCTAACTTGCTTTGGCTGATGAAACAGCAGCAAACATGATGCAAGCTGAGACTTGAAAAGCGTCTTACTTTGGGGCTTGCCCTTCTGCTGCTATTAGAACTCCATGATCATTATGTGAACAAGCACCTGAGAAATCACATGGAGGGAGACCACAGTCATTTCAGCTAAGACCTTCAGCTGACATGAACCAGCCAGCCCCCGCCAATCTACCAGCTGACAGAGGCATAAGTGAACCTAGCCCAGATCAGCTGTTCCTGGTGCAAAGACAGACTCACCCAGCTGAGCCTAGCCCAAATTGCCATCCTGCAGAATAATGAGCTAAATAGATGGGGATGTGTTAAGCCAGCAAGTTTGGCGTGATAGCTGATAGAGCAATAGATAACTAACATACTCACATATGGCTTTTTACTCTTTACAGAATATTTACTCTATCATTAAACAGCTAAAGTGTATGTGAGCACCACCGTGGGGAAAACAGAACCAAATACATGTCAGCGTTTGTACACTAACCATTATTCTATAGGCTGGCTTCTTCTACAGAGTCATCTTCTCACTATGGGATAGGAATAGCCAAGAGGGTATTTCACAGAGGAAAGACAACAATGAACATGGACTCTTAACAATTTATATAAACATTTAAAGTCCACAACCTGATCACATTCTGTGTATTTATTATTTAACTTTCCTGGACAAAATAACTTTAGGATTCCTTAACATCCAAGTATTTGTGATTATAAGAAATTATCAGATTTTCTTTCTTTTTTTTTTTTTGAGACAGAGTCTTGCTCAGTCGCCCAGGCTAGAGTGCAGTGGCACAATCTCAGCTCACTGCAAGCTCCGCCTCCCAGGTTCCCGCCATTCGCCTGCTTCAGCCTCCCAAGTAGCTGGGACTACAGGCGCCCGCCACCACGCCCGGCTAATTTTTTGCATTTTTAGTACAGACGGGGTTTCACCGTGTTAGCCAGGATGGTCTCAATCTCCTGCCCTCGTGATCTGCCCACCTCGGCCTCCCAAAGTGCTGGGATTACAGGCGTGAGCCGCTGCGCCCGGCCCCAGATTTTCTTTAATCTAGCAACTTACTCGGGTAAAATATAGCACAAGAAAACTTTAGCTGTCCAAAATCTTACCTTTCCAGAAATAATCAGTTCCCCACAAAAATGACCACTTAAATAAATGGAGTGTCTCTCAGGACACAGCAACAAGTAATACTGCCAAAAAAAAAGGCTCCAGATGATTAACATGTCATGATTTGGTTGACTTGCACCACAATAGGAAAACAGTGCTGACAGGCCAGTAATATACATGAGACAAATCTTTTCAAGCAAAAGTTAAGAAACACAGTACTGTTTAATAACTTTGCTGGACTTTGTCTCTGGTTCCTAGAAGGGAGTCTCTAAACCCTTGGAATTTTCCAAGTGGTAAAAATGTCTTCATATTCATGGTGGGTCCCTTGGACCACACCTACGTTTATGCTAATGGAACAACTCACAGTGGGCCCTGAGATAACATCAGGAAAGAGGCTGGCCAAGCTGGAAAAATGAACCACGTGATTTAAAGGTATGGGCTTTGTGCTACCAGCCATGGTGGGGAGGGTGGGGACTGAAGATTGAGTTCAGTTATGTGACCAGTGATTCAAACAATCATGCCTACGAATGAAAGCTCTGGACACCCAAAGTTCAAGTGTGCTCACTCATTGGTGATACACACTGATGTGCCAAGAGGGCGAGGAGTCTTGAGACATGGAAGCTTTGCATGTGGGACCCCCTAGGCCTTGCCCTATATCCATCCTTTCATTTGGCAGGTCCTGATTTGTATCTTTTATAATAAAACTGTAATCCTGTGTATAGTGCTTTTCTCAGTTCTGTGAGTCCTTCTAGTGAATTATCAGACCTGAGGGAACAGTGGGAACTTGTAGCCAGCAGGTGGACATGCAGGTGGCCTACAAACCCATACATGCCTTGCAGCTAGTGTCTCCGGTAAGGGGTGTTGTATAGACTATGCCCTTCACCTGTGGAATTTGACCTAACTCCAGGTAATGTCAGAACTGCACTGCACATGGTAAAAGCAACTAAATACCAGTAACATTTAAAAAGCGGAGAGAAGGCTGAGCACGGTGGCTCACGCCTGTAATCCCAACACTTTGGGAGGCCGAGGTAGGAAGACAGCTTGAGCCCAGGAGTTCGAGACCAGCCTGGGCAACATAGTGAGACCCTGTCTCTATTTTAAAAAATTAAATTTAAAAAAAAAAGAAAGAAGAGGAAAGACAAGGTTAATAGCAGAAGTGGTGGTCAGAGTTAGGAATAATCACAGTAACACTCATCCACGGACTGAAAAATGAAAGAAAAAAAACAGCAAAGGCAAAAGAGAAAATTAGAGATGAAAGCAGAAAAACTTGTAGAGACAACAGAAATGAAGTTGGGGGATTAGGATGGCACACAATGTAGATGCTTAGTAGTCTAGAGAGTTATTCATTCACTCAGCCACCATCTATGAATTATCTGCTACATGTAAGGCACTGTACTAGGTACTAAGAAAACATGGTGAATAAGAAAAACAGCCTCATTCTCATGAAGCTTACATTTTAGAGAGGATGAAAATACTGAGTTACACCACTAATTATGTAATTGTTATGGTGAAACATGCTATAAAGGATAAATATATAGTTGAATATGGGTTTAATATACATATATACAGATCAATAATAGTCTACAGTCCTAAAACCTATATACCTTCACCTTTATTTGCAAATATATTAAACACAACTATTATACATGTTAGCAAGGAAGTACAGAATAATGTACATTTTCAAGTGGTTTCACCAATAACAAAAACTTTGGATTAAATCCTTACCTTCCACTAAAAATAAAACATTCCTAGTAGGTACCTGATACTTAAACATTTATCATATTTGTTTCTCAAAGACAGGTTCTCCTTGATATACTGTTATAACTCCCACCCAAATTTTAAAGTCATACACTTCTTTTAAACTATTAAGAATATTTCTGAGAATGCAAACAAACAAACTCTCAAATCACCAGACATGACACCGTGACTTTGGGCAAAAAAAGACTCCAGATACGTATTTCATCAGAGGCCAATTTTAATATCTACTAAATGTTACTAATGATCAGTTTTAAAATTTTTAGAAAAGATGTATTAATTTTAAAGGTGTTTAACATAAAATTTCCTAAAACCTCTTCCCACACAATAGTCAATTAGATCACTATAGTTTCTTACCTGTAGTCATCTAACTGTACCAGAAATCGTACAATATCATGATGAGCTTTTAGTACAAGCAGTTCAGTGTAGGGATTCTGGGTTTGTTCTTCACCTATTGTCTGTAAAGGAGATTTCTTGTATTGAAAAAAAAAAAAAAAGCAAAAAACAAAAGACAAAAAAAGAGATAAAATGATCTGTAAGACCATATTGGAATACAACTGCATGGTATACATCTGAGAACACAAGATTTTTAAAAGCTTTAAGATATCATGTTCTAATAATAAATATTATTTCTCCTTATATCAACTAAATAACTACCAATTCCACATAAAACACTTCTCCTACCACAAATTCGAATCATGAATTTCAGTATTTTCAAATTACAATAAATTTACAAAAGGGTGAATTTTATTTTATGTAAATTGCATCCTATTAAACCTCACTTTAAAAAAATTAATGGGCCAATCCAACTCAGCATTTCAGAAAGCGTGTTTCTCAGTTAAAATGCGGCAGAAACTAAACTGCACATCAAAGACATAAAATAGTGAAACAGTGCCTCATCCATTACAAGCACTCAATACGTGTTTGCTAAATGAATAAAGGAAGGCATGAAATTGACTCTGGACTTCTCAAACTTGATGCTGATATTTTTGGGCCAGATAATTTTTTTTTTTTCGCACCACCACGCCCAGCTAATTTTTGTATTTTTAGTAGAGACAGGGTTTCGCCATGTCGGCCAGGCTGGTCTTGAACTCCTGACCTCAAGTGATCCGCTCCCCTCGGCCTTCCAAAGTGCTGGGAATACAGGAGTGAGCCACCGCTCCCGGCCCAGATAATTCTTTGTTGTTGAGCGCTGTCCTGTGCATTGTAGGATATTTAGCAACATTCCTGGTCTATACACATTAGATGGCAGTAGAACTGCCGCTCTGCAAGGCATGACAATCAAAAATGTCTCCAGACATTGCCAAATGTCTCCTGCGGGGCAAAAATCACCCCAGTTGAGAACCACTGCTTAAACGAGAAGCCTGGATACAAAGTTCTTGCATAAATTAGGGAAAATCATAGGTTCTGATAATGTACAAATTCACAGCAGTTATACAACTGAATTTACCTTCATATGAAGAAATATATAAATTTAAAACATGCATAAATGTCTTCCAAAAAAAAAAAATCACCACAAAGCATTAATTTTGTATTTATTCTGTCTTCCTTCTAGCAGAGGTTGTGGTGAGAAATTTGAAAACTGTATAAACTGCTTCCCCTCCAATGAAAACTTGCCAGGAATGGGAGATCTGGTTAATCAAATTACACGATTCACCAAAGAACCAGGTTAAAACAGAATTATCCAAAATGTCGTATATACAATATGTGGCTATTTAGTAATCCACAATTCTTCCACAATCTCAAGGATTTAGGATTAATCTGAAACAAGAAATTTTTAAAAACAGACAATTCCGTCAACTGCATGAGGAAGTTAAAACAGTTGACTGCCTACTCTCAACAATCCAATTTCTTACTTTTAACAATCTAAACAAATACTTCCTATGAGAAATAAAATGGAATTCACAAATCTGTTCTTGTGTGGCATAGGAAATAAATTCCGGACCTCAAAATTTTCAAGACTGCAAAAATTATTGTATTCACATTTCAAATGTAAATCTCATTACACACGGTCTGTTCAAATAAGGGCCCATGAAGAGTGTGTGACTATGAAACCAAAAACAGCAGTTAATTAGAAAATCATGTTCTTGACCTTGAAGCAAATTATTACTTTTTAAAAATAATTATATCCTTTTTTGGTTCTTGGATAAGTAAATTAATTTTATATTCCCTGAGCTAGGATCAGCTGACACCAGGAAGAGGCACCAATTCAAACCAAAAGTGGAAAGCTGCGGTCACAACTCGTTCGTTTCTAGCTAAATTGGATACTTTTTAAGTGGAAATGAAGATAGTTTCGGTAGCCAGAAGCCCTAAGTTGTCACAGGTCCCAATAGGACTGCAGACCCTGAGCCAGGGTCTCACGATTCGGCTAGCCGTGGAACGGAGCCGGGGGTCTGCAACTCCAGGGTGCGTTTGGGGGCCCGCCAGGTCCGGTCCCAGGAGCCCCGGCTCGCGCGCCCTCCGCCCCCACCGGCGTGAGGACTGCGAACTGAACTAACTCAGCACCCAGCCACGCCTCCGCCCGGGTCCCCGCGGTCGGAAACCCGGGAGGCCGAACCGGAACGAAGCCGCCCCTCCAGCAAGCTCGGAGGGCGCAGGGCACGCCCGCCCGGGGTTTACCTCGGCCAGTCCCTGCGGTTCTCGGCCTCCCCCGATCAGCCATCGCAACATCCGGGCAGTGGCGGCGTCTCGCCCGGTCTAGCCCGTCTGCCAGAACTCCACCCCGGGCTCGGCCTCCTCCTTCCTCCCCGGCTGCAGCGCAACTGAGACTCTAATACTTCCCGCCCCAGATCAGCCCACCGGCCGAAGGAATGCAGACCACAGTTGAGGGAGACTTTTTGTCCCGAAAGCGCTTCCGTACCCAGCCACAGAAGCTTGGTTTGGGCAATCACTTCGGAGCAGCGGCCGGAGGCGGAGACGGCTGCGGCGATTGCGGGGCGCGCGCTGCTCCGAGTGAGCACGCGCGGGGGCGCCGCCGGGTAGCCCACGGAGCTTAGGTAGCTCGAGCGGCCCCTGGTGGACGCGTGCGGAGCAGCAACTAGACGCCGGTGAGCAAGCGCGCACCAAGAATAGTCCCCCCTCCCTGTGACATGGCTTTAGTATCCTCCACTTCCTGGGGTACCAGGAAACCTCCCCCGCTTTCCCAAGAGCTGGCTGAAGAAGGTGTACCGCAGTAGACTTCTGCATCCAGACAAATCCAGTGGCTTATGTGTACAGCCAAATAAATCTGGCCAACATTTACCGTGTGCTATATAGTACAGCTTCTGCGCTGAAGCTTTACATAAATCCTCATGGTAAACCTATATCCTCTATTTTACACATCAAGAAACTGAAGCTGTGAACGATTAGGTAATTTGTCTAAAGATAACAGCTAGGAAGTGACTGCATTGGTAGTGTTCTTGACTGTATGCTATACTAACAGAATCTCAAGAATAGAAGGCAGTTCATATACCTTTTTTGACTACTAAATTTTCTTAGGTAGTCAAAGGGCTGTGGTTCTCTATGCTGACTGCATATCAGAATTACCTGGGTAGGTTTTGAAAATGTAGATTCCTGGTTTCCACCTCAGACTCATTAAAATAATCTTTGTGGTTGGAACGTAGAAATAATCTTTGTGGTTGGAACGTAGGAATCAGGGTTTTGGGAACGTTCCTCGGGTGATTCTGATGAGTAGCAAGGTCTGAAAATCGCTGATCTAGGAACTACTTATACATATCATGTTTGCAAAAGTGTAAATATATATATTTGCATATGTATTTGTTAGGTTCAAATAATCCTCCTAGCAGTAAATTGTTGTAGGGAACCTACAGATGTCCCAACAAATGCATTAATTCAGCAAACATGTGTTAGACACAGATGCACTAGAGAAGCAGAAAGGAATCACATAAAATGCTGCTCTGGAGGGACAAGGCAGAATATCCCAGTCACCAATAAGAGAGAGCCATATATTCCACTTTAAGGTAAGTTAGTCGTGAGCAGCTGCACAAACTTACAGTCCCTCTGGAACTGGAATCGCCTATAATTCATCTTTGTATTCCTTTGAGTGCACTCGGCAAGAACACACTCCCAAGGATCAGGAGCATGTTGCCTTCTGTGTGCTAGCCCCAAATTGCAGTCTGCATACAGTTGAAGACAGACCAAAACAGAGACTATCCCCTGGGAAAGAGGGACTTATCTTTAGTAAAACAAAGCCCAGAGACATCAGGAATTCAGTTCTGGAAGGAATATCTTCAAATGAGACAATGTGGTTGTGCAAATAGCCTAAATTTTATCCTTCTGATTATCCACATTCTTTAGGGTTTGCTTCATGTTCTTTAGGGTTTGCCCACTGCCACATTACTCTGATGTAAGGAACATTCTGCTGATCCTTTAAAGCACTGGTCCAGGGGTGAACACTTCCTCCCTTGGTTCCTCTTAGGACAGCTAAGAAAGAACTTTTTACAAGATTAGTATATTACTGGGCACACAATGTATAAAGATGTAATTTGTGGCATCAATAGAAAGGGTGGGGGTGGAGCAATATAGGAGCAGAGTTTTTGTATGCTATTGAAGTTACATTGGTATAAATTAAAATGAAATTGTTATAACGTTAGGATGTTAAATGTAATTCTCATGGTAAACACAAAAATACCTGTAAAATATATGTAAATGGAAATGATCAGGGAATCAAAACATTTACTACAAAAAATAAGCTAAACGCAAAAGATGGCAGTAATAGAGGAAATGAGGTACAAAAAACTATAAAGCATATAGAAAACAAATAGCAAAATAGAAATTCCTCTTTATCAGTAATACTTTAAATATAAATAGACTAAACTGTCCAAAGAAAAGGCAGATTGACAAAAAACCCAAACTCTAGAATCCAACTATATGCTATCTATGAAAGACTGACTTTAGATCAGACACAAATAGATCAAAAGGGAAAGAACAGAAAAAGATATTCTATGCAAATAGTAACCAAAAGAGAACTGGAGCGGCTGTACTAATATCTGAAAAAATAGACTTTAAATCAAAAAAGTTTCCAAAGACAAACAGAAACATTATATTATATATTAATAAAATAGTCAATATAGCAAAAAGATATAATAATTATAAATATTTACACACCTAATAATAGACCCTCAAAATTTATGAAACAAAACGTGACAGAATTGAAGAGAGATATAGTCTACAACAATGGTAGCAGACTTCATTTGCCCACTTTCAATAATAGATAGAACAACCAGACAGAAGATAAAGAAATGGAGGATGTAAACAAACACAATAAACTAATTACATCTAACACATATAAAGAACACGCTACCCAACAATATCAGCATAAACGTTCATCTCAAGTACGTGTAGGACATTCTCTTAGACCACATCATATGTTAGGCCACAAAATAAGTCTCAATCGATTTTAAAAGATAGATATCACACGAATTACCTTCTCTAACCACAACAGGAATCAGTGACAGAAGTAAAACTGGAATATTCACAAATATGTTGAAATTAAAACACTCAAACCACCAATGAGTCACACGCAAAAGCAGCACAAAATAAATTATAAAATACCTAGAGACAAAAACACAACACGACAAAACTTATAGGATGCAGTAAAAGCAGTAAAGGGAAATTTATAGGTATATATGTCTACATTAAAAAAGAAAATCTAAAATCAATAACCTGACTTTATACCATAAGGAACTTGAAGTAGAAGAGCAAATGAAACCCAAAACTAGTAGGAGGAAGGAAGTAATAAGAATTAGAGCAGAGATAAACAAGATAGAGAATAGAAAAAATAGAGCAAATCAATGAAACCAAAAGTTGGTATTTTGCAAAGACTAACAAAATTTAAAAACCTTTAGCTGATTGACAAAGGAAAAAAGAGAAAATGCAAATAACTAAAATTGAAAATGACAGTGACGGCATTACTACCGACTTTACAGAGAGAAAAGGGACTATGTGACTACTATGAACAATTGTACGCAAACAAATTAGATAACCTAGAAGATATGAATAAATTCCTTGAAATACACAAGTTATTTAAATTGACTCAAAAATAAATGGAAAATATTAACAGACGTATAATAAGTAAAGAGATTGGAACAGTATTCAAAAACCTCCCCAAAAAGTGGAGTCCTGGACCAGATGGCTTTACTGATGAATTTACCAAACATTTAAAGAAGAATTCACATTAATCTTTCTCAAATTCTTCCAAAAAGTGAAGAGGAGGAAACACTTTTTAACTCCTTATACAAAGCCAGCGTTACCGTGACACCAAAGCCAGATAAAAACATCACAAGAAGAGAAAATTACAGGCCAATGTCCCTTATGACTATAAATGAATAAATATTTGATATAATATTATCACATTAAATCCAACAGCATATTAACAAGTATTATTTACTATGACCAAATAAGATTTATTCCAGGAATGGAAGAGTGATTCAACATAAGAAAATCAACCAATGTAATACATCACATTAATAAAACAAACGAAGATAACCACAGGATCATCTCAATTGATGCAGAAAGGCATTTTACAAAATCCAATACCCTTTTATAATAAAACTCTCAGAAAACCAGAAATAGAGGGGAAATTCCTCAATATGATAAAAAGTAATTATGAAAAACCCATGGTTAACATCACATTCAATGGTGAAAGACTGAAAGCTTCTCCCCTAAGATCAGAAACAAAATAAAGATGTCCTCTTTGACCACACTCTTCAACACTGTATTGGAAGTTCTTGCCAGAGCTAGTACACAAAAAGAAGTAAAAAGCATCCAAATTGGAAAGGAAGAGGTAAAGCTCTATTTGCAGATGATATGACCCTATATATAGAAAATCCTGAAGAATCTACATAAAAGGTATAGAGATAGTAAATAAATTCAGCTAAGTGGTACTAGATTAATTAAAAAAAAATTAGTGTGGTTCCTACTTGCCAACAATGAACAATCCAAAAGGAAAGTAATAAAACAATTCCATTTACAATAGCATCTAAAATAATTAAATATATAGGAATAAATCTAACCCTGGAGGCAAAAGACTTCTATACTGAAAACTACAAAACATTGCTAAAAGAAATTAAAGAGTACCTAAATAAATAAAAAGACATCCAAGCTCTTGGATAGAAAGACTTAACATTGTTATCAGTATTTCCCAAAACAATCTCCAGATTCAATGCAATTTCTATCAAAATTTCAATAATCTTGTTCCTAAAAATGGAAAAATAATCCTCAAATTTATATGGAATTGCAAGGGGTCCCAAATAGCCAAAATAATCTTGAAAAAAAAGATAAAGTTGGAGGACTCACACTTCCCAACTACGAAGTTAAAGTAATAGTACTGACACAAGGACAGACATGTAGACCAATGGAATAGAACAGAGAGCCTAGAGAAAAACTCTCACATATATGGTCAATTTTTTTGACAAGTGTACTAAGACCACCCAATGGGGAAAGGACAGTCTTTTCAACAAATGGTACTAGGAAAATTGGATCTCTACACATAAAAGAATGAAATTGGATCCTTATCTTTTACCACACACAAGTATTATGATAGTCAAATACCTAAACTTAAAAGCTAAGTTGTAAAAATCTTAGAAGAAAAAAAATTGGAGGGGAAAATCTTCATGACATTAAATTTGGCAAAATTTAGTGGCTGTGACACCAAATGCACAGGCAACAAAAGAAAAAATAAACCAATTTGACTTCATCAAAATTAAGAACTTTCATGCATCAAAGGATACTCTCAAGAAAATGAAAACCTAGAGAATGGGAGAAAATATTTGCAAATCATACATCTGATAAGGAAGTGATACCTATAATATATAAATATCTCCTACAACTCAACAACAACAACAAAAAACCCTAATAAAACTGGGCAAAGGACTTGAGTAGACATTTCTCCAAGGAAGGTATATGAATGGCCATTCCCTTACGCACCTGAGAAGAAGCTCAACATCATTAGTCATTAGAAAAATGCAAATCAAAACCACAGTGGCATGCCATTTCACACATACTAGGATGCCTATAATTGTTTTCAGATGGAAAATAAGTATTGATAGGGATACGGGGAAATTGGAGTCCTTGTGCATTGCTAATAGAAATGTAAAATGGAGCAGCCACTGTGAAAAATCGTTTAGCAGACCCTCAAAAGTTAAACATACAACTACCATATGACCCAGCAAGTCCACCTCTAGGCATATATCTACAAGAAATGAAAGCAAGGACTCAACAGATATTTGGGCCAATGCTGACATCAGCACTATTCACAATAGCCAAAAGGTGGAGACAACCCAAATGTCTGTCCACAGAGGAATGGATAAATAAAATGTAACATACGCATATAGTGAAATATTACTTAGGCATAAAGGAATTAATTCTTAAATATATTCTACAGCATAGATGGACCTTGAAAACATCATTTTAAGTGAAATAAACCAAACACAGAAGAATAAATATTGTATGATTCCACTAATATGAAATACTTAGAATAGGTAAATTCATAGAGACAGAAATTAGAATAGAGGTTACCAGGGATGGGAGAGGGGGAAATAGGGAGTTATTATTGAATGAGTACAGAGTTTATGTTGAGACTGATGAAAAAAATTTGTGTATAGATAGTGGTGATGATTATACAATATTGTGAATGTATTTAATGCCACTGAATTGTACAATTACAAATGGTTAAAATGACATATTAGTATGTTTTACCACAATAAAAGAGATAAATAGACCAATGGGACAGAATAGAGTACCAAAATAAAACCACATATATATGGACAACTGATTTTTTTTTTACAAAAGTGTAAAGGCAATCAGTATAGAAAGACTTTTGAAAAAGTCTTTTTGTTAATGGCGCTAGACAATTTGGTATCCATATCCAAATAAATGTACTTCAATTTATATCTCATTCCATATGCAAAATACAGGATTAATCATAGGCATAAATGTAAAACCTAAATCTATAAAACTTCTAGAATAAAACATGGAAAGGCCGGTCACGGTGGCTCAAGCCTATAATCCCAGCATTTTGGGAGTCTGAGGTGGGAGGATTGCTTGAGCCCAGCAGTTCAAGACCAGACTGGGCAACATAGTGAGACCTCATATCTACAAAAAGTTTTAAAATTAACTGAGTGTGGCAGCAGGTGCCTGTGGTTCCAGTTACTTTGGAGGCTGAGGCAAGAGGATCACTTAAGCTCAGGAGCTAGAGTCTGCAGTAAGCCATGTTCATACCACTGTACTTCAGCCTGGGTAACAGAGTGAGACCCTGTCAAAAAAAAAAAAGGAAAAAAGGAAAAACCTTTGTGACTTTTTAAAGATTTGATCTCAAAAGCACAATCCATAAAATTAAAAATTGATAAATTGTACTACATCAAAATTAACACTTCTGTTCTTTAAAAGACACTGTTAAGAGAATAAGAAATAAGCCATAGACTAGGGAAAATATTTCCAAATTATGTAGGTGATAAAGGACTTGTCCCCAGAATATATAAAGAACCCTGAAAACTTAATAAAAGTCCAGTTCTGAGTGAGATAGGATAAACACACATCACCCTTTCTCTCCAATTGAACAAAACTATAAACTTTGAACAAAATAGATGATGTAACTCTTTGAGGACTCTGGAAAAGGTGGATTGGGGAAGAATACCAGAATTCAAACTACCAGCAAGTCAGCATTTCTTTTTTTCTTCAGCAGCTTCCCCAGCCTGAATCCAATGCAACCTCAAATCTGGAAAGGAGCACTGTGGTACAGAAAGAGAAAGGTGTACCTTCTAGTTGTGGCTTCTAGTTGTGGCTGGAACTGCAGGAAGAGGAACTCCCAAAGCTTAGAGAGAATGCAGGAATCCTCTGGGTCTTTTCCTGTCCTTTTTGTCCATTCTCTCATGCCTCAGACTCCAAGATATCCCACAGCAATGGTGGCAGCTGTTACAGTGGCTACCAACAAGAGACTGCAGGAGCCAAAACTCTAAGGGAAGGGAGACTTCCTCTCCATTCAGTGGAGCTCATGCTGCAAAAGAGTGCATCCAAACCCAGACCTGCTTTTTCCCATCTTTCTACCCTTCCACTAACTGGCACCAGAGGTGGAGCAATTATGAAAGTGGGTGGTTTCCAAAAAGGGAAACCCCAAAGAAAGAGAAAGTACCAGAGAGAGAGTGGAAATAGAAGAGTTCAGGAAAGCAACCCCAATTAGTGTTATATGAACATCTAGGCTCACCTTCCTTATCTTCATATGCAAGGCTCTTAACCTAATTAGTGTGCCAAAGACTTTGAAAACTGAGCTAATAGAATTCTGCCCAGGTCCAAGACTAATTACTAGGTGGGACAAATACAGATAACACTGTAAAGGCATTAAAACTGAACAAACATTGGAGCCACAGCTCACAGAAGGTGAATTAAAACTTGTGCCTAACCTAGTCAGGTTAATTGCTTGTTAAAAGAAAAATGCCAACAGTCTCCATAGGACTTAAAACCAAGATTCATAGTGTCATATTCCAAAGGTCTAGGAGTATAAGCCCAAATTACTTGGCATATGGAGAAACACAAAAGTCTCAGCTTACATGGAAAAATACAATCAACAGTTGCCAATGACAAAACTACAGATGTTGGAATTACCTCACGAAGACTTTAAAACATATTATAAAAATGCTTGCATGGCAATTATAAACATTCTTGAAACAAACATTAAAACACAATGTATCAGCAAAGAAATAGAACATATAAAATAGAACCAAATGGAAAATTTTAAATTTAACATAGAATAGCCAAAATTTAAAACTCAGTGGATGAACTAGTAGCAGAATGGAGATGACAAGGCAAGAGTCAGTGAACTTAAATGGAGAAAATCAATAAAACCAAAAGCTGGTGTTTAAAAAGATCAATGAAATTAATAAGCCTCTAGCAAGACTGACAAAGAAAAAAAATAAAAGATAAAAATTAGCAGTATAAGGCATGAAAGCAGGGATATTACTTAGGCCCCACAGACATTAAAAGGATTATAAAAGAGTATTATAAACAACTCTACACACAAAAATTTAACAACTGATGAAATGGAGCAATTTCTCAAATATCACAAATTATCAAAATCTGTTCAAGCTCAAATAGGTAACCTAAGTAGTCCCATAACCATTTACAAATTGAATTCATAGTATAAAATGTTCTTAAAAAGCAATCTTAAGGTTCAGATAGCAAATCATAATGAACATCCCAGCAGGGTTTCTTGTAGATAGACAAGCTGCTTCTAATATGTATAAGGAAGGGCAGACAAACTAGAATGTGCTGTGAGACATTACATTAAAAACCAAAAAAGACACTAAAATCTTTAAAATTTGAACCTTGTAGTCCCTGCCCTCAAGAAACATATTTCAGGAGGTGGCAAGATGGCCGAAGAGGAACAGCTCTGGTCTGCAGCTCCCAGCGTGATCAACACAGAAGACAGGTGATTTCTGCATTTCCAAATGAGGTACCTGGTTCATCTCATTGGGACTGCTTGGACAGTGTGTGCAGCCTACGTAGGGCAAGCCGAAGCAGGGCAAGGCATCGCCTCACCCAGGAAGTGCAAGGGGTCGGGGGATTTCCCTTTCCTAGCCGAGGGAAGTCATGATAGACTGTACCTGGAAAAACGGGACACTGCTGCCCAAATACTGCACTTTTCCCAAGGTCTTAGCAACTGGTAGACAAGGAGATTCTCTCCCATTCCTGGCTCAGTGGGCCCCACGCCCACAGAGCCTTGCTCACTGCTAGCACAGCAGTGTGAGATTGAACTGCAAGGCAGCAGCCTGGCTGGGATAAGGGCATCCACCATTGCTGAGGCTTGAGTAGGTAAACAAAGCAGCCAGGAAGCTCAAACTAGGCAGAGCCCACCACAGCTCAGCAAGGCCTACTGCCTTTATAGACTTCACCTCTATGGGCAGGGCATAGCTGAACAAAAGGCAGCAGACAACTTCTGCAGACTTAAATGTCCCTGTCTGATAGCTCTGAAGAGAGCAGTGGTTCTCCCAGCACAGCGTTTGAGCTCTGAGAATGGACAGACTGCCTCCTCAAGCAGGTCCCTGACCCCTGTGTGGCCTAACTGGGAGACACCTCCCAGTAGGGGCCGACAGACACCTCATATAGATGGATGCCCCTTTGGGATGAAGCTTCCAGAGGAAGGATCAGGCAGCAATATTTGCTGTTCTGCAATATTTGCTGCTCTGCAGCCTCTGCTGGTGATACCTAGGCAAACAAGGTCTGAAGTGGACCTCCAGCAAACTCCAACAGACCTGCAGCTGAGGGACCTGACTGTTAGAAGGAAAACTAACAAACAGAAAGGAATAGCATCAACATCAAAAAGGACATCTACACCAAAACCCCATCGGTAGGTCATCAACATCAAAGACCAAAGGTAGATAAAACCACAAAGATGGGGAGAAACCAGAACAGAAAAACTGAAAATTCTAAAAACCAGAGCACCTCTTCTCCTACAAAGGATCACAGCTCCTCGCCACCAATCGAACAAAACTGGATGGAGAATGACTTTGACGAGTTGACAGAAGTAGTCTTCAGAAGGTCAGTAATAAACTCCTCCAAGCTAAAGGAGCATGTTCAAACCCATGGCAAGGAAGCTAAACACCTTGAAGAAAGGTTAGATGAATGGCTAACTAGAATAAGCAGTGTGGAGAAGACCTTAAATGACCTGGTGGAGCTGAAAACCATAGCACAAGAACTTCATGATGCATGCACAAGCTTCAATAGCTGATTTGATCAAGTGGAAGAAAGGGTATCAGTGATTGAAGATCAAATTAATGAAATAAAGTGAGAAGAAAAGGTTAGAGAAAAAAGAGTAAAAAGAAATGACCACAGCCTCCAAGAAATATGGGACTATGTGAAAAGACCAAATCTACATTAGTTAGGTGTACCTGAAGGTGATGGGGAGAATGGAACCAAACTGGAAAATACTCTTCAGGATATTATCCAGGAGAACTTCCCCAACTTAGCAAGGAAGGCCAACATTCAAATTCAGAAAAACAGAGGACACCACAAAGATACTCCTCAAGAAGAGCAACCCAAAGACACATAATTGTCAGATTCACCAAGGTTGAAATGAAGGAAAAAATGTTAAGGGCAGCCAGACAGAAAGGTCCAGTTACCCACAAAGGGAAGCCCATCAGATTAACAGCAGATCTCTTGGCAGAAACTCTACAAGCCAGAAGAGAGCAGGGGCCAATATTCAACATTCTTAAAGAAAATAATTTCCAACCCAGAATTTCATACCCAGAATTTCTAAGTGAAGGAGAAATAAAATCCTTTACAGACAGGCAAATGCTGAGAGATTTTGTCACCACCAGGCCTACCTTACAAGAGCTCCTGAAGGAAGCAGTAAACATGGAAAGAAACAACCGGTACCAACCACTGCAAAAACATGCCAAATTGTAAAGACCATCGATTCTATGAAGAAACTGCATCAATTAACAAGAAAAGTAACCAGCTAACATCATAATAACAGGATCGTATTCACACAAAACAATATTAACCTTAAATGTAAACAGGCCAAATGCCCGAATCGAAAGACACAGACCGGCAAATTGGATAACGAGTCAAGACCCATCAGTGTGCTATATTCAGGAGATCCATATCACATGCAGAGACACACATACGCTCAAAATAAAGGGATGGAGGAAGATCTACCAAGCAAATGGAAAGAAAAAAAAAAAAAAAAGCAGGGGTTGCAATCCTAGTCTCTGACAATACAGACTTTAAACTAACAAAGATCAGAAGAGACAAAGAAGGCCATTACATAATGGTAAAGGAATCGATTCAACAAGAAGAGCTAACTATCCTAAATATATATGCACCCAATACAGCAGCAACCAGATTCATAAAGCAAGTTCTTAGAGACCTACAAAGAGACTTAGACTCCCACACAATAATAATGGGAGACTTTAACACCCCACTGTCAATATTAGACAGATCAGCAAGACAAAAGGTTAACAAGGATATCCAGGACTTGAACTCAGCTCTGCACCAAGCAGACCTAATAGACATCTACAGAACTCTCCACCCAAAATCAACAGAATATACATTCTTCTCAGCACCACATTGCACTTATTCCAAAATTGACCACATAGTTGGAAGTAAAGCACTCCTCAGCAAATGTAAGAGAAGAGAAATCACAACAAACTGTCTCTCAGACCACAGGGCAATCAAATTAGAACTCAGGATTAAGAAACTCACTAAAAACTGCACAACTACATGGAAACTGAACAATCTGCTCCTGAACGACTACTGGTTAAATAATGAAAAGAAGGCAGAAATAAAGATTTTCTTTGAAACCAATGAGAGCAAAGACACAACATACCAGAATCTCTGGGACACATTTAAAGCAGTGTGTAGAGGGAAATTTATAACACTAAATGCCCACAAGAGGAAGCAGGAAAGATCTAAAATAGACACCCTAACATCACAATTAAAAGAACTAGAGAAGCAAGAACAAACAAATTCAAAGCTAGCCAAAGGCAAGAAATAACTAAGAGCAGAACTGAAGGAGACAGAGACACAAAAAACCCTTCAAAAGATCAATGAATCCAGGAGCTGATGTTTTTTTAAAAGATCAACAAAATTGATAGACCACTAGCAAGACTAATAAAGAATAAAAGAGAAAAGAATCAAATAGATGCAATAAAAAATGATAAAGGAGGTTTCACCACTGATCCCACAGAAATACAAACTACCATCAGAGAATACTATAAACACCTCTATGCAAATAAACTAGAAAACCTAGAAAAATGGATAAATTCCTGGACACATACACACTCCGAAGACTAAACCAGGAAGAAGTTGAATCTCTAAGAGATCAATAACAGGCTCTGAAATTGAGGCAATAATTAATAGCTTACCAACCAAAGAAAGTGCAGGACCAGACAGATTCACAGCCGAATTCTAACAGAGGTACAAAGAGGAGCTGGTACCATTCCTTCTGAAACTATTCCAATCAATAGAAAAAGAGGGAATCCTCCTTAACTTATTTTATGAGGCAAGCATCATCCCGATACCAAAGCCTGACAGAGACACAACAAAAAAGAGAATTTTAGACCAATATCCCTGATGAGCATCGATGCAAAAATCCTCAGTAAAATACTGGCAAACCGAATCCAGCAGCACATCAAAAAGCTTATCCACCACAATCAAGTGGGCTTCATCCCTGGGATGCAAGGCTGGTTTGACATATGCAAATCAAAAAATGTAATCCATCATATAAACAGAACCCAAGACAAAAACCACATGATTATCTCAATAGATGCAGAAAAAGCCTTCAACAAAATTCAACAGCCCTTCATGCTAAAAACTCTCAATAAACTGGGTATCGATGGAACGTATCTCAAAATAATAATAGCTATTTATGACAAACCCACAGCCAATATCATACTGAATGGGCAAAAACTGGAAGCATTCCCTTTGAAAAGCAGCACAAGACAAGGATGCTCTCTCTCACCACTCCTATTCAACATAGGGTTGGAAGTTCTGGCCAGGGCAATCAGGCAGGATAAAGAAATAAAAGAAATTCAATTAGGAAAAGAGGAAGTCAAATTGTCCCTGTTGGCAGATGACATGATTGTATATTTAGAAAACCCCATTGTCTCAGCCCAAAATCTCTTTAAGCTGAAAAGCAACTTCAGCAAAGTGTCTCAGGATACAAAATCAATGTGCAAAAATCACAAGCATTCCTATACACCGATAACAGACAAACAGAGAGCCAAATCATGAGTGAACTCCCATTTACAATTGCTACGAAGAGAATAAAATACATAGGAATCCAACTTACAAGGAATGTGAAGGACCTCTTCAAGGAGAACTACAAACCACTGTTCAACAAAATAAAAGAGGACACAAACAAATGGAAGAACATTCCATCCTCATGGATGGCAGGAATCAATATCGTGAAAACGGCCATACTGCCCAAGGTAATTTATAGATTCAATGCCATCCCCATCAAGCTACCAATGACTTCTTTGACAGAATCGGAAAAAACTACTGTAAAGTTAATATGGAACCAAAAAAGAGCCCACATTGCCAAGACAATCCTAAGCAAAAAGAACAAAGCTGGAGGCATCATGCTACCTGACTTCAAACTATACTACAAGGCTACAGTAACCAAAACAGCATGGTACTGGTACAAAAACAGATGTAGAGAACAATGGAAGAGAACACAGGCCTCAGATATAACACTACACATCTACAACCATCTGATCTTTGACAAATCTGACAAAAACAAGAAATGTGGAAAGGATTCCCTATTTAATAAACAGTGCAGGGAAAACTGGCTAGCCATATGTAGAAAGCTGAAACTGGATCTCTTCCTTACACCTTATACAACAATTAATTCCAGATGGATTAAAGACTTAAATATTATACCTAAAACCATAAAAACCCTAGAAGAAAACCTAGGCAATACCATTCAGGACATAGGCATGGGCAAGGACTTCATGACTAAAACACCAAAAGCAATGGCAACAAAAGCCAAAATTGACAAATGGGATCTAACTAAATTAAAGAGCTTCTACACAGCAAAAGAAACTACCATGAGGGTGAACAGCCAACCTACAGAATGGGAGAAAATTTTTGCAATCTATCCATCTGACAAAGGGCTAACATCTAGAATCTACAAAGAATGCAAACAAACTTACAAGAAAAAAACAAACAGCCCCATCAAAAAGTGGGCAAAGGATATGAACAGACATTCTCAAAAGAAGACATTTATGCAGCCAAAAGACACATGAAAAAATGCTCGTCATCACTGGTCATCAGAGAAATGCAAATCAAAACCACAATGAGATACCATCTCATGCCAGTTAGGATGATGGTCATTAAAAAGTCAGGAAACAACAGATGCTGGAGAGGATGTGGAGAAATAGGAACGCCTTTACCCTGTTGATGAGAGTGTAAATTAGTTCAACCATTGTGGAAGACAGTGTGGCAATTCCTCAAGGATCTAGAACTAGAAATACCATTTGACCCAGCAATCCCATTACTGGGTATATACCCAAAGGATTATAAGTCATGCAACTATAAAGACATTTGCACAGGTATGTTTATTGTGGCACTATTCACAATAGCAAAGACTTGGAACCAACCCAAATGTCCATCAATGACAGACAGGATTAAGAAAATGTGGCACATGTACACCATGGAATACTATGCCGCCATAAAAAAGGATGAGTTCATGTCCTTTGTAGGGACATGGATGAAGCTGGAAACCATCAGCAAACTATTACAAAGACAGAAAACCGAACACCATATGTTCTGTTGTGATTGTCAGCAAACTATCACAAAGACAGAAAACCAAACACCATATGTTCTCAGTCATAGGTGGGAACTGAACAATAAGAACACTTGGACACAGGATGGGGAACATCACACACTGGGGCCTGTCGGGGGGTGGGGGGCTGGGGAAGGGATAGCATTAGGAGAAATACCTAATGTAAATGACGAGTTGATGGGTGCAGCAAACCAACATGGCACATGTATACTTATGGATCAAATCTGCATATTGTGCACATATACCCTAGAACTTAAAGTATAATTTAAAAAAAGAAATATGTTTTAGGCTTTAGGATAACATTGAGTAAATTCTTGCATTTTAAGAAGAACAACTGAAGGGTAACAGATGAGCACATGCAAATTAGTAATGAGTAAACTGAAGGAGTAAGTTCTAAGGAGACCTAGCTTAAAAATAATCATCAGAGTTCTGGAGATTGGTTGCACGAGAATGTGGGCATATTTTTAAAAACTGACCTGTACACTTAAAAATTGAAAAGATGTCAAATATAATATAGTATACATTTTACCAAAATTAAAAATAAAACATAAATACACTGCCCCATCCATTTCCAGCACCAATACTGTTTCCAGAGGCAACCACTTTCAAAGCTGTAGCTGCTTCTTTGTAATTTGCCTTTATTTTTCTGACAAAATGCAATACTACTAAATCTTATACTTGTTGTCTCATGTCATCATTTTGCCATCTTTGATTTCTTATGTTAGATGAGCACTAACACTAAAAGCCTTCCCCACCAAGCCTTCACATGAAACCTTCCTCACCTCATCGCCTACCTGTATTGCCAATGTTCTTTTTCATTATACTCTCAATATAGATATAACAGATTTTTTGTCAGTCAATATTCAGTGTTTACAGTGTTACGGCTGTGATATTAGGTGGAAAATGTTATTCACTATTGAGTCAAATATAGTAATAGAATTCCATTTCTTCTTCATGGTGTGACTAGGTATGGATCTCTTTGTTAATTCTACTTAGAGTTTATTATGTATCTTTATTGCATAATTTTTAATGAAATTTAGGAAGTTTCAGCCATTATTTCTTCAAATATTTTTCTTGCTCCTTCCTCTGTTCTGCATTTGGAATTCCTACTGCATGTATGCTGGTGTGCTTAATGGTGTCTCACATTTCTCTTAGGTTCTGTCCAGTTTTCTTCATTCTTCTTTCTCTTTGTTCATTGGCTTACATAACCTCTATCAATCTGTTCTCAAGTATACTGATTCTTTCAGCCAGTTCAAATCTGCTGAGCCTCTCCAGTCAATTTTTTATTTTGGTTATTTCACTTTTTTACTTCAAATTTCCATTGGTTCTTTTACAAAAATGTCTTTGCTTTGCTTTGCTTTGCTTTTGGAGACAGGATATTACTCTGTCACCCAGGCTGGAGTGTGCAGTAATGCAGTCACAGCTCACTGCAACCTCGACCACCCAGGCTCAAGTGATTCTCCACCTCAGCCTCCCAGGTAGCTGGGACTACAGGCACACAGCACCAAGCCCAGCTAATTTTTTGTAGAGACAGGGTTTCTCCATGTTGCCCAGACTGATCTGGAACTCCTGGGCTCAAGTGATTGACCTGTCTGGGTCTCCCAAAGTGCTGGGATGGCAGGCATGAGCCACCTCACCTGGCCCTTTTATAAAAATGTCTATGTTTTTATTGGTATTCTTTATTTGATTAGACATTGTCATCATAGCATCTTTTACTTCTGCACACATGGTTTTAGTTCTTTGAACATATTTATAAAGGCTGTTTTGAAGTCTTCATCTATTAAACCCAGTATCTGGACGCTCTCACTGGCAGTTCTTTTTTTTTTTTTTTTTTTTTTTTTTTTTTTTTTTGAGACGGAGTCTCGCTGTGTCGGCCAGGCTGGAGTACAGTGGCCGGATCTCAGCTCACCGCAAGCCCCACCTACCGGGTTTACGCCATTCTCCTGCCTCAGCCTCCCGAGTAGCTGGGACTACAGGCGCCCGCCACCTCGCCCGGCTATTTTTTTGTATTTTTTAGTAGAGACGGGGTTTCACCGTGTTAGCCAGGATGGTCTCGATCTCCTGACCTCGTGATCCGCCCGTCTCGGCCTCCCAAAGTGCTGGGATTACAGGCTTGAGCCACCGCGCCCGGCCCTCACTGGCAGTTCTGTTGCCTGCTTTTTCTTTTTGTGTGTGTGTCACACCTTCCTGTTTCATTGCTTGTGTCACGATTATTTGTTGCTATTGAAAACTGAACATTTTTGGTAATATATTGTTTGACACTAGATACGTATTTCCTCGCTTGTCTGGAGCTTGTTTATGTTGTTGTTTGCTTGTGTACTTAGTAGCTTGGCTAAACTATTGTAGTGGTCTCTCTCTCGCCACAGTGTGAAGCTTCTGTACTCATCACAGAGTGCAGCCTTGAGCATGGGACGGTCACCCTGGAATGACTGATCTTAGCAGGGCTCTCTTTGTTTATCTGATTTCTCTTTAAAACCTTCTGCCCCTTTTTTTGGTCTCCACTAATTGCTGGCTGATTGTTTTAGACAATGTCCTGTGGTATAAATGGTTCTGTGGTCTGAGCCAATTAAATTCAGGCAGGGATCATTTTTGAGGCTAGTGTTTGAGGTTTGTTCTGTCCCCAGGAGAACTCTTCTTAACTGTCCCTTTCTCTGGGTGAACTAGCTGGCCTATGATTTAGCTTATTGCTCTCAATATAATCTTTCAATCAACTGCACCAATAATAGAAAATACCAGTTTAATTTTATTGCTGGAGACCTCCTTCATCAAGACTTCTGACTTGCTGCTTCTATCTGAACTGGTTGTTTTCTAGGTCTGATACACAGCTGTCACCCTGGGGTTTCCTTTGCCATCTTCCTGAGAATTCCCTGGACTTCCCCTTTGAATTCCCTGAAATGAAGGGGTCCCAGCAATTACATTCCTAGGTATATAACCAAGAGAAACAAAAACATATATTTACACAGAAACTTGTACATGTATGTTTATAGCAGCATAATTTGTAATACTCAAAAGGGGAAAGAACTCAAATTTATAAGCAAAATGTTGTATAACCATACAATAGAATATTATGCCATAAAAAGGAATACAGTACTGACACATGCTGCGACATTGATGACCATTGAAAACATTATGCGAAGTGAAAGAAGGCAGTCACAAGAGACCACATGCTGTGATTTCATTCATATGAAAGTCCAGAATAGAGAAATCTATAGAGACAGAAAGTGGATTAGTGGTTGCTTAGGGGTGGGTAAAGAGGTAACAGGGCAATGGCAGCTAAAAGATGTAAGGTTTCTTCTTGAGGTGATGAAAACCTAAAATTGACTATGGTAATAGTTTCACATATCTGTAAATATGTTAAAAACCATGAAATTGTATACTTTAAATGGGTAGATTATATGATATGTGATTTATATTTCAACAAGGCTGATTTTAAAATTCAGGCCATTAAGATATTTATTGGCAACCTGAAGTTGTCATTGAATCTTGCGACTCTACCAGTATATGAGAGTAACTCTTTAACAGAACCTCTTGAGAAACTTCCCCCATGTCCATTGGCCAGATTTGGATTCCCTTTCCCTTTCCTAAACTAACTGCTAGCATTGAACTGACATCACCAGGTGTATTAGCCCATTTCCACACTGCTGATAAAGACATACCCGAGACTGGGCAATTTACAAAAGAAAGAGGTTTATTGGACTTACTGTTCCATATGACTAGGGAGGCCTCCCAATCATGGCGGAAGGCAAGGAGGAACAAGTCACATCTTACGTAGATGGCAGCAGGCAAAGAGAGAGCTTGTGCAGAGAAACTCCCGTTTTTAAAACCATCAGATCTCGTGAGACCCATTCACTCTCGCAAGAACAGCAAGGGAAAGACCCGCCCCTACGATTCAGTAATCTCCCACCAGGTCCCTCCCACAACACATGGGAATTATGGGAGCTACAAGATGAGATTCAGGTGGGGACGCAGAGCCAAACCGTATCACCAGGATTACATTAGATTAATCATGACTTAACCAACTAGGAAATGAGTGAATACACAAATAAAATTATGGTTCTGCCCAACAAGAATGAAGGGAGGATTGGCTATTGGGTGGATTAGCAATAATGTCTGCTGCACACTTGTTTAGTGTTTTCCAGTTTCCATCCCTTTCCATTGTCTTAATTTTTCCTCACAACCACCCTATGAAGTTAACAGGAGAAACAGCTACGTTTTTGAGATGATGAAACTGAATCTCAAAAATGTAAAGTATCTTAGCAATGGTTATACTGTTATATTGCCTGTTAAGTAATGAAGCCAGGACTTGAATCTAGGTTTTTCTGACTCCAAATTCAATTTTTTTTTTTTTTTTTTTTTGAGATGGAGTCTCACTCTGTCTCCCAGGCTGGAGTGCAGTGGTGCGATCTCGGCTCACTGCAACCTCTGCCTCCCAGGTTCAAGCAATTCTCCTGCTTCAGCCTCCCAAGCAGCTGGGATTACAGGCACACACCACCACACCCAGCTTTTTTTTTTTTTTTTTAATTTAGTAGACAAACAGTTTCACCATGTTGGTCAGCTGGTCTCAAACTCCTAACCTCAGGTGATCCACCCGCCTTGGCCTCCCAAAGTGCTGGGGTTACAGGAGTGAGCCACCACACCCAGCCCAAATTCAATTTTTAAAATTAGAATTAAAGAAAAAACTATGTCCCTACAAATATAATTTCTATTAACAAAGTGTTACTTATCATAATTTTTAGGACTCTGCACTGAAAGATCCTCCAGCTCACAATTCTCATTTAAAGCTTTCTCTTACTTTCCCCTCTAACAAATACAACCAGTGCATTCTCTCCAGTTGACATCTTTTCAATATAGGCCGCTACACCAATAGACTATCCTGTGCTCTTATTCAAAAAATTGTTCTGCTAAGGATTGCGCATTCCTACTAATCAGTTTGTTGTAGATTTTGTGGAATTAAGCAGAATGCAGTAGAATTTTAAATTAATTTATCTGTCTTTATCTCTAATGACTTTTCATTCATAATTATAGTATTTGTAATGAGTGCATTCATGATGACAGAAATCCACCATAACATATTCCATTGTCTGAATTAGCTTCAGACCCTTATTTAATGACTTATTAATCAACCACAGTCAGCCAACAGTGTATCACATTAAATCTGTGAACAACACAGGCAAAGAATTTTTCTTTTCTCTGTATGTAACCGGTGGAGCAATGTTTAACAATATGAATCTGTTCAAACATCCATCCACAGTTCTATTACATCTGCAGTTCTATTAGTAAAGGTCGGCCTAGGTTAGTTCACTGTCAGCAGCCAGAAAGGTGCAAGAATAGATGAGCTTAATTGCTGTATTGTTACTATCACTATGACTATTTAGAATGCTGGTAAGACTTCCAAGATACTAAATCTCCATTTAGGTTACCAAGAAGCATTAGTTAAGTTTGGATTCTTACTGAGAGCCACCCTAGTTATTAATACTACAGATGAGCTCATGTAAGACACTTCCTAAATCAGTAATCGGTAATGTATATTATAATTACTTTACCACCTATTCTACCTCTACCATCCTTAGGATTTAAGCAGTTTATCAATGAATATAATATCCCATTGGGCATTCATAGCCAGTATCTATAGATACAGAACAACAATATTATGCCTTTATCTAGATAAAGTATGAAAATGCTAAAATAAATGTATAATTTTGTTAGCTTACTTGTGTATGGAGAGCAAGGATTTTCAACCTTGCTGCACACTGGAATCACCTGGAGAACATTATAAAATATTCATGCCTGGGTTCCACCCAGAAGTTAATGTAATTGGCATAGGGAGCCGCCTGGACACAGATTTTTAAAAGTTTCCCAGATGATTGTAATGTGCCCCACAAAGTTAAGAAAAGCCCTGGTCTGTAATTATATGGGGTGAGAAAGAGAGAGAGAGAGAGAGAGAGAGAGAAAGAGAGAGAGAGTGTGTGTGTGTGTGTGTATGATGGGGCAGTCAGGAAGACAGGGTGAGAAATTAAGTCTTTGGACATAAAATTGGTCAGGCAGGGCCGAGGGAGGTGGCTCTCGCCTGTAATCCCAGCACTTTGGGAGGACAAGGCAGGCAGATCACAAGGTCAAGAGATCAAGACCATCCTGGCCAACATGGTGAAACCCTGTCTCTATTAAAAATACAAAAAATTAGCCAGGTGTGGTGGCGCACACTTATAGTCCCAGCTACTGGGGAGGCTGAGGCAGGAGAATCACTTGAACCTGGGAGGCGGAGGTTCCAGTGAGCAGAGATTGTGCCACTGCACTGCAGCCTGGCCACAGACCAAGATTCCGTCTCAAAAAATTGGTCAGGTGGGACCTCAACTTTCCTGGTAGGAAAATGATGTTTAAAATTCTGAGCATTGAAATCAAATTAATATATAAATGCATTATTTTATTTGGTACTCACATATTTTATTCTTACAAGTTAAACATGTTTCAAGTGCTAAGGTTTCAAAGATGCCTTTTCTCTTAGGGAGTCTTAAGCAGCAATGGAAATATTCTGATTAAGACAGAATGAAAAGGCTTGTCATTTTCCCTACCTGACTGAAATCTAGAATGTTAATTTAAATTATTATGATTTTGTTCCACAGATGCTAAAATACACTTAAGTAATTGACATATTTTGAACATATATGGTTTTGTTTCGCCTTCATATTCTTGGGGTAAACTATATGGCACATGTACTTTCTAATTCTTGTACTTCTGTACATAGTTTCTTGCATTAACCTCTGTTTAATGAACTTTTGTAAAGATTCCTGAGCCTAATTAATAGATTTTAGTGCACCTGCCAATGAAACTTGAATTCTTCAGTGGCATGGCCTTTCTTATTGTTTCTAGTGGTCAGCATTCACTAGATAACTAAATTAGCTCTTAAACTGAAAAAGAAAAATCTATAATGCGTCTTCTTCCTAGGGTAGAAAATAACAGCAGAAGAATTCACAACAGTCTAGATGCATTGCCATAGCCACAGATCCTGTCTTTTTTTCCAATTAGCAAAGGGTTTCCCTGGGAACTAAATTACTATTCCTCATTCATCCATCTGCTTCCTTCCTCCTTGCGTTCAGGGGAAGTATAAAAGTTACTTTGCACACAATACTAGACATGACATGAAGTTGCCAAGAGTTTTCTAAACCAGCCCTTTAAAAGGGCTAGTATACCTTTTATTCTTCATTAAAATTTAAACATGTTTTAACAGAACAATTTCCAAAAACAGTTAATCATTTCCACATGGTATTTGCCAGCTTTTAAGCCTGCTTTTTAAATGTTCGTGAGCCCAACTTATTTTTCTAGGTCCTTTGACTACAGAAGACCCTCTGAATGGTAAAAAGAAAAAGAAAAAACACTTTTCTGCTCCACTTTTCAACTTGGAGTAGCCAAATTCTAATACCCTATGCATATGTCCACAGAGGGCTTTGCTTAGTCAATGACTGCATAATCGAACATTTATTTTTCTTCTTTTGCTTTACAAAAAACTATAACTTTTTTCCTTCTTTGTACTCTAAGAGTCAAAGCTTCCCTACACATGTTATGCTGATCATTTTGTTACTCAAACAGAAAAAAACAGCATTTCTTTAAAACATTTTTCATACAAGTAATTGTAGCACATTATACAGAATTAGGGAAATATATGGGCGGGAAATCACCTAAAATTTTACCACCTTTTAAATCATTCTTAACATTTTGATGTATTCCCACCAGTCTTTTTTTTTTCTGTACACCTATATCCACACATAATCATATTGCAGATTCATTTTTCTACTATGTGTTTTCCAGTTACTATAGCCTAGACATTTTCCATGTTAATGTATAGCGTTCATATCCATTTTCTCATTAACTTCTTTCCATTCTTTAAGTCTTAGTACAAAGGTCACATCTTTAATTAGCAATGCCTGTCTTAACATCTCAGACTAGGTCAGGTTCCCTTGTTATTTGCTTTTATAGAATCATGTTCCTTTTCCCATACAGCAATAACCATAAGTGTCTCTAAACCATCTGTCTCTCCCATAAGGTATAAGCTCTGTGAGAACCAAGACCATGTCTACCTACTTTTGCTTGTCATTACGTAACCTGAACAAACCCTGGAACATAGTAGACACTCACATTTGATAAACAGAGTAATGGTCACTTAATGATAGGGATACGTTCTGAGAAATGTGTCATCAGGTGATTTTGTCATTGTGCCATTGTAGAGAGTACTTACACAACCTAGATGGTATAGTCTACTACACACCTAGACTATATGGTCTAGCCCATTGCTCCTAGTCTACAAATCCATTCAGCATGTTACTGTACTGAATACTGTAGGCAACTGTAACACAGTGTTAAGTATTTGTGTATCTAAACATAAAAAAGGTACAGTAAAGATGCAGTATGAAAGATTTTTAAAAGGGTCTACTTGTTTTTTTTGTTTGTTTGTTTGTTTTGAGACGGAGTCTCGCTGTGTCACCCAGGCTGGAGTGCAGTGGCCAGATCTCAGCTCACGGCAAGCTCCGCCTCCCAGGTTCACGCCATTCTCCTGCCTCAGCCTCCCGAGTAGCTGGGACTACAGGCGCCCGCCACCTCGCCCGGCTAGTTTTTTGTATTTTTTAGTAGAGACGGGGTTTCACCGTGTTAGCCAGGATGGTCTCGATCTCCTGACCTCGTGATCCGCCCACCTCGGCCTCCCAAAGTGCTGGGATTACAGGCTTGAGCCACCGCGCCCGGCCAAATGGGTCTACTTGTATAGAGCACTTACCATGAATGTAGCCTCAAGGACTAGAAGTTGCTCTGGGTGAGTCAGTGAGTGAGAGGTGAGTGAATGTGAAGGCCTAGGACATTACTGTCCACTCCAGTAGACTTTACAGACACTGTATACTTAGGTTACACTCAATTTATTTTAAATTTTTTTCTTCAATCATAAATTAACCTTAGCTTATTATAATTTTTTTACTTTATCAAGTGTCTAATTTTTAAAAATTTTTTGACTTTTAATAACACATCTTAAGACATGCATTGTAAACTGTAAGCTTTTTTCTATTTTTAGAGTTTTCTATTTTTATTGTTTTACTTTTTAAATGTTTTTGTTAAAAATTAAGACAAGAACATACACACTAGCCTAGGCCTCCACAGAGTCAGGATCATCAATATCACTATCTTTCACCTCCATATCTTGTCCCATCAGGAGGCTGTCAGGGCAAACTGTCATCCACTATGACAACAATGCCTTTTTCTGGAAAATTTCCTGAAGGATCAGGAAAATTTCCTGAGGCTGTTTTACAGTTAACATTTTTTTTTATAAGTAGAAGGAATACACTCTAAAATAACAATAAAAAGAAGAGCATAGTAAATGTATAAAGCAGTAACATCATTATTCTTATCAAGTATTATATAGGGTACATATTATATATGCTCTACTTTTATATGACTGCTTTGTTTACACCAGCATGCCCACAAACACGTGAGTCATGCATTGCGCTTTGACATCACTAGGCAATGGGAATTTTCATCTCCACTATAATCTTGTGGAACCACCGTCATATATGCAGTCTGTCACTGACCAAAAAAAATCATTAAGCAGTATATGATTATATTTATTGAGATGCCATTGTATACCAACACATAAATTTTTTAAATGAGTAAATAAATAACCCTCATTTTCAATGGTCATTTGATAATCTATTCAATATATATGGTTATACCTTACTTAGCCAGTCCCTATATTGGACATTTAGATTGCTTCCAATTTGTCAACGTCATTAATAATGCCTCAGTGAGTATCTTTGTGCATGTAACATTTTAGTATTCACAATTTTTTTTAGAACTGTTTACCAGAAACAGAATTTCTGGATCAAAAGGCAAATATCTTCTTATGGCTCTTGATACATAGTTTCAAATTGCTCTTCAAGTTATGTTGTGACAAGCAGTGAAATGGTAGGCCAGTTTCCTTTTTCTATCTGTTTTGGGAACTTAAAAATGTTTTTGTTAAGTTACTACTAGATAAAGAATAATTTATTGTTTTGATTTGCATTTTTAGTTATAGGCTGGATATTTTTCTTATGTTTATTATTTGCATTTCTATAAACTGTGTAACGGTACCCTTTCTAATACTGTCATGATGCTTCTAAGCTGAGAGAATGGACAAAATGAATGTGGTAAATAATGCATGAATATATTATATAAAAATTAATTTTAAAACATATACTTTTTCAGTAACTAATCAATAAATGAATCTGCATTTCCCATAGCAATTATATCCGAGGAGAAGAGATTTAGCTGCAAGTTGTAGAAAATCCAAAATAAGAGTGCCATCATAGAAGTTAATTTCTCCCTTCTAGGGAGATCGTTCCTAGGTAATAGTCCAGGGCTGTTTTAGCACTCCATGGTGCAAGGCACTTTGGCTTCTTCTCTATAGCTTTACTCTGTGTGGCCTCTGTATTATGACCTAAGACAACAGCAGCTTTGTTCAGACAGCAGAATTGATGAAGGAATGAAAAGAAGAGGCAAATAGTGTGTGCCACTTGTCTCTTAAGAATGTTTTCCAGCCGGGTGCGGTGGCTCACGCCTGTAATCCCAGCACTTTAGGAGGCTGAGGCGGGCGGATCACAACGTTAGGAGATTGAGACCATCCTGGCTAACACGGTGAAACCCCGTCTCTACTAAAAACACACAAATTAGCCGGGTGTGGTAGCATGCGCCTGTAGTCCCAGCTACTCGGGAGGCTGAGGCAGGAGAATCGCTGGAACCTAGGAATTGGAGGTTGCAGTGAGCCGAGATTGTGCCACTGCATTCCAACCTGGGAGACAGAGCGCGACTCCATCTCCAAAAAAAGAAAAGAAAAGAATGTTTTCCAGAAGTTGCCACAGGATATTTCTATTTACAACCCATTGGCCAGAACTTAGTTATATGGACACAGACAGCTGCAAGGGAAGCTGGGGGATGTAACCTCTATTCTGAGCAGTGAAATGCTCAGATAAAAATTTTATTGGTAACAATAAAAATGGATCTGGGGGAACTGCTACTACTTTCTGCCATAGTAATGTAATACAGTTCAAATAACCTACAGATATAATTTATAAATCTTCATCTTTAAACATCACAAATCTCATCAACTTCTAACCAGAGCTTATAGCAGATGCTATAGTGACCAGCTGATGGAAAAACAAAAACAAAAACAAAAAGTAACAGATCAGACTCACTTGCAAACTTATTCTTCTTGTTTAAATACCCCTGCTGCAGCTAAACCATGCTTAGTTCTCTGAACATGTGCACATGAACCAAATCCTTCATCTCACAGATGAGATGTCACTGTCTATTTCAGCTTTTTTTCCTTTTCCTTTATGATATATCTTTTCTGTTGGGACAATTAGAAAATTATAAAATATTGACATTTATTCATATTTATTGAACATCTAATATCTATCTATATCTATCTATATCTATATATATATCTATCAAGCTAACAGGTAATTCATGGAAAGAAAAAAAGGATGTGAATAAATTCACAAATAGAATAATGAGCTTTTAATTAAACATGATATTGCTTATAGCAACAGAAATTTGAAAAACACCCAAATGGGAAAGATACAGTTAAAGCATAAGATAGCCAAAATGGTAAAAAATGATAATAATAATAAACAAACATTTTGTTATAAAACAAACAAAAATACTGTAGATAAGGACATCAGCAGCTCTTATATATTTTCATCTCATGTGTATTGTGTATACTATCATTTGACAGCACAGAGGGCGTTTCTTTTTTCTTAACAATATTCAGCAAACATTAGGCATTCCGTAAAGACTACCAAATTATGAATGCAAATGAACTCCCTCAAAAAAAGTGTTGCACTGTAACCACTTCTCATATGCTACCTCCCTGAGGTGGCTTGGCTGGTGTGACTAACTCTTCTATGAGTTTTTAAGATTAACAAAAAAAGAGAGAATATTTTCACTGCCATAGATACATATGGGATTTTTTTTATTGTTTAAGCTTGTTCTTTTTTGGTTTGACCCTGTAATGCTGTTATATCTCATAACGTAACATACAATTGTAGACATCTTATAGTGTACCTATGCTATCTCCTAAGAGGAAGAATGTTGCTTGGTTACAGGAAAGAAATATCTTGATAGTGTAGATTGTAGAAAATAGGATAATATTTTGAACCATTATTCCTTTTCTGTAATCACTATAAAAATCAGTGAAAAGGGAAAAAATAAATGGTAATGATTATTCTGAAGGGCAAATGGAGGTAACTGGAATTTACCCTATAGGATTATTAGTTTTAGTGAACTGTGATGTCCTTAAAAGCCCCCAGGTGGCATTATAGCCTTGTTTTCCCTAAGTCATTTGTTTTCATATAGCACAGATCAGAATCCACTTTAACAAGAAATTCCGCTCACTCCAATGATAAATGTGAATATGAAAATACTATTTTCTTAATTTGTTTATTCATTGTGAGTAAGTTCTCTTCAGGAATGGCTATGGATTTGAAATGTGTTTGGATTAAAATAAGATAAACCACTTTCCAAATTAAATAGTTTATAAACCAAACTTTCCCAAAAGAAGTTTCAAGGATACTACTTTAAGAATCCAGTAATATATGTTTAAATAAATATATATGAGCAGTATAAATTTAATTCCAAATGAATAATCTCAGTGAGAAGTAGTTTATTTGCAATTGTTACTAATTTTCTTATCAGCTTACTTATTTGCAATTGTTACTAATTTTCTTACTAATTAGCAATAAATTGCTAATTTTCTAAGACTCAGTTTCTCTAACGTTTAAAGCAGGAACACTACATTTATTAAACTGAAAAACACTTTTAAGGTCTTTAGCGAAATGCTAGGAATAGGTATGAAAAGAGAACTTTTCAGCTAATATCAAATAATAAATTTGTGTATTCAATAAATATAATTTCAGGTACTTGACCAATATAATTCAACAATGAATTACTGTAATGAATACAAAAAGGAAAATAATTATTTATTAGGGTATTCTGCCTGGTTATTTATATTCAGTAAAATAAACTTGTTTAAATTACTCTCCTATGTACTTGCATATATAATGAGTTTTAATACCTAAACCTCCTATAAATTATTTTCAAAGTATGTAGACCAAACTTATCAAACTATACTTGAGTAGTAGACACCATAATCAATTATACTGTATGACTTTCTAAGGACATTATTTTTGTTCTCACTTTATTTGCTAAATAATCAACACAATAATTAAATTGTAAGTTTAGGTCGCAGTTTATCTCCAATTATTTAGTCTTTATTTTTTTCAAATTTAATCTACCCACTGCTCTAGCAAATTATCTTTAACATAATGTACTAAGAGTTCAAACAAAATTATATTTATTGTGAAGTAATTACTTAATATTAGACCTGAAAATAGTTTCTTGTGAAACTTGTACCAGGTTTTAAATTTTTGTTCTAGAAAAACCACATTGGTTTGCATTTAGGTTGAATAATTAAAAATATTTTTTAAAATCACGTATTTTTCATCTTTATTAAAATTAGTTTAAGTGTTTATGTTAAATGTGAAGTCCATTTCAAAGTATTTCAATTCTAGGCATGTACTTAAATTTTTTCATGAATTTTTCCTTATAACTTTCCGATAAACACATACGAGAAAGCTATTATATTCAAAGCTCCAGAAGGTTAATTAATCTAAGCCCTTGGATTGCTCATTGAAAATATTTTTTTTAATTATGCTTAATAAAATATGTTATTTCAATATATTTTTCCAGTATGTGAAACTTTTGTATTTTTAGTAATTCAAAAAAAACACTTAAAAAATGTTTTTAAGCCTCTAAGTTACTCTCCTTGTATTATTTTCAGAGGGCCCACAGCCTAACTGGGAAAAATTGCACAATTAGAGACCTAATAGTCAAATGAGAATGCCACGATGATCATGTATCTTGCCCTTTTGGTGTAAGATCACTCTCCGACAGAGTTCCAGGCCCATTTAGAATGGACTGATTAAATAAAATTAATTTGCTACATTAGAAACTACAGCTGTAACTTGAAAAAGGGTCTACTCTAATAAACGTGCATTGACAGTATTTTTGTAATCTCTTTAGAACCATTATTCTAAAGTCCAAATGATTCTATGCTATGATTGATAACTACTTGTATCTAAAGCTCTTTAAGCTCTTTTCCAGCATTAACCCATTAGTTTTCACACTTTCTCTGTGAGGCAGTAGGATGTAAGCATGGTTAGTTTGATTTTCCACATGAGAAAACCAAATCATCAAGAAATGAACTTGCTAGAAATCACACAAGTGATACCAACAAATGATACAGAGCTCAAAGACCTGACACCCCATTGAACAAGGAGGTGCCTTATACACTGCTATATGCAGAATGACCATCTCTATCACCAAATTTACAAAAAAATTGAGCCTTTCCTGACATTCTCCCTGCAAACTCCTCCTCAGCTGCTCATCCGCCCTGAGAATGAACTTCCGTTCAGATCTGAACCCCATAAAGCTGAAGGTCACATTGCCCTGTTCCCAATTATTAGAGAGTACATTATAGTTGTTAAAGAGTTACTTGGAGATAAGTAGGTTCAGATTATACTTGTGCAGATTATGCTAGGTATAACTGAACCCATCAAGACCTAGAAATAGACTTTATTTTATACAGGGCAGAAAACTAGGTTTGATAATGAATGGAATTTGGAGTCTGACAAAGTTGCACTTAAGCAACTTCATAAGTATCTGAAAACATTCCTCCAGGACATCTTACTGGCAGGAACTCATTAATACCACCTGAGTTTCTCATCCTCAACCCCTGACATTCAGGAAGTCTATATGTCAGGAGACTGGCAACCCAAATAAGTCTCGCCCAAACAAGTTGGTATTGTCCCAGGTATCTCCTTGTCTCCTAAGGTTCCTTTTAAGCCAGCAGTCCCCAACCTTTTTGGCACCAGGGATTGGTTTCATGGAAGACAATTTTTCCATGCTGGGGGTGGGTGGGGGATGATTGGGGATAAAACTGTTCCACCTCAGATCATCAGGCAATAGTTAGATTCTCATAAGGAGCATGCAATCTATATACCTCGCATGCGCAGTTCACAGTAGGGTCTGAGCTTCTCTGAGAATCTAATGCCCAGGCTGATTTGACAGGAGGCAGAGCTCAGGCCGTAAGGCCGGCTCCCCTGCCACTCACCTCCTGCTGTGCGGCCTGGTTCCTAACCGGTACCAGTACCGTCTGTGGCCTTGGGGTTGGGGACCCCCATTTTAAGGTAAGAAAATATTTTGTTTCCCTAGATGATTATGGTGAAAATTGCCTATCTGCCCAGTGAAAATATGGTATCAAAACTACAAACATTAATTCCAGGTAATTACTTTTTGAGGTCCACAATCCCTTATCCACAATTCCAAAAATTCAAAAAGCTCTCAAAATGGACATCTTTCTATAATGTAGTTGGTAGCAAAGCCTCACCTGACCTGACCACATTTTGTGGCAAAACCTAACCTAAACTGACTAGAGGCTTTTTATAGTCTTGACTGATCACATTCCATGAGAATAATCACACATTTTACTGCAGAAATATTAATTTATGTGATTATGTCTGCCATGCTGCCCCAGAAGGGTATTACCTTATTAATAGCATATATACATCACTATCTTTATACACTTGAAAAAATTCTGAGTTCTGGAATATATCCGGTACCAAGGATTTTTGTTAAGATGCTGTGAGTTTTTTAAGCCGTAGGTCTTTAGTCTTCAGGTTCTAAGACTTCAGCTTGAATCCTGGTTGCACCTACAAGCTTAGTAACTGGATGAATCACATGGTTCCTCATAAGTTTGAAACAATTGCAGGAGTTTTCCTGGAAGAATCAATGGAACTTCATGACCAATAGGTGACTAAAACATCAGAGGTGAAGTTAGGACGGGACGCTGACTTGATATGCTTTCAATTTCACACCTGTTTGTATTTAAGGGAACCTGTGAGGACACCATCCAGGGAGATGTACAGACAGGCTGTGGCTCTGTGGGGTCCAGAAGTAAGAGCTATGGAGTTGAGGAAAACAAGACTGAAAATGGAAACTTTGAGACAGCAGCAATTTCCACAGAAAAAGTCTTGAGGAAGACAGCCCTAAAGAACACCAGGGAAGAAGGAATCTTTAAAAGAAACAGAAAGAGGCCAGGCGTGGTGACTCACGCCTGTAATCCCAGTACTTTGGGAGGCTGAGGCAGGCGGGTCACAAGGTCAGGAGATCGAGACCATCCTGGCCAACATGGTGAAACCCCCATCTCTACTAAAAATACAAAAATTAGCCAGGTGTGGTGGCGAGCACCTGTAGTCCCAGCTGCTCGGGAGGCTGAGGTGGGAGAATCGCTTGAACCTGGGAGGCGGAGGTTGCAGTGAGCCAAGATTGCGCCACTGCACTCCAGCCTGGCAACAGAGTGAGACTCTGTCTCAAAAAAAAAAAAGAAAGAAAGAAACAGAAACAACCATCCAAGAAATAGCAAGAAGGCCAAGAAGTACATTACCATAAAAGCCAAGATAAGTAAAGAGTTTTCCAAAGGGGACGACTATAAAAATTTAATTAAAATTAAAAGAGTAGGGAGTATGAGGTATTTGAGCAAGGGCCAAATGTTTTGACCAGAAAGGAGCCACTGAAGATTTTGAAAGTGTAGTTTTGGTAAAAACAACAAGGGATTAAAGAAGGGATGTGTAACGTGTAGTGAGAAAATGAAGGTAACAGGTGCAGAGCATTCCTTTGAAAAGGAATACAAGCAACTGTAAAAGTCATCAAAGAAAAGAAAAATTCAAAAAGTAAATAATGGAAAACACCACATGCATTTGAAAAGGTGGCCAAGTTGGCCGGGCGCGGTGGCTCACGTCTGTAATCCCAGCACTTTGGCAGGCCAAGGAAGGCAGATCACCTGAGATCAGGAGTTCGAGACCAACCTGGCCAACATGGTGAAAACCCATCTCTACTAAAAATATAAAAATTAGCCTGGTATGGTGGTGCACACCTGTAATCCCAGCTGCATGGGAGGCTGAGGCAGGAGAATTGCTTGAACCTGGGAGGCGGAGGTTGCAGTGAGCTGAAATCGTGCTACTGCACTCCAGCCAGAGCCAGACTCCATAAAAAAAAAAAAAAATGATATATTTTCTACCTTTTAGAATAATCCATATAACTTTTCACTCCTTAATATTTTTATATTGTGCCTGGTAAATTTATTCTACTTTACAACTTTTCTGAGGGGAAATAATTACGTCTATTTTACAGACAAAGGAGTAAATGCAGAGAGTTTACGTGCTTTGTTTGTTACTGTTATTCCTACTTTCAAGGCCCTTACTGATTACCTACTATATTCAGCAAACTATACTAGTGTCACGCCTATAGTGCCTTGCACTGATCAGTGCTTAACTTTTTTTTTGAGTAAGCTGAATTAGAAATATATCTGGGTTTAGTAAGTGTCACTTCAGGCAACACAGACACCTGGAATACCAGGCTCTTTTTCAGTTTAACAATCTTGCCAATGATGAGAAATGGATTTGAATACACCCATAATCATGCCAGAAAAAAAAAAGTGACTATAAAGAATAAATATCAAATTGACAGTTCAATAAGACAATTTTGAACCTTGAATATTGACTGCATTGACTGAAGTAAATGCCCACTCACTTGAAATCTAAAAAAATGAGAGAGAAAAAAAAGCCAGACTTGCATGAACTAAGAGGATTTGAATTATCTGATTCTTTTATTAAAGAGAAAGGGAGCATCTAGTTACCTAGGGAATTGACAATTGTTTCAAATTATCTTCTATTTAATAAGAAAACAATCTTATACACACTGACTATGATTTTTCTAAACGTGTTTTCTAATACTTTTTATAAATTTTATTTCAGTCTAAAACAACAGTGTTCATGTGTTCACACACAGGGACAAAACAATCAAGCCAGTCCTAAATAAAATATGACAGCTTTTCCCCCAGAGCTTTACTGAGGTGTAGTTAGCAAATAAAAATATGACAGTTTAAAAACAGAATAGGTAACTTGCTTTCTTTAATTATTACATTGGGAATTTTATACGTGTCTTAGGTCAGCACAACTTGGGCATTTTTTACCAAAGCACCATGGAAATAATAAATCAGGCCAAGTGCAGTGGCACACACCTGTAATCCTAGCACTTTGGGAGGCTGAGGCAGCAGGATAGCTTGAGGCCAGGAGTTCAAGACCAGCCTCTGCAACATAGTGAGACCTTATTCTGGCAGAAAAAAAAAGAAAGAAAGAAACATTAGCTGAGAGTGGTGGTGTGTGCCTGTAGTCTTACCTACTTGGGAGGCTGAAATGGGAGAATCACTTGAGCCCAAGAGTTTGAGGCTGCAGTGAGTTATAATTGCACTACTGCACTTCAGCCTGGGTGACAGAGCCAGATCCTGTCTCTAAATAAATAAATAAGACACAATTTTTTTTTGTCTTCCTCAAGGCTTTTTCTGTGAAGCTGTCTCAAAGGTACCATTTTCAGTCTAGTTTTCGTCAACTCCATAGCTCTTATTCCTGCACCCCACAGAGCCACACTCTATCTTTATATCTGCCGGGTTGGCATCCTCACAGGTTACCTCAAATACAAATACCTAAATAAATCGCTGACATTCTTAGTGGAGAGGACAGTCTTAGCCTAGAAGATTCCCAGAAGTCTCAAGGCCTAGCTTAGGATTTCGTGTTCATTGAACATTTTACTCCAAAATGTATCTGAATTTGTTTTAATATAAAATAATGCTTCATTTGCCAATTATATGACATTTCCCTAAATATTTGCAGAAAATCAGTCATCTGGAGGATGCACCATAATTCACCTATGACTTCCCCAGCCTCCTGCCCCCTCAGCCCTAGTTTTAAAACTACAGCTAAAGGAATTTCGACGATGAGGGGAGGACATAACTTAATGCTTTCTGATCAAATGAATCCTGCTGAAGATTACTGAAGGGGGTGGAATAAGAAGACAACAGAGAAAGTGAGTGGGTGTGCCAAGAAGAATGTACCCCATTGGAAAGCCAAAGCTTCCTAAACTTCATAGTAAAAATGAATTCATATTCTTTTCATTATATTCCATGAAATTAAATTAAATGTCACAAAGTATTTTAGTTTGTTTTAATTCATTCATCCATTCATTCACTCAGCAAATATTTTGTATGCCCCTTCACATGCCAGACTGTGTCCTAGGTACTTAAGGACACAAAAATGAAATAGAAAGTTCCTACCTTGAAGCACTCACAGTCTGTATGAAAGCACATGCAGTAAGACAGAACAGGAGCTGCAAACATAACCATACACAGTGGGCATAGAGAGACCAACTCTTTCTAGGGATGCTGGCAGAAAACAGGACCCATGAGAAAAAATTAAATAGTGGCTGAGCTGGGTTATTAAATTGGGGTTTAGGGAAGATCTAGACCTTTGATCCCTCAGCTCTCTCCCTTCACCTTGCAGGGGTTCCTTAAGACCACCAAAATTTGGAGGGGTGCCATCGGAAACCTAGTATCTTGCATACATTCCCAATTCCAGGAAACAAAAGATTCCAAGTGCAGTACATTCAGAACCATAGGTAATAAGACCTAGAAAAAGACTTTTGAGCTCATTTAGGACAATGCCCCATCTTAGAAACAAAAGAGTAGCCCAAGGCCCAGAGAGGTATAAGGATACTGCCAAAGGAGTGGAGCTCATTAGTGGCAGCTTGAAGCTTGTAACCAAGCTTGTACCCATTCCACTGCAACACATGCCAGCACCACCCTTAGCATTCCCTGCTTCATTTTCTAGCCTTTAGTCAGTTGAAAAATATACATAAAATTTTATCCATCATGAAAATACTTAAATGTGTTAACATTAAGAATATATAGTGCTTTTCTAGCAATATTTTACTCCTTATAAAACATTATTATAAATTTTAACCATACACTAAAACAGAGGAAATAGTATAAGACATTCTCATACTACCCATTGATTAAATTCAATAGCTTTTAACATTTTGGCACACTTGTTTTATCCCTCTTTTTGTTCTTTCTTTTTCTTTGTTACTGCAAATATTTTAAAGCAAATTTCTGACATTATGTTTATGTCATTTCAACCTTAAATACTTCTATGTGTTCTCAAAAAAATAAGGACTTTTTTTTTATTACTACAACGTGGTCACAGCTACAAAATTAACAATGATTCCTTAATATCATCTAATAACCAATGTTTCCTTATTTGTCTCAAAAATATCTTTCTATATTTATTTTAGTCATTTAAAATATGTATTTCTATTTTACTGCAAAATAGTATTCTATATTTGGATTCAGCAATCCGATTTTTCTTGCTTTTTATAAACTTCTATTCTGAACTGGTACCTTAGTTACAAGGGCCTTATATATAAGTCATTAACTTCAGGCACACCTCCCTAATCCTGATCCCAGCCATAATATATTTTTAACACTTCAATGATTACTACAGATATCTTTCCTGCTTTTTCACCCCAATACACACAAGCTATGACTCCCTCATTACTTTCTCCAGTCTATTAAAATTACAGTAAAATCCCATTAAAAAGGCCTTTTTATATCACAGATAAAATCATACTTGCTATATATATAGTGGTGTGTGATTCATACAGCTGCAATTATAATTCAATAAGTCTAGATATTTTCTTGCTCCATCAATGCTAACATGATGATTGGATTTGGCTATATTCAAAATTTGATATGGCTCCTTTCTTAGCCAGTGCTTCCAATAGCTATCCCATATGGAATCTAGTTTATTTGAATTTCAGCTTGAAACCACATCTTCTCTCTCTTTCCACATCTATGGAATATTTTTAAACAAAAATGGAAATTTTCTCTATAATTATGACATACCTAGAAAATTTGAGCTCATAGTAAATATCTCAGAAAGGTCGTCCTATTAGCCTAAGTTCAGTAAAAGCCAAATTCCAAGTCCTCCTAGCAAAGCAGAAATATCAGTAATTATGATAAATAAATATTAGTGGACTCAATACTCTAGTGAAAACATAGACTGTCAGACCAGATTTTTTTTTTAAATCTAATTCTGTATTGTTCAAAAAGGATACACATTAAGAAGGATTTTACAGTATTAAAAGTGAAAGGAAAGAAAAACATATACCATGCAAACATCTACAGAGGAAGCTGATATATCTAGTAATATCAAGCAGTCGTATTTAAGGCAAAAGAGCAATATTAGAGATAGAAAGGAATACTTCATTAATAGTAAAGAACCCAATTCATACAGAAGATATAACAATTATAAATGTGTAGGCACCTAATAATGTGAACTCAAATATATAAAGCAAATGTTACAGGACTAGAGGTAGAAACAGACAAAACTACAATCATGAATAGAAGCTGATAGAATACACAGACTATACAATTTAAACAAAAGAAGAAGAAACTTGACCTGATTGATACAAATGGAATATTATGCCCCAAAACTAAAATGCATATTGAGTTTTTTAAAATTTCATTTTCAAAAATGGAGCATGTGTTGCAAAGCAAGTCTCCACAAATTTCAAAGAACTGATATGAGGGCCGGGTGCGGTGGCTCAAGCCTGTAATCCCAGCACTTTGGGAGGCCGAGACGGGCGGATCACGAGGTCAGGAGATCGAGACCGTCCTGGCTAAAACGGTGAAACCCCGTCTCTATTAAAAAAAAATAAAAAAAATTAAAAAAAAATAAAAAAAAGAACTGATATGAGACAGAGTATGTTCTCTGACTATGATGCAACTAGGCTAAATGTCAATATTTTTAAAACTTTAAAATTTCCATCTATATGGAAAATAAAAAATCTACCTCTAAATGATATAACAGCCAAAGAAAAAGTCATAGAAAATATTTTGAACTGAAAATTCAAAATTATCACAACTTGTAAGATGTAGCTTAAAGGAATACTTTAAGAGAAATGTACACCATTAAATGCACACCAGAAGAGAAGTAAAACTAAAAATTAATGAGGTAAGTATTAGTCACAAGAAGTTAGGAAAAGAATAGCAAATTAAAGTCAAAATAAGAAGAAAATAATAAAGATTATATCAAAATTAGTAAAACATTAAAAAAACTTACAACATAGTTTCAATAAAGAAAAACTAGGTAAATTGAAAACACTATTAAAGTTGATAATTGTACAGTAAGAATGACCAAGGCAGGAAGAGAGAGAAGGCAGAGATTCACAACACATATATAGAAAAGAATAAATTACTACATATACCAACTATTAAAACAATATTAAGAGGTGGCTACTAACAACTTTATGACAATAAATTAAAACTTTAGATAAAACAAACTTCTTAGAAAATACAATTTACCAAAATGACACAAGAAGTAGAAAATCTAAATACCTCATTAACTATTAAAAGAACATTAAATCCACCAAGGACGCTTCAGGCCAGGGTGGCTTCACAGGCTAATTCCACCAGTCAAGGAAGAAATAATGTCAATCTTATATAACTCTTCCAGAAAATAGGAAAATAAAGACTATCATTCAACTTCTTCTGTGAGGCTAAAATAAGCTTAATAGCAAAGCCTGACAAGAACATTTTGAAAAAGAAAAATTACTAGCCAACCTCATTCAGGTACATAATTTTGAAATGCCAAATATAAAATATTAGCAAGTAAAATTCAACAACACATAGAAATAATAACACAACACGAGCAAGACATGTTTACTACAGAAATGCAAGGCTGCACTAACACACTAAAACCAATCAGTAAAATTCAGAGCATTAACACAGTAAAAGAGAAAAATCATATTATCATTTTGATAGAGAAAAATTACCTGACAAAATTCAGTATCTCATCATTTTTTTAAAAAAGAACTTTCAGGAAACTACAATTAGAAGTGAACTTGCTTAATCCAATAAAGATTATTTATTTAAAAACCTATAGCATTATACTTAATGAAATATTGATAGCTTTCCCTTGAAATGTAGAATGAGATAAGAATGCCCACTGTCATTTCTTCTATCAACTTTGTACTGAACTTTGTACTGTACCAGTACTGAACTTATTGTACCAGTACAATAAGGCAAGAAAAAATTAAAGGGTATAAGAATTGGAAAGAAAGAGATAAAACCCATATCCATAGCTGACATGTATAATGGTATACATATAAAATGCAAAATAATCTACAGAAAAAAATAATAGACACAAAAAGCAATTTTAGTAAAGTTGCTGACTACAAAGTCAATAAACTAAAATCAATTTATTCCTATATACCAACAACAAATAAACAAATAGACACTTTAAGATGCCATTTATAACAAACATCAAAAAAAGCAAACAAGAATACATCTAAAAACTTGTAAACCTCTACACAGAGAAACGCTAAACTATTACTGAGAAAAAACTTCAAGGGTTTAAATAAATGGAGAAATACACCATGTTCATCGATTCAGAGGCTCAAAATTATAAAGATGTCACTTTTCCCCCAAACTGATACAGAGAAATAATAAAACCACAATCAAAACCCCAAATTTTGTTAAAACTTTACAAGTTGATTATAATATTTTTATGAAAATGCAAATTGCCAAGATTAGCCAAGACAATCTTGGAAAAGAAGAACAAAGTGAGAAGACTTGCTTTATCATATACCTAGATTTATTATAAAGCTACAGAATTAAGTCAATGTGGTATTGGTGTGAAGACAGACAGACAGATCAATGACAGAACATGGAGAGTCAAGAAGCAAATCCAGGCATAAATGAATACATGGTTTATGAAAAATAGCAGCTCATAGAATGGTGGGGAAATAGTGATCTTTAAAGGAAAAATGGTTGTGGAAAAATTGTATATTCACATGGAAAAAATAAATTTTTGCTGCTTCTTTACATGATGTACCAAAATTAGTTTCAAGCTATTTGTACACCTAAGCATGAAAAACAAAACAAATAAATATTTTAGTTGGCAGCATGGGATAATATTAGTTTGGAAAACACTAACCATAGAAATGACTGATACATCTTACATATGTGTCATAAAGGCTTCTATCAAGATACAGAAAAGAATAAAGCAATAAGAAAAAAACAGTCACATACAAAACGAGAGAGAAGGAAAGATGCTCAACATCATTAGTCATCAATGCAAAATTAAAACTACAATAAGAGACCATGACATGTTCACCAGAATGGCTAATATTAAAAAGACTACCAACCTCAAATATTGGCAAGAATGTAGAACAAACAAAACTCTTACTCATTTTTGCTGGGAAAATGGTACCCCTACCCTATTACCCAACAATTCTACTACTAAGTGTTTACCCAAGAGAAATGAAAACATATATCCAGAAAAAGACTTGGACAAGAAGGTTAATTGCATCTTTATTAATAGGAGCCTTGAACTGGAAATAACCCAGGTGTCCAACAATAGAAGAATAGACAAACATCTTTATAAAATGAATTATCACTTACCACTAAGAAAAATCAAACTACTAATACAATCAACTGTATGGATGATCTCAAAAAATTATACTGGGTGAAATAAGCCTTACACAAAAATGAGTATACTGAACAAGTCTATTTATATGAAGATCTAGAATAGGCAAAACTAATCTATAGTGGAAAAAAACTTCCTCTGCTCTTGGGAGTTTGGGAAAATTCAGGGAGGAATATCCTTGCATGGCGATAATGTTTTATATCTTGATAAATGTTTTGGATATATGGTCATATGTGGCTGTCAAAACCTAGAAAAAGAACAATTAAGATTTATGCATTATATACATATGATTTTGTATATAATACATATAATTATAATGTATATATAATACATATAATTATATGTAAAATTTACATTAAAAATAAACTGTAAACAAATATTGAATTCTATTTAATGATACGTATGCTGAAAAAATTTAGAAGAAAGTGATTGAAGAACTCTATTTTGAAAGGTATCAAAAAAGTAAGATGGATTGATGAATGAGTAGAAATATAATAAAACAAGCACAGTTAAATGTTAATGGTACAAGAACTAGTGTTGAGACAACTGGATACTCACATGCAAAAAAATGAAGCTGGAGAGGTTCCAAGATGGCCCAATAGGAACAGCTCCAGTCTACAGCTCCCAGCATGAGCGATGCAGAAGACAGGTAATTTCTGCATTTCTAACTGAGGTACCAGGTTCATCTCACTGGGGCTTGTCAGACAGTGGGTGCAGGACAGTGGGTGCAGCCCATGGAGCCTGAGGCAAAGTAGAACGAGGCATCACCTCACCAGGGAAGTGCAAGGGGTTGGGGAATTCCCTTTCCCAGTCAAGGGAAGCCGTGACAGACTGCACCTGGAAAATCAGGTCACTCCCACCCTAATGAGAGGTGATAACATGCCAGCATCCCTTGCTAGCTCTCGGGCTTTCTCAGCCTTGGCGTCTGCTCTGGCCACACTCAAGGAGCCCTTCAGCCTGCTGCTTCACTGCGGGAGCCCCTCTCAGGACTGGCCGAGGCCAGAGTCAGCTCCCTCTGCTTGCGGGGAGGTGTGGAGGGAGAGGCGGGGGCAGGAGCTGGGGTTGCACGCAGGGCTCTCGGGCCAGCGCAAATTCCAGGTGGGTGCGCTCGGCAGGCCCTGCACTTGGAGTGGCCGGCTGGCACCACTAGCCCTGGGCAGTGAGGGGCTTAGCACCCAAGCCAGCAGCTGTGGAGGGTGTGTTGGGTCCCCCAGCACTGCTGGCCCGCCCATGCCATGCTTGAGTTTTCACTGGGCCTCAGCTGCTTCCCTGTGGGGCAGGGCTAAGGACCTGCAGCCTGCCATGCCCAAGCCCCCCTCCCCCACTGTGGGCTCCCACGGGGCTGAGCCTCCCCAACAGATGCCACCCCTGTAGCGCCCAGTACCATCGAACACCCATGGGCTGAGGAGTGCAGGTGCACGGCATGGGACTGGTGGGCAGCTCCACCCGTGGCCCTGGTGCGGGATCCACTAGGCAAAGCCAGCTGGACTCCTGACTTAGGTGAGGACTTGGAGAACTTTTATATATAGCTAGAGGATTGTAAATGTACCAATCAGCACTCTGGGTCTAGCTCAAGGTTTGTAAACGTACCAGTCAGTGCTCTGTGTCTAGCTAAGCTAGGGGAACTTGGAGAAATTTTAAGTCTAGCTAGAGGATGGTAAATACACCAATCAGCGCTCTGTATCTAGCTCAGGGATTGTAAATGCACCAATCAGCACTCTGTCAAAACGGACCAATCAACTCTCTGTAAAATGGACCAATCAGCAGGATGTGGCTGGGATCAGATAAGGGAATAAAAGCAGGCTGCCTGAGCCAGCACTGGTAACCGGCTCAGTCCCCTTCTACACTGTGGAAGCTTTGTTCTTTCATTCTTTACAATAAATCTTGCTGCTGCTCACTCTTTGGGTCCACAATGCCTTTATAAGCTGTAACACTCACTGCAAAGGTCTACAGCTTCACTCCTGAAGTCAGCAAGACCATGAATCTATCAGAAGGAAGAAACTCTGGACACATCTGAACACGAGAAGGAACAAACTATGTACACACCATCTTTAAAATTGTAACACTTGCTGCAAGGGTCCGCGGCTTTGTTCTTGAAGTCAGTGAGACCAAGAACCCACCAATTCTGGACACACTAATACTGAGCTTTTCCAACAGTCTTAGCAAACATCACACCAGGAAATTATATCCCACACCTGGCTTGGAGTGTCCCACACCCACGGAGCCTCACTCGCTGCTGGCACAGCAGTCTGAGATCGAACTGCAAGGTGGCAGGGAGGGGTGCCTGCCTTTGCTGAGGCTTGAGTAGGTAAACAAAGTGGCCAGGAAGCTTGAACTGGGTGGAGCCCACCGCAGCACAAGGAGTCCTGCCTGCCTCTGTAGACTCCACCTCTGGGGTAGGGCATAGCTGAACAAAAGGCAGCAGAAACTTCTGCAGACTTAAACGTCCCTGTCTGACAGCTTTGAAGAGAGAAGCAGTTCTCCCAGCACAGAGTTTGAGATCTGAGAACAGACTGCGTCCTGAAGTGGGTCCCTGACCCCCGAGTAGCCTAACTGGGAGGCACCCCCTAGTAGGGGCTGACTGACACCTCATACGGCTGAATGCCCCTCTGAGACGAAGCTTCCAGAGGAATGATCAGGCAGCAACATTTGCCCGTTCTGCAAAATTTGCTGTTCTGCAGCCTCCACTGGTGATACCCAGGCAAATAGCATCTGGAGTGGACCTCCAGCAAACTCCAACAGACCTGCAGCTGAGGGTCCTGACAGTTAGAAGGAAAACTAACAAACAAAAGGACATCCACACCAAAACCCCATCTGTATATCACCATCATCAAAGACCAAAGGTAGATAAAACCACAAAGATGGAGAGAAACCAGAGCAGAAAAGCTGAAAATTCTAAAAACCAGAGCGCCTCTTCTCCTCCAAAGGATCGCAGCTCCTCGCCAGCAATGGAACAAAGCAGGATGGAGAATGACTTTGATGAATTGAGAGAAGAAGGCTTCAGATGATCAGTAATAACAAACTTCTCCAAGCTAAAGGAGGATGTTCAAACTCATCGCAAAGAAGCTAAAAACCTTGAAAAAAGATTAGACGAATGGCTAACTAGAATAAATAGTGTAGAAAAGACCTTAAATGACCTGATGGAGCTGAAAACCATGGCACAAGAACTATGTGATTCATGCACAAGCTTCAGTAGCCGATTTGCTCAACTGGAAGAAACGGTATCAGAGATTGAAGATCAAATGAATGAAATGAAGTGAGAAGAGAAGTTTAGAGAAAAAAAGTAAAAAGAAATGAACAAATCCTCCAAGATATATGGGACTATGTGAAAAGACCAAATCTACATTGGATTGGTGTACCTGAAAGTGATGGGGAGAATGGAATCAAGTTGGAAAACACTCTTCAGGATATTATCCAGGAGAACTTCTCCAACCTAGCAAGGCAGGCCAACATTCAAACAAAGTTGAAATGAAGGAAAAAAAAGTTAAAGGCAGCCAGAGAGAAAGGTCGGGTTACCCACAAAGGGAAGCCCATCAGACTAACAGAGGATCTGTTGGCAGAAACTCTACAAGCCAGAAGTGAGTGGGAGCCAATATTCAACATTCTTAAAGAAAATAAGTTTCAATCCAGAATTTCATATCCAGCGAAACTAAGCTTCATAAGTGAAGGAGAAATAAAATCCTTTACAGACAAACAAATGCTGAGAGATTTTTGTCACTACCAGGCCTGCCTTACAAAAGCTGCTGAAGGAAACATTAAACATGGAAAGGAACAAACGATACTAGCCACAACAAAAACATGCCAAATTATAAAGACCATCGATGCTAGGAAGAAACTGCATCAACTAATGAGCAAAATAACCAGTTAACATCATAATGGCAGGATCAAATTCACACATAACAATATTAACCTTAAATGTAAATGGGCTAAATACTCCAATTAAAAAACACACCCAGCAAATTGGATAAAGAGTCAAGACCCATCAGTGTGTTGTATTCAGGAGACCCATCTCACATGCAGAGACACACATAGGCTCAAAACAAAGGGATGGAGGAAGATCTACCAAGCAAATGGAAAACAAAAAGAAAAGCAGGGGTTGCAATCCTAGTCTCTGATAAAACAGACTTTAAATCAACAAAGATCAAAAGAGACAAAGAAGGCCATTACATAATGGTAATGGGATCAATTCAACAAGAAGAGCTAACTATCCTAAATATATATGTACCCAATACAGGACCACTCAGATTCATAAAGCAGGTCCTTAGAGAGCTACAAAGAGACTTAGACTCCCACACAATAATAATGGGAGACTTTAACACCCCACTGTCAATATTAGACAGATCAACGAGACAGCAAGTTAACAAGGATATCCAGGACTTGAACTCAGCTCTGCACCAAGCAGACCTAATAGACATCTACAGAACTCTCCACCCAAAATCAACAGAATATACATTCTTCTCAGTACCACATCGCACTTATTCCAAAATTGACCACATAGTTGGAAATAAAGCACTCCTCAGTAAATGTAAAAGAACAGAAATTATAACAAACTGTCTCTCAGACCACAGTGCAATCAAACTAGAACTCAGGATTAAGAAACTCACTCAAAACTGCTCAACTACCTGGAAACTGAACAACCTGCTCTTGAATGACTACTGGGTACATAATGAAATGAAGGCAGAAATAAAGATGTTCTTTGAAACCAATGAGAACAAAGACACAACATATCAGAATCTCTGGGACATGTTTAAAGCAGTGTGTAGAGGGAAATTTATAGCACTAAATGCCCACAAGAGAAAGCAGGAAAGATCTAAAATTGACATCCTAATATCACAATTAAAAGAACTAGCGAAGCAAGAGCAAACACATTCAAAAGCTAGCAGAAGGCAAGAAATAACTAAGATCAGAGCAGAACTGAAGGAGATAGAGACACAAGAAAACGTTCAAAAAATCAATGAATCCAGGAGCTGGGTTTTTGAAAAGATCAACAAAATTGATAGACCACTAGCAAGACTAATAAAGAGGAAAAGAGAGAAGAGTCAAATAGATGCAATAAAAAATGATAAAGGGGATATCACCACCGACCCCACAGAAATACAAACCACCATCAGAGAATACTATAAACACCTCTATGCAAATAAACTAGAAACTCTAGAAGAAACGGATAAATTCCTGGACACATACACCCTCCCAAAACTAAACTAGTAAGAAGTTGAATCCCTGAATAAACAAATAACAGACTCTGAAATTGAGGGAATAATTAATAGCATACCAACCAAAAAAAGTCCAGGACCAGATGGATCCACAGCTGAATTCTAACAGAGGTACAAAGAGGTGCTGGTACCATTTGTTCTGAAACTATTCCAATCAATAGAAAAAGAGGGAATCCTCCCTAACTCATTTTATGAAGCCAGCATCATTCTGATACCAAAGCCTGGCAGAGACACGACAACAACAAAAAAGAATTTTAGACCAATATCCCTGATGAATATCGATGCAAAAATCCTCAATAAAATACCAGCAAACTGAATCCAGCGGCACATCAAAAAGCTTATCCACCATGATCAAGTGGGCTTCATCCCTGGGATGCAAGGCTGGTTCAACATAGGCAAATCAATAAACGTAATCCATCATATAAACAGAACCAAACACAAAAACCACATGATTATCTCAATAGATGCAGAAAAGGCTGTTGACAAAATGCAACAGCGCTTCATGCTAAAAACTCTCAATAAATTAGGTATTGATGGGATGTATCTCAAAATAATAAGAGCTATTTATGACAAACCCACAGCCAATATCATACTGAATGGGCAAAAATTGGAAGCATTCCCTTTGAAAACTGGCACAAGACAGGGATGCCCTCTCTCACCACTCCTATTCAACATAGTGTTGGAAGTTCTGGCTAGGGCAATCAGGCAGGAGAAAGAAGTAAAGGGGTCTCAATTAGGAAAAGAGGAAGTCAAATTGTCCCTGTTTGCAGATGACATGATTGTATATTTAGAAAACCCCATCATCTCAGCCCAAAATCTCCTGAAGCTGATAAGCAAATTCAGCAATGTCTCAGGATACAAAACAATGTGCAAAAATCACAAGCATTCCTATCCACCAATAACAGATAAACAGAGAGCCAAATCCTGAGTGAACTCCCATTTACAATTGCTACAAAGAGAATAAAATACATAGGAATCCAACTCACAAGGGATGTGAAGGACCTCTTCAAGGAGAACTACAAACCACCGTTCAACGAAAAAAAAGAGGACACAAACAAATGGAAGAACATTCCATGCTCATGGATAGGAATTCCATGCTCATGGATAGGAAGAATCAATATCTTGAAAATGGCCATACTGCCCAAGGTAATTTATAGATTCAATGCCATCCCCATCAAGCTACCAATGACTTTCTTCACAGAATTGGAAAAAACTACTTTAAAGTTCATATGGAACCAAAAAAGAGCCTGCATTGCCAAGACAATCCTAAGTCAAAAGAACAAAGCTGGAGGCATCACACTACCTGACTTCAAACTATACTACAAGGCTACAGTAACCAAAACAGCATGGTACTGGTACCAAAACAGAGATATAGAACAATGGAACAGAACAGATCCCCCAGAAATAATACTAGTCATCTACAACCATCTGATCTTTGACATACCTGACAAAAACAATAAATGGGGAAAGGATTCCCTATTTAATAAATGGTGCCGGGAAAACTGGCTAACAATATGTAGAAAGCTGAAACTGAATCCCTTCCTTACACCTTATACAAAAATAATTCCAGACGGATTAAAGACTTAAATGTTAGACCTAAAACCATAAAAACCAGAAAACCTAGGCAATACCATTCAGAACATAGGCATGGGCAAGGACTTCATGTCTAAAACACCAAAAGCAATGGCAACAAAAGCCAAAATAGACAAATGGGATCTAATTAAACTAAAGAGCTTCTGCACAGGAAAGGAAACTACCATCAGGGTGAACAAGCAACCTACAGAATGGGAGAAAATTTTTGCAATCTACCCATCTGACAAAGGGCTAATGTCCAGAATCTACCAAGAACTTAAACAAATTTACAAGACAAAATCAATCAACCCCATCAAAAACTAGGCAAAGGGTGTGAACAGACTCTTCTGAAAATATGACATTTATGCAGCCAACAGACACATGAAAAAATACTCATCATCACTGGCCATCAGAGAAATGCAAATCAAAACTACAATGAGATACCATCACACACCAGTTAGAATGGTGATCATTAAAAAGTCAGGAAACAACAGATGCTGGAGAGGATGTGGAGAAATAGGAACACTTTAACACTGTTGGTGGGACTGTAAACTAGTTCAACCATTGTGGAAGACAGTGTGGTGATTCCTCAAGGATCTAGAACAAGAAATACTATTTGACCCAGCAATCCCATTACTGGGTATGTACCCAAAAGATTATAAATCATGCTGCTATAAAGACACATGCACACATATGTTTATTGAGGCACTATTCACAATAGCAAAGGGTTGGAACCAACCCAAATGTCCATCAATGATAGACTGGATTAAGAAAATGTGGCACATATACACCATGGAATACTATGCAGCCATAAAAAGGATGAGTTCATGTCCTTTGTAGGGACATGGATGCAGCTAGAAACCATCATTCTGAGCAAACTATAACAAGGACAGAAAACCAAACACTGCATATTCTCACTTACAGGTAGGAACTGAACAATGAGAACACTTGGACACAGGATGGGGAACATCACACACTGGGGCCTGTCATGGGGTATGGGGCTTGGGGAGGAGCTATACCTAATGTAAATGACGAGTTAATGGGTGAAGCATACCAACATGGCATATGTATACATATGCAACAACCTGCACATCATGCGCATGTACCCTAGAACCTAAAGTATCAAAAAAAACAAAAAAACAAAATGGAAACACTATAACAAAGAAAAAGAAAAGATACAAAATAAATCATTGATTTAATCTTTAAAAAAAATGAAGTTGCACCCTTACCTCACTTAGTATACAAAAATTAACTCAAAATGCATCAATTACCTAAATATAAGAACTAAAACTATAAAAACGGGTAAATCTTCCTGACCTCAGATTTAGCAATGGATTTCTAGATATAAAACCAAAAGCACAAATCACAGCAACACAAATAGGTAAATTGGGCTTCATCAAAATTTAAAACTTTTGTGCATCAAAGGGCATTAAGAAGAAAGTAAAAAGACAACATACAGAATGGGAAATAACATTTGTAAATTGTAAACCTGAAAAGGGTCTCACATCCAGAATATAGAAAGAACTCTTACAACTCAACAACAAAATGACAAACAACCTAATTTTAAAATGGGCAAAGGACTGGACTAAATGTTTTTCCAAGGAAAATATATAAATGGCTAACAAGCACATGAAAAGATGCTCAACATCATTAGTGAAATACAAATCAAAACCACAATAAGATACCACTTTGCACCCACTAGGATGGCTATAACCAAGAAAGACAGACAATAGCAAGTGTTGGTGAGGATATGAAGAAATAGAAACCCTTGTACATTGGTAGTGGGAATGTTCAGCTGCTGTGGAAGACAATTGATGGTTCCTTAGAAAGTTAAACATAGAATTACCATATGCCCCCACAATTCATTTGTACTCAAAAGAAGTAAAAACAGGTACTCATATGAATATTTGTACATAGCAGCATTATTCATAATAGCCTAAATGTGGGCTATACATGTTCATAGCAGTATTATTCACAATAGCTCAAATGTATTGTTCAGTCATAAAAAGGAATTAAATACTGATACATGCAATAAGGTGAATGAATCTTGAAAACATTATGCTAAGTAAAAGAAGCCAGACACGAAAGGTCGCATATTATATAACGCCATTCATATGAAATATCCAAAAAAGGTTAATCCATAGAAACAGAAAGGAGATCAGTAGTTGCCAGGGACTAGGGGGAGGGAAGAATGGGATTAACTGCATGATAGTTATGGAGTTTTATTTTGAGGTGATGAAAACATTTTAGAACTAGACAGAGATAGTGGTTGTACAATAATGTGAATGACTAATTGTGAATGTCACTTTATTATTTACTTTAAAATGATTACTTTTACAGTATGTAAATTCCAATTCAATTTTTAAAATTTAAAAATGGAACAAGGGAGAGGATTTAGAAGGTTCTAAATGCTAAAAGAAGTTAATGATAGAATTCAGGTAGTGTGAATAAAATCTTTCAATTTTGCTGTATGTTTGAAATTTTTTATAATAAAAGTTCAGGGGGAAAAGGTACAATAACAAGTATAGAGCAACTTAAAATATCAGGAACTCTCAAATGCTGCTGGTGGAGATGGATATTAATACAACCACTTTGGAAACCTGTTAGTCATTATTCACTGAAGTTGAATATCTTGATATTTTACAATCCAGCAATCCTTCTTGTAGGTATATATCCAACATAAATGAGTGTACATGAGCACCAAGAGTCTTGTATAAGAATGTCCATAACAACTCTATTTATAATATCTAAAAACTTTTGGAAACTCAAATGTTTATCAACAGACAGTAGAGTGGATAAGTAAACAAAAGGGTAGTTTATAATCACACAGCGGAACATTATACAACAGCCAAAAACGCACTCACTACAGCAGTACAAGACATGGTTGAATCTCCTAAACATAATAGCAAATGAAAGAAGCCAGACTCAAAAGAATACATACATAACTCAAAAACAGGCAAAACTAAATTATAGAGTAAATATTTTAAAAATTATACAGTAAATATGAATTATTGGGTGGTAAAGGTAAAAAGAAAAGCAAGGAAGTGATTACCATAAAAATCAGGATAGTGGTTACGCTTGGGAGAAAGGAGGGGATTATGATTGGGAAAGGGGCTTTTCATTTGGGGGATGCTAGCAATGTTCTATTTCTTTACTGGGATGCCTAAATTTTTGCTTTTTACTAATTAGGCTGTATGTTTATGTTATGCACTTCCTTGCATGTATTTTGTATTTCACAATTTTTAAAAGTAAAAAATATATTGCATACATATGGCCAAGCATATCAGGAAATAGGATTGCTCATGCATTGCCGGTGGGACTATAAACCAGCAAGCTCTCTTGGGAGAGTGAAGTATTTCCTATGAAATTCAGTAAGCATTCTGCCTACCACCTGGCAACCCCACTTCTAAATATCTACCCAAAGAAATTTCTCACAGATCTCTGCACAGGCTGTTCTTTGCAACATTTGTTTATTTATTTACTTTTGGTAGTGTGTAGTTGGAGGCAACCTCTGTGTTTGTTAGAAAAGGAACTAATAAGTAAAATCTGATACATACATATTAAGGAAAGATAGGTAGTCAGAACCAATGAACTGTAAAAAAAGTAGAGTAACATGGATTGGTTTTTTAGTAGTGTTGACTGGGAAAAAGTAATACAATTATATCTATGCCCTTTATGTAAATGTAAAACACATATATGAAGATATATTTTTCAGACACATACTTATCCAAGTATAGACAATGTATATCTACCTACATCTATACCTATCCCAAATACTTTTGAGTAGGGGATGGCTTGGGGAGGGAGGAAAGTGGAAACAGGGCTCCGGATGGAGGGACTGAAGGGATAGGAGCCTGAAATGGATGATGATGGTTGTGTGCTGTGAACAGAAGAATATAATTAATTCAATTCCCCACTCCTAAGGTTCAAAGGAGAAATAAAAGAGCAAAATAATATACTAAATATATTGTTATTGTTGCTAATCTACAGCACTCTCAGATTAGTGTAGGGGCCCCTTCACATCCCCAAACCTTATCAGATTTATTTTTCGGGGCTCCCTTTTCAGGGGCTACTTCTTTATGTGCTGCCTGTGCTTTTCCACATATTAAAGAGCTGGTCTCCCCAACACTGCATCTTCCTTTGCAAGTGCTACAGAATTATTTTGTGGCGTTGTTACAGTACACCAAAGAAATAAGCTTCTACAAATATCATCTATGTGTGTGGTTTTGAAAGGCATACTCCTGTTACAGGTATTGTATGAATATTAACCTATACAATACAATGTAATATTCTGATAAAAATGTTCACCACTCCAGCTGAATCTAAAGATTCTACCCCAAGAATACAAGTTTAAATAGACACTTTAAAAACTTATTGTTTGCTTTAAAAATAAATGTAGCATTCTTGGCTTATTAAAAATAATCCCATAAACTACTAGAATATTCTTTATGGATCAGAATCTTCAAATTTACATAGGTCCTATGTAAAAATTACATTCAAACCATAAAATTTCAGATAATATTCTAGGACAAATTTGCAACTACACCACTGTATGTGGGGGGGGGAAAGACCTTATATGAACAAAAAAAAAAAAAAAAAAAAGAAGAAGTAAGGGTAACTAAGCAGAGATGATGAAAACCAGTTTTGAATAAAGCACCTACAAAATTTCAATTTTTTTTTTTTGAGACAGAGTCTCACTGTCACCCAGGCTGGAGTGCAGTGGTGTGATCTCAGCTCACTGCAACCTTCATCTCCCGGATTCAAGCAATTCTACTGCTTCAGCCTCCCAAGTAGCTGGGATTACAGGCATGCACCACCACGCCTGGCTAATTTTTGTATTTTTAGTGGAGACAGGATTTCACTGTATTGCCCAGGCTGGTCTTGAAGCCCTGAGCTCAGGTTATCCTCCCACCTCGGCCTCCCAAAGTGCTGGGATTACAGGTATGAGCCACCCACCTGGCCTCAAAATTTCAGTTTAACCAAACACTTATTGAGCATTTAATGTGAGAAAGGCATAGCCTAGGAGCTGGGGACACCAACATGAAGTAGGTCCTGCTCTCAGGGATCAAAGTCTAAAAACAATAAATGATGTGCGGTGGTTTTAGTGTCTTTATTCCCCAGACAAAGAGGGATGTTTTGACTGTGTTTATAAAATGTGTACAAATTAAGACTCAATAGTTTAAAGATTATATTTTACACTTGTGAACCCAATAGTTATGCTTAAACATTATCTGGCACAGTAACTGTTCTGGGTAAATACCAAAGACGTTCATGGATCCAGTCATTTTTGAGTTTTTTTCTTTTTTTAAGAGTCATGGTTAATTTTAGCTAGACAAAGTCTGAGTCAGGTCATTTCTATCTTGCTGAATTCCCCTTACAGTCTCAGCTGGACCCAGCGTCCTTCATTTCCTATCCTAAATTGCTGCCCTTATGTTCTATGCTTGCTGTGGAGAAGAACTGTAGCTCTTAATTGTCTGCGGCCAGATCCTCCCACTCCATTTTCCCCTTCTGCACGGAACACTCCATGTCACTCTGGGGAGAAACGTGCTATATCCATGCAAAGGGTGGTTGTATGGATGTTTCTCATAAACACCAAGGTTTAGAATGTCAAAAGTCAGGTCAGACTCTAAGGTAACAACAAAACTTTCTTGGAAATCTATTCCATGATGTTCACTTTGATGTCAGTTACAACTGTGTTGTGCACACATATATCTCTGTGTAGTCACAGCTAAGAGGCAGGGATGACTAGCACACAGGGCTAATACTAATGACTTTATTTTCTACGACATCCTACCGATTAAGTAGTTCTCATAGTGGTTACCTGAATCACAAAAATTCTAGGGTCTTCAACTCCATAATGACAGGAAAGGGAACAGTTGGCCTAGCTTCAACCATTTATCCTGGACTCACAAAAACCATCTTAATCATTTGTCTAGTCTTTCCCAGTCACCAGTATTAATAAACGGCTGCCAGATGACAAGACCAAATTGCCTCTGCCCATGGATTAGATTAGAGTATTATGTTATAGGCTTAACAGCAGAAGTTTAAATTATGAAAATGAGAACAAATGAAGCCTACTTGCTAAGATTTGCCTACCTAGCTGGTGTAAGACAATCTTAGCTCTACTGAGAAATTTACAGTGCATATTGTTTTTCTTTCATCTGCCCTTATAAGGATGGATAGTTCTGCAGTCAAAATTTTTGCCCAAGGATTTTACTATCACAATGAACTTTGGTCATCAAAATCTGAGCCAAAGAAAATTGAAGGTGATTGGTCTAATCAGTTTCCCATTCCTTGGGAATGCCACTAAAGAATGCTACCCTGTTTTCTTGGCTGAATGCAAATATCTTCATTTGTTATGTATACATCCAAGTTTATGCTCATCTGAGGAGAGTTATATTCAGAATTTGGATTCCAAAAAGCAAGCCCCTGCAAGTCTCCTGATGATTAATTAGTCATTTAATTTCAATGTTTACTGAGATCCTACTGTGTGCAGTGCTGTGCTAGGTGCTGGGGACCTATATCCCTGTAATATAAATATCCTCCTTGAGATCAAGGAGCTTCGAGTGCAATAAAAGAGACAGATAAAAACTACCTATAAATGAAACAAGGACTCTAAGAGATGCATAAGCAAAGTGTTAAAAAAAAAAAAGTAATAAAAATTATCTGGGGAGAGTAGAGAAGACTCCAGTGAAGATATAGCAGTTAAACTAGAAATAAAATTTCTGAAATCAAAGATGAGGAAAAAAAGGCATCACAAACAAAGTCAAAGGGGCTTAAGAGTTAAGTACAGTCATGCGCCATGTAACAACATTTCAGTCGATGACAAACCACATATATGATGGTGATCCTATAAGATTATAATACCATATTTTTACTGTACCTTTTCTATGTTTAGGTACACAAATACTTACCATTGGGTTACAATTCCCTGTAGTATTCAGTACAGTCACTTGCTGTACAGGTGTGCAGCCTAGGAGCAATAGGCTATACCATGTAGCCTACATGTATAGCAGGCTAAACCATCGAGGTTTATTCAAGTACTCTCTATGATGTTCGCACCATGATGAAACCACCAATGCACTTCTCAGAACGTACTCCTGTCATTTAGTGATGGATGACTATAGCTCCAAACTGTATTTTAAAAGAGAAAAGGCACTGGACGTTGAGTTCCAAGACAGGTTTTAATTCCTGCCTCATCTTTTATTCTCTATGGACACTTGACTAATAAGAAAAATGGGATTAGGGTTTGCCTATATCCAGAGGTGCTATTCAAAAAGTTCATATGTGGTATTATGGTATGAGCACTGACCAATCAAAACAAACATTGGCTGTAATAATCAGTACAGACATTTTGGTGCATTTCAAGTGAATACCTACCAACCTTGCCTGCATCTTTTTCCCCCATATCTTCCCGCTTTAGAATTTAGGTTCCATGAGAGCAACTACTGTTAACCATTGCGTTCTGAAAATGTGACTGGGATTTATTTTCATCAGGTATGGTAAGACACATAGGCCCCGTATTGACTGATGTGAAGGGACAAGTTTTTACTCACCAATCCCTGGAAATAGGAGGCCTGGCATGCCATGCAGATCCACATAGGGAATCTGACCACGGTTCATCAGGAGGCCGAAGAGGAAGAGGAGAAAACATGGCCCAGAGCCTTTATTGGGGTTTTCACAGGAAGGAGTGGGTGCAGCAGGGTAGGTATAATGAGCAAGCTAATGATGAGACAGTTTGAATAATTTTGATGGACTCTGGGCTGTTGCAGTGGTCCCTAGTTGTTCAGTACCTGGCCCTCGGGTCATTCAGGGCAGGAGAAATATTGGCTTGGTGTGTGAGAGTTTGATAAAGGAGATGTTTGGGGGAGTGGGCTCTGGATTGGTTGGTCTGTATGTTAAAGACATGCTCACAGCGGAGTCGTTTGATCTCTCTAGGAATTAGCTAGCCCTGGGAGGGTCAGTCTCTCCAGCATCAAGGCCTCAGCAAGAGCATCAAGAATACAGAAAATTTCATACATGCTGCTTCCAGCATGCCTGGTAAGTGTAGGTGCTCAACAAGTAGGTATTATATAGATGAATAAGTAAATGAGAGATTATTTAAATGTGACTGGAGTATACAATAGATGAAAATATATATGGGACTAGGACTAAAAATGTATGGGTATTTTGGGGGTTTTTGTATAAATGTATGGGGTATAAGTGCAGTTTTGTTACCTGCATAGATTGTGTAGATGTCAAGTCAGGGCTTTTAGGGTATCCACCACCCAAATAATATACATTGTACCTGTTAAATAATTTCTCATCATTCATCCCCTCCCACTCCTTCACCCTACTGAATCTCTCCACTCTCTATGTCCGTGATTCCACTCTCTATGTCCATCTGTACATATTATTTAACTCCCACTTATGAGTGAGAACATGCAATATTCATCTTTTGTGTCTGACCTGTTTCATTTAAGATAACGACCTCCAATTCTACTCATGTTGCTGCAAAAGACATGATTTATTTTCTTTTCTAAATAACTTCCACTTTTATTTTAGATTCAGGAGGTACATGTGCAGGTTTGTTACATGGGTAGTGTGACACTGAGGTTTGGGGTACAAATGATCCTGTCACTCAGGTAGTGAGCATAAAATCAAATAGGTAGCATTTCATTTCACCCCTTGCCTCTCTTCTTCCCTCCCCACTCTAGTATTCCCCAGTGTCTATTGTTTCCATCTTTATGTTCAGGTGTATCCAGTGCTTGGATCCTACTTATAAGTGAGAACATGTGGTATTTGGTTTTCTGTTCCTGCATTAATTCACTTAGGATGATGGCTGCCAGCTACATCAATGTTGCTCCAAAGGACATGATTTTATTCTTTTTTATGACTGCATAAGATTCCAAAAAGACGGGATTTCATTCTTTAAAAATGTACATTGAAGCCAGTTGGGAAGGCTTGCATTCCATGCTAAGAAGCTGGTCTTGTAACAAATTTTAAAGTAGTTCTGAATATCCTCTATGTGCCCTGTAATGAAATCAGGATAATTACATTGGCCACTCAAGTAATGACTGGTAAACTAGAGGGGTTTTTGTTTGCTTTTTCTCAGGAGTCTTTTTCTGTATTATTTCACATCATCTGTCTTAGTGAGTTTGGGCTGCTATAACAAATACCATAGACTAGGTGGCTTTAACAACAAGCATTTATTTCTCACAATTCTGCAGACTGAGAAGTCTAAGATTAAGGTACCAGCCTGGTAGGGGCTCTCTTCCTGGTTTGCAGGTGGCCATCTTGCTGTATCTTCACGGGAGGAAAGAGAGAGAGATCATCTTTCTGGTATCTCTTTTTATAAAAGCATCCATCTCATCATGAGGGGCTCCACTCTCATGACCTCATTACCTCCCAAAGACTCCACCTCCACATGCTATTACACCGAGGATAAGGGTTTCAACATAAGAATTTTGGGTAGATACAAGCATTGAATTCATTGCACCATAGACAAAAGTGGAAATTAGCCTTCTATAAATACCAGTTCATATTCTATGTGCTCTGGAATGTCTTCCCTAATCAAGTTAATCTGCCTTTTTTATATTCTGTTTTGGGTCGTGCTTCTTAGGCTTTAATGTGCGTGAGAGTCACCTGGCAGATCTTGTTAAAATGTATATTGCGATTCAGTAGGTCTGGGGTGGAGTGGGGCTGATTCTGCCTTTCTAATGAGTTCTCTGGTGATTCCAGTCCTGCTGGTCGAGAGGGTGTACTTGGAATAGTAAGGTTTCAGAAGGTGGACTATTTTTTATTAGATAGGCAATACAGTACACAAAACTGGTTAAGAGCAAGTCTGGATTTGAACCCTGACTGCTGCATGTGGTTGAGGACAAGTTACTTAATCTCTCTAAGCCTCTGTTTCCTGTTAAATGAGGACAACAAATAGTACCAACTTCAAACGGTTGCTTTAAAAGGCTTAGCACAGTATTTTATACTAACAGCTAAAAGAAAACACCATAATAGTAACAAGAATGGCAAAAATAGTAACCATGGTAATATTTAGGATAGAAGGATAACCACACAAACTGGGATTGTATCCAGTGAGTGTTCCTGACAGCTCAGGGTCAGGATTCTAAAGTGGTATCTAACCACCCTCCCAGCACATTCATGACAGTCTGATTAACATTTTTTCCTCCCAGTGATGGAAACAAGAGTAGGTTCTTTTCCTGCTGCATAACTGGGCCTTTACATAAAGAAAAGGCTCACAAAATAAAACACAAAGTAAAACATAAGTAATCTCTAAGAATATTACCTAGCTTTCCTCAACCCAGTGAGGCAGAAAAAGGGCAGATAACCAGCTAAGAGGGAAATGAAGGGCTATGGCATCTCATCACTCCTGACAGAATTCCCGATACACTGTAAAGCAGGAGGGTGTCAAATGTTACTCTAGCAGCTGGCAGGACCCCATGGGATGAGTCTTGCTTTGATAATTCTGCAAACATATCACAGCATATGCAATAGCAGCAGAAACACGAACCCCAACTGGTCTTGTCTCAAGCTGCCTTGGGGATATATTGTCACAGAAATACAAGTTTAAAAAATCTAAACTCTTGAAACTTTTCGAGACCGACTAGACACTTCTAAGCTATGCTACCCAGGCCCAAGTAACCTAATGATCCTTTTAAAACATACTGCTAAGAGCTAATGACATTCTTACATTTCAAACATAGTTTTGTGTTAATTCAAATTGTTGAGAGGATCACATGATCCCAGGAGTTTGAGACCAGCCTGGGCAACATGGTGAAACCCTGTCTCTATAAAAAAATACAAAAATTCGTCAGGTGTGGTGACACATGCCTGTAGTCCCAGCTTCTAGGGAGGATGAGGTGGGAGGATCACCTGAGCCCAGGGAGCTTCAGGCTGCTGTGTGCCATGATCACACCACTGCACTCCAGCCTGGGTGACAGAGCAAGATGCTGTCAAAGAAAAAGAAAAAAAAAAAAAGAAAAGAGGGAGGGAGGGAGGGAGGGAGGGAGAGAGGAAGGAAGGAAGGAAGGAAGGAAGGAAGGAAGGAAGGAAGGAAGGAAGGGAGGGAGGGAGGGAGGGAGGGAGGGAGGGAGGGAGGGAGGGAGGGAAGGAAGGAAAATTCAAACTGCTATATTCCAACAAAGTTGTATAAAAGCTGTTTCACATTTACGGTATACAGGCTTCAACTAATGAAGGTGGTATTTTGATGACTAAAAGGAGAATGTCTGGTTTCAAATTGGCAGACGAAATGGGAGCCAAAGCCCTGGAAAAAGAAATTGTTCTAAAACCCCTACCAGTACAAAATCTGAGGCTACTGCTATACCATAAACTTTACAACGATCTTGGTGATTCACTAACAGTTATTATGCTAAATTTGAGGGATGCATAATCTCAAGCCAACACACATAAATGAGACTTTTAATAATTAAAGCTGTCTACACTCTATTACCCAGAAGTACTATTTTTAAGATTGTTCCTATAAGAAAAAAATAAAGTGACAAAAAGTCATGTCAACAAAGTTCATAACAGTAGTCTTTATAACAAAAAAAAATCGGAACTAACTTTAATAACTAAAAGAAGAAGAAAAATATTTATCAATGCAACAGAATATAATGCAACTATTACAACCCTCAGCCTCAACTCTTAGGGTACTCTGATTTTACAATAAAACAGCAACTCATAGAATTCTTGCAAGGAGTATCTCATACATTATGATTGAAAATTGTGCAAAAATGGTAAAGAAGCAATAATAATATTAATGTTACCATTTGGTTTAACATTTGCTTTTTGTTTAACATTTTACTTTCCTCCCCTCCCATTATCTATATGAGAAAGATAATTTTCTTTAATTATATGACCTTTGTTCATTTTGTGCTAAAGTATCTATCTTAGGTACAAGAAATGATTTCAAGTCATTGTGATTACTAATGAGGATGACTATAACCTTCACTTTAATTACCTTCAAAAGAAAAATGAGCTTCCATTTCTAGAAGTATGGTGGACTAGATATCTTCCTAACCACGAACTGAAAACATTAAAATGCTAAATAAAATACTAAAACTTCTTTTTTTATGGTAAAAATATGTACATATATTTAGAATTAGCCAGCTGGACTCAGTTTAGATAATCCCAATTTTGTTGGCAACATCCAAAGCATCATAATCAGGAGCCAGTTGAACATATGCCTTCTTCTCTCCATCAGGCCAAATCAGGGTGTTGACCTTGGCCACATCAATGTCATAGAGATTCTTAACAGCCTGTTAGATCTGGTGCATGTTGGCTTTAACATCTACAGTGAACACAAATGTGTTGTTGTCTTCTATCTTCTTCATGGCAGACTCCGTGGTCAGTGGAAACTTGATGATAGCATAGCAGTCAAGCTTGTTTCTCCTGGGGGTGCTCTTCCGAGGATATCTGGACTGCCTCTGGAGTCACAGTGTTTGGGGCTGCTGGAAGGTGGGTAACGTGCAGATCTTCTCTTTTTTTTTGTGGCTGTGGAAACCTTTCAACACCGCGTTGGCCTTCAAAGCCATCGCTTTGGCTGCAGTTTTAGGAGGGTCGGGAGCTTCCTTCTTTGCTTTTGGCACCATCTCGTGAAAAGGGCTAAAACTTCCTTTTTAAATGCAACAAGAGCCAAGCAAGACATTAAGGAATATTCAGAAGTCAAAAACTAAGTGACTATGGAAACCCAGAAAGGTACATACCATACTGAAACCTGCTTTTCTCTTGAGGTTATATATCTAACTAAATGACCTTGACCTTAGATTTCCACAGCCTCCCAGGGATTGGGAGGGAGGAGAAAAAGACCAGGTCTTCTCAAGTTAGAAAGCATAATAAGTGATTCTTCCAATAAAAATGGGATGACAAAATGCTACACCTTCTAAGTAATAGTATACTAAAAGTAATCACAACTCTCTTCCCCCAAACCCCTAAAGAGAACTTCAGGGAAATGGGTCTGACCTTAGTGTTGAATAGAAAGTGGGAAAAAACCTAAGTATTAATAACCACAACAGCTTTCTCCCTGTCTACATCCTAACTTCACACTACATAGGTGGTACAAGAAACCTCAAGTCAAGAATTTAGTTCTCAGACACATAATAGAATCAAATATAAATCTCTGCAATAACTAACCTTCAAGTCAGACCTTAAAGAATTCTCACTGTTCTAAGAAATAACAATTCACCATCATGAAAATTCACAAAATACACAGGAAAACAAGGTACTATGAGTAAGAACCAGCAGAAACAACAAAGAACAAAATCAAATATATGAAAACTTCAGACACTAAAGTACCAATCATAGAATATAAAATAAATATGTTAATGTCTTCAGTGAACCAAGAGAATTAAAACATGAGTTAAAAAAGGAAAAAATAAACTATTAAGTAAAAATTTGAAAAAGAACTAAATATATAATAATTGAAATTTAAAACTTAGTAAGTTCTATAGCAGATTAAAGGCAGCTAAAGAGAGAATTAGTGAACTGGAAGGTAGAGCTCAATTACCCAGAATAAAGCAGAAAGAGAAAAAGAGATAGAAAGTATAAAAGAAAGTTAAGTGACATAGAGCATTGAGCAAGAAGGTCTAAAACACATGTAATCAGATGACAGAAGGACAGAAGAGATAAAATGGGATGAGACAATAACTGAAGAAATAATGGCTGAGAACTCATCAACATTTATGATAACAACAATCCGCAAACTTATAAAGCCCAACAAGTCCCCAGTGGGAAAAATAAAAATAAAAATAAATTCATACCTACACATATCATAGTAATGGCAAAACACCAAAGACAAAATGATTTTAAATGCAACTAGAGAGAAAAGTCATGTTACCTTTAAAGGAAAAACAATGAACTGATAGCCAAATTTTCAATAACTGAAACCAGAAGACAAAGAACATTATATATTGACTCTGGTAACAGAAAATAATTATTAATCTAGAATTATCCAAGAAAAATATCTTTAGAGACCAAGGGGAAAATTAATATAATTCAGTGGAGGGAAAGGAAATTGAGAAAGTTTACTACCAACAAATTCTCATTAAAGAAAATTCTATGTATGCACTTCAGGCAGAAGGAAAGTAATCTCAGGTGGAAAGTCTGACATGCAAAGAAAATTGTAGATATGTTATCAGAGTGAACAGACAACCTACAAAATGGTAGAAAATTTTTGCAATCTATCCATCTGACAAAGGTCTAATAGGCAGAGTCTACAAGGAGCTTAAACAAATTTACAAGAAAAAAACAACCCCGTTATAAAGTGGGCAAAGGACATGACAGACACTTCTCAAAAGAAGACATACATTCAGTCAAGAAACATATGCAAAAAAGCTCAACATCACTGATCATTAGAGAAATGCAAATCAAAACCATGATGAGATACCATCTCATGTCAGTCATAATGGCTATTATTAAAAAGTCAAAAAACAACAGATACTGCCAAGGGGATGGAGAAAAAGGAATATATATATATAGAGAGAGATGGAGTCTTGCTCTGTTGCTCAGGCTAGAGTGTAGTGGCATGATCTTGGCTCACTGCAACCTCTGCCTCCCGGGTTCAAGCGATTCTCCTGTCTCAGCCTCCCATGTAGCTGGGATTACAGGCGTCCACCACCACATCAGGCTAATTTTTGTATTTTTAGTAGAGAAAAGGTTTTGCCATGTTGGCCAAGCTGATCTCAAACTCCTGACCTCAGGTGATCTCCCTGCCTTGGCCTCCCAAAGTGCTGGGATTACAAGCATGAGCAACCACACCTGGCAGAAAAAGGAACACTTTTACACTATTGGTAGAAGTATAAATTAGTTCGACCATTGTGGAAGACAGTATGGCAATTCCTCAAAGGCCTAGAGGCAGAAATACCATTCAACTCAACAATCCCACTATTGGATGTATACTCAATGGAATATAAAGCATTCTGTTATAAAGATACATGGACACATATGTTCATTGCAGCACTATTCACAATAGCAAAGACATGGAATCAGCCTAAATCCCCATCAATAATAGGCTGGATAAAGAAAATGTGGTACATATACACCATGGAATACTATGCAGTCATAAAAAAGAACAAAATCATGTCCTTTTCAGGGACATGGATGGAGCTGGAAGCCATTATCCTCAGCAAACTGACACAGGAACAGAAAACCAAATACCACATGTTCTCACTTATAAGTGGGAGGTGAATGACGAGAAAACATGGATACAAGGGGGAGGAGAACAACACACACTGAGGCCTATTGGAGGGTAGAGGGTGGGAGGTGGGAGAGCATCAGGAAAAACAGCTAATGGATGCTGGGCTTAATACCTAGGTGATGGGATGATCTGTACAGCAAACCACTATGGCACATGTTTACCTATGTAACAAACATGAACATCCTGCACATGTATCCCTGAACTTAAAAGTTGGAAATGAAAAAAGGGATAAAAAATGCTGTAAAAAGAAAAAAATGTAGGTATGTGATAGAATGAAAACAAAACACTGATTCTTATAAAATAAAAATGATACAGTTTTGTGGAGATAAACAAAAATGATAAAATTATATTATATAACAATAACATAATAACATATAAGACAGAGTATGTAAGCCAGGAGTGGTATCATTAGAATTAAAATGTTCTAAGATTCAACATAGTACTGGAAGTCCTAGCCAGAACAATCAGACAAGAGAAATAAATAAAAGACATCTAAATAGAAAAAAGAAGTCATTGGCAGATGGGAGGCAGGACTAGATTTCAGCTCCAACTCGGATGGAAAGAGCAGCATGTGAATCTCGCATCATGAATTTTTGCTCCAGAATGACTGCAGGAATGAATCAGGAAACCTGAGAGGACCCACAGACCCCTGAAGGAAGTGGATTGCTTTTGCAGGACTCAAGAGACACCCCAAATACTGCGCTGATATTCATGGCTGAGAGACCCACAGACAGTTCACATCACAGTACTCTGTGCAGACAACCCCCACTACCAGCCCAAAGCCTGGTAGACTTGCTGGGTGGCTAGATCCAGAAGAGAGATAACAATCACTACATCTCAGCTCTCAGGAAGCCACATCCTTAGGAAAAGGGGGAGAGTACTACATCAAGGGAACACCCCATGGGACAAAAGAATCTGAGTAACAGTGTTCAGCCCTAGACCTTCCCTCTGACAGAGCCTACCCAAATGAGAAGGAACTAGAAAACCAACTCTGGTAATATGACAAAACAAGGTTCTTTAACACCTCTAAAAAATCACACTAGCTCACCAGCAATGGATCCATTCAGCTAAGAAGAAATCCCTGATTTAACCGGAAAAGAATTTAGGAGGTTAGTTACTAAGCTAATCAGGGAGGCACCAGAAAAAGGCAAAGTCCAATGTAAGGAAATCCGAAAAATGATACAAGTGAAGGGAGAAATATTCAAGGAAATAGATAGCATAAATTAAAAAAAAAATCAAAACTTCAGGAAACAATGGACACACTTAGAGAATTGCAAAATGCTCTGGAAAGTCTCAGCAATAGAATTGAACAAGTGAAAGAAGGAAACTCAAAGCTTGAAGAGAAGTTCTTTGAATTAACCCAATCCAACAAAGACAAAGAAAAATGAATAAGAAAATGCCTCCAAGAAGTCTGGGATTATGTTAAACGACTGTACTGAAGAATTATCGGTGTTCCTGAGGAAGAAGAGAATTCTAAAAGTTTGGAAAACATATTTGGGAGAATAATTGAGGAAAGCTTTCCTTGCTTTGCTAGAGACCTAGACATCCAAATACAAGAAGTACAAAGAACACCTGGGAAATTGATCACAAAAAGATCATCACCTAGGCACATTGACATCAGATTATCTAAAGTTAAGATGAAGAAAAAAATCTTAAGAGCTGTGAGACAAAAGCACCAGGTAACCCATACAGAAAAACATATCAGATTAACAGCACATTTCTCAGCAGAAACCCTGAAAGCTAAACAGGACTGGGGCTCTATCTTCAGCCTCCTCAAACAAAACAACAGCCAAGAGTTTTGTACCCAGTGAAATTAAACTTTGTAAGTGAAGGAAAGAGAGTCTTTTTCAGACAAATGCTGAGAGAATTTGCCACTACCAGGCCACCACTACAAGAACTGCTAAAAGGAGCTCTAAATCTTGAAACAAATCCTGGAAACACATCAAAACAGAACTTCTTTAAAGCATAAATCTCATAGGACCTATGAAACAAAACTACAATTTAAAAAACAAAAACAAAAAATCAAGGTATACAGGCAAGGAATAGCACAATGAATGGAATGGTACCTCACATCTCAATACTAACATTGTATGTAAATGGCCTAAATGCTCCACTTAAAAGATACAGAATGGCAAAATGGATAAGAAGTCACCAACCATCTGCTGACTTCAAGAGACTCACCTAACACAAAAGGACTCACACAAACTTAAGGTAAAGGAGTATAAAAAGACATTTCAGGCAAAGGGACAACGAAAGCAAATAGGGGTAGCTGTTCTTATATCAGACGTAACAAACTTTAAAGCAACAGCAGTTAAAAAAGACAGAGAGACATTATATAACAACAAAAGGCTTGTCCAACAGGAAAATATCACAATCCTAAATATATATGCACCTAACACTGGAGCTCCCAAACTTATAAAATAATTACTAATAGACCTAAGAAATGAGATAGACAGCAACACAATAATAGTGGGAGACTTCGATACTCCACTGACAGCACTAGACAGGTCATCAAGACAGAAAGTCAACAAAGAAACAATGGATTTAAACTATACCTTGGAATAAATTGACTTGACAGATATATACAGCACATTCCATCCAACAACTGCAGAATATACATTCTATTCAACAGTGCATGGAACTTTCTCCAGGATAGACCATGTTATAGGCCACAAATATGATTCAGAAAATCGAAATTGGATAGATTTAAGAAAATCAAAATTGTAACAAGCAATCTCTCAGACCACAGTGGAATAAAACTGGAAACCAACTCCAAAAAGAACCTTCAAAACCATGCAAATCCATGGACATTAAATAACCTGCTCCTGAATGATCACTGGGTGAAAAATGAAATCAAAATGGAAATTAAAAAGTTCTTCAAACTGAACGACAATAGTGACACAACCTATCAAAACCTCTGGGACACAGCAAAGGCAGTGCTAAGAGGAAAGTTCATAGCCCTAAATGCCTACATCAAAAAGTCTGAAAGAGCACAAACAGACAATCTAAGGTCACACCTCAAGGAACTAGAGAAACAAGAACAAATCAAACCCAAACCAGCAGAAGAAAGGAAATAACCAAGATCAAAACAGAACTAAATGAATTTAAAAAAAAAATACAAAAGATAAATCAGCTTCTTTGAGAAAACACCAAATGGCGAATGACACCGATGCAATGCAGGGGCAGGTGGGGCTGGAGGCCCCAGGGGCCCTGGGATAGGGAACCACGGTGGCTTCCTGGGAGGCTTTGGCAGTAGCATCCAGGGCCAGGGTCGCAGCCACGGAGCTTGCAGAGGCAAGGTGAGGACAAGGAGTGGATGCCCATCACCAAGCTGGGCCATCTGGTCAAGGACATGAAGATGAAATCCCTGGAGAGCTATTCTCCCTGCCCATCAAGGAGTCTGAGATCATTGACTTTTTCCTGGGGGCCTCTCTCAAGGATGAGGTTTTGAAGGTTATGCCAGTGCAGAAGCAGACCCACGCTGGCCACAGCACCAGGTTCAAAGCGTTTGTTGCCATCGGGGACTACAATGGCCACGACGGTCTGGGTGTTAAGTGCTCCAAGAAGGTGGTCACTGCCGTCCTTGGGGCCACGATCCTGGCCAAGCACTCCATTGTCCCTGTGCACATAGGCTACTGGGGGAACAAGATTGGAAACCCCCATGCCATCCCTTGCAAGGTGACAGGCCGCTGCGGCTCTGTGCTGGTGACTTTATCCCTGTGCCCAGGGGCACTGGCATCATCTCAGCCCCTGTGCGCAAGAAGTTGCTGATGATGCCTGGTATTGATGACTACTACACCTCAGCCAGGGACTGCATTGCCACCCTGGGCAACTTAGGCAAGACCACCTTTGATGCCATCTCAGACCTAAAGCTACTTGACCCCTGACCTCTAGAAGGAGACTGTATTCACCAAGTCTCCCTATAAGGAATTCACTGACCACCTCGTCAAGACCCACGCTAGAGTTTCCGTGCAGAGGACCCAAGCTCCAGCTATGGCTACAACATAGGGTTTTTATACAAGAAAAATAAAGTGAATGAAGCCTGAAAAAAAAAAAAAGAGATAAATCAAACACAAAGCTGGTTCTTTGAGATGATAAATAAAATTGACAGACCATTAGCAAGATTAACCAAGAAAAGAAGAGAGAAAATCCAAATAAGCTCAGTAAGAAATGAAATGGGAGATATTACAAGTGACACCACAGAAATGCAAAAGATGACTCAAGGCTACTATGAACACCTTTACATACATAAACTAGAAAACCTAGAAAAGATGGATAAATTCTTGGAAAGATACAACCCTCTTAGCTTAATTTATATCGGGAAGAATTAGATACACTGAACAGACCAATAACAAGCAGTGAGATTGAAATGGTAATTTAAAAATTACCAACAAAAAAAAGTCCAGGACCAGACGGATTCACAGCAAAATTCTACCAGACGTTCAAAGAAGATTTGATACCAATCATATTGACACTATTCCACAAGATAGAGAAAGAGGGATCCCTCCCTAAATCATTCTATGAAGCCAGTATCACCCTAATACCAAAACCAGGAATGGACATAACCAAAAGTGAAAACTAGAGACCAATAGCCCTGATGCACATAGATGCTAAAATACTAGCTAACTGAATCCAACAACATATCAAAAAGATAATCCACCATGATAAAGTGGGTTTCGTACCAATGATGCAGGGATGGTTTAACATACACAGGTCAATAAATGTGATACACCACATAAACAGAATTAAAATCAAAAATCACATGATCATCTGAATAGATGCAGAAAAAGTATTCAACAAAATCAGCATCTCTTTATGATTAAAACTCTCAGCAAAATCGGCATACAAGGGTCATACCTCAGTATAATAAAAGTCATCTATGACAGACCAACAGCCAACGTAATACTGAATGGGGAAAAGTTGAAAGCATTCCCTCTGAGAACTGGAACAAGACAGGGAAGCCCACTCTCACTACTCTTCTTCATCATAGTACTGGAAGTCCTAGCCAGAGCAACCAGACAAGAGAAAAAAATAAAGGGCATCCAAATCAATAAAGAGGAAGTCAAGCTATCGCTGTTTGCTGATGATATGACCATTTATGTAGAAAACCCTAAAGACTCCTCCAGAAAGCTCCTAGAACTGATAAAAGAATTCAGCAAAGTTTCCAGATACAAATTGCTGTATACAAATCAGTAGCTCTTCTGTACACCGATGGTGACCAAGCTGAGAATCAAATCAAGAACTCAACCCCTTTTACAATAGCTGAAAGAAAGAAAAAAAAAAAACCATTTAGGAATATACCTAATCAGGGAGGTGAAAGATCTCTACAAGGAAAACTACAAAACACTGCTGAAAGAAATCATAGATGCCACAAACAAATGGAAACACATTACATGCTCATGGATGGGTAGAATCAATATTATGAAAATGACCATACTGCCAAAAGCAATCTACAAATTCAGTGCAATTCCCATAAAAATACCACCATCATTCCTCACAGAATTAGAAAAAAAATTCTAAAATTCATATAGAAACAAAAGAGCGCCCTCATAGCCAAAGCAAGGCTAAGCAAAAAGAACAAATCTGGAGGCATCACATTACCTGATTTCAAACTATACTATAAGGCCATAGTCACCAAAACAGCATGGTACAGGTATAAAAATAGGCACATAGACCAATGAAACAGAATAGAGAACCCAGAAATAAACCCAAATACTTACACCCAACTGATCTTCAACAAAGCAAACAAAAACATAAAGTGGGGAAAGGACACCCTTTTCAACAAATGATGCTGGGATAATTGATTAGCTACATGTAGGAGAATGAAACTGGATCCTCATATCTCACCTTATACAAAAATCAACTCAAGATGTATTAAGAACTTAAATCTAAGACCTGAAACTATAAAAATTCTAGAAGATAACATTGGAAAAACTCTTCTAGACATTGGCTTAGCCAAAGATTTCATGACGAGAACCCAAAAGCAAATACAATAAAAACAAAGATAAATAGCTGGGACTTAATTCAACTAAAGCACTTTTGCACAGCAAAAGGAACAGCCAGCAGAGTAAATAGATAACCCACAGAGTGGGAAGAAATCTTCACAATCTATACATCTGACAAAGGACTAATATCCAGAATCTACAATGAATTCAACAAATAAATAAGAAAAAACAATCTCATCAAAAAGTGAGCTAAGGACATGAATAGACAATCCTCAAAAGAAGATACACAAATGGCCAACAAACATATGAAAAAATGCTTGACATCACTAATGATCAGGGAGATGCAAATCAAAACCACAATGTGATACCGTCTTACTCCTGCGAGAATGGCCATAATAAAAAAAAAACAAAAAATAGTAGATGTTGGTGTGGATGTAGTGAACAGGGAACATTTCTATGCTGCTGGTGGGAATGTAAACTAGTACAACCACTATGGAAAACAGTGTGGAAATTCCTTAAAGAACTAAAAGTAGAACTACCATTTGATCCAGCAATTCCACTGCTGGGTATCTATCCAGAGGAAAAGAAGTCATTATATGGGAAACATACTTGCACACGCATGTTTATAGCAGCACAATTCACAATTGCAAAATCGTGGAACCAACCCAAATGCCCATCAATCAATGAGTGGATTAAAAAAAAAACAACTGTGGTATATGTATATATATGATGGAATACTACTAAGCCATAAAAAGGAATGAATTAATGGCATTTGCAGTGACCTGGATGAGATTGGAGGCTATTATTCTAAGTGAAGTAACTCAGGAATGGAAAAACAAACATCGTATGTTCTTGCTTATAGCAGGAGCTAAGCTATGAGGATGCAAAGGCATAAGAATGACACAATGGACTTTGGGGACTCGGGGAAAGAGGGGAAAGGAGGTGAGGGATAAAAGACTACAAATAGAGTGCGGTGTATACTGCTCGGGTGATCGGTGTACCAAAATCTCACAAATCACCACTAAGGAACTTACTCATGTAACAAACATTACCTGTTCTCCAATAACCAATGGAAATTTAAAAAAAAATAAAAAGAATAAGTCAAATTATCTTTCTTCACTGATGATATGATTGTATACCTAGAAAACCCTAAAGACTCTACCAAAAGGCTCCTAAAACTGATAAATGACCTCTGTAAAGTTTCAGGATACAAAATCAATGTACAAAAATCAATAGTATTTCTATACAACAACAGCATTCAAGCTGAGAGCCAAATCAAGAATGTAATTCCATTTTACTAAGCCCCTCAAAAAAAAAAAAAAAAAACAAACAAACACCACAAACAAACCTAAGGGCCGGGCGCAGTGGCTCGCGCCTGTAATTCCAGCACTTTGGGAGGCCGAGGCAGGCAGATCATGAGGTCAGGAGATCGAGACCATCCTGACTAACACAGTGAAACCCTGCCTCTACTAAAAATACAAAAAAATTAGCCGGGCGTGGTGGTGGGCGCCTGTAGTCTCAGCTACTGGGGAGGCTGAGGCAGGAGAATGGCGTGAACCCAGGAGGCGGAGCTTGCAGTGAGCCCAGATCGTGCCACTGCACTCCAGCCTGGGCAACAGGGCGAGACTCCGTCTCAAAAAAAAGAAAAGAAAAACCCTAGGTACACATCCAGTTAAGGAGGTGAAAGATCTCTATGAGGAGAACTACAAAATGCTGCTGAAAGAAATCATAGATGACATAAACAAATGAAAAAACATTCTATGTTCATGGATTGGAAGAATCAATATTATTAAAATGGACATAGCCCAAAGCAATCTACAAATTCAACACTATTCCTGTCAAGCTACCAATGTCATTTTTCACAGAATTAGAAAAAACTTCTGAAATTAAATAGCCATAGCAATCCTAAGCAAAAAGAGCGAAGCAGGAGGCATCACATTACCCAACTTCAAATTATTCTAATAAGGCTACAGTAACCAAACAGCATGGTACTGGTACAAAAACAGACACATAGACCAATGAAACAGAATAGAAAACCCAGAAAAAAAAGCTGCACACCTGCAACCATCTGATATTCAAAAAAGTTGACAAAAATAAACAATGGATAAAGGACTCTATTCGACAAATGGTGCTGAGACAGCTGGCTATCCATAACCAGAAGGAAACAAAAGGACCTCGACATTTCACCACATCCAAAAATTACCCCAAGGTGGATTAAAGACTTAAATCTAAGACCTCTAATTACAAGACTCCTCAAAGAAAATCTAAGAAATACCATTCTGGACATCGGCCTTGGGAAAGAATTTGTGACTAAATTCTCAAAAGTAATTGCAGCAGGAACAAAAATTGACAGGTGTGATCTACTTAAACTAAATAGTTTCTGCACAGCAAAAGAAATGATCAACAGATTTAACAGACAGCCTACAAAATGGGAGAAAATATTTGCAAACTATTCATCCAACAAAGGTCTAATATCCAGAATTTGTAAGTAACTTAAACAATTTGTAAGTTTGTTTTTTAAAAGGTAAAAAAAAAACATTACCTTTAAAAGATAGGCAAAAGACATGAACAGACACTTCCCAAAAGAAGATAAAAAAGTGGCCAACAAACATATGGGAAAATGCTCAACAGAGAAATGCAAATCAAATCCATTATGAGATACCATCTGACACTAGTCAAAATGGCTATTATTAAAAAGTCAAAAATTAACAGATGCTGGCAAGGCTGTGGAGAAAAGAGAATGCTTATACACAGTTGGTGGGAATGTAAATTAGTTTAGTCACTGTGGAAAGCAGTTTGGAGATTTCACATAAAACTGAAAACAGAACTGCTATTTGACCCAGAAATCCCATTATTGGATTATATAACCAAAGACAAATAAATCATTCTACCAAAAAGACACATGTACTCATATGTTCATCACAGCACTATTCACAATAGCAAAGACATGGAATCAATCTAGATGCCCATCAATGTTGGATTGAATAAAGAAAATGTAGTACATGTATACCATGGAATACTATGCAGCCATAAAAAAGAATAAAGTCATGTGCTTTGCAGAAACATTGATGTAGCTGGAGGCCATTATCCTAAGCAAATTAATGTAGGAAAAGAAAACCAAATACCACAGGTTCTCACTTATAAGTGGGAGCTAAGCACTGGGTACACATGACATAAAAACAGGAACAATAGACACTGGGGCCTCCTAGAGGAAGGAGAGAGAGAGGCGAGCAAGGGCTGAAAAGCTTCCTGTTGAGTACTATGCTCACTACCTGGGTGACAGGATTATTGGCACCCCAAGCCTCAGCATCATACTATGTACTCACATAACAATTCTGCACAGTACCCTGTGAATTGAGAATAAAATTTGAAATTATAAAATAAAATTTCAGAAAGAAAGAATAAAATAAAATGTCCTAAGGATTTTATATGTTTAAGGGGGCAAACATATTAATTAATGTTAGATTTTGATAAATGATATTTGAAAGCTAATTTTAGAATGATTAACAAAGTGAAAATAATATAGCATAAAATTTCCTTACTAGCTGGATGTGGTGGCTCATGCCTGTAATCCCAGTACTTTGGGAGGCTGAGGCAGGAAGATACCTGAGGTCAGGAGTTTGAGGCCAGCCAGCCAACATGGCAAAACCCTGTCGCTACTAAAAACACAAGAATTAGCCTGGCGTGGTGGCGCTCACCTGTAATCCCAGTTACTTGGGAGGCTGAGGCATGAGAATCGCTTGAACCCAGGAGGCAGAGGCTGAAGCGAGCTGAGATCGCACCACTGCACTCTAGCCTGGGTGACAAAGTAAGACTCTGCCTCAAAAAATAACAAAATAAAGGCCAGGCGTGGTGGCTCACGCCTGTAGTCCCAGCACTTTGTGAGGCCGAGGTGGGTGAATCACCTGAGGTCAGGAGTTTGAGACCAGCCTGGCCAACGTGGTGAAACCCTTTCTCTACTAAAAATACAAAAGTTAGCTGGGCGTGGTGGCATGAGCCTGTAATCCCAGCTACTTGGGAGGCTGGACGCACGAGAATTGCTTGAACTGGGGAGGCGGAGGTTGCAGTGAGCTGAGATCACGCCACTGCACTCCAGCCTGGGCAACGGAGCAAGACTCTGTCTCAAAAAATATAATAAAAAAAAATCTCCTAACTAGCAGGGAAAAAAATTGAATGAGAAAAAAAAATGCAATTGATGCAGGGGAGGACAAGAAAGACCATAGAAAAGGTAGGGCAAATACAAACCACTAAATAAAATTGTCAAAATAAATCTAAATATGTTAGTAATTCAAATAAATATAAAGACACATAAAAATCAATTATAGTAACAGTGAACATGCAGAAGCTGACATTAAAAACACAGGGCAATTTACAATCACTCCAAGGAAAATGAAATACTTATGCATTTACTTAGCATGCACTAGATCTATATGCTACAAATTACAAAATGCTGATTTTGTGAAAGTCAAAGAAGACTTAAACAAATGAAGAGATATATCATGTTTATGAACTGGAAGATTCACTTTAGTAAAAGCTGTCAATTCTCCCCAAATTTGTCTATAGTTTAGTGTAATTCCTATCAAAATCTTAGCAATAGTTTTTTCATAGACCTAGGCAAGCTTATGCTAAAATATATATGAAAAGGCACAGGCACTGAATAGCTAAAGCAATCTTGACAAAGAAGAAAGACAAAGAAATGGGAGAAACTACTCTACCCATATGAAACCTGGCTCTATAATTGCTGTAATCAAGAGAGTGTGGTGTGGGCAGAGGGGTAGACACATGAATCAACGGAGCAGCGCAGGAGACTCAGAAATAGATTCACACAGTCTGCTACACTGACTTTTGACAAAGGCGCAACACCAATTTAAAGGAAATTTAAAGGCGCAAAACCATTTTCAACAAATGATGCTGGAACAATTGCATATCCATATGGGGGTAAAAAAAAAAAAAAAGCCCTAGATCTAAATTTCATGCTTTATATTTTAAAAATGAGCTCAAATTGGATCACAGACTTAAATGTAAAATATAAACCTATAAGACTTTCAGCAAAACACATAACAGAAAGTTGTCAGGTTCTGGGGCTGAGCCAGTAGTTGTCAGACTTGACACCAACAGCAGCATGATACATAAAAAAGAAAAACTGATGAATTAGACCTCACTGAAATTAGAAATGTTTGTTCTGTGAAAGCTACATAAAGAGGATGAAAAGGAAAACTACACACCTGGAGAAAATATTTGCAAGTCATACGCCTTAGTCCTTTTGTACTGCTATAACAAAATACCTCAAACTGGGTAATTTATAAAGAACAGACATTTATTTTTCACAGTTCTGGAGGATGGGAATTCCAAGATTTAATCACCAGCGTCTGGTATCTCCACTTTCAACCAAGATGGAGCCCTGTTGCTGCATCCTCCTGAGGGGACAAATGCTATGTCCTCAAATAGCTGAAGGGATGGAAAGGGCAAAAAGGGCCTAAGCTAGTTCCCTCCAGCTAGGCACTAATTCATTCATGAGAGGAGAGTCCCCCTGACTTAATCACTTCCCAAAAAGACCCCACCGCTTAATACCATCATAATGGTGATTAAGTTTCAACACATGAATTTTGGAGGGAATGCCATCTTTCAAATCATAGCACCAAATATCTAGCAAAGAACTTACATATTTTAAATTCTAGAATATGTAAAGAACTCTCAGAACTCAACAGTAAAAAATAATCTATTAAATGAACAAAATATATAAACAGACATTTTACCAAAGAGGATAAAAATAAGCACATGAAAAGGTATTCAATATCATAAGCCATTAGGAAACTTTAAATTAAAACTACAATGAGATACCCCCACACACATATCAACATGACTAAGATTTTAAAAAATAACACCACCAAATGCTGGCAAGGATGCAGAGAAACTGGCTCACTCATACATAACTGGTGGGAATGTAAAATGGTAAGCCACTCTGGAAAAGAGTTTAACAGTTGTTTAAAATGTTAAACTTGCAACTACCATACAGCCCAATAATTGCACTCCTGGACATTTATGCCACAGGAATGAAAGTTATTTTAACATAAAAACCCAAATATTAAGGGTTATAGCAGCTTTATTTGTTATTGTTAAAAACTGGACGTCAACAGATGAATGGTTAAAGAAATTGTGGTATATGCACAGCATGGAATTCTACTAAGCAATAAAAATAAATGTCTGTTGATACATATGACTTGGATGTCTCTAGGGAATTTTGTTGAGTACAATAATATAGTATGTAACTTTATAACCCCAAAAAGTTACACACTAAATTATTCCATGCAAATAAAATTTTGGGAGTGCCAAATTTTAGAAATGGAGGACTAATTAGTGGTTGCCAGAACAAGACCCTGTTTAAAAAAAAAAAAAAATACAAGTGTATAGAACTTAACACACACACTCGTACAATTCAAATTGGAAAAATCTAAATAAAATCAGTGAATTGTATTAATTTTCTGGTTGTAATATTATGCTATTATTTTGAAAAAGATTACCATTGGAGGAAACTGGGCAAAGTGTACAAAGGATCTTTCTGCATTGTATCTTAAACTGCATATTAATCTACAATTATCTTTTATTTAATTAATTTATTTATTAAGACAGGGTCTCACTTTGTCACACAGGCTGAAGGGCAGTGGTACAATCATGGCTCACTGCAGCCTCAACTTCCTTGGCTCAAGTGAGCCTCCCACCTCAGTCTCCCAAGAAGCTGGGACTACAGGTGCACACCACCACACCCAGCTAATTGTTTTGGTTTTTAGCAGAGGCAAGGTCTCACTATGTTGTCCAGGCTGGTCCTGAACTCCTGAGCTCAAGAGATCCTCCTGCCTCAGCCTCCCAAAGTGCTGGGATTACAGGCATGAGTCACCCCGCCTAGGTGTAATTATCTTTAAAAAAGACATTAATTACAACAGCATCCAAAAATATAAAGTGCCTAGAAATGAATCTAACAAACAATGGGTAAGATCCTTATGAAGAAATTATAAATTTTTTTTTGAAAGAGATAAAAAGACTAAATAAATGGAGTATAAGTCTTGTAATCATGGATTGGAAGACAAATTCATAAAGATGTAAAGATTCAATACTATTTCAATCAAAATCCTAACAAGGTTTCTTTGTGGAAACTAACAAGCTGATTCTAAAATTCATATGGAAAGAAAAGGGCCAAGAATTAAACACTGCTAAAGAAGAAAAACAGAAGGAAGAGACTTGCCTTACCAGAAAACAGGTGTTTTATAAAGCTGGAGCAGTTAAGATAGTGGCATTTGCACAGAAATAGCACAAATAACCAACAGGAGAAAATAGAGAACCCAGAACCCAGAAACAGGTTTGATTGTTAACAAAGGTGATGGGGAAAAGATGGACTCTTTTTTTTTTTTTTTTTTTTTTTTTTTTCCATTTTGAGATGGAGTTTCTCTCTGTCGCCAGGCTGGAGAACAGTGGTGCGATCTCGACTCGCTGCAACCTCTGCCTTCCGGGTTCAAGCAATTCTCCTGCCTCAGCCTGCCGAAATAGCTGGGATTACAAGCCCGTGCCACCACGCCCAGCTAATTTTTGTATTTTTAGTAGAGATGGGTTTTCACCATGTTAGCCAGGCTGGTCTAGAACTCCTGACCTCAAGTGATCCACTCCCCTTGGCCTCCCAAAGTGCTGGGATTACACGCGTGAGCCGCTGCACCCGACTGACTTTTTGTTTGTTTTGAGGTGGAGTCTCGCTCTACTGCGCAGGCCGGAGTGCAGTGGCCTGATCTCGGTTCGCGGCAACCTCTGCCTCCCGAGTTCAAGCAATTCTCCTATTTGTAGCTCCCGAGTAGCTGGAATTACAGGCGTGCGCCACCACACCCCGCTAATTTTTGTATTGTTCGTGGAGTTTTAAATTTAATATCACTAAGATAGCTGGTTATTCACGTCGGGGAAAAAGTGAAATTGGGTCTCATTTTTGTGGTTGTATATTCTGGGTCTTATTTTTGTGGTTGCCCCGTGAAAGGTGAGCGCAATGCCCCCATCCAAAACTGGTTCAGATATCAAGATTGTTGATACCACATATACAACAAGAAGGTATTTTAAAAGTTTATTACACACGATGAGGCTTTCTGGTCAGCACAGGACAGGCACCCAAATCAGTTCTAAATGGCTTGAGGGAGGGAGGGACAAGGGTCTTTGATTTTTAATGTGGTCAGTGATGGGGCTGGTATGAGGGATGATTTGAACTTTTCTTTGGCACCAAGGGAGGGGAATCAGCTTTGCCAGACGCTGGGCAAGAGGGAAATGGGGAGGGGTGGAGCCTGAAAGCTGTTGGTAGTCAAACATCAAAAATGGAATTAGATTCTTTATTATAGATCCCTTTTATACACATAAACAAAAAATTCCTTGTGGATTAGGGGTTATATTGAAAGCAAAAGTATGAAACTTTTAAAATACAAAATTGAAGAATATCTTTATGATCTCAAGGTAATGAAATATTTACTTGACATAGCACAGAAAGTACTAACCATAAAGAAAAAGTGATAAATTTAACTCCAGTGTATTAAAGTTAAAAACTTCTGTTTACCAAAAAAAAAAAAAAAAAAATTAAGAGATTAAATAAGTAAACCACACTCTGGGAGAAGTGATTTGTATGACCCCCCCCAAAATTGTACCCGGAATATACAAAGACCTACTATAAATCACCAGAGAAACACAGTCCAATAGAGAATGGACAGAAGACTTGAGCAAGCATTTCACAAAGAGGAGGCAGAAGTAGCCAAAAGTATAAAAAGATAAAAGATGCTCATAGTAAGATGACATTTCACATCTGCAAAGCTTGCAAAAATTAAAAATTCCGACAATATTAAGTGTTAGCATGAGCCACTAGAACACTTGTACACTGCCAGTGGCAGTAGAAATCACTATAATCGCTTTGAAAAAGCAATTTGGCATTACTTAGTAGATTCAAAGGCATGCAATTCCACTCCTAGGCACATACCTAAAGAAACTCTTGCACATATACACCAAAATACATGTGTAGTAATGTTCATAGTATAGTGACACTATTCATATTAGGAAAAAAATTGAAAACAGCCCAAATGTTCACCAACAGGAGAATGAATAAATTGTGGCAAATTCATACAATGGACTATTAGGTGAGAGTTAAAAGTAATAACTTACAGTAGAAGCAATGAAGTTACAAAAGAATGTATACGGTATGATGCTCTTCATATAAAGGCCAAAAGCATACAACATTAAACAACATATTGTTTAGAAGAAAAAATATGGCAACACAGCGAGTAAGAACAAGCAAATAAACACTCCACGTCAGTGTAACGATTACCTTTAAGTAGGGAGGGAAGAGATGAACACACAGGGAACTTCCAATTTTTTTTTTTAAAGGAGTAGGTATGTAGGTAATCGTTAAAATGCTATTCTTCAAATGTTAATATATTTTAAATTAATATTTAACTTTTATAAAGAAAAATCATTACCCTTGAATTCTCTTTCTGTTTAGGAAAGGAAAATTTACCATTGTGATATTTTTAGTGTCTTATGAGCCTTTTCTTGTACATGAGTATAAATCTAAGAAAAATAGAAAAGGAAATTGAAAAAGAAAATTCTTGCATATGTGCCAGGCAACAGCAGACAGCCCACCTTTCTCAGGGAGTCTGGCTACACAAAGGCCTGTGGAGGCAGAGCAGATTGGTGCATTCACCAAAAGAGCCTGGCTGACCTGCGCTGAGTTCCCCAGAGGACTGGGCCCTACTTATTTTTACATCATTAGCCCTCTTGGGGCAGGCTGAGGTCATATCCAATTTGAAAATGACCTTGGATCACAAGCTGAGGTTTTTAATTTGTTTACACTATTAAACATCCTGAGGTATGATTAATAAGTCTTCTGCATAGAGAAATAAGTTTATTTCTAACAAAGATGGTCCTTGTCATGTTTCTACTATTTATATTATTGCAGTGAGTTCATTCCACAAACTAATTTTCCAGCACTTTCTAATCTTCGCATTGCTTGGCAGTCTCCTAAACTCAGCAATAAGTTGTCTGATAAACCAATATGCAAGACACGAATTGTTTAGAAAATTATGAATTTGTGATTACTTTTAGCCTTTCAAAATAATAAAGTCATTAAAAAAATATTTTTTCTGTATTTTCCAAATTATCTATTACACTAAGGGAAAAAGCCTTATTTTTTTTTTTTTTTTTTTTGAGACAGAGTCTCGCTCTGTCGCCCGGGCTGGAGTGCAGTGGCCGGATCTCAGCTCACTGCAAGCTCCGCCTCCCAGGTTTACGCCATTCTCCTGCCTCAGCCTCCCGAGTAGCTGGGACTACAGGCGCCCGCCACCTCGCCCGGCTAGTTTTTTTTTTTTTTGTATTTTTTAGTAGAGACGAGGTTTCACCGTGTTAGCCAGGATGGTCTCGATCTCCTGACCTCGTGATCCGCCCGTCTCGGCCTCCCAAAGTGCTGGGATTACAGGCTTGAGCCACCGCGCCCGGCCAAAAGCCTTAATTTTTAAAGCTAACAAGAAATTGTGGGCTAAGATTCCTTAGGGAATCAAATATACATTTCACGTCTTGTAAAGAGGTCTATGAAAACTGTTACTACTATTTTAGGAGAGCTCAAGAATAAATAACAGACACATGTATTGAGTTGCTCTGTGTGTATTATAGTTAAAGACAGTGGTGCACTGGTAAATAGTTAACAATCAGCTGTATAGAGACGGAAATAGCCTTGACTTGCTTTGTAGCATTTGCCAATTTCTGTTGTGTAAATAATCCCACTGTGGCCAATTTCAAGCTACCAATTTGATATCACTAAATGTAGAGTTGGGGAGAAATGTACCACACGGATACAAAAGATGGAAGTAAATAACCTTAAGAGTATAGATGTTAAAATGTACACCATAATTAGAAAGTGATGTTTTTGAGCAGTTATTACATTAATATAAATTTTAAATTATAAGTTTATACAATTTGATTGTTAATAATTACTGTGTTTAACAACAGGCTGGCAAAATTCTTGAAGCTGCTTTAGCAAGGCACTAATTAGACCATACTTGTGGTAATGTACTACCCAATCCAGTACAACAATTAGTAGATGACAGAATTCAATATATGGACATGATTTTTATATAATGTTGTTATATATATAATGTTGATATATACATAACATATCTATAATTTGTTATATGTCAGCATTATATATATTTTCATTATATCTAATGTTATATATAAAACTTTATATATAATGTTGTTACATGAGTGTGTGTGTTCTTGTGTGTGTGTGTATTCCTACATACTCATGACTTTTATATAGGAAAGAGTTCTGAAATCCTCCTTTAAGGTAATTGCTTGGTAAACTGTATACACAATTCAATCACAGTCATGCTACTGAATTGTTTTGCAGATAACAGACCTAATTTTCAGAATTACCTCTTGGTCCAGCCAGATCAGAGAGAACAAAGCAACACATAATTTCTAGATTCCTAACAAAGTCATCTAGCAGGCCTAAAAGAACTCCAGTATCATTCCCAATCTGTCTAGTCAGTGTATGAGACACAAGGTAGGAAAGGAAAAAGGGGGAAAAGGGAGCCTCCCAAAGGATCCCTTCCACAATTAATTATGCAAATCACAAGCAAAGTAGACACTAAAATTTTAAGATTGATTGAAAGGCTTGCTCAATTTGCTTTAACAGTGATTCATAAACCAATCACGCAAATTCATACGCTAGATTGTCTAAAAAAATTAGAAAGATGTAGAATGGAATAAGATTACCTTAATTTAAATGTAAAAGACATGGTTGCTGAAGTACGAGTCTCTTACACTGTAAGCACTAGCCCATCAGATGTTAACAAAATCTGATATGCAACAGTTTTACATATCCCCTTGTGGGAGAAAGATCAACTTGTGATCTGCTTTATAAATCAGCTACAGTGTTAGAGTTAGGCTACTGTAGCTAAATGGCTTTTAGATATGCTTCCTGTTTTAAGCTACCATATTTACAAATGAAAGCTTTTTCAAACCACGGCTTTTAATATAATTTGCATATTTAGTAATACATTGATTAAAATTAAACACGGATTATTGCAATTTATTTCAGAAACAGATGGGATGCATTAAGTGAAAAGCCAGAGTTTTTAAATAGAACAGACTCACTGACTGACTACTGATGAATGATGAATATAAAAACTTTGTAAATTGGCAAAAAAAAAAAAAAAAAAAGCCCTTTGCGCCGATTTCTTTTCAAGGTTTTCCTGACTAGTGATTCCAGGAAATTAGTAATCAAGTTAATTTAAAATGAATAATGTATACCAAAGGTATGCATCAGCTTAATGAAGGCAGATTTCTCAGAATTAAAAATGCTTCCTCAAACTTTGAATCTTCCTTGTCTACAGGGTATGTGTTCTCAGGTTTTCCTAATTATGGATTTGATAGGGCTCACCAGCAGATGGCATTCTTCCATTACATACACTCCTGCTAGATTGCCTTGCTTTCATAGTTTCATGAAACTTCTTCACCAGCTAGTGTAAATTAACCATGAATTCACTCAACGGTAGAGAGAGCTGGGTTGAAGCATTTGTTTCTGAAATGGCATATTCTTAAAATAGTCTTGGTTGCTCCAAATGTGATTAGATGGTAACAAGTATTTCATTTTTACTCTGTTCTCTGTATCCATTGTTTTGTTGAATATCATTCACAAAAGCTATTTTTAGTAGGAATAATGTATAAGTGTATTATGTTAGCCTCTTGTCAGTTATTTCATCAAAAGCAGAACTAAGCTTTTGCCTCATCCCCTCCTCCCATAGCAGTGTGATATAATTCAATCAGATCACTACTATGCTAGTTCAATTATGAAAATAATTTTGCATATAAGTTTTTCATTTTGTGAAGCACAGGAATTTTCCAAGTTAATTTAGCAAAATCCAGTTTACTTTGCTTGGCTATCCAACACTTCTTATTAACCTAGATAATTAATTCTCAGAATCTCATAAAATTCATGAAGTAAAGAGTTCATTATTTAGTTCTGATACATTTTTCTTCCTTGATTTTTTTTTTAAGTGGGAAGTAAAAAGAGAATTGCATCTACAACATTTAAATAATGTTTCTATTACTAGAAATCTTCATTGGACAATACAGAAATCTTATTAATATATAGGCTCAAATTCAGCAACTTCAACTTGAATTGGATTGCTGAAAGTGAACTTGAAATAAAGTCAGTCTAAGACCAAATATTTTCTATTTAATATAGATGCTAATTATAAATTCTCAGAATAAGCTAAACTAGGCAGTTTACAGTACAAATTGTTCACTCCATAGTGAGTTTCAATGACACACTTTTCAAAGCAAGAAATCAAATAAAAACTATATTTATATAATGTTTCTGATGATTTTATATCTTAAAAACATGTGTTTTCTTTTGAAACAAAAAAATGATTTTTTCATCGAAATCCTGAATGCAGTAACAACATGCTATAGAGGTTTTATTTTGTTATATTTTGTTTATAAATGTAAAATATTACCAAAAACTACTTCCAGCTTTTTCAAAGTTTGATTAAATACTCAAAAGTACTTAAAAGGTCAGTTCCCAGTTTCACTGCTATGGATTACTCTAACATGAAATGTTTGTCACCTATTGTGAGTTGTGAAAATCCCCCTGTATCCAATGTGTTTTGTTTGGATTGAGATGGCATGCAGTTGATGGCTGTGACCTTCATGGTGGCTTAGATCCCTGGCTGGCACTGATTTTTGATTTAGTGCCGATCTGCTGCGCTTGTCACAGGCTGCAAGGTGCTTTCCATGCACTAATGGAACAGCTCAAGGGCAGAGGGGCCCTGTAAATGTCTATCTCTCACCAACCATGGGCTAAATAGAGAGGTGAGTTTTCTACATGTGAATGACAGACTCTGAGATTACATGCAGAAGGTAATACAAAGTTTTAAAACCTGCACAGACTTGGCAAAAATAACAAGCATTTGCAAAGTGCCAACTCTAAGGTTATTCTGCCTGCTAATGAATATGTATCTGCACTGTTAAAATGGAATATTTAACACAAATACCGATAATATATCTTCATTTGGTGGCAGGGAACTAACAATCAGTTGATGTGTCCTTTGTTTCAACTGTAGTTGTTAATAAATTCTGTTATTTAATGATGTCTTCAACAGAAAATTGCATATGTCCAAACTTTTTCCTTCTAACACAAAATGACATGATAATTGTTATAGAAAGAGAGGAATTTAGAGACAAAATGTGACATCTTGGCCTAAGCATCATATTGGCTAGGCATCTTGACTACTAACGGGTATTCCGTACATGCAGCAAAACAAAAACAAATACAGGTAAATTTTGCCTTCTAAAATCATTTGGGCCTCAGTGACAGTAATTCATGCCAAGAGGCTAGTAAACATATTATTAGTACATCTATAAAGGGACCAAATCCTATTTATCCTTTAAGACTCAGCTCAGATGCTGTCCCCTCCAGATGCAATTCCTGATTCTCCCAAGAAGTAAGCTCTTCCATGAAATTCTACAATATTTGATTTGTGCATTCCTTAGTTATTGCTGTTTATCTTGTATGAGGGACACGTTTTATCTCATTTCCTGCAATAGACTGTAAGTTCCTTAAGAGCAAGTGCCACATCTATTTTATCTTTATAAACATCTTCCCTGGCCCTATGCCTGACACATTATACACGCTCGATACATGTTTGTTGAATGAATGAATGATAAATGCTTATCTACAACATGGTAGCAGTCTTCAGCTTGATGAAATTTGAAAGTTATGAGTATTTGTGGTGATTTTATCATTAACATTAATATCGGGCTGACTTCCTGAATCTCCACTTCAATCACCACATACAGGTGGTGATGGTCCCTCTCATATTCAGAAGTCTCACTTTATAGTTTCTGATTTCTCTCTGTATCTGCCTCCCACCAGCAAGACCACATGCTATACCTAATTCTCATCTAAGACCCCTCTACAGCCAACCTCACCAAAACAGCACTCCCCTACACATACTACTCAGATCTCTCAATATAGAATAACGTTAGTGTGCCTCATCTAACCACAGAGTAAGTCACAGGATATAAACTTCATCCATGTCTTGAAGTATTTGAAGTCATTCCATGGAAAGTTGCCTTCTCAGTAAAAGGTACATGCAGCTCGCTTTTATGGCCCTTTGATTCATACATTAATTCACCAACTCATTACTGAGTGCCTACTATGCACCAGGCACTAGAAGGTGGTTACGATATAGTGCTGTGTACTCCCACGAGGAACCAGGCAGTGTGCCAGGACATACTGCAGACACTGGAGAAACATGGTACTTCTTGGATGGGGAATTTCAATGATTTAAAACATTATTTTTATATTCAAATAAAGTAAGAAATAGAATGCAAAATGTGCATGAATTTTTAAAACATAGAATTCAAAAAATTCCTACTTTCAGTAGACTGCTTTTGATCCCCCCGAGTGTGAATGCATTCTCTTCTGCCATTCTAGGTAGGTCAGTTGAAAAATTTTGATAAGTTGTCTGAAAGAACACATACTTTGGAATAAGTCTTGATTAGAATCTCAATTATTCCTCTTCCTCATATATCTTTGAGTGAGTTATGTAATCACTATGAGTGTGAATGTTCTCATCTATAAAATATGCATAATTATACCTACCTTTTCAGGCAATTGTAAAGATTAAATTAATACATGTAAAGTATAAAGACAGCACCAAACATAGTAGGTGGTTCTGTAGGAACTTCATCTATCCCCTAAAGGAGACCTATCAGATCCTTATGTTGTTATTTCACATCTCTGCCATTTCAACTCCTTGCACCAGAACCATTGAATAACTGATAGAAAGGTTGACCATCAAATTGCATTCTTGGCCAGACACAGCGGCTCATTCCTGTAATCTCAACGCTTTCAGTGGTGGAGGCAAGAGAATTGCTTGAGGCCAGGAGTTTGAGACCAGCCTAGGCAACATAGTAAGCCTCTGTCTATATATATATATATATATATATATATATATATATATATATTTAATGAATTGCATTTTTTCACAATAAATTCATATTTTGTACATAGAACATCCCATTAAGACTTCATGGACATTGTTCAGATGATCTACATAGTTTTTCACCACTTGTAAAACTTTCAAAAGCTTCTAGTTCAATCATCTTACGTTCTAAATGGCCTAACTTCTTTGTCTCCTTTCCTGGCTGAAATCCTTTTACTGCCCAATGGTAGATAGGTATAATATGAGGTTCTACTCTTAACACTCATCTTTTATCTCTCTATACATATTCACCTTGGTAAGCATAGCCACTCTAATGGCTTCAACCACCAACTCTATGCCAGTGACCCTAAAATCCTTATCTCCAGTCCTGACCTTTGCTTTGTGCTGCAGTCTTCAGGTTCCACCTGCCTACAGAATATGCACTGTTAAGTGAACTACCATACACTCAAACTCAACAGTCCCATAATGTATTTCAAACTACCTTTTCTTCTATCAGAGTAGAAACTTAGAAGGAATTTTTGAGACTTTTCCCCTTTTAAATCCCCTATAGTCAAATTGTCACCAATTTCTTTTCTCTCTTTAATATGTCATTCAAATCTAAATAGTCCTTTCTATTCCCGTTGCTGTGATTGTACTACAGGGCCACATGACCTCAAGCCTGGAATGAGGCAGTGGGCTCCCAGCTCAGTGCTTCTCATATTCTGGATGCAGAGCACAATAACCTGAGGGAATTTTGCAAAACCACAGATTCTCAGGCTGCCCCAGGCTTACTGAATCAGAAGACTTGGGGGATAAAGCTCTCCAGTTGATTCTCATGCACAACTAGACTTGGAACCATGATTTCAATTGATTTCATGTCTCTAGTCTTTCCACTTTCAACACGTACAGTGCATTTAAATACCAATTTTATCATGGTGCATTTCTAACAGTGTCCTACTGCCAGGCACATTAAGCTGAATGTCCTTTGCCAATTCCTAAAAGTCTCCATAACCTAGCCCCACCTTACTTTTTCAGACCTCATTTTTAGTCAGACAACTACAGTCTTCTCAATCTTATTCTCGTGTCAATTCCTCCGTTCATTTTCCCTGAGCTGGGAGCCCCCTGCATCATTCCATCTTAAGGTCATGAGGCCCTGGACTGCAATCATGGCAATGAGAGTAGAAAGGACTATTTAGATTTGAATGACATATTAAAGAGAAAGAAATTGGTGATAGATTGACTATCAGGGATTTAAAAGGGAAAAGACTCAAAGATTCCTTCTCCATCTACCCATCAACATAAACCTCCTCCTTCCTTTAAAGATGAGCCCCATCTGACCTTCTTACCTAGTGTCCTCTGGCCATACACTCTTCCCTCTATATTTTTTTCCTTCTCTGCCTCCTATTGTGATTTAAGTCAGTACCATGCTGTTTTATACTTCCTCTCCTATTACATTTTTGTAAATCTTCTCTCCATAGATAGAGTGTAAATGTCATGAAAAGAAGAACTACACCAAAAATTTGTTTTCATGTTTCTCCTCATAACATCTGAAGGCATATCATAGGTATTCAACACATTATTGTAATTAGTTAAAACCCACTGAATTCTTACTGCATAACAGTATTGACTCATTTAATTCTCACAACAACCCTACGAGGATTTTAACATAAAACTCTTTATTTAGACAAGGAAATAAACATAGAGAGGTGAAATAATTTTCCTCTCTATGGTCAAGACTGTCCCGGTTTGAATTTCAATTCTTCCTCTTGTGGGCTTAACACCATTCACAAAAGGAAGCACTGAAATTCAAACCTGGGCAGTCTTTCCAAAGCTTGTTGTCTTAGCCAACACACCATGGAATCATAGAACATGAGCGGCAGAAAGGACTTTAGAGGCCATCTAACTCATCTGCCTAGAACTGAGCTATTTTACTATTTTCTAATCTTTATGTGTTTGTATAGTTAAGGGCACCTGTTCTCTACTCACTGTCCTGTATGTCCTTTAGATCTCTCTGGGTCTCTATTTATATCAATACTACATAATCTTTTAGATAACTCTTAATTTATGCATATTAGTTGCAGTGATGAGTACCTAAACCATTCTAGGACAAAATAAGATGCAAATAAAAATTCCCCCTCAACCAAACTGTCCATTTTGAAGGCTTATTAAAGCAAGCCAAGACACATGTTTCATTAGAGAGTTTCCTTTCCAATATTTCTGGGCCTTGGCTGCCATTTTTTAAAGAAAGGGATTTATTTACTCAGTGAGTTTGAGGGTGTGGTGCACACATATGCACGCTTGTGTGGTGGGGGACAGAGGGATTAAAAGAATATGCTTTTGAAAGTAGAGTGGACATCAGCATTTGTTTATGTCAGGGTAATAAGTGACTTGTTTTTTATGTTGCCCACTACTTCTGACACACAGACCTGCTATGCCTCAGGGTGCGTGAATTGACTGCAATCAAAGTCTGTGCACGTGTCTGGGCCTGGGGGTCTGGTTTTCCTGACAGTCAGCATGATCTGAGGGGCACCAGAAGTCACTAGAGTTAAATGGCACTCCATGTGATGGAATGAGACACTTCTATCAGCTCATGTCAGTGGGAAAAAATATGTTCCAACATTCATAGGAGAGCCAATATGGTAGTACATGAACCAACTTTCTTATCTTGAACTACACACTGAAAATTTGAGCCCTATTAAAATGCTAAAAACAAATGAGGTAGAGCGACAGAGTCCATTGCTCTATTTATACTGATGTTGGCTTCCACATACTTATTGGAGGTTCTACTAGAACAGGTAATAAGTAGCTCTAGATTTTTCATGCTTTGGAGTTTTGGAATAGCATGAATAATTGAAATCCACAGATAACACAAAAATTTAATTTTAGTCAAGGTATTAAGCCATCTCCTCAATGGAGCTTTTATTATATTAGCTAACACACAGAATAAGTGACCGGCTTGCATTTTAGCTTTTAGTTTTTTTCTGTACACCTCCTAGCATTCCTGGGTAGGTGTCATTAAGCCACCAGAAAAAAAGAGATTTGCACTCTTGGCTTGTTCACTGTGATCAACTACGACTGCCTGTATATTTGCAAGAAGGCTTTCTGATGCCGAGATTGAAACAAGAGTACCACTTCCATCCTCACAGAGTTACTCGACCCATGTACATACCAACATTACAGGGTTAGTGCAAACCCCTCATTCTCAAGCGGTAGTACAAACGCTGCATCAACAGAACTATTTTTAATTAGTAATAAATGTTATCTTTACAAACTAATTAAGTACTGAAGTAAACGCAATACAATTACCCTAAACCAACTAGCCAAAAAAATCAAAACAAGGAACCAGCGCTATTCTGAATCACCTAAGAATCCTGTTTAAAATGAAGATTCCCCAAATCTTTATCTAGAGAGTCTGACTCAATAGGTTTGGGTCCAAGTATATGCATTTTAATAAGTACTCCTTCTCCCTTTATTCATCTCCTACTCCTCCCCTCTCATCCCAAACCCAACCTCATCCCACCCCAGCGATTCAAGTATGGAGGGTCCATGGACCACATGTTGAAAATCAGTGCCTAGGGAATGAAAAAAAAAAGAGTTGGATATCCCGGCACTTGGTTTCATAGCAAGAGATCTTTTTTTTTTTTTTTTCTGGTTCCACAACCCCCAGCTGAGTTGAGTCTAAATCAGCTATACTGACTTAGAGACCGTGTTAAAGATCTGAAACACACTTCCTCCAAAGCAAGAACTCATAAAAGTGTTTGCTTCCAGGGTATATAGAGCTTTAAGGTGTAGCCTTGAGGGCTGCTTAAGGGCAGTATCAGGCTTATGGATAATGAAATGTACAAGATAGTGATACTGTCCAGCCAGAATACTATTCTGCCATGCTCTGATCCAGGCAGAACAAACAGCTGCTGAGGCCAAACCATGACAAGGGCTATTTTTGCCTGTGACATTGGAGAATTTATTCAAGAACAGTTCCCCTTTGTGCCAGGATTTTCACTGTGCAGCTGTAAAGGTTGCTTAGTCCTTGGATCATCTGTTGTTTAAACTTTCTCAAATGTCTAAAATAACCCATTCTTCCTGGGATTGTGAACACATATGAGAGCTCTGCTAGCTAGGAATGAAACTGCTTGTCCCTACGTCTTCTGCTCTATATACTTTGAAGAGCAGTCACTTTGCAGTAACTGCTGAATAGCAACTCCTCACACAGGTACTATGATTTGGGGGAGAAAATAATTTCCCCTAAAGGCCACATCGTTCACAGGGATCTTTGTGATGACTGAACAATATAATGCCCATGAAAGCATTCTGCATACTCTAAGATGCCATGGAAACACAAGAATTATTAAATAGCATGTAGTAGATAGGAGTCAAATGATAAATATCCAACGAGGAAGGTTACTGTTACACAGAAGTGAATCAACAGACTATCTTCTCCTAGAAAAGCTCTTTGTGTGTCTGGCTTCCCACCCTTAATCTGGAAGTACAAACAGTCTGTGCTATGTGTGCCAGATTTCTGCAGACTGAGGCAGAAAAACCCTGAGCAAGAAGAGAAAATTGTTTTGTATTCATTTCAGCAACAAGAGACTGCAATGTCACAGTGTGGTCCCAGGGCAGGGACATCTCATCAGACCTCAACCCATCACTGTGCCCTGCCTTTCTCTGGTTCTTTCCCACTGTTCAAGCACTTTGACACTTTGTGGATTATGCTTTCAGGTTCTTTCATCAATTTAACATTAAAAGTCCTGTGAAATATTAATGAAATAATGTTTTAAAAAAAGAAAAATGTTCCTACAATACTGCAACATTTTAATGCCTCATTAAAATCATTAGCAATGCTAATACTAAGGAACTTACTTCATCTTTCAAGGAGCCAAAAAATAAATCATAATAAAATGTTTGTTAATGTTACATCTGGAGAAATAAATTATACAATGCCTTTCTATATGGGCTTTACATAGTTTAAAGATGACACACTAAGGTCATATTATTAAGTACATGCAACTAATTTTTTCCTGTGGAAACTAATATTGTGTTTTTTATAATATTCATTAAATGCTGTGAGTATTGTTTGTATTTTTCATTTATGAGAAAAATATACAGTATGCCTATCAACCACCCAGAGCTCTCATGGAACTCAGGTTGCAAACAATGACATGCTTCACTGACCTGGATGACTTACAAAAGCCATTTATATTCAGTACTCTCATTTACGCTATCTTTAAAAATGAGTAAGAGACATATATTAATAGCAAGAAACTGGTAGAATGATTGCATCACTACCCATCTCCAGACTTATTGCAACACTTCATTTTCCATCAGTTGAACTGACATGGGAATGTAAATGTCGTATATAACAGTCATATAAAATTTTACTACAGAAGTTACTAAGGCAAGTGTGACAGTTTTCTTCTCTTTGTTGACCAACTTTCCATTGGAAAACAAAGGGGTTTAATGCATGGCAAAGTTGTAGCTAGTTTGTTGTCAAAGGAAACCTCTCACCATTGACTGGGGTGAATGGCACAGCATGTTCTTCTTAAATACATCTACATCACCTGTGGCTACTGCACAGTACAGTATAACCTCAGCATACGAGCACATCCAGAAGATCCTGGGAACTTCTTTTCTCTCTAAGAATAATCTGGTATTTAGTCATGTACATCGAGACGATTATTTTTTAGAGACAAATAAAACAAAAACTCTATGCCTAAAAGTATCCCGATACCTCCCTAGATAAAAATAAGTATCAGGTACCCAGTCAAATCCAGTCTCTCCACCACAGCTATTTGATATTTTATTCCATTGAAAACTAATTGTTGCTAACAGTGTGACTTTCACCTGAGCCTGATTTTGCTCAGGTTCTCCATCATAGGCTATACTATTTGAATTTTTCTTTAGGGGCGACTATTAACCATAGTTTAATATTCTCATTAAAATATATCATACAATGCCTATTTATTATTTACTATTAAAAATTATCATTATCATCTAATAATTATATGATTAAAACATGATTCAATGGGAAGAATTGCAGGAGTTAGAAACAGTTGCTTACAAATGAAACTAGGGTACATTATTTGGAAAATGCAATACTTATCCAGAAGGGAAGTGGGGAAGATTATGCTTTACTATACATATTAGGTCATCTAGTATGTCCTACATCACAGATGTTGCTAATTTTTACATTTATATTCTAAGATATAGTGTTGAAAGTTTATATTAGCATAGCTAAGCCATTTTTTAAACGTAATCCTAAATTCTTAAAATCGAAGGATTTAAAGGTACAAGTTCCAAATCAGAGAACTTAGTGTGGCAGTTTCAATTCAAATTGTCATTAGGTTTAGATAGATAGTTAATTAAAGGTTTTAAAATCATATATTTCAAACATAGGCAAGCTCCAAAAATGATAAAATCATTTGTTAAAAACTTCAGTTACATCTTCCTTAGCCATCCGTCTCTTCAGAGAGCAAATTAATTGTTCCAATCTAGTAAGCAACGAAAGAAATCGTCGACAAAGGGTGAAATATGAACATAAATGGTAAGTTTTGAATTTACCCTATTTATCTTGAATGTAAGATCTCTTGACCCACTAAAACTCAGTTCACAGTGTTTTATGAAAAATAATGGCTGAAATTGAATGTCTTAATTTACATTTAATGCAATTAAGAATGGTTTAAATTATGACTGATGAACAGCACACACAGATGTCAGTCAGTTTCATCAGAATAAATTGAAGTCAGTGTCAATGAATGCTCCACTGATAAATCCCACTTTACATAAAATTAATAAAAATAAGGAAATATAATCCTTAACTAATTGCAAAATGGTCCGGAATTCCCCTAAATTTTGGGGGGGAAATTCATGTAACTGAGAAAACTGCAGTATTGTTTGGAAAATATTGGGGCATTTTTAATAGATAATACACAAATATTCCATCAGCAAGCAGCCCTAAAGAGGTATAGGATACAAACTTCTACACTGAGTTATGCAAATATTCATGGTGGGAGAAAAAAAAAATCCACCAAGAAAAAGAAGAGGAGGAACATAAGGAGGAGGAAGCAGTTAAAAATGAGGATGAGGAAGAGAAAGAGGGGAAGACACTGGAATAACCTTTTTGAAATAAATGCATTGGGCAGAACTTTTTTCAGGTTGCTACACTCCCAAGTTTTCTCAGCTAGCCTCAACCATAACACTGCATTCACATCTTGCTTCATAAAACTGCTCCAAGTTTTTGCTGGAAATGATGCCCTCCTTCAGTGTTTTAATGCCAAACTAGGAAGACTATGGTCTTGACTGCTGGCTGGATTCTTAGCTCACAGAGAGCACTCTCTTCCTCCGTGGTAGACTTTGAAGCTTTGTGGATCGGAGCAGATGTTGCTGCTTTTGAAGTTAATAGAAACTTTATGGACCATTTTTCACTCTCTCGTCCAGGAGCAAATGTCAGCTTTATTCAAAATCTGAATTCTTGGCTCAGGTACTAATTGCTTTTAATGTGTTTAAATCCCAATTCTCAGGGAAAGGGGGAAAGTGTTTTTCCAATGGAAAAAACTGGGTTAATATTTGCATTCTTAGTGCCTGGATAAGCAAGAAAAATGGTAGGCTTCTGAGCCACACCATTCTGCAAGCAACCACAGAAGGCCTAAAAACCACGTTTCTCTAGGCTTAGCGGGTTAATGTGTTCAGGATGAAATCAATCTTAAAAAACCAAAGAATATGAAAGGGAGTTAGGAAGATAGGCTAAAAAAGGGAGAAGAACGTTCACTTTATAAAAGTTATCTTAGTAACAACGCTATTCCTATTGCTGCTTGTACAGCACTTTGGAACTAACAATGCACATCCATTGTATGGTATACTACTTTTTCATGTCATTCTACCCACTTCACAAATGAGTAAAGTACTCAGAAATTAAGAGACACAGCAGCAAGTGGCAATGCTGAAACTTGAATCAAGGTCTTTTGTCTCCAAATCTTGTGTTCAAATTACATGTATCTGTTCTAGCTATGTGAATTAACAGCAATCTTAAAAGCTCTCAAGAGTATTCAGTAATCGTTGCTGCTTTACAAAAGCCATAATTCTAAAAAAAAAGTTTCTTCAAGGGCCTTTTATTTTGTTTCATGTTGTGAACTTTTAACCCAATTTGGAACTCCTACCATCTTATAAATAGTGTTGAGTCATTATAGACATTTTCCAATGACAATTTTTTACCTAACAATTTCCTGACATTTTTTCAAGAATAAATGAAGACAAGATCAATCTTAAGGAGAGTGGATGAATAGGTAGCCAGTCATCCAATGTACTGAAAAGTTTGCTTATCAAGACCATCTTCCCCACTATAGTGACATTTTACCATTTCCGAAACAATGATTTCAATCAAGGCAGTGTCTCAAAGTAGTCAATTTCATTAAACAATCCCTCAAGCTAGTTGTTTGGCATTTATTTCTCAAAATATCTGTTAGGGATTGAGTTTTTCAGGAATCCAAAGTATTTCATTTCATTGTGTATCTTTCATTAGATCAGTCTATCTTTCATTAGATCAAACTCAACAGTGATGTATAAAACAGGGTCTCTGCAATATGCACAAAGGAGTGAGCAGTTCCTATGTATTTCCTATGTTTTCTCTTCCCGTCTTCAAATCTCCCTCTCCTAGCATACCAATCAAAGTAAAAGAGCATGTACTCATTCACTCACAATTGTACATGATGCCACAGAGCCACAATTCAGACATGTCACTACCCTCAAAGAACTTACAAGGTTCTTTCCTCTCCAGGACAGAGCTGTTTTCACTACTTTTGCCCAGCTACCTGCAAGGCTTAGGGGATCCAGAAACTAATGGGATATTAAGAGACTAAACTAGCACAAGTAAATTAGGCCTGACCTAATTTACTACCAGATTCTCTCTTTCTCTCTCTCTCTCTCTGTTAAATTTTACTTTAAGTTCTGGGATACATGTGCTGAATGTACAGGTTTGTTACATAGGTATACATGTGCCATGGCGGTTTGCCGCACCTATCAGATTCTCTTAATATAATTAGTTTCTGAAGACATTACCAGAACATTTATAGACTCCACTCATATAGGAATTACAGGTTATTCAACTTTATTCTCCATATATGCAGAAGGGACCACAGAAGAATGAGATATGCAGCTTATCCCAAATTGCAAATTCTGCTAGATCTTCCCCTACTAACTCTTCATGGTACCTCCTTTTTCTTTCCATAGGCTGAAGAATTGTTCTGCTTGCAGCCACAGAATTTCCAACTATAGCCACTAAAGTATGCACAGCATCAGCTTTAAAGCTCAGAAGTGCATCCCAGATTTATAGAAAGTGGGGGAGATAAGGGGGGAAAGAGATTGAAAGAGACTAACTTCAGAAATTTCCACCAGAACTAGATGTGGTCTAGACAGCATCAAACACACTACTCCACCCCTTTCCAATACCTCTGCCTCAACACCTCTCTAAGCAGTATTTGAGTAAGTTCATGAGAGACGTTATAACCTCTGTTAATTAACCTTATTTTCATATCCACCATCACAGGCGACTTTTTTAGAAGAGAGAACCCTACTCATTATTGCTTGCTTCCTCCCCAGGTTTCTCCATCCACCCCAGGTAAGTGACTTTTCACAACAAGTTCCATTTCAGTTAAAATTCCTGGCCTGGTGCGATGGCTTACGCCTGTAATCCCAGCACTTTGGGAGGCCAAGGCAGGCAGATCACCTGAGGTCGGGAGTTCCAGACCAGCCTGGCAAACATGGTAAAACCCCGTCTCTACTAAAAATATAAAAATTAGCTGGGCATGGTGGCTCGTGCCCATAGTCCCAGCTACTCAGGAGGCTGAGGCAGGAGAATTGCTTGAACCCGGGAGGCAAAGGGTGCAGTGAGCTGAGATCACACCACTGCACTCCAGCCTGGGCAACAGAGCGAGACTCCATCTCAAAATAAATAAATAAATAAATAATAAAATTCCTATTTCGGCAGTGATTGTGTTTAGCAAACTGGTTTCTGACTCACCTCTTATTCTACACCAAGCTCCTGGAGACATATCGGGTGTGCAGCCAGCAGTCAAGAGGGAGGAGGTTAGACATTGTAAGTATTCTGTGTGGGTGACGTATAAGCCAATAAACACTATGTAGGTTTTTTATGTATATTTTTTTCATTTGACTTCAAAGGATCATGACTCAATGTTATTTCTCATATTGAAGAATCTAAGGCTAATGCTTTGACTTGATTTTAAAGACTGAATTTTTTCTGCTGGTATAAATAGTATGGACACAGTAAAAGTACTTGAGAGAGCCTAATGAACCATTTCTTACACCCCATTACCTTTAGTCTGATATGACTGAGAGTGCAGGCACTAATTATCCTCTCTTTCACAGACACCGACATAGATCTACAGTAGGTCTTAAAACACAATTTCCCATAAAACTCAACATTTCCATGCATAATACATTCCTGTATTTTTCTCCTTGTCATAGTTTAAACAAGAAAGTCCAGGTTCTTGTCTTCCCACAACTTTGTCTAAATACAAAGGATATAGAGTTAATAATACTTCTTAATCTCCAGAGACCAAACATAAAATTATGCACAACTAGAAATGAGGCGTTAAAAATAAATTACAAAAATCACATTTCATAAAAGCCTCTATCCATGGGAGAACAACCTAAAATGCATTTAGAAAATTAAAAAAAAAAAAAACAAACATATCTCATTTCCTACTGGGATATAGGAACAGTTTTGTCACACTGAAATTTATTTATAATGTATTAGATATATACTGCAGTATAGTGTCTAGTGTAATGAACATGCTTTCTCCTATCATTATACCACTCTAACTTGTGAAAGAAATACCTTCATAGTTTCTAAAAGAAAAAGAGGAAAAGAATAAGCTATGACACTAATACCAGAGTTGATATAGTGAGAAATAGGAAAGAACTTTGCAATGAGATAATTTAGAAACCTATACAGTATATTTGAATGTAGACAGTTAAGATAATATAGACATTTATGAAGGAGATATGTAAGGGCAGAGCAAGCCATGTGCTTTCAGTATTTAAGCATCCTCCTACATGACATGTTGCGTAGTTCTGGTAAGGATTTTAGTGGTGAGAGGGAAGTCCTTTATCATATAGCAGAAACTGAAAAGAGATCAAAGCATGAGGGATGGCCGGGCGCAGTGGCTCAAGCCTATAATCCCAGCACTTTGGGAGGCCGAGACGGGCGGATCACGAGGTCAGGAGATAGAGACCATCCTGGCTAACACGGTGAAACCCCGTCTCTACTAAAAAATACAAAAAAATAGCTGGGCGAGGTGGCGGGCGCCTGTAGTCCCAGCTACTCAGGAGGCTGAGGCAGGAGAATGGCGCAAACCCGGGAGGCGGAGCTTGCAGTGAGCTGAGATCCGGCCACTGCAGTCCAGCCTGGGAGACAGAGCGAGACTCCGTCTCAAAAAAAAAAAAAAAAAAAAAAAAAAAAAAAAAAAAAAAAAAAAGCATGAGGGAAAACCTTAGGGCAGACATCCCAGTTGAAATAATGCTATAGCACACCAAATAAGTTGCAGGTGTGCTCAGGTGTGTATCCTATTGAAACACTTAGGATACTCAGGGAGGAGTCCCTGATACCAGTTGTGCAACCTGTTCACCCCCAGCGTACAGGAAAAATACTATCCTTTTTTTTCCTTGTGTCATGATGTAGAAAAATGTTGGGAAGTATTACAAGAGAAACTTCTCTGTTCATACGGTAACCTTGACGAAGAACTGAGACTTTCCTCCTGGAATTTGTGCATGAAGAAATGGAAGAAGCAAGATTTATTTTCTGCACTATCATATATTCCTATAGTTGAGCAAAAAGAGCCTAAAAATGCATTGAGTCTACAAAATCCTTGATCCCAAGAACCATAAAGTGACAAAGCTAATGTCTGTGGTTCTGAGTACTCAGGCTATGCTGACAGGCAGTCAGTCGGTCATACAAGAATAAAATGAACCTTCTGGATGGAGGCTTTCTGACACCACAGACAGAGATTGAATAGTTCTCTCCTAGATAACCTCTTATCATGTTGTAGTACTTCATAGCATGTCTTACACAGTGAATAACTATTTGCGATGTGACAAAACACACCCTTACTCTCTTTCCCTCTTAGAAGAACCCCTAGATCTATGTTCAGCCCCATTCCCTCCTGTCTCCCAAAAATCATTGTCTCTTTTGCCTATTTTTCTGCTTATCCTTCTGGTCCTTTCCCTTACATATTAACATGCACAATTCTCCCACACCTTCAATCCCCCCCTCAACCTGACACCTCTTCTAACTATTGTCTTATGTCTTCTTCCTTTCACATTAAGTTCCTCAAAATATGGCTCTACACACACTGTCCACTTCCTAATGTCCCATTGACTTCTTGACCTTCTGCAGTCTGATTTCTAGCCCAAAACACTGACCATGGCAACACCATTTATGACCCCTCACTGCCAAATATTGCTTGACCTAATATAAGCCACTCTCTCCCTAAACTCAGGTCTCTTACTCATTTATTCTGTTCTCTGTTCCCCACTTCTTGAATCTCCTTCTCGCACCACCATGATCTCTGGCTACCTCATCTCAGATCTCTTTATGGCCTCCTTTACCTCTTTAAGAGTTAGCATTAGCTAGGTTTGTGTTCTTGGTCCTTTTTCTTTCTCACATTGTTCACACTCTTTCTGGGCAGTTCCACTTGGATACTTCACAGGTAGCACAACTAAACATGGCAAATCTGCATCAACTATCTTTCCTCAAATGCTACTCCCTGCTTGCTCCTATCATCCTGATTTTTGGTTAATGACATCACTCTCAGACTAGTTACCTAAGCCAGAAATTTGAGACTTATATTAAAGTTATTTTTAATATTCGTTTTTGTGGTTAGAAGCAACAACAATTGAACTCCACACAGCATAATAATTTTTAGGAGGTGGATATTGAAAGGATACTGCCATATTTCACAGAATCAAAGGAAGAGTTGACATTGGAAGTGAAGGAAACAGGACATGACTGGGGACTTCACAAGAAGACCATGATTTTTCTCCTCAGCCCAGCCACAAACATAACTCCCAGTGTCTGCCTTCTGTGTTATAAATTTCTTTCATATTCTCAGGGGAAAAAATTGTGTTGGGCAAGCTTGGGTCATGTGTCACTTTTAGGTCAATCAGCTAAGTTCTAAAAACTGGAAGAATAAATTCGCAATTCATATACAAACAAGGAATTTGTACCACAATGTAAAAAAGATTTCCTACAAAACAATATCCTCACACCATCCCACTCCCCTGCCCCCTTCCCAGAAAAAGAAAAATGGGCAAAGGAAATAAAGATAATTTTCAAAATAGGAAACAAGTATCATCAAAAAAATATGAGAAATTGCTCAATCTCAGTAGTAATCAAGAGATGCAAATTAATAAAACAAAGAGAATCATTTCACACTAATCAGAATTGCAAAATATTATCAGTTCTGATAACACAAACTATTGCTGAGGAGGGAGGGAATACAAATTCATCTAAATACTTCAAAGAGTATATTGGCGATATTAAATAAAGTTGGTCATATGGTTACACAACTGAGAAATTTCACTGCTAGATGTTTACCCTAGAGAAACTTTACACATGTGCACTAGGAGATATATACAAGAATATACATTGCAGCACTGTTCCTAATTAAAGAGTGAAAGCAACCTCAGTAGGCAAATAGCTAAATAAAATCTCTTTTATTCATAAAAAAGAATAATATATAGTAGTGGTAGAATTATATACAGTAGTGAAAATGAGTTAACTAGAACTATATACATCAACAAGGATAGATTTTTTTTTAATGTTGAGAGATCAAAGGAGTCCTGAGAGATCAGCTTCCAGCATGACAGTGTGACAGCATGAGGAGTTCCATTGACCCACCCTCAGTGACATTGGTGAAATTATTAAAAAGCAATCATTTAGGGCCTCTGGAAATGCTCCTGGGCGAAAACAGCAAATGAAGAAACATCTGTTAGGGAAAACCTGTAAATTCAGTAAAAAAGCCAGAGTCTGTGTTATTTGACCCAAGAGTGCTCTCTCCCTCCTCCTCCCAGCTCAATAAGACAGAGACTCCACTCAACATTGCTGCAGCTCAGAACACAGGGCTCTCTCTATCCCCACCTCCCAGTTGGAGGGCTTGCTTTCCTACATGAGAAACCTAGCATTTCCATCCAACCCCTAGCAACCTGTTACTGAGGCTAAGTACTGGGGAACTGTGGTCAAAAACTGAGGGCTCCCTTCTCTCCAGCCCCAACTCCTGGAATATAGGCCCTATCTCAGCACATCTAAGATACTGGAATGCTGATTGGCCTTGCCCCAGCTCATGAGGCAGTGGTTCCATGCCAGGAAAGGAAAGCTAAGAGGACCTCAGGCTGCTGGACCCCTTCCACTGAGTGTTCAGTTCCTAAAGCAGAGTTGTCACTCAGAAGCTTTTCATTGTCCCCAGCCCCAGCTCTGGAGCACTGGTTCAGAGACTTCACTTGTGAGGAGAAGCAGGCCTGATCTCTTTGCAATTGAACTGGTTGCATTTGTAACAGGGCGCAGGTACCTTCAAGAACAGGAGAGGTTGTGGTTAAATGCAATTGGAAGGAGATTCATGGATTTAATGAAGATACAGACTAGACTGTAAGTGACTAGTTTGCAAGAAGGAAATGTGGAATAAGAAAGCTGGGAGAAGTTCTCCTGTGATCAGAACAAATATCAAACACTGACCTCAGAAACTACAGATGCTCCTCAACTTATTATGGAGTTATATCCCAATAAACCCATTGTAAGTGGAAAATATCATAAGTCAAAAGTGCATTTAATACACCTAACCTACTGAACATCATAGCTTAGCCTAGCCTAACTTAAAAATGCTCATTCAGAACACTTACCTTAGCCTACAGCTAGGCAAAATCATTTAACATGAAGCCTATTTTATAACAAAGTGTTGAGTATCTCATGTAACTTGTTGAGTACTGTCCTGAAAGTGAAAAACAGAATGGCTCACTACCACTGCCCAGCATTGCAAGAATATCATATTGCGAATCGCTAACCCGAGAAAAGATCGAAATTCAAAATGCAAAGTACAGTTTCTACTAAATGCATATTATTTTGCACTATTGTAATGTCAAAAAAATCATAAGTCAAACCATCACAATTTGGATACAGTTGCAGAGCAATTTGTACCCCCAGGGAATTGTAGAAAACAATAGAGACATTAGCCATAATGTCAGAGTTTAAGAGGCTTAACACTGTAGGGAGCTAGGTGGTAGAGGGTAGGATTCACTAAAATATACCAGTGACTCAGAAAACAAGCAAACCAAACAACAGCAAGACCTGGGGGAGGGGAGTTTAGTATCCAGAGTACTAAATATATTATTTAAAATGTCCATTTTCCAAATAAAAAATGCAAGTCATACAAAGAAACAGGAAAGTATGGCCCATACATCTGATAGCAGGCAACAGAAACTGCTGGTGAGAGCAACCAGATGTTGGATTTAATGGAAAAGACTTCAAAGTAGCCATTATAAATATGTTAACAGGACTAAAGGAAAGCATAATTAAAGAAGTAAAGGGCCAGGCATGGTGGCTCACACCTGTAATCCCAGTACTGTGGGAGGCTGAGGTGGGCGAATCACCTGAAGATAGGAATTCAAGACCAGCCTGGCCAATATGGCGAAACCCTGTCTCTACTAAAAATACAAAAATTAGCCAGGCCTGGTGGCGGGAGCCTGTAATCCCAGCTACTCAGGAGGCTGAGGCAGGATAATCACTTGAACCCAGGAGGCGGAGGTTGCAGTGAGCCAAGATCGCGCCACTGCACTCCAGTCTGGGTGACAAGAGCGAAACTCCGTCTCAAAAAAAAAAAAAGAAAGAAGTAAAGAAAGCTATGATCATAATGTCTCATCAAATAGATTATATCAATAAAGAGATAGAAACTATAAAAAAGAGCCAAACAAAAATTCTGAAATTAAAAAGTATAATAAAAGAAAATTTAAAAATTCACTACAGAGGTTCCATAATAGGTTTGGACTGGCAGAGAAAAAAACAGTGAACTTGAAGATAAATCAATTGAGATTATGTAAGCCAAAGAAAGAAAAAGGGATGAAGAAAAATGAGCAGAGCCTCAGAGAAATGTGGGGCATGACTAAGCTTGCCCACCATGTGTAATGGGAGTAGCAGAAGTAGAGAAGAAAGAAAAAGGAAAAGAAAAAATAGAAGAAACAATGGCTGAAGCCTTCTCAAATTTATTGAAAAACATTAACTTACATACCCAAGAAGTACAATGATTCCAAGTAGGATAAATTCAAAGAGATCCGTAAATAGACACATCACACTAAAAATGCCAAAATCAGAGACCAGGAGAAAACTTTGAAAGTAGCAAGAGAAAAATGACTCATCATTTACAAGTGATTAACAGCAAACTATACAACAAAAATCAATAAGATTAACAGCAACTACACAACAAAAGCTACGGAGACCATAAGATAGTAGAATAACATGTTCAAAGTGCTTAAAAAAAAAAAAAAAAAAAACCCTGTCACACAAGAATCCTATATACAGCAAAAGCTATCTTTCAAAAAATAAGTTACAATAATGACTTTTCCAGAAAACAGAAACTGAGATAATTTGTTACTAGTAGATCTTCCATACAAGAAATACTAAAGTTCTACATGCTGAAAACAAGTGACTGTTGGGGGAAGTCAGGGACCCCGAATGCAGGGATCGGCTGAAGCCGCCGCAGAAGAACATAAACTGTGAAGATTTCATGGACATTTATTAGTTCCCCAAATTAATACTTTTAAAACTTCTTACACCTGTCTTTACTGTAATCTCTGAACATAAATTGTGAAGATTTCATGGACACTTATCACTTCCCCAATGAATATCCTTGTGATTTCCTATGCCTGTCTTTAATCTCTTAATCCCGTCATCTTCTTTGGAAACTGAGGAGGATGAATGTCGCCTCAGGACCCTGTGATTGTGTCAACTGCACAAATTGTTTGTAGAGCGTGTGTGTTTGAATATGAAATCTGGGTATCTTTTTTTTTTTTTTTTTTTTTTTTTTGAGACAGGAGTCTCGCTCTGTCTCCCAGGCTGTGGCGCAGTGGCCGGATCTCAGCTCACTGCAAGCTCCGCCTCCCGGGTTTACGCCATTCTCCTGCCTCAGCCTCCTGAGTAGCTGGGACTACAGGCGCCCGCCACCACGCCCGGCTAGTTTTTTGCTTTTTTTAGTAGAGAGGAGGTGTCGCCGTTTTAGCCAGGATGGTCTCCATCTCCTGACCTCGTGATCCGCCACTCTTGGCCTCCCAAAGTGCTGGGATTACAGGCTTGAGCCACCGCGCCCGGCCGAAATCTGGGCATCTTTTTTAAAAAAACAGGATAACAGCGATGTTCAGGGAACAAGACAGGTAACTGAACTGGCCGCCGGTGAGCCGGAGGGAAACAGCTATATTCCTCCTCTTTCATAAGCAAATAGGAGAAATATCGCTGAATTCTTTTTCTCATCAAGGAACATCCTTGAGAAAGAGAATGCGTCCTGAAACTAGGCCTATAGACTGCCCCTTTTTAAGGCATCCCGTCTCTTATGGTGGAAGCCCATGGGATGAAATAAGCCCAGTCTCCTATAATGCTCCCAGGCTTACTAGGATGGGAAAATTCCCACCTAATAAATTGTGGTCAAACAGGTTACCTGCTCTCAAACCCTGTTTCCTGATGTTATCAATGACAATGCGTGCCGGAAACTTCATTAGCAACTTTAATTTCTCCTCATCCGGTGGTCCTGTGATCTCACCCTGCCTCCACTTGCTTTGTGATATTTTATTACCTTGTGAAGTATGTGATCTCTGTGACCCACACCCTATTCGTGCACTCCCTCCCCTTTGAAAATCGCTAATAAAAACTTGCTGGGTTTAGGGCTTGGGGAACATCACGGATCCTGCCGAGGTGTGATGTCTCCGCCGGACACCCAGCTTTAAATTTCTCTCTCTTGTGCTCTTTCTCTTTATTTCTCAACCCAGCCGAGACACGGGAAATAGAAAAGAACCCATGTTAAACATCGGGAGCGGGTTCTCCGGATAAGTGACCCGGGATGGTAATTCAAACACATGCACTCACAAACATTGTGAAGTTAATTATGTAATCAGAAAAGAAGTATAACTGCATATTTTCCCCTTTCTCTTCACTGATTTAAAAATTAATTGTATAAAATAAGATGTATATAATGTATTGTTGGGCCTATAACATATTGAAATATAATATATGTGTAATATATTTGCTAATGGCAGCAAAAAAAATGTGAGTGGAAGTTAGGCTACATTGGGCTAAGGAAATGACCACAAAAGGATGATTGTAAAAATGTATTATTAGGTTTGTGACATCAATAGCTATAATATGTAGAACAATAATGCTACAAAAATAAAAGAAAAAGAATAGAGTTATATAGGAGTAACATTGATAGACATTACTGAAATTAAACAAGTATAAATCTGAAGTTTATTCTGATAAGTAAATGTGTACATGGTGCATTAGATTGTTCTCACATTGCTAATAAAGACATACCCTAGACTGGGTAATTCATAAGGAAAAGAGGTTTAATTGACTCACAGTTCAGCATGGCTGGGGAGGCCTCAGGAAATTTACAATCATGGCCGGAGGCACCACTTCACAGGATGGCAGGAGAAAGAATGAGTGCCGAGAGAAGGGGAAAGCCTCTTATAAAACCATCAGATCTCATGTGAACTCACTCACTATCTTGAGAACAGCATGGGAGGAACTGCCCCCATGATTCAATTATCTCCACCTGGTCCTGCCCTTGACACACAGGGATTATTACAACTCAAGGTGAGATTTGGGTGGGGACACAGAGCCAAACCAAATCATATGGTAAATCCTAGAGCAACCACAAAAAATCACAAGAAAATATAGTGAAAAAAATCATGAAAGAAATGAAAATACTACCTTAGAAAATATACGCTTAATGCAAAAGAAAGCAGTACAAAAGAAATGGAACAAAAAAATATATAAAAAATAAAAAGTAGGCAGGGCATGGTGGCTCATGCCTGTAAATCCAGCACTTTGGCAGGCCAAGGTGGGTGGATCACGAGGTCAGGAGATCGAGACCATCCTGGCTAACACTGTGAAACCCCATCTGTACTAAAAATACAAAAAAATTAGCCAGGCATGGTGGCAGGCGCCTGTAGTCCCAGCTACTTGGGAGGCTGAGGCAGGAGAATGGCCTGAACCTGGGAGGTGAAGCTTACAGTGAGCCGAGATTGCGCTACTGCACTCCAGCCTGGGCAACAGAGCGAGACTCTGTCTCAAAAATAAATAAATAATAAAAAATAAAATAAAAATAAAAAGTAAAATGACAGATGAAAACTCAACTATAGCAGTAATAATATTAAACATAAATGGATTAAACAATCCAATCAAAAGGATTGTCAGACTGGATAAAAAAATATGATCTACAGGAGACATACTTTAGATTCAAATACAGAAATAGATTGAAAGTAAAAAGGTAAAAATTATATATTATGCAAACAGCAATCACTTAAAAACTGAATAACAGATACTACTACTAACAGACTAAAGAGACCTTAAAACAAAAAATATTATCAGAAATAAAGAAGGACATTTTATAATGATAAAAGGTCAATCTATCACGAAGACATAATAATTATAAACATATATGCTTCTGAAATGGACACCAAGATGCATAAAGCAAAAACTGACATAAATGAAGGCAGAAACAATTCAACAATTATAACTGGAGGCTTCAATATCCCACTTTTAATAATGGATAGAACAACTTGACAGAAAATCAACAAGAAAACAGAAGACTTGAGAAACCCTATAAACCAACTACACATAACAGACTTCTAGAGAACACTTCACCCAACAATAACAGTATACATTCTTCTCCAGTGGATGTGGAGGGTTCTTCAGTAGACCATATGCTAGGCCACAAAATGAATCTCAGTAAATTTACAAAGATAGGAATAATACAATGTATGTTCTCCAAACATAATGGGATGAAATTAGAAATCAATAGTGGGAAAAAATGGGAAAACTCAAAAATACATGGAAATAAAACATACTCCTAAATAACCCAAGGCTTAAAGAAGAAATCAAAAAGGAAATCATGAAATACTTTCAGATGAATGAAAAGAAAGACTTCATACCAAAATTCATGGGCTGCAGCTAAAGCAGTGCTTAGAAGGAAATACATAACTGCAAAAGCCCACATTAAAGAAGAAAGATCTCAAATCAATAACCTCACCTAACACCTTAAGATACTTGAAAAAGAAAAGCAAACTAAGCCTGAAGCAAAAGAAGAAAATAAGTAATAAAATTCGATGAAAGATAAATGAAACAATTTTTTTAATTAGAGAAAATCAATGAAATCAAAAGATAGTTGTTCGATAAGATCAACAAAATTGACAAACATTTTGCTAGATTAACAGAGAGTGAAGGGAGGACTCAACTTACTAGAATCAGACATGAAAGAGGGAAGATTACTACCAAACTCATAGAAGTAAAAAGAATTATCAAAGAATATTATGAACAATTATATGCAATAGATTACATAACTTAGATGAAATGGACAAAATTCCTAAAAGACACAAATTACCAACTCTGGCTCAACAAGAAAGTAGGCAATCGCATAGACATATAACAAGTGCAGAGGCTGAATTGGTAATTTAAAAAACTACCCACAGGCCAAGTGCCGTCCCTGTTATCTCAACACTTTAAGAGGCCAAGGCAGGTGGAAAACTTGAGCTCAGGAGTTCAAGACCAGTCTGAGCAATATGGTGAAACTCCATCTCTCCAAAAAAAAAAAAAAAATTAGCCAGGTATAGTGGCCCATGTCTGTAGTCTCAGCTACTCAGGAGGCTGATGTGAGGATCACTTGAGCCAGGGAGGCAGAGGTTGCGGTTAGCTGAGATCGTACCACCACACTCCAGCCTGGGTGACAGAGTGAAATCCTATCTCAGAAAAAAAGAAAAAAAAAAAAGCTACCCACATATACATTGCATGTCTGTATCAAAACATTATATAGGTACCCCATAAATATATACTCCTATTATGTATCCATAATAATTAAAAATTAAAAAAAAAAAACTACCAACAGTGAAATTCCCAGGCCCAGTTGACTTCACCACTGAATTTCATCAACCATTAAAGAAGTAATACCAGGCTGGGCGCGGTGGCTCAAGCCTGTAATCCCAGCACTTTGGGAGGCCAAGGCGGGTGGATCACAAGGTCAGGAGTTTGAGACCAGCCCGGCCAATATGGTGAAATCCTGTCTCTACTAAAAACACAAAAATAGCCGGGCATGGTGGTCGGTGCCTGTAATCCCAGCTACTCGGGAGGCTGAGGCAGGAGAATTGCTTGAACACCTGGACGACACAGTGAGACTCTGACTCAAAAAAAAAAAAAAAAAAAAGAAGTAATACCAATTCCAAAAAAATAGCAAATGGGGGACCACTTCCATTCTCCCAATTCATTTTATGAGGCAAGTATTACTCTGATACCAAAACCAGACAAATACATCACAGGAAAGGAAAATTACAGGCCAATATCTTTATAAATATGGATGCAAAAATTCTCAACAAAATACTAGCAAACCAAATCCAGCAACATATGCAACGACCAAGTGAGACTAATCCCAAAAATGCAAGGTTGACTTGACTTCCAAAAATAAATTAATGTAATACATCATATCATTAGAATAAAAAAACTGCATAATCATCTCAATAGATGCAGAATAATCATTTGACAAAATCCAACACCCTTTTATGATAAAGACACTCAACAGACTAGGAATAGAGAAGAATTTCCTCAACTTAATAAAAGACATCTGTGAAAAAAAACATAGCCAACATCAACCTCACTGGTGAAAGAAAGACTGGATGCTTTCTTCCTAAGATCAGGAACAAAATGAAGAGGTTCATTCTGACCATTTCTATTCAACATTGTACTGGAGGTTACAGACAGGGCAATTAAGGAAGAAAAAGAAATAAAAGGCATATAGATTAGAAAGGAAAAAGTCAAATTATCTTTATTTGCAGATGATTTAGCCTGGCATGTAGGAAATCCTAAGGAATACACTAAAAAATTATTAAAACTCATAAATGAGTTGAGCAAGGTTGCAAAAAACCAAAATCAGTTTTTTTATCCTTGCAATGAAATATTCAAAAATGAAGTTAAGAAAGCAATTTAACTTATAATAGCATCTTAAAGAATAAAGCACTAAATTTAAGAAGTAAATAATTTTCAGAAGACAAATAAATAAATTTAAGAAGATAATTAAACAAATTTAAGAAGACAAAGACTTGAAACTAAAAAATACAAATACAACCAACTGATCTTCGACAAAGCAAACAAAAACATAAAGTGGGGAAAGGACACCCTTTCCAACAAATGGTGCTGGGATAATTGGCTAGCCAAATACTTATAGCCAACTGATCTTCACAAAAGCAAACAAAAACATAAAATGGGGGAAAAGACATCCTATTCAGCAAAGGTGCTGGGATAATTGGCAAGCCACATGTAGGAGAATGAAACTGGATCCTCATCTCTTACCTTATACAAAAATCAACTCAAGATGGATCAAGGACTTAAACTTAAGACCTGAAACTATAAAAATTCTAGACGATAACATTGGAAAAACCCTTCTAGACATTGGCTTAGGCAAGGATTTCATGACCAAGAGCTCAAAAGCAAATGCAATAAAAACAAAGATAAATAGCTGGGACCTAATTAAACTAAAGAGCTTCTGCACAGCAAAAGAAACAGTCAGCAGAGTAAACAGACAACCCACACAGTGGGAGAAAATCTTCACAATCTATACATCTGACAAAGGACTAATATCCAGAATCTACAACAAACTTAAACAAATCAGTGAGAGAGAAAAAAAAATATCCCATCAAAAAGTGGGCTAAGGACATGAATAGGCAATTCTCAAAAGAAGATATACAAATGGCCAACAAACATATTAAAAAATGCCCAAAACTAATGATCAGGGAAATGCAAATCAAAACCACAATGTGATATCACCTCACTCCTCCAAGAATGGCCATAATCAAAAAATCAAAAAACAGTGTATGTTAGCATGGATGTGGTGAACAGGGAACACTTCTACGCTGCTGGTGGAAATGTAAACTAGTACAGCTGCTATGGAAAACAGTGTGTAGATTTCTTAAACAACTAAAAGTAGAACTATCATTCGATCCAACAATCCCTACTGGGTATCTACTCAGAGGAAAAGAAGCCATTATTCTAAGAAGATACTTGCACATGCATGTTTATAGCAGCACAATTCACAGTTGCAAAATCATGGAACCAACCCAAATGCCCATCAATCAATGAGTGGATAGAAACTGTGGTATACATATACAGTGGAATACCATGCAGCCATAAAAAGGAATGAATTAACAGCATTCACAGTGACCTGGATGATATTGGAGACTATTATTCTGAGTGAAGTAACTCAGGAATGGAAAATCAAACATCATATGTTCCCACTGATATGTAGGAGCTAAGCTATGAGAATGCAAAGGCATAAGAATGATACCATGGACTTTGGGAACCTGGGGGCAAGAAAGGGAGGAGGGCGAGGAATAAAATATTACAAATATGGTTCAGTGTATATCGCTTGGGTGATGGGTGCACCAAAATCTCACAAATTACCACTAAAGAACTTACTCATATAACCAAATACCACCTGTACCCCAATAACTTATGGAAAAAAATACATATAGTTTGCTCTTTTTAATTTAAAATTTATTGAACTTTGAACAATTCAAGTAATATAACTCTATCTAAGACTTCATAAGCCATGCAAGTGTATACTGCATTTTAAACATTTTAAGAAATGTTTTAAAAATTATAAACTAAACCATGACAGTTCAGTTAAAACAAATAATAAATAACATTTTATTTGCAAAAAAAGTTATTAAAATTGATTGTGGTGATGGATATCTGTGAATATACTAAAAACAAATTTTATACTTTATATGGGTAAATTGTATGGTCTGTTAATTATATCTCATTAAAACCCTTTTACTTTTTAATTAATTAATTAATTAATTAATTTTTGAGACAGGGTCTTACTCTGTCACCCAGGTTGGAGTGCAGTGGTGCAATCACAGTCACTGCAGCCTCTACCTTCTGGGCTCAGTTGATCCTCCCACTTCAGCTTCTCCAGTAATTGAGACTACAGGTGTGTGCCATCATGCCCAGCTAAGTTTTGTATTATTTGTAGGGACAGGGTTTCACCATGTTGCCAGGCTGGTCTTGAACTCCTGGACCCAAGCAATCTGCCCACCTCGGCCTCCCAAAGTGCTGGGATTTACAGGCGTAGCCACCACGCCTGGCCTCAATAAAGCCGTTTTTTTTAAATGTTGAGAAAAATGAGCAAGTTGCAAAATAGTTTTTATGATATTTGGAAACATGCATGAAATCAAATTTTTTTTGCTTCTTTACTATTATCTAAACTTTTTTTTTTTTTTTTTTTTTTGAGACAGAATCTTGCTCTGTCACTAGGCTGGAGTGCAGTGGTAGGATCTTGGCTCACTGCAACCTCCACCTCCCAGGTTCAAGCGATTCTCCTGCCTCAGCCTCCCAAGTAGCTGGGACTACAGGCACATGCCACTACGACCGGCCATTTTTTTGTATTTTTAGTAGAGATGGGGTTTCACCATGTCAGCCAGGATGGTCTCAATCTCCTGATCTCGTGATCCGCCCACCTCGGCCTCGCAAAGTGCTAGGATTACAGGCATGAGCCACCACTCCCGGACTACTATCTAAACTTTTAAAATCAGATGTTTTGGTTGAAGTATCACTTACATACAGAAAAGTGCACAAATCTGAATTTTTTTTTTTTTTTCTCTGAGATGGAGTCTAACTCTGTAGCCCAGTCTGGAGGGCAGTGGCGCAATCTTGGCTCACTGCAATCTCCACCTTCCGGGTTCAAGAGATTCTCCTGCCTCAGCCTCCCAAATAGCTGGGACTATAGGCACCCACCACCATGCCTGGCTAATTTTTGTATTTTTAGTACAGATAGGGTTTCACCATATTGGCCAGGCTGGTCTTGAACTCCTGACCTTGTGATCCACCCGTCTTGGCCTCCCGAAGTGCTGGGATTACAGGTGTGAGCCACAGTGCCTGGCCCCCTGAATTTTTTAGAAGGTTAACCTACTCATGAAACCACCACCCAGATCAGGATATTGAACATTTCTAGTACCCCCAAAGCTTCTCTCTTGCCCCTTCTCAGTGATTGCTCCCCAAAGGTAACCCTATTCTAAATTTTATTACCTTAGATTACTTATGCCTGTTCTTTATATAGTTTATATAAGTGGTACAACCTGTATTTTTTTGTGTTATAGTTTCTTCTGTAAGATGGACATTTGAATTATGCTCCAGTTTTTAACTACTACAAATAATACTTCCCTAAACCAGTCCAGTGCATGTATTTTTTGTGTATATGTATAAACACACATTTCTGCTGGACATGTATCTAGGAGTCAAATTGCTGGGTCTTAAGATATGCACACATTCAGCTTTAAAACACTTCCAAATAATTTTCAGAAGTTTTATACCAAACGTATACTCTCAGAAGCAGTGTGACAGTTCCCATCTCCACTTACTCATCAACACTTGATATGGTCTATTTTGTTTCATTTTATAAATTTAGCAATTCTTGTGTATATAAAGTGTTATCTTTTGTTTTAATGTACCTTTCACATTTCAAAATTCATTTGTTGAAGCACTAATCCCCAGTACCCCAGAATGTGATTGTATTTGGAGATAGGGCCTTTGAAGAAGCAACTAAATTAAAATGAGGATGTTAAGGTGTGTCCTAATATATTGATAATATGACTGGTGTCCTTATAAGAGGAGGAGATTAGGACACACGGAGAAACCAGAGCATGTGTGCACAGAGGGATGATCATATGAAGAAGCAGCTAGAGGGCCATCTGCAAGTCAAGGAGAAAAAGGCTTCAGAGAAAACCAGTTCTACCAATAGGATCTTGGACTTTCAGCCTCCAGAACTTAAGAACATAAATTTCTATTATTTAAGCCACCCATTATGTGGACTTGATTACAAAAGCCCTAATAAACTAATATAGTCACCTTATCATATGCTTATTGGCCATTTTAAAATCCGTTTTTATAAACACCTGTTCAAACAATCCATTTAAAACTAGATTATTTGTCTTTTCCTTATTGATGGTTAGTAGTTGCTTATATATTCTGGATATGAATTCTTTGTCATACATATGCATTGCAAAAATCTTCCACTCAGTGATTTGCCTTTTTACCCTTTTAATGGTGTCTTTTAATTAATAGATATTCTTGGTTTCCATGAAGTCCAATATCTCATTCTTCTCTTTTATAGTTAGTACTTTGAATTCTGTTTAGAAAAATATTTGCCAAAAAAATGCTGATAAGGATATTCTCCTGTGTGATCTTTTACAAACTGTATTGCTTCACTTTCCACATTTAGATCTGAAGTCCATATGGAAGTGATTTTTTGTGTGTAACGTAAGATAAAGATGAAGATTCCTTTTTACTTCAATTTGGATATTTCCTTTTTTGGAAAAAAAATGACCCTTTCCCATGCACTTCCAAGGCAACTTTTAATTTAATCAATTATCAGTCTGTTCCTGTGTTTTCTGCTTCATCTCACTGACCTATATGGTCAATTCTCATTATTTGCAATAGCTAATAATAAAGTTTCTGCAAACACAGAATTAGCAAATACCAAATGATTGCTCCTATGGGAATTAAAAGATTAGATTCCTGAAAGCCTCCAGTCACAACATTTGTGCCAACTGGTTAACATATAACCTTGTTTTATGTGTGTTTTTGTTTTTTAAAAAAATCTTTAATATGTATTGTTGATTCATTAACACTAAGCTCATGGCTAACAGCACTATAACTATGCCTAAAAGAAGCTTATATAACAGATACATTTTCTCAGTAGAGCACATCACAGCCTTCTTGCACTTAGGAACACCAGCAAGCACTTCAGCACTACTCTTGGGGGCCATTTAAAGAGCAAAATCATCAACAAAAACCACAAAAAAGTGAAAAACGTGGCACTTGATCACAGAAAGGACACTTATTTAGATATGAGAGAAACCAACACCTTGTTCAACCTCAGCTGGTAATATGCACTTTAGGCAATTCAAATTTTTCAATGCTCTTCAAATGTCCTCTAACGACTGTGAAGCAGCAAATGTTGATTTGGGGGTTACAAATAAATTTTAGCAGGTATGTGAATTTGCAAATCTAAATCCATGAATAATGAGAATGAATTGTATATCTATATCATCCAGTTTTATTCTATCATATTTACTGTAGTTTTTTGACTTAATATCCAGTAGTATATAAATCCTTTAACTTTGTTCTTTTTCAAGACTGTCAGAGTTACTCATTTTAGAATCGGCTTATCAAGTTTTAAAAAAGCTTCCAGGGGTTTGAGATTGCATTACATTAAAAAACAAAAACAAAAAATTGACTTGGATTCTGAGTGGGATTGCAATGGATCTAGAGATCAATTTGGAGGAAACTATGTTCTCTTCCAACTCTACATATGGTATATCTTCCCATTTATTTATGTCTTTCTCTCAGAAATATTTTGGAGTTTTCTGTGTAGAGATCTCTTACATCATTTCTTAGGATTTATTCCTAAGTGTTTTCCATGGTATTACAAAAATTATGATTTTAAAATGTCATTTTATAATTCTTCACTACATAAAAATATGATTGATTTTTTTATTTTGTTCTTGCCAAATTCACTTACTAATTTTAAGTTTATCTGTACTTCTAAAATTTTATACACACATAATCATGTCATTCATTAACAATGACATTTTTATTTATTCCTTTCCAGTCCTTATAGTATTTATTTTTCTTGCCATATAGCACTAGCTAAGACTTCAGTACAATTCTGAATAGAAACGGTGAGAGCTGGCACCCTTTTTTCCCTATCTCAGGAAGGAAAACTTTCAATATTTCAATATTGTGTTTGATGTTTACATAATATTTTTGTAGATATTCTGTATGAGTTTTGGGTTATAGTCTTTTATTCCTAGTTTCCTAAGAGCTTTCATAAAAATGTGTTGATTTTCTATCAATGCTTTTTTTCTTTGTTTATTGAGATAATCATATGGAGGAGGTTTTTTTGTCTTTTATTCTATGAATTTTATTAATGTGAATTTTATTGACTTGTTAAATGTTAAACTAACCTTGCATTCCTGGAATAAACCCAACTTGGTTGTGATATATTATCAGTTTTATAGATAGCTGGATTAGATTTGCTAATATTTTAATTCTGGATTTTTACAACTATGTGTCTCTGTTTGTTTTGATTGCCTTACCAATGTCTGCAGTGGATTAGCAGGCATCTCCTTTCACGATAGGTTCACATGACTGAGCATGTAACACCAAACAGGATGTAGAGGAAACACATCAGAGTTATTAAGACATACAACTCCCAGGAGGAGGGATACAGCTTGCCCCAAGGGACCACACAGATGGCACATGGAGTGAGAGAAAGAGGACAAAACAAAGCAGCCTTACAAGTCGTGAAGGATAGGGCTTCCCACAGACACCTTTAATTGGGTACTTTGAGTAAAAGGTAGTGGGAAACTAGGTCAGAGCTGACAAAGAGGAAGAGCAGAGGGGAACTGAGAGTGAGCTATGTTAGATAAAATAGCTGGCAGCCAAGGAGTCTTGCTCAGGACAGCAAGGGGAAGAGCAGCTAGTAGGGACTAGTGGCCTGTGTGATAAGGGAGGAATTCTCCCTTGGAACAGGTCTATATTTCTTCCTTTCCTCTTGATAGATGTTGTGGCAACAACTTATGCTAAGTGAAATATTTTCTCATTACAATGTTAATGAGAGAGATTGGCTTGTATTTTTCCTTCTTGTATTGTCTTTGTCAGGTTTTGTTAGAAAGGTTATGCTGGTCTCATAGAATGAGTTGGAAAGTGCTCCCTCTTTTTTTGTTTTCTGGAAAAGTTTATGTAAGACTTGGACTACCTAATGTTTGGAAATATTACTTTCAATATTAATGGAAATACATGTTTGGAAGAATTCACCAGAGAAGTCATCTGAAACTTTATTTTTCGTTCCGAGTGGTTCTTCTAATTAGACTCAATTTCTTTAATAGAAAAAAGAATTGCATTTTTTATTCCTCCTTGATTCCATTTTCCTAAGTTTTTTCAAGCAATTTTCACTTTTATTGAAATTTTCAAATGTTTAAGTATAAATTTGTATTTGACATATAAATATATATAACATCCTCCTTATTACCTTTTTAATAATTAGGATCTATAGCGTTGTCTCATTTTGTTACTGATATTGGTCATTTGTGCTTTCTCTGTTTTTTTCCTCATCAATATTAGCAGGAGTTAATCAAATTTATTAGCCTTTTCGAATAACAACTTTCGGCTGTATTTATTTCTCTATTGTACCTATGTTTTCTGTTCTTGCTTTCTGTTCTTATTTTTATTACTTTTCTTATTCCACTTTGGGTTAATTCACAGATCCTTTACTAATTTCATGAGATAGATACTTAGTTTGCTGATAGCCAGCCTTTCTTTTTTCCAGTATGTGTGTTTAAAGCTGAAAGCATCCCATTAAGCCTGGCTTTCGCTGTATCTAATAAGTTTTAATCTGCTGTATTTTTATTACTGTATAGCTCAATGTTTTCTAATTTCCAATTTGATTTCTTCTTTTGCCCTTAAGCTATACAGAAAATGTTATCTAATTTCCAAATATTTGGGGGTTTACTAGTTTTCTGTTATTAAATTCTACTTTAATTCTGCAATGGTCAGAAACAGACTTTGTATGATTTCAGTCATTTGATATTTGCTGAAACTCGCTTTGTGTTCCACCATATGATCAATTTTAGTAAATGTTCCATGTGCACTTAAAAGAATGTACATTCTAGGTTGTTAAATACTGGTTGTAATTATATCCATTGAATCAAGATTATTCAAGTCTTTTATATTTCTACTTATTTTCCCTGCCTCTTCTATTGGTGACTGTAAAGTATATTTTAATCTCCAATTATGATTGTGAAACTATCTATTTATATTTTTATATGTTTTATTTGATATGTATTGAGGCCAAATTTAGGACTATGTGGGATTGGCCTTTCATTATGAAATGAACTTCTTTGTCTTAGTAAAATCTACTTTATCTGATGTTACTGTCACCTTTCTTGTGGATTACATGTACTTGAAATATCTTTTCTTATCCTTTTATTTTCAGTCTTTCATGTCCCTGTACTTAAGGTATGGCACTATAAGCAGCATATAGTTAGATTTTTAAAAATTGAGTCTGATAGTTTATCTTTCAATTATTTATTCAACTTATATTTAGTGTAACTATGATAATATCTGGGTCTAAATCTCCTATATTAATTTATATTTTCTACCTGTGTTATTTGTTCTTTGTTCCTTATTTTTCTTTCTTGCCTTGTTTTAGATAGTCAATAATTTATTATTATTCAAATTTCTCTCTCTGTGAACTTATTATTTGCATCAGCAGATCTCCAGACCACCCTCAGGTTTGATGATTCCTTAGAAGAACTCAGAACTCGGAAAAGCTGTTATACTCACCATTACAGTTTATCACTGCAAAAGTATACAGATTAAAATCAGCAAAAGAAAAGGGCAACAGAGGTGTCCAGGAGAAGCCAGGATCAATCTTTCAGTTTGGAAAAGAGGAAACCAGGATTCCTCTTTCAGTGTAGTTGGAATAACACCATTTAATTCTCCCAGCAATGATGTTTTCAATGCAAGCAAAGTACTGCTAACATGAGAAAAACCAGAGAAGCTCACCTGAGCCTTGGTGTCCAGTGTTTTTATTGGAGAGTCAGTCACATAGACATGGAGAACCCTTGTGACTGACCTTAGCTAATCAGTTTCCAGTCCCTCCACCTCAGAGGTCAAACTAATGTGGTATGGCCAGGGCCACAGGTGAACAAAAACAGGTGTTCACCATAAATCACATTGCTAGCAATTAACTGTCATGACCCACATTCTCAGGTAAGAGACCCAAAGGAATTGAAAGAACAAATCACGTGAATATCAGAAAGAAGAGAGTTCCAGGCAGAGGAAACACCAGCAGCAAAAGCCCTGAGGTGGGGACGTGCTCAGAGAGTTGAAAAACAGCCAGGAGAACAATGCATAGAGTGCAGTGAGGCAGAGAGTATTAGAAATAAGGTTCCAGAAGTAGGCAGGTGCCAGATTACACAGTGCTCTTTAGGCCACATAATGACTTTTTATTTTACTCTAAGGATGATCAGAGCCTTTGGAGAGTTTTCAGCAGAGGAATGTTGTATCTGAATTGCCGTGAGTGACAGAGGCAGAGACAGAGAGAGAGAGAGAGGGAAAGGGAGTGAAATTTATTTGGTTACAGAAATTATAGACTATAAATGGCAAGAGTGGAAAAGGGGAAACCAAGTAATAAACTATGGCAGCATTACAAAAGAGAGATGATGGTAACTTTGATTGTGTCCAGCAATAGGAGAATGATTAAATGAATTACAGTAAATACATGTAATGGAATATGATACAGTCATTATAAATAATATAATACATAAGAACACAAGAAAATGTTTATAATATAGAAAATGTAAACAAAGCAGTTATAAAAATAAACTGTTATCTGAGTCACAAAGTTCATTCTTCCATGTATAATATGCTACTATTTTATAAAAATATTATATGCATAGAATATTAAAGCTGGAAGAAATTTAGAACGCACTTAATCCACCAAGAACAGAAGGATTGCATGACTTAAGTGATGGAGCGAGGCCTAGAATACAGATCTGATTTTCAGTCTAATGCTCATGCTATTTCACCCATGGTCTCTCTTTTATGTTAGATTTCATAAGTGCTTATACTCCTGCTAATTGACATTCAAACAGACAATTAGAGCTAACAGAATTTTTATTTTATTCATAAGTTATATATTAAATCTGCCTAAATCTAGATTTCTAAAATTAATCTATAGTAGACTGAAGCCCTGTCCCAATAAAAAAGCGGGGAGGATTATCTCAAAATAAGAGATAGACATGTAGATAGATAGATGATAGATACATAGATACAATTTTCAGGACTCTTCACATAAATCAAGTCATTGAAAATAAATAATTAAATACATCTTGGCATACATTATAAAAATGTCTGTCATCCATGATTTTTAAAATTTCTAACAATGGAACACAGAATTTATCAAGGAAATAACATGCTTGAGCAGCAAAACACTGTTTCTATGACACCAGTAACCATTTCTTCTTTGAATCTGCAGGTTTCTCTGGCTATGATTTTAGATCAACAGGCTAGAAGCCTCCTTCTAGAAACCAAACAGCCCAATCTTCTCCTTTCTATGGTAATGTAACAGAGCCCTTCCCTGTCTGAGCTACAGGAAAAAAAAAAAAAAAAAAAAAAAAAAGCTGTTTTTAATTAACCATTAATTATTTGAATGCAGCCTGCATTATGCGGAAAAATGTGTTACTTTCATCTTAATTTAAAAGACAACCTCTGAGGTTCCAACTGACAAGAAGATACACTTTACAAATGCATTTATATCATTATTCTCCTTCAGAGTATTAGAAAACAGATTCATGGACTTGGATAAAGAAGACGTCTGTGGTTTTGCAGGGTCTGGAATAGTAAGAAAGGTGAAAGATGAGGAAATAAGGATTTATCCCCAAAGCTTTTTACAGAGGAGAAAAAACATTTTTTTAATTTGAGAGGTTTCTGATTACTGTAAGTAGCTATCTGAATATTGAAAAGTAAAATTCAGATGAGATCTTACTGAGTGCTGACAAAATCTATTTGAAATTTAAGGTCTTTGTGCTTCATTTGCTATAAATTATTTAAAGGTATTTGAATTTGTGTACTAAATTAGATCAAATAGAAAATAGAGAAGATTTGTCACAGGTATAGAGTGCATGACCAATAAAATCAAATTCAGCTATAAGAAAGAATGTTTATAAATATGGGGGAGAGTTGCCTCAATATTTTTATAATTTTATGTGCATTATTTTTCACATCTTAAAGCTGCCCAAGTATAGAAAAATACAGGACTTCAATAACAGTTACCAGCATGATTTGCTTTTATTACCTTTCTGTTCAAGACCCTTGTTTCCCCTTGTAGCATGTCAAATTGCCCCCAAAACCATATTATACAGCAGAGAAATGTTGTTCACACTTCACTGGCTATTGATTTACTTTATTTATTGGCACAAAATCAGCTTGAGATAAACATTTTGTCCCCCATTTCCACTATTGTAAGTGGTATGCTTCATCGCAAGATAGGTAAGCCCAAATGTGCAGGGTCACAATTCGACATGGCTTTCTAATCAATGTGTGAAAAATTATCTAATGAATAATGGGTTGCACATTTCCACAAACAAATTAACCAGGGTGAGACTGAAACTAATGATTATATTTATCTAATGTAATTTCACATCTGTTACTAGTGGTAGTAATTTTTTTCTCTTTCATCCATGGTGTCCTCAAAATTACAACTTAGCTTTTCAGATACAGTTATGGAACATCAGTTTAACTAGAAAATAGACAATTTTGTGGAATGTTTATTTTTTTCTTTAAATGCCAGTGGTCCTGAGCAATATGATGCTATTTTATAAAATTTGGAAATCCAGACTTTCTTTTTTTTTTTTTTTTTTTTTTTTTTTGAGACGGAGTCTCGCTCTGTCGCCCAGGCTGGAGTGCAGTGGCCTGATCTCAGCTCACTGCAAGCTCCGCCTCCCAGGTTCACGCCATTCTCCTGCCTCAGCCTCCCGAGTAGCTGGGACTACAGGCGCCCGCCACCTCGCCCGGCTAGTTTTTTGTAGTTTTAGTAGAGATGGGGTTTCACTGTGTTCACCAGGATGGTCTCGATCTCCTGACCTCGTGATCCCAAAGTGCTGGGATTACAGGCGTGAGCCACAGCGCCTGGCTGAATTCTTTTTTAAGTAGAAGCAGTTCCCAACTTGGGGAAAAAAAATTATTATTATTACTTTGAGACTTCTTGTTTTCACTGCTTCATCAAAATATTCTTAAACTTTTTCTAAGTTGAAATGGAGTCTTGTTATGCTGCCCAGGCTGGTCTTGAATTCTTGGCTCAAGCTATCCTCCTGCCTCAGCCTCGCAAGTAGCTGGGGTTACAAGCACCACCACACCTGGTTTCTTTTTCTACTGTGAGCAGAAATACAACAACAACTAGCACAGTTTTGTGCCATCTGTATTGATTCACTCTAAAACATGAGCAATTTGATCTACCGTTGCTTTTACACCATCACGGCAAATGTCAACACAGTGAAAAAGGTAGATAACTCTTGTCTTATTATGAAAATGGTTTTAGCCAGGTACAGTGACTCATGCTTATAATCCTAGCACTTTGGGAGGGAGCCCAAGGGGGTGGATTGCTTAAGCTCAGGAATTTGAGACCAGCCTGGGCAACACAGCGAAACCCCATTTCTAAAAAAAAAAAAAAAAAAACAGAAAATTTAGCCAGGCATAGTAGTGCACGCCTGTAGTCCCAGCTACTTGGGAGGCTAAAGGTGGAAGGATGGCTTGAGCCTAGGAGGTTGAGACTGCAGTGAACCATGATTGTGCCACTGTAATCGAGCCTGGGTGACAGAGAGAGATCCTGTCCAAAAAAGAAGAAGAAAAAGAAAAAAAAAGACAAAAAAATGGTTTTAACCTCCTGGATCTCTTGAAAGGGGACCCACGGATGTCTGCAGACCACTCTTTGAGAACCACTGCTCTAATGAGCCTATAATTCTTTGTATGGGGAGGGAAGGTAATGGCTGGGGGGATAGTGGAGAAGAACTCTTTAAAAACAATCCCGAAAATTGAGGAAAAGGTACTTTGAATATTAATGAGTGTTTAATTCATTTAGCTTTCCTTACAGCTTGACTGATTTTAGATAGTTTCTTCATTTAGTTCTCTACCTTGCTTCTGGCTCTGATCTGAGTTTGGCCCTCAATAAGTAGTTTCATCAGAGTCATGATTAGGCAAACTGTGGATGAAATTTCGCAGTTCTGACTACAGCAGCAAATACCTATGAGGGCTTGAGCCCCTTCAGTAATCTAAAATAAAGGGAAATCTCATGATCACCCAATATTATATACCTCTTTAAGTATTTTGTCTATACTAGAATGTAAGATCCTTGAAATAGATTAGTTTTGTTCACTGCTTTATCCTCAGTCCCAAGGGTGGTACCTGACTCATATATAGGCACTCAGCAAATATTTATTGAATGAATGAATTAATGTACACCATATGAACCTATGCAAGGAATAAGCTTAAAATAATGTAACACTATTTTTTGAACACATCCAGATGAGTGTTTCAAAATAATTTAACTTAGAGAGGTTACAATCATTTTATAGTGATGCTGCAACTATCGTTCAGAGTGTTTTTTTGAACATCAGAGAGGAGGTAATGGGAAATATGCCACACTTGGATTCAGAAAGACTTTAGTTAGAATCCTGGTCCCAGCTATTACCACTGAAATGAAATTGGGCAGTGACTTAACCTCTCAGATAATCTCCTTAATTGTAAAACTGAAGGAGAAGAAACTATCTCATAGAGACATTGTAAGAATAAAATTAAAGGAAACTACATTTGTGATTGTATCTAGCACACTGCCTAGCAAATAGAAAATAACAAGCACGGGTTAAATGCTAGTGTCTAGACAGTTGGAATTGGGCTATCATCCTTCGATTCCATCTTCCTTTGATAACAATATCACAAGTTGTCCCTCCCCAGTTATCAGTCCATATGCTTTGCATTGAGCTTCAGATCTAGGTTTAGTGACCTGAGTCTAAACAATCAGTGCATCATTTCCCTGGACATACTACTCCCCTGTGCAAGATGACCACAAATCTCACTCAGAACCAATAAGAGTCAATGAAATTCTTGTTGGGAATCTTGGGAAAGAGCCTCTCTCTTTTCCACTAGACTTAAACCTGAAAAGATGCAGACGGGAGCTGCTTCAGCCATCCTAGAATCACAGAGAAGACCCTGCTTGAGAACAGAACACGAACAGCAGAAGTCAGAGGTGAGAGATAACAAAGGAAGAACTAGGCTCAGTGAACAACACTTGAGCCCCAACCAAGTAATGCCTGAAGCCAAGCTGGTTTTTGAAGTTACGTGAATCAGTAAGTTTCCTTTTTTTTTTTTTGTAACTTAGCTTCAGTTGAGTTGTCTGACATTAACAATAGAAAAGTACAGTCTGATACAGTATTTTTCGCTTGTTCATAGACTCAACCTAGATTTGCACAGACAATTATGGTTCAATGTTAATGCTGCTGCTGAGAGCGGAAACATAAAGCCAAAGTCTGTCCTGAAGTATTTTAAATTCCTGTGGCCTTAAGGAAACCACAAGTCAAGGAAGCCAAAGTCAAGGAAGCCACAAGTCAAGATTCTCTTCGCATTTGGTTAATATTTAGATCAGGCATTCCGGACAAAAGAAAATACAGTAATTTCAAACTTGAAGTCTTTAGACCTTTAGGGACATGCAATTACTAATATTAGAAATATTAGTAATAGCTTGAGGCACTTCAAGCTATTACTAATGTTTCTAAAAAGCCTAAAACCAGTTGCATATGTTCCTTTAATGAGGTTAACTAAAACATATATATATTTTTTTCTATTGATAGAATGATGTCTACTCCATGCATTTACAATGGTTATCTCTTGCTAATCGGAAGCTCTTCTTTTTTTTTTTTTTTTTTTTTTTTTTTTTTTGAGATGGAGTCTCTCTTTCTTGCCCAGGCTGGAATACAGTGGCACGATCTCAGCTCACTGCAACCTCTGCCTCCGGGGTTCAAGTGGTTCTCCTGCCTCAGCCTCCTGAGTAGCTGGGATTACAGGCGCCCACCATCAAGCCTGGCTAATTTTGTATTTTTAGTAGAGATGGGGTTTCACCATTTTGGCCAGGCTGGTATTGAGCTCTTGATCTCAGGTGATCTGCCTGCCTCGGCCTCCCAAAGTGCTGGGATTACAGGCATGAGTCACCATGCCCTGCCCAGAAGCTCTTAATATCAGATACATAGATAGCTACATAGACAGCTAGCTAGCAAGATATCCTTGATTGATTTTCCAAATGAGGAGATTAGTTAATAAATGCTATATGATAGGTAAAATATTCCAATACACAGGGTCCCATGGTGGGAAGAGAGGTGAATAAATAAAAAGAGTCTTCAGCATTTGGTGATGAAAAGAAGAAAATGCTAATGTAAGAGGCTAGCCCTCTTTCTTTACAGCTATTTGTTGGTGGTGGGGGGAAGGTGGCATGGAGAACACACAATTCAATAAAGTCCACAGTGATTTTAAAAGCCCTATGCTTTAGTGGCAAGATATATTAAAGCCACAATCTGATAGCATTTTGGGATGATTCTGCTTACTCAACAAATAACTGTCAAGGGTCCACAATGGCACTGGAGAGGAAAGATAATATAGAAAAGAGCAAGACAAGTTTATCGAGAAACTCTGAGTTTTGTGGTTATGGTCACACATTGTTCTGTAACATTCTCTTGTGGATCATGGCATTCTCCTTCCTCATGCCTTCAGATATAACTGAAGTGATGTCTTCTACATGGGCTATTCCTAAAGAAAATTTAAAACCCCTGTGCCAGAATGTACTAGTAAACTTTCATAGGTCAAACCTGAGTTTGACCATGGATTAATTGAAATTACTGATCTGTGTACTCAAACCTTACCAATACACTCAAATCACTCTTCAGAATCACACACTAAATAACAACACCTTTGGTAGATTCATACAATGGAATACCACTGAGCAAGAAAAAACCGACACTTGCCACAACGTGGATGAATCTCAAAATCTTCATGCTAAGTGAAAGAAGCTAAACTGAAAGACCATGTATTGAATGATCTCACTTATTTGTTATTCTGGAAAAGATGAAACATTTAGAAACAATAGATAGACCAGGGGTTTAAAGCAGGGAGAAGGGATTGACTACAAAAAGGCATAAGGGGATTTTTGGAGGTGATAAAAAATATCCTATATATTGATTGTGGTGGTAGTTATATGGCTATGTACATTTGTCAAAACTCAGAGCTGTATATCTAAAAAATTTTTTTACTGTGTAAACATTTTACATAGTTAAGGCCGGTCGCAGTGGCTCATGCCCATAATCCCAGCACTTTGGGAGGCGGAGGCGGGTGGATCACGAGGTCAGGAGTTCAAGACCAGCCTGGCCAAGATGGTGAAACCCCATCTCTACTAAAAATACAAAAATTAGCTGGGCGCAGTGGCAGGCGCCTGTAATCCCAACTACTCGGGAGGCTGAGGCAGGAGAATCCCTTGAACTCGGTGGGGCAGAGGTTGCAAAGAGCCGAGAACAAGCGACTGTACTCCAGCCTGGATGGCAAAGTGAGACACTGTCTCAAAAAAAAAAAAAAAAAAAGTTACATAGTTAAAATTTTCTCTGTCGATATATTATCTAACTCTGTGTGTGTGTGTGTGTGTGTGTGTGTGTGTGTGTGTGTGTGTGTGTGTAAGGCCATAAACAGTGTGTATCTAGTCATCATCTAAGTCAGAGTAAGTTCAAGAAGAGCATAGTAAGAAAAGGTGTTCAAGAAAAATTCAAACACTAGAGTTCTGGAAGTTCATAAAGATGACTATGGGAAATGTTTCTCTTGAAACCAAAGAAATTATAAGTGAAGGCTGAAACTGAAGCATGAAACCAATAAAATAATAAAGTTTGGGGAATGGTACTATTGGTGGGAACAGTACTATTGGTGGGAACAGTACTATTGCCTAAAATAGTTTTTTTTAATTATCAGAAGAAAAATTTTAGAGTAAAAACCTGACCCTTTATTAAATTTTTATTTTGTCAAGATATACCTAGCTGAGATGAACCCCAAACTAAAATGGGCCTGAAAGATGAAAATCATTTTATTTCAGCTACTGGGAATCAGTCCCTTGCTTTCCTTCTGACTTTCTAGAGGGATAATAGCATAGTATTTTCTCAAAATCTTTATTAGAAAGAGCTGCAAGGATGTCAGTAAAGCAGAGAAACTATAAATAATATTAATTTTAAATGTATTATTTATAAATGAAGTACTTAGACTGCAAGGAGGTTAAGAGAATGAGGAAACTAGCCTGAAGATGCATTGTAGAAAACCTTCACTACAATTTGACTAAGGTTTTGGCATTTAAGGATGAGGGAGGGAAAGTCTCTGCTGCTTCAATATGAAGCTACTTTTCCAAATGTAGCTACACCCTCATTTCAAGTTCACCACCCAGTGGCTCATCTCTTCTTACCTGATGCCTCCCTCAGAGACACAGAATGGAAATAAAGTGAAAAGTAATTCCTCCCCAGCTCCTTTTCCTATTCATAAACTTCAAGGCTTAATCTATCTTAAAAACTTTTTAGTTTTTTTTATTGATACATAATATTTGTACATATTTATGTAGCACATGGGATATTTTGTCACATGCATAGAATGTGTAATGATCAAGTCAGGGTATTTGAATCCATTACCTCAAGTATTTATCATTTCTATGTTGTGGGAATATTTCAAGTCCTCTTCATAGCTATTTTGAAATATACAAAACATCGTTGTTAATTACAGTCACCCTACCTCTGCTATCAAACATTACAACTTATTCTATCTAACTGTACATTTCTACTCATTAACCAACCTCTCTTCATCTCCACCCTTCCCATCCTCTGGTATCTACCTTTCTACCCTTTTTTTTTTTTTTCTTGACGGAGTTTCGCTCTTGTTGCCCAGACTGGAGTGCAATGGCATGATCTCAGCTCACTGCAAACTCCACCTCCCGGGTTCAAGCGATTCTCCTGCATCAGCCTCCCAAGTAGCTGGGACTACAGGCGTGCGCCACCATGCCTGGCTAATTTTGTATTTTTAGTAGAGACAGGGTTTCTCTATGTTGGTCAGACTGGTCTCAAACTCCCGACCTCAGGTGATCCGCCTGCCTTGGCCTCCCAAAGGGCTCAGATTACAGGCTCTTTATGTCCATGAAATCAGTTTTTTTTGCTCCCACATACGAGTGAGAATGTGTGATACTTGTCTTTCAGTATCTGGCTTATTTCACTTAACATCATGACCTCTAGATCCAACCATGTTGCTGCAAATGACATGATTTTATTTTTTTCTATGATCAAATAGTATTCCATTGTGTACATATAGCACATTTTCTTTGTCTATTCATCCTTTGATGGACATTTAGGTTTGATTCCTTATCTTTGCTATTATAAAAAGTGCAGCAATAAACACGCAAGTGCAGGTATCCCTTTGATATAGTGATTTCATTTCCTTTGGATAAATGCCCAGTAGTAGAATTTCTGGATTGTATGGTAGTTCTACTTTTTGTTTGTTTGTTTTTGTGAAATCTCCATACTGTTTTCCATAGTGGTTGTACTAACTTATATTCCCACCAACAGTATATAAGAGTTCCCTTTTCTCTGCATCCTCAGCAGCATCTGTTAGTTTTTTGTCTTTTTTTTTTTTTTTTTTTTTTTTTTTTGAGACAGCGTCTTACTCCGCGGCCCAGGCTGGAGTGCAGTGGTGCAATCTCGGCTCACTACAAGCTCCGCCTCCTGGATTCACGCCATTCTCCTGCCTCAGCCTTCCAAGCAGCTGGGACTACAGGCGCCCGCCATCAAGCCCGGCTAATTTTTGTATTTTTAGTAGAGACAGGGTTCCACCAAGTTAGCCAGGATGGTCTCCATCTCCTGACCTCGTGATCTGCCCGTCTCAGCCTCTCAAAGTGCTGGGATTATAAGCATGAGCCACCGCGCCCAGCCCTTGTCTTTTTAATAATAGCCGTTCTAACTGGGTAAGATGATATCTCATTGTGGTTTTGATTTGCATTTCCCTGATGATTAATGATGTTGAGCATTTTTTCATGTACCTGTTGGACATTTGTACGACTTCTTTTCAGAAATGTCTATTCATGTCCTTTGCCCACGTTTCATTGGGGATTATATGGGTTTTGCTTTTTACTACTGAGTTGTTTGAGTTCCTTGCATGTTCTGGACATTAGTCTTTTCTCAGATGCATAGTTTGCAAATATTTTATCCCATCCAACAGGTTGTCTCTTCACTGTTGTTTCTGTTGCTATGCAGAAGCTTTTCATAATAGTTTAATACAGTTCTATTTGTCTATGTTTTAGTTGTCTGTGCTTTTGAAGTCTTAGCTATAAAATCTTTGCCTAGACCAATGTCCTGAGGTGTTTGCTCTGTGTTTTCTTCCCATAGTTTTATAGTTTTAGGCCTACTTTTGTATATAATAAGAAACAGGGGTCGAGTTTCATTCTTCTGCATGTGGATATCCAATTTTCCCGGTACCATTTATTGAAGAGGGTGTCCTTTCCCCAATGTATGTTCCTGGCACCCTTGTCAAAACTTAGTTGGTTATAAATATGTGAATTTATTTCTGGATTCTCTATTCTGTTACATTGGCGTGTATGTCTGTTTCTATACCAATACCATGCTGTTTTGCTTAATAGAGCTTTGCAATATATTTTTGAGTCAGGTAGTGTGATGGCTCCAGCTTTGTTCTTTTTTCCTCAGGATTGCTTTGGCTATTCAGGCTCTTTTCTGGTTCCATATAAATTTTAGGATTTTTTTTTCTATTTCTGTGAAAAATGACATTGCTATTTTGATACAGATTGCATTGAATCTGACGATTTCTTTAGGCAGTATGGTTATTTTAATGATATTAATTCTTTCAATCCATAACCATGGGATGTCTTTCCATTTGTTTGTATCCTCATCCATTTCTTTCATCAGTGTTTTGAAGTATTCCCTGTAGAGGTCTTTCACCTTCTTGGTTAAATTTATTCCTGCTTTTGTTTTGTTTTTAGCTATTGTAAATGGAATTGCCTTCTTGATTTCTTTCTCAGCTAGTTCTGGTGCTTTACATGCTCAGAGAAACTTCTCTAGTAATGAACTAAGAAATGATCTCTGAAAATATAGTCTTTCAAGGCTGAATCTTTAAAAGTCATCCTCAGTCTTAAGCAAACTGGCATTCTCATAAATTGCTATTGGGACTTGTTAAGCCCTTGTGGAGGATGTTTTGACATCATCTATGAAATTAAAAATGGAAAAGTCTTAGCAACTCTACTTCTAGAAATTATCCAATGAATGTATTCAGGCACATGAAATGATAAATGTTCATTATTCACTACAGCATAATTATAATAGGAAAAGACGAAAAGCAACCTAAATGATCACCAATAGGGGACTCAAGTAATTATATTGCATCCATACAATGAAATACTACATAACTGTAAAAAAAAAAAAGAGAAAGCTCTTTATGTACTGAGGTAGAAATCTCTCCAATGTACACTATATGAAAAAAGTAATGTACAGAACAGGGAAACACAATGTTACCATTTGTGCACTAAAAGGAGAAAGAACATATAATCAAATTGGTTCTTAATGCATTTTTAAAAAATCTCTAGGATACACAGGAAACATAATAATGACTACCTGTTAAGAAGGAGAATTTTGGTATGGGGGCAGAGGTGGGACGAAGGCTTTCTACTATAGACTCTTTTATATTTTAACTATTAACCATTCTACCCTCTCCAACTTGATGAGTCAACTTTTACCTCCTAATGAGCTGCCAAAAATGCTACTGATTGAACCAGCCCTAAATAAAATGATGAAGATTGTCCTTGGGCTCCTCATCTGACCTGGACGGTTTTCTGCTTCTGCTGTGTTAGCATACATTCTGTCTGCTCCTTACTGTTGTCTGCCCTAAATTCTCAAAGCCTTCACCACTGACCTTCTTCTCCCTACCACGCCACACGCCCAAGGATCCTCGCCGTAAGTCACTTCTCTGCCAGAGTTCCCAAAGCAGGGGTTACATATACTCTTTCTTCATTAGTAGTGGGTATTTTGTTGTTGTTGTTTCCCTCCGGGGGTGGCGTGTGGTGGAAGTTGCCCAATATCAAATCCTCTTCCATTTTGTGTATGGTCTTGTGAGAGGCTTTGCTCTACGGGACCAAAAGGGACAGATCCTTTGTTTCTGTACTCCCTGAAAGGCAGAGCTGCTTAGAACTCTAGAGTTTGGGAGAATGACCCAAAGACAGAGGCTCAGATAGGACTGGTTGATGGAGGAATGCACTGAGGATGGCAGTATCCACAGACACAGCAGCTGGCTGGCCAGATTGTTAAGGCTGCCTAGCCTCTGGGGCCCTCGTGGTTCCTGCCCATTTTCTAAGCCTATTCCTCGAGCCTCCTGTCATTTCTGTGAGTGAGTCTCCATTATCTGTCCAATAAACCTTTTGTGCTTAAAACAATACGATAGGTAAAAAAAAACTTTGACCGATAGACTTTAAACAAAAACTTGAGAACCTATCATAACAGAGAAGGATATAGGTAAATAAAATACAAATATGATTACTGTTCTCAAGAAGACGGTCACCTAATTCTGGAAATATAAAGAATGAAAAGAAGTGTGTGTATGTGTTAAGAAATGGTATGGTCAAAGGACAAAGAAAGAAGTCAATGATTTGGAGCAGTTAGAGAAAGCTGTGGCCCTCCCAAGCAGAATTTGCCTTTCATACCTCCCAAGCAGAATTCAATCCTCTTTACAATTACCCTTTTTTATCTGCTATCGAAATTAGCTGTTTACATACCAATCTTTTGCATAGTCTATGAGTTCCTCGAAGACAGAGATTATACGAGCCTAACTAGTGCCAGAAAAACTCATCCATCCATTCATTTCACACATGGAGCCAGAAACTGGTCATAAGGTGTCTGATAAGCTGATTGCAAGGTATTGGGATAAGGGTAAGAGGTGAGAAAAGGAGAGGTAGGGTAAGAAAAGAAAAAAGGCTTCCTACAGGGGAGGAAACAAAGTTGGGAAAATAGGGTGCAGACATTATTTAGTGCATTGAACACCATGCTAAATATCAGGAAAGATGGCCAACTCAAATGGATACAGGAACAAACAGGAAGTGTAAATGACTGGAGTGACTGAGCTAGATAAATGTGATAGAGGCTGGGTGTGGTGGCTGTAATCCCAGCACTTTTGGAGGCCAAGGAGGGAGGATCACTTGAGGCCAGGAGTTCAAGACCAGCCTGAGCAACACAGCGAGACCGTCCCTACAAACAATGAAAAAAGTATCCAGGTGTGGTAGCACACACCACTAGTCCCAGCTACTCAGGAGGTTGAAGAGGGAGGATCACTTGAGACCAGCAGTTTGAGGCTACACCGAGCCATGACTGTGCCACTGCATTCCAGCCTACATGGTAGAGTGAGACCCTGTCATAAAGAAAAGAAAAGAAAAAGAAAAGAAAGTTTTTAAAAAACAATAGGATGTCATGCAGCCTTGCCCCAAAGCATTCAATTAAAAAGAAAAAAAAAAAAAAGCACTTTGCCAGTAACTAAAAATAAATTTGCAGGTCACATACTACCGAACTGTGACTTCTGTAGGAAGGCCATGGAGAACTTTTTGAGTAAGACACAAACAGGATTAGAAGGATAGATTAAGAAGACAAACCAAGCAGTAGTACACATGGAGAGAAAAGCAAAGAGCTCAGGAGGATGAGCAAGAAAGAATAAGGCTCTGAATTAGGATAAGAGTAATATTATCAATGAGTGAAACTATTATTAGATAAAAAGTTGATATGGAATTAAACAATGAAGGTAAGGCTATCAACACTTGAACCCACTGATCAATTGTAGCATCACTAAAATGAGGAAATAGAGGAAGGTGTGATAGACGCTACAAAGAAAACTTCCACAGGACTTAAGTTATTAGATGTGAGACAGAAGAAGAATGGAGAATAGAAATTAATGGGCCGGGCATCGTGGCTCACGCCTCTAATCCCAGCACTTTGGGAGGCCCAGGCGGTTAGATCACAAGGTCAGGAGATCGAAACCACGGTGAACCCCGTCTCCACTAAAAATATAAAAAATTAGCCAGGCGCGGTGGCCGGTGCCTGTAGTCCAGCTACTCAGGAGGCTGAGGCAGGAGAATGGCGTGAACCCGGGAGGCGGAGCTTGCAGTGAGCCGAGACTGCGCCACTGCACTCCAGCCTGGGCGACAGAGCGAGACTCCGTCTCAAAAAAAAAAAAAAAAAAAAAAAGGAAAGGAAATTAATGACTATTTCCATATTTTAAGCCTGGTATCTAGACGAATAATGAAAACACTGAGAGATACAGGGAAAGCAAGAGGTAGAAGGAGTTTTCAAGAGGGTTACTAGAAGCAGCTGGGTGCAGTGATAAGAACATCAAATTGGATAGGCGTTTTGCCAGCTCTACCACTACTTACCTTGAGTAAACACAACCTCTGGACCCTGTGTTCTCCTCTAAAAAAATGAGATTAAACTAGGTCCTCTGTATGATTCTTCCAGATATGGCATTCCAAGATAAGTGTGGTTTAAACACCGTTAAGGTATCTCAGGATAGTGAAGAGGGGGAAATATTCCCTATGGATTTTTTTAAAGGATGTACATTTCTTTAATATATACATACATGTGGAAGATATATAAAATAACTTCAAAGTATATGCTTATCTTTAGCATATAAGTGGATTTTAAAATACTTTTTGTTGAGTTTGTATATATTTTAAATTTTCAAATAATTGCCTATATTTAGATTCTCCAATTCTACTCCTTCCATTCTCACTTAAATGTACTCCAATCAGGCTTTTGCCCACATGAAACTTTATGAAACTACTTTTTTTATGTGGTAAAATATGCATAAAATAAAACTTACCACCTTATCTATTTTTAAGCATACAGTTCAATGGCAGCCATCTACGAACTCTTTTCTCTTGCAAAATTGAAACTCACCCATTAAAAAATAACTCCCTATTCTCCCCCTACCAACCCTGGCAATCACTATTCTACTTTCTGTCTCTATAAATTTGACTGCTGCAGTTACTTCATGGAAGTGGAATCATACAGTATTTGTCCTTTTGAGATTACCTATTTCATGTAGCAGAATGTCCTCAAGGTTCATCTATGTTGTAGCATGTGCCATAATTTCCTTCTTTTTAAGGCCAAATAATATTCCACTGTAAAATGTTGTTAAGGAATTGTTATAATGGAGATCAAGCTGTTACCATTTCAACCTAGTGATCAATCATTGGATCCCTGGAAGTATGAAAAGCAAACATTACATGCCACCTGATGTGAATCTATGAAGTATTCATGCCCAAAAATATTGGGCCTAATTCTGATTAAGCCTGTAGAGGCTTCAGTATCTAACACAGTTACTATGGCCCATGTAGATGTTTAAATTTAAAAAATAAAATAAAAAAACAAGCTTCTTCATCACAATAACCACATTTCAAGTACTCAAAAGCCACATGTAGTCATTAGATAGTGCATATACAGAACATTTCCATCATTGCAAAAGTTTTATTGGATGGTGCTCTTCTGTACCTAATTCCATTTAAAAGAAACGTGGAGGAGAAGGGGATAAAGGAACAAGTTAAATGACACCAGAAAGAAGTGAACAGAAAAGTTCAGAAAACAGGGCATTCTACAGAACAATAAGTACACGGCAGGAGGAAAAGGGGAGAGAGGAGGAAACTATGCTAGATTTTAAAAGACTTAATCTATGAAATGTCCAGACAGTAAAATTTATTCAAACAGAAAGAAAATCAGTGGCTGCCTGAGGGTGAAAGTAGGAGCAGGGATTGACTGCAAATGGACTGGAGGAAATTTTGAAGGGTAATGGTAATGTTCTAAAACTGGATTATGATGATAGTTGCCCAACTCTACAAGTTTATTAATGTTACTTATTGTCTAAAAAAGAAAAAAAGTCGTAAAACAACTCTGTTGTATGGACCTTGTTTGGACCTGACTCAACCTAACTCTAAAGACATTTTTGAGATAGTCAAATAAATTTGGTTATGGATTAAATACTAAAAATATATCATTTATTTTATTGGGTGAAAATGGCATATTTGTCCATATTTTTAGAGATGTTTATTAAAATGTTTAGAATGTCTGAGATATGCTTTAATATACTACAACAGATTTTTTTAAATGGGAAAAAGAATGAATGAACTAAATAGGATAAACTCTTGACAATTATTGAATCTAGGTGATAGATATATGGTAGTTCATTGTACTATTTTTTTCTACATTTGAATATGTTTGAAGTATTTTATAATTTAAAAAAATTGATGGTTACTATAATACCCTCTCATGGTCAATACCATAAACCAAGGTAATAATGAGTTTGTGTGATTTTCCAGTATTGCCAGCAACTAAGACACCAGGTTATCGTTCTAAGTCTCAGTTTTTAAAATTGCTGCAAGTCAAAAAAAAAAGACTGGGTGCGGTGGCTCACGCCTCCTATAATGCCAGCACTTTGGGAGGCTGAGGGGGGTGGATCACTTGAGGTCAGGAGTTCGAGACCATCCTGGCCAACATAGTGAAACCCTGGCTCTACAAAAAATTCAAAAATTAGCTGGGGTGGTGGCACGTGCCTATAATCCCAGATACTTGGGAGGTTGAGGCAGGAGAATCGCTTGAACCCAGGAGGTCAAGGTTGCAGTGAGGTAAGATTGCACCAGGCACTCCAGTCTGGGAGACAGAGTTAGACTCTGTCTCAAAGAAAAAATAAAAATAAAAAAATAAACTAACTGCAAGTCTCCAAAGCAAAATTTAATTGCTTACCTTTAAGTCATCATTTGAAACTTCAAAACCTTATATAAACCCACTCTGTCTTTTTTTCTTTTTTTTTTTTTTTGCTGGGGGAAGTTGGGGTGGGATAGGAGGTATATGTATATATTTTTTTCTACCAACTCAATTTAGTCTCTCTTCATTGCATACTTTACACCACACAGGTCATGAAATAAATCCATCAGCATTCTCAGTAACTAGCCTGTGATAAATATGCCTGGCACCAATGCAATGTATTTAAGCCCTTTCCACAGCTTTTTCTTTGTGCACATCTGCAGGCTTTCCATGCACATCTGCATACAGAATCCACAACCATGATCTGCATTATAATTAATGTAGCAGCACATCCGACCAGGTCCACAGAGTGTTGATGTATAACCGGTTTTGAGATCTGCAGGGAACTAAGGATGCCCTGGGGAGAAAGTGAGGCTAATTTCAGATCAGGCACTGGACAAGCTCTAAGTGGTAAGACACTTGTTCTTCTGAAACAGCTATGACATCGCTGGAGGAAAATCTTAGTGTGCATGTATGTCTGTGTGTTGCATACACATCCATTTACTTGAAGTCGTAGTTTCTCTCCTCTTGCACTCCTTACCACATCCCTCATATACCCACTCTAAATGACCAAGCCACAGCCCAAACATTTACATACAGATATATTAAAACCTAAGTAAAAAGCCTTCTTTGGCTACCACTGATGGAAAATCACTGAAGCATGGATTCTAGTAGTGGTGTAGAGCAAGCACAGAAATATTAGACCTAAACTACACACCCCTCTTATTCCATTCCCTTGGTAGTTAAGACTTTCTTCTTCTTCCCCATCCTGTCCCATTAAAAATGTTTTTACATTAAAATCTAGATAGAAATCTCAGGACTAGGCCAAGTTCCTACTTACGTGCATTTCTTCAAAGGTCTTCAGGGACACTTATTGTCCACTTTCATTGTTCTATTCCACAGCTAAAGCACAGAATGGGGTCCCATGAAACTCAGCAAGAAGCAGGGCAACTTTATTCTATATCTTTTTAGCCTAGAATGCTGTGAGTCAGCACTGTCCAATAAAGTTTTTTGCAATGATATCCAATATAATAGCCACAAGCCACATGTGAGTTTTGAGCACTTAAATGTGGCTATTGTGACTCAAGGAAGAGAACTATTGATTTTATCTAACTTAAATTTAAATAGCCACATGGTGCTGGTGGCTACCATATTCGACAACATTGTAGTAAGTGAGAGACTTTTATTTGTTGTGTTTTCACTTAGAAGACTTGTTATATACAAAACATTCTTTAAAATAATTTTCTGTCTCTGTCATCTACACACACACACACACACACAGAGATGCATTAAATCTTAATAGTGCTCAACTCTAGTAGAGCATCTATAGAATCAGACATTCAAATACATTTTGAGTGAATAAATATGCTTATATTTAACAATTTTTAAAATAAACAAGTAGTATTTAAAAATCAGAGAAAGTTATAAACAAATATCATAGTCATTAAAACTATGCATTTAAAGATATATACCGATATAGAAAATAAACAGAAGCAAAATACAAAACCAAATACAAAATGCCATCTATGTTTTTGGTCATAAGTACTAAAAAATTAGGTAGGTATGTGTCAAAGGATAGAAAGGGAACATAACCCATGAAAATTACCAGATGGAGCAACAGGTTATAAATGGATTTTGAACATTCGTATATAAGCAAAGTTTCAGAAAAAATAAACAAAGGTTGAAAGGCAATGCAATTTAAAGGACTGAGTGTAGGAATAGTCTCATAAAACTTGAATGTTGGAAGCAAATAACTACCCATACGAGTGGCAACTCGAGGGCTGAGGATATGGAGGCTGAAAGAATTCTAGTCGTGGGCTGCAGGGGGAGATGTAACGAGAACTGAGAAATCGATGACTTAAGAAAGAAACGGGGAAAAGAAAGCTTATAAGTGAGCATAAGAGAGCTAATGAGAAATAATGTTAATATTCAGTCAGTAAAAGACTTAACGTTGTTCCAAGGCCATTGACTGAGTGGCCAGAAAGGCTCAACATTGCTTTCCAGATGTGACCCATTCCTGAGGTTAGCATCAATCATATTTAATGTCCCTGGACAGGTGAAGCAATTGAAACAATGGTTCTCAAACTATAAAATGAGATTCCTAAGCCCCATTCCCAGACCCTGAGAAATACTGATTTAAAAGAATAACTTGCTCTAAATTCTGGTATAGGAAAAAGGGTATGAACACTCTGATGCTCTTTATGGATAAAATCTGTCTTCTATTTAATAAAGATGACTAAACAAGTTTTTTTTGTTGTTGTTTTTTTTTTTGAGATGGAGTCTCTCTTTGTTGCCCAGACTGGAGTGCAGTGGTGCGATCTCAGCTCATTGCAACCTACGCCTCCTGAGTTCAAGTGATTCTCCTGCCTCAGCCTCCCAAGCAGCTGTGATTACAGGTACACACCACCACGCCTGGCTGATTTTTGTATTTTTAGTAGAGCTGGGGTTTCACCATGTTGGCCAGGCTGGTCTTGAGCTCCTGATCTCAAGTGATCCACCTGCCTCGGCCTCCTGAAGTGATGGGATTACAGGCTTGAGCCACCACACCCAGCCTAAACAAGTTTTTTGATGACTTGGGGGAACTTTAGTGCCTATGACCATAGCCCCTTATTGTTTCACAGAATTTAATAAAGAAGGGGGACCGGAAAAGCTGTCTTTAAACATGTGAGGACCTGTCAAGCAATAAAGGTTGAAGACTTGCTTTGTGGGACGTCAAGGATAAGCCAGAAGGGGGATGATTTCAGTGTGATATAAGGACGTTTTAGAAGAAATGTGATCCCATAGAAGGTGGTGGGCATCCAGTCCGTAAGCTATGATAAATGACAATTTGGTCTATAATTTGCGTGAAGAATTTAACCAGCAACAGTAAGATTACGTGACCAGTAACCTCCCTTTCTACACCTTGATACAGCCTACCTGACACTAGTAGAATTTACTACTGTTACAAAATAGAACTCAAAGTTCATTTGGAAGTATTTTATTTTACATATAACTGCTTCATGGTAATTGCTTCTTGGTGATTATATAAGCAGCTCATATCAATATGATTTTTACTTTTACATGGAAAATCATTTGATTCCTCTCTCTCACTTTTCTGGTACCTAAAGTTAAAGTCGATATTGCATTTCCCTCACACCATTCCAGGATCATTTATTCAACAAATAATTTTTGCCATCTAATAAGCATCAGGTACCATGCATTCAGGCCAGAAAAATAGCTAAAGTCATCATCAATACACACAAATTAAGAAACAAAAGTCCTGAATCTGATTCTCCCCATACTCAGGTTTCATTTTCTCAACCCATCCCTGTGTTCCAGGGCAGACTTTCCCGTATTACACCCCTGGAAACCCCCCAATTTTCCCTCTTACCCTCACCTCCATTATCTGAGAGGTGCTTGAGCAACATGTCCAGCTGCTGCTTCTCCCCAGACCGGACCCCAAGTCCAAGTGTCTCTGATGCAGTGGAGATTGGGGGCCAGGAGGATGAGGACTACCTGTCTAGAGGGAACAACAGGATTACCATAGGGAAGGAAGAAGAAAACTCAGGGCAGGATATTACACAGTAAGAATGAACTCTGGGAAGTTTAAAGCAGAGGACTAGAGCTAGGAAAGGAAAAGGGGTGTTTTGTTTTGTTTTGTTTTTAACAAGGGTTAGGAAGTCCTACTACCAGGAAACAGAGGTGACTCGAGCCCAGGGCTTGGCATAGAAGTCAGCAATGCCAAAAGGTGCCTCTGTATACTCAGCAGCTGTGAGGCAATCAATCCCTCGGGGAATCTGTAGGCTATCACTCTAGTAAAGATGATGTTTAAAGAGGGGACCCCAGGGGAAAGAGGAAATGACTACTGGTACTTTTTTTCTTATCTTATTGTGAAATATGTCCAAGAAATAAGCATATATAATATACAGTGTAAAGAATAAGAAAACAAACACCTGTGTTCCCATCTCCCAAAGAAAGAATATTTTCTTCACCCCTTTTGCTCCAGCTCCTTGAGCATTCCCAAACAATTGAAGTAGATTCCTCTCAGGTGTGGTGTAATTTCCTTAAACTGCAGAATGCCCCTGTGCAAACTCTATGCACAACATCACCCTTACTTGCCTCCTACTGCTTAAAAGTTCTTTTAATGAATTAAGATAAAAACATTCTTTCTATACTAAAATTAAAGACTTTAAAATAGAAAGTTAGCATATTGCTGTAAGTCTATTTAGTCAAAATGTAAATGATCCCAGCTAATCTCCTGTTTTAATAGGGGAAAAGAATTTGAACGATAAGGTCCTATGACCCTGAAAATATTGGGGGATGGAGAAAGCTGAAGGCTCAACAAAAACGTCACATACCTCACCAGTTTCCCCTGGACTTGAACAATTAGCTTTCATGCGTACATAAAGAGAGGTTGGGAGCAGAGATACTTCCTGGTCGGTGTACCTGCGCTCACCTGAGCAGCCACTAGGCTGCCCATTCTTTTCATTCTCGCATGTGGTCACAAACACCTGGCATTGCCCTGGCAACGAAATAAATATGCTGGAACTGCCCCCTCAGGCTTCTAAGTCGTTGGCCATTTGTTCCACTAAGTTTACACAAGAAACTGGTACTATCTGAACCAAATTAATCCAACCAAAATTTACTGAGTGCTTCCTGTATGAATATATGTCTAGGTTGTCTATTTTCTAATTTCTCCCTTTCAGTTAGATGGTATACAAACCCCATGGCACTAATTGTTTAAGGATAGGAATGAAGATTCTTTTGCACAGCCACATTTGTCTATAAGAAGTTATATCCTTGCATGTTCCACTCTTTCTTTCCTACACTGGAAAACAATTCCTACACAGTCCCAATCCCTTCCCCGGGTCCTATCACAAGGAGGCTAATGATGTTGTCAGTGGCAGCAACTCTTCAGCAGAGCATTGATATTATGAGCTTACCTTTTCACCACCTTAACACAATGCTGACTTGACTCAGAATCAGAGCCCCTGTCTCCAGGTTTAAAAAAAAAAAAAAAAAAAAAAGGGACAATGCCTTAAAAAGAAACAAATTAGACAATGACCAGTCCAGGCATTTGATTAGGTTTAAACTGAGTTACCCCACATTAGTCAACAATGTTGAGTTAATCATTACTAGAAATGGTCAGCAATAGGAAATAACTTCAGATATTAGATGAGGAAATGGAAGTGCACAACTGCTAAGTGACTGAACTAAAAACACAGGTAATGGCCGACCAAGGACTATATGTTTTCCAAACCATGCATTTCTTCTGGGTCCCCAAATATAGCAGAGTCATGACTGGACAAGGATTGTTTTCTATAACTAAAAAACAAACAATCTAGCTCCCTGAGAAGCAACACTCTCCTAACCTGAACCCAAAACAACCCCTATCAGAAGCTCAAGGTCTTCCTCTGGAGTTCTTCTGCCTAAGGAGAAAATTCTCATCATCACTCTTCAAATCTAAAATGGCTTATGACATACAACCAGTTCTCAAAGAAACCACTAGGTTTAAAATGAAAATGAAGCTCTTAAGTCTTCCAACAGGGAAATCTAAGATAGCCGGTTTCCTGGCAAGTGTGTGCTCCTCCCTCCATTGTGGGAGACAATCCAGTCACTGGAGTTTCTAAAAGTGGCATATTAACTCTTCCAAGATAACAGGGCATCATTCACTAAATTGCCTTTTCGAAGACATTACATGGTACCCCAGTTCTTTGGAAAAGGTAATTAGCTTCCCATGGGTGACTAGTTTACTCCAAGTGAGCACTGTGTTCATCAGAGGACAAGGATGATCTCTTTTTGTGGGAATAAAAACATTATCTTGCTTGTCGGGAGTGATTTATTTTTTACCTTAATAATGATGTAAGCCCTTTACGATACGTATTTTTAATTGGTAACTACCCCACTATGATAATAGATCAGAGCAAGTGCAATAAGCTGGGAGCTTTAACACCAACACATCTGACCTAAATTCAACTTTATAAGCATCTATTGAGCACCTAATATGTGTCAGAGTCTATGCTAGATATTGGGGAATTACATTGCTCAAATGTATCCATTTGGGATATAATATCAGTGATACTAAAACTCTATCAGATCATGAATGGCTATTAAAGTGAGTCTGGCAAGTGGTCCACCATGTTTTGCCTTGGTCATTAGAGATTTGAATCTGGTTAATGGCTCCACATTTAAGAAGCTAGTGGAGAATTTAGTAAGGATATATATAAACACAAGGAACATGCTTTATAGATCTGAAAATAAGAGCCACAAGGGAAGATCAAAATGATTCCAACAGAATAAAACAAAAGTGGAGAATAAAATCCTAAAGGGTGACCTTCTTATCCTGTAAGACCCAGTTCCTCCAGGAAGCCTGGCCAGGAATTCTACCCACAGCGATCTCCTGCTTCTCTGAGTTTCCATTGCATGTGAGATATAGATCAGAGTACTTAGCACTTGATCAATCCATTATAAATTGACTTATATTATTTTCTTTTTAAAATATATTTGTCTTATCTCTCCAATTATATGATAAGCTCCTTGAAAAGCCTGGATGTTATATATTTCTCTGGTACCCTTACCTACATGCTTTGCCAACAATCACAAAAAAAAAATTGTTGACTTATATGTAAGTAGGAAAAACATGTTAAATGAGGAAACTAAGAGTGTTTATTACCGAGAAAATAAGATTATGGCAGAGATATGTTCCATTCACTGGCTATTCATGTTTTACACATTTGCCAGTCCTCTTGCAATTAGGGGAAGCCTTGTAATAATTTCTCAGATACTGGACCATGAGTAGAAGTTTCTGGACCAAAGCATAAAGAACCAGTTTAAACTTCTAGTTTGTTCTTCCTCCCACAAAGACCACGGAAACTCCATAATGGGGTGATTAAGTCACAACATGAAACCTGCTTGGATCACTGGGTCACCGCATGAAGAACAGCTCTCCTAGAGATTTGCTTTACTCACAGTGACATTTGTGTGAGCAAGAAAAAAAAAAAAATTCCTGGTTGTGTTAAGCCAGAGAGATGAATTTTATCTGGTACCATAGCATAGTCTAGGGGTATTACACTGACTGATATTAATAAAAGAAGACTAAAAGGAAAAATCATTTCAGTAGTAAGAGCTGTGACAGAAAGTGCTTCCTGAGGTAAGACTATAGAAGAAAGAACTAAGAGACAAAAGACAGACTAGGCTCAATGAAAGGAAGGAGGCTGGCAGGCCCATAAAAGACATCTACCTTGCATTCAAACAGAGCCTGCAAGTCTGCTTGGTGAGAAATAAAACAGGGACAACTGTAGTCAAGAAATTTGAATGAGATGATTTCAACGTCTCTTCAAATTCTAAGATTTTATGATCTATGTTTGGCAATGGATTCTTAATATGTGGAGGCCAGAAAAAGGACATGCAGTTTATGCTGACTTGTAATTCTTTTAATAATATACAGAAGCAACATCAAAGTATCTCCCTATAAAATCTTGCAGGGTCAGACAAGAAAAGCACCAAAAGACCCAAGGATCCTCTCCTGTCCATCTACAATGACACCCCTTTCAAAGTACTCCTAGGGCTATTTCACAAGTTTCTTGCCATCTCAGCTCAGAGCTTGTGTCACAAGGAGATGACTTCATTGATAAAGATTTCTCACAGGATTAAGAGCCTTCTCGGTGGCTGAACTATCTTGAATTAACTTCTGGAAAGAGGGTGAGGTTCCGTAGGACGAGAGTGTTTCTATACTCTTGAAACCATGTGTTATTTTGATGCAGTTATCATGTCCTATCAAAGTATCCCTTGTTTAAATTACAAGGGTGGAGTGTTAAATTTCTAAGTAAAGATATTTAGTTTTATTCCCTGAAAATATTTTAACAGTAAGGGAAATGTCTATATGTTACATACACAATGGTAATGCTTAATGACCCGAAAACATAACTTAAAGAGTGATCTCTGCCACTTACTAGGGATGTGACCTTTGGCAAGTTACTTAGCCTTCATGACTCTCAATTTCTTCCTCTATACAACAAGGGTTAAAATATCTACTTCATAATGGTGCCATGATTTAAATGAGATAATGAGCTGTGTCAACTAAAAATGGAGTTCAAATGTAAGGTACTGGAGGTAAAGTAATGAAATAACACCCTCTAAAAATGTTATTTTTGAAATCAATGTTAGAGTACCTAAGCATTAAGAGAATAGAATAAGATAATTAATAAAGCACGAGTAGCAAAAAGAGAGACCGGTTCAGCTTCACTTAACTCATTCAGAATTGCACAATCAGCAAATCTAAAAAGAATTTATTTTAATTTCAGTATATCTGTTTTGTTTTATAATTTCACATTTTTATTTTTAATTTCATAAAAATCACATATAATCTTTTCCGCGTTAAAGAGCATCTATAGTTCTTAATCTGACTTTGAGTTTATCTTTAATAGATTCAATAAAGACTAGGAACAAAAGTATATAAAGCCTTAGGACAGTTCAGTGAAAGATGCAAAGAACATATACTATATATATCATGTGGGTTAATTATATATTTCCTGGTAATTGTGAATTACTTCAACACAGAACTGAGAGGGATTGTGGCAGCGTGAGCAACTGCAACAAGTCTATCTCCAATCAAATGGGTCTGAAGATGGAAACTGAGATATATTGGATATTTGATCACGTGGATGGAAGATGCAGCTTAACAGTAATAAAAACTAATTATGCCTGCTTAAAGACAAACAACTCATGAGCATGGGACGCGGAAGGCTGAGGGTGTGAACTGCGGTCTCCATGCCATCACTTGTATGGCATGTATGCCATCATCAAAATCAAAAGATGGCCCTATGTGTAGCTCATACCCAAAACTCCTTAATAGTACGTTATAGTAAGTCTTCTAAATCCATGCCTTGTTTTGATAGTGTACACATCAGAAAAAGCCAAAGGCATTGTTCTGTGTCTCTCTGTAATGGCCACATGCTAAATCGACCATGGTTCCTATACCAAAAGCTCTGCACTGAGGAGACTTAGCAGAAAGCCAGGCAGGGGGTGCCCCCCTTTGTTGCAGCTTTCATTTTTAAAATAAGTCATAATTTCTGCATTGGATACGAAGATGGGTTTACAGCTATTAGCCATCATATTAATAATTTAGAAAATACATGCCCAATCACTTATGTTCTTTCAATTCCCTATGAACACAGCTGCAACCCACATTAGAAGTGAGGGTGAATGGATATTTTTCAGATGAGATATTTGGGCTGAATTATTAGGGTAGCCTGTACTACAAAATTACTAATAAACATTGCTTCTGGCTCAATTTAGCCTGAACTCAGTGAACCTAGCCAATGGTGACAAATCAAAAACTCCGAAATGCCCAGTGAATGAATCTAACTAATCAAGGAACCCTGTAGGAAGTAGATGCCAGGATTAATGAGCCAGTGGTTTCACCATGCCATGCTGTTATTTCTTCACATAAATGCCCTCAGATGAGATTATCTTTATGTCATGAAAAGGAGAAAAGGAAGGTTACATTATTTCAACTGACAGGTTAACTACTGCCATTACTAGAATACACATATTTGTGGGTTAAGTTTTTTCTTTATCCTACAAATTTAAATGTAAGGTCCACAATATAAATAAAAAACACATTTTCATTTTTGGGAAAAGCTGTCATTGGGGGCACCAAACATAAATTGTCCCAAAGTTAGAATTTCCTCTGTATTTCCTCTGCATGTCTATATGCACATCTACCTTGATTTACCCAAATTGCTCTGCATGCTGTTCTGTATTCAGGATCTAACCTCATCTTCAGCAGGATGCATTCCCTTATCATATTTTTTCCACCATCAACAAAAGGTAAGCTCAGTGCCACATCATTACTATACCATCACTTGTATGGCATGCATGATATTTAGTACCAATACTGAGGAAAAAATAAAGATACAAGGATGAACTTGTATATTAAAATAAATCAATCATATGGTTACATCATAATGGATTGTTTCCAGCTAGCATGTAGTGACAGTATTCAATACCAAATAGGCTACTCAGTAAAAAGTACAATTATTAGAGGCAGGACATCGAGCATGTTGTACTTACCTCCTTTGTGTTCTGATACTATTCAACATTATTGTCTTTATTCTCTTATTAAATTTACTTAATTATTATTAGATCTTTAACAATTTTGAGTCAGAATTACTGTTAATGATGAGTAAAAAAATAATATGAAGCATTATTCTGTTGTTAGATTTTTCTCCCTCAAAAAGCAGAAATCTTTCAGGCTTGTGACTGAGGTTCTTATTCTCCTCTTTTTATCTTTGCTAAACTGTCAACCTTAACAATTTAGGCCAGCTTGCCTTCCCTTTACCTAATGGCATATATAACTTTAAAATGTTCAGGATTCTTAATACAAAAATCTATCGCTATAGAAACAAATATTAGCCCAGAGTCAGGTCAAGTGAAAAACTCTACACTTTTATTATAATATTGATAAATAACCACTACATTATGAAATATAAGTATCTTTGAAAGCATCTATCACTTGAGTTGATTTGCAACTTTTCATCAGTGTTCTGAGTTGGCCCATTTTTTTCCAATGAAAGATCCCATTTCCCTTGCCTTTGAGAAATACAATTTTTAAAGATTCCATTTAGCATCCTTTATTGCATTCCTACATCATAAAGTTATGCTTTATAGCAGCATAAAAAGCTGTAAAATTAGCATCCTTGTAAACAACGTTCCATGAGCACTGGCGAAGCAATCTGTAATTTGCTGATCTCTTAAATGTAACTTGAGATTACAGTAACCACGATTTCAATTTTTTTTAAAAAAGAGCACTAACATAAAACAAGCGAGCATATGATGAAATGTAAAAACAAGGAAAAGTATTTTTCATCAACTCATATTTTAGAAAGTTGGTGGTTGTGTACTGCTAAATTCTTGGAAGAGTTCTCAAATACAGAAATGTTCCATTCTTGTATGAAATTCAAAATAAGCATGTTTTCTCTTCTTTAATATTTTAATGTTGTACTAAAAATAGTCTTTAGGAAAGTGTGTAACTTTAGGAAAGTGTAATATTCTGTGAACCCACCCACCAATTTACCTCTAATTAAAATTCCTAAGGTAACATGAACAGATTTACTTTATCATTAAAAATCAGAGCTTTTTGTTCTCATCTCTGAGGAGACTCCATTGTGTTCTTAGTTGAGTAACGATTACAACAGCTCCTCAAATTCACATGTAGCCCAGCTGTATTGTATTTCAGCACGAGGGTGTTTTTTAGGGTTTACGCTCTGAGGCAACCAAATGAGAAGTCTTCCCGTGGGAAAAGGGGTGTCCTCTCAATGCCTATAATGACCATTAAATTTCAAACCACAAGATTGATTTCGGTTAGCCTTCCCAAGGAAGCCTGTGATATCGATTTGCCTCCAAGTTTAAAACACATTGCAACCTTCCCCTCGGCCGACCCGACCGAAGAAACAGCATTTTTTTCCTACTCCTTTGGGGCTGTCCCCTGAGCACGTGGCTGAAGTCGAGGTTAGTTGGCAGCCAGCAGGGACCCTGAGGAAACCAGAGCAGCCCTGGGGTTGGGGGAGCCCTGGTAGGCGCGGGTCGTCCTGGACACGCCTCTTCGGGAGAAGCGCGTTTGCCCCTTACTTGTGAGGCCCCGGGTATCTGAAGCGGAGCCCGGGTCTGGGGACGTGAAGGGGCGCCGTTGCCTTAGGGAAAGCCCCAAGGAGGCCTAGGCCGCGGGGGAGGCAAGAGCCGCGGCCTCGCTTCCACTGCGTACCTGGGGCCGGACGCGGCTGGGGCGGCGCCGGAGAGCAGAGCTCCAGGCTCGGAAAGCCGAGGGTGCCAATTGTGGTCCCCTCGCACCCACCGCCTCCCCATCACGCGCACGCAGCCCGCGAGGGGCGCCCTCCGCGCCACTGCCCCAGGGACACCGTTCATCCAAGAAACTCTCGCGCCCTGCGTTTCGCGCCGGCAGCGACGCTCGGAGCCCCACCTGGGCCTCGGAAACCTGGGTTGGCCCGGAAGACTCGGGAGGCTCAGAGCTCGCGTGGGGCGCTAGCGGCGCCCCAACACGCCGCCAGCATGCCGCCCCGTCGCGGAGACCTCACCGTGCAGCCCAGAAACCGAACCTAAGCCCAGTGCCGGGCGAAGGGCCCACGCTTCCCGGACGCCGGGACCCAGCCAACTGCAGAGAACATAACCATTCCCAAGACTGGCCCCTCCCCTCCCCCCAGGAGAACCCTTCCGCCGTTCAAGGTCACACCAAAACCCATGATTCTCTGTATCACATACTGAAAATGATTTTATTTTATCCATTTACATTTAACTTGATATAAACTTGTCCGGAAAAGTCAAATAATATGCTTTATATTAGCTCAAACATTTATTAAGAAAACCGAATTCCATAAATAAGCACAGACATTAAGTTAAAACATATCACAAATTGACCAGTATGTAACAAGAATGCTTTATCTACACAAAACATCCTATTTCACATGTTTGTTCATTCTTAGAAAGCGCTTCTGTTCTCTGGGTTTGGATTTGACCAGCACATGCAGAAAGAGCTGATTGTGTTTCTCTGTACAAAGTTGCAGGGTTGTAGATGTCCGAGTGCCCCCGTCGGCGGCCAGCAGGTGGCCGAGGGGCACGAGGGACGACAGGACCACCACAAAACAACCAAGGGCACAGAGCAGCGAGAAGAGAGAAACGGAAAAGGAAGCAAACAAACCCCAGTCCTGAAGGATCCAGAAAAGAGATGTGGCTTTTGCTTTTACAAAAGAAAATTTTGCTTACACGTTTATTTTATTCTTCCTTATAAAGACTTATCAAAATGGGTCAGATCACTTCTTCCTCATCACATGACTGCTTTAGTCTACTCCAGCCACCCAATCCACTGTCACGTTACTCCTGAGAAGCCTTCCCTTCTACACCCTCACACAGTTGTGCTTAAGAAAATAAAAATAAGATAAAATAAAAATAAAAGCGTTCTCTTGCAAGCCAAGAGAGGGCTGCACGGATGTGACTGGGTGGACTGGGCAAGGGTAGGGTAGTGGGAGAGGAAAGAAAGACAGGATCTCGGAAAGTACAAGGATAAATCAAATTATATCAGTTGGGCCCTCAGATGAGGCGGTTGGTAGCAGATGCTTGTCCTCCTTTAAGACAAAAATCCCTAACATTGTGCTGTCCCTTGAACACGTCCGTGTGTGACCTAGGTGCACCGTGTCTATGCGCGCGCGCGTGTAGCGTCTGAGCGTGAGCGAGAGTACGAGTGTGTGTGTTTCTGCCCACAAACCAGTCCATTGGTGTCTGATTTCAGATCCTGAGTCGACTCCCTGGTACGTAAAATGGCGGGAAGGATGGTTTTTGCCGGGCGCGGGAGGAGGGGCGCGAAGTGTGGGGAAAGACTGGACCAGAGGGGAGGCGGCGGGCGAGGGGGGTCGTAGGCGTCGCGTCGAAGGTGTGGGTGGGAACGCCGCCAGTCAGAAGGCCGGGAGGAGGGCGCGAGCACGGCTAGCGCGAGAGGGGAGGCCGGGGTGGCGGGAAGGGTGGGCTGAGGCGCTGGAGACTGGGCCGGGGGCGCAGCTGGGTGGGAAGGGAAGAGGGGCGGCCGGGAGACGGGGGACCGCGGGCGAGCGAAATCAGGTGGAGGGGAGGCCTCGCGGGCTGGGGCTTGGGTTGAGCCCGAGCGAATGGAGGAGAGAGGCGAGGACAAAACGAGACGGGGTGGAGGCCGGGGCGGGACGGGGCAGGGCGCCGGGGTCCGGGCGCGCGCCGGATGGGCCTCGGGGCGGCCCCGGGGGCGGTGCTGGGGGCGGAGCGGGCCGGGGCGCGGCTGCATTAAGTGAAGCTCATAGAGACTGTGTGCTCTAGCGCCTTGCGGCGGAGGGAGGCGATGCTCGTGCCCCGCCACACGTCGCTGCTGTCCGGGGAGCTGCAGAGCTGGGGCGAACCGGAGACGTTGCTGGGGCCGGGGAGGGAGGCGGGCACCATGCCGGGGAAGGCGGGCTGGTAGAGGTGCGACTGCAGCCCCGCGCCGTTGGAACCCGCCAGACTGTTGGACAGGCCCATGGAGTTGGGCGGCGGCCCGGCTGCCAGGCTGCACTGGGACAGCGACTGCGCCATGGCCTGCTGCCTGCCCAGCGCCGGCGGCAGAGGCAGCTGTGACACGCCCGGCATGGCGGCCGCCGCCCAGCGGGTGTCGTTGGCGTGGAAAGAGCACAGGCTGTCGCCCATGGCGGCGGCAGCGGCGGCGGCAGCCGACGGGAACTGAGGCAGGCCTGGCGTGGGGAGCAGTGTGCCGGGCGCGCGGAACACGTTGGTCGTCTTCTTGCGCTTCTTCCACTTGGCGCGCCGGTTCTGGAACCAGACCTGGAGCGGGCGGGGCGGGAGACAGACAGGGCGCTATTAACCGGCCCGGCGGCTGGGGAGTTGGGGCTTAAGCCCCAGAAACCCGCCTCGGATACAGCCGCTCTGCCCCGGGAGGAACAAGTGCCACCGGCCCGACAAGCCCCCATACCCAGTCGGAGACCGTGGCTCCCCACCAACTCCTGCCAGCTGGCGCCCCCTGCACCCACCAAGCGCGGAGTCCCGCGCGCCTGAGAGCTCGTGCCCCGGAGCGTTTACGCACTGTGCAAACACACCAAACGTGTGCAGTCTTCACCACGCCCCTGCACATTCTGTGCATTGCACAGATTCACAGGTCTGCAATCAGGCATGTGTCAAAGCTCGACCCACAGGTGTACAAATGAAGATAAACATGTGTACCCATGTGGCTTAATAGCATGCCTTATAACACTGATGGGCTATAGAATTTTCAGAAACGCTGGAAATTTGGAAATTGATGACGGGCCGTGGATGCCATAGTCAGTTTCAAAATCGAAAGACAAAGGAAAACCCCTAAAGCCACGGTTGACAGAGCGGAGAGGTTAATACAGTGATCTGCGTGGGAAAGTGCGCGCCACTGAGCTACAGTGTTGTTTGGGTCGCCACCATGACTTCCGATTCCTCCCATACTGCTTGGTGCTACTGCCACAACTCTCCGTGCCTCATTCCCAAACCACTATATGGACACCCTTTTCTGGGCTGTACGAGTGTGCTGGAACAAGTTACCGCAGCTCACTGAGCCCCTGGAGCCTTCAAGCCTGTTTTTTTGTGTGTGTTTTTTTTTGTTTGTTTGTTTTTCTGTTTTTTTGAGACGGAGTCTCGCTCTGTAGCCCAGGCTGGAGTGCAGTGGCGCGATCTCGGCTCACTGCAACCTCCGCTTCCCGGGTCCCGGCTCAAGCAATTCTCCTGCCTCGGCCTCCCGAGTAGCTAGGATTACAGGAACGCGCCACCATGCCCAGATAATTTTTGTACTTTTAGTGAAGACGGGGTTTCACCATGTTGGCCAGGCTGGTCTTGAACTCCTGACCTCGTGATCCACCCACCTCGACGTCCCAAAGTGCTAGGATTACAGGCGTGAGCCACCACGCCCAGCCAAGTCTATTCCTTTCACGAACTTACTAAGGGTCCCAAGTAATAAGGCCTCCAATTCCCTCAAGTCGCCCCCATTTCATCTATAAACTAAAAACAAATTTTCGGACCAATACGAATTAAAGGATGTCACATTTCACCACGAGATGTATGAATCAAATTTAATTTTGCTCAGACAAACCCAAACGTCCTTTTTCAGGGAAATGAGTTTGATAAAATATACTCCAAATGAAAACGGCCTTCCTATTCTTTTTTTTTTTTTAAACAGTAGCCCAGGAGTTACAGACCCTGCCAGGCTAATTTGCCTAGGCTTGTCAAGCCCTCTATCACAGAAGAAGAGTTCTGCCTGAAAGATACCACATAAGCTGCCAATCCAAGATAACTCCCATCTCCCCCTATTTGAATGTGATCTTTTTAAATGACAATAATAATAATTATTATTATTATTATTATTTGCCAGCAAGCCTGCTTGGAAGACTTGCAGTTTAAAATCTAGTCATCTGGAGTATACTCTGCCTAAATATAAATGATGTGGGACACGACTCAGGTACTGAGTTTCCTCTTAGAATTTGGCCAACGCAATTTGACCACCATATCCGTGGCAAAAAACGTTGTGCATCCGTTAATCTAACCTATTTAGTGTTTACTCTGCAAGCTAAAGTATCAGGGGTATGGACATACCTGCCCTCAGTCTTGGTGAGCCAGTAATGTTCAGCGGTGTGTTCATGCCCAGGCAAGCGTAGACGTACTCTACGCTTACCAGTGTGAACGGTGTTGCCATCTAGAATACTCCCCCAACTTGGGGCCGGCCCTCGCCTTTCTACCGTGCCTGCGCCGTCGCCTACCACTTTCTTCCTGTGGTTTCTACCCCATTTTGCAGATTGCTGCGTATCCCAGTGTCGGCGATGGGTAAACAGGTCTCGTCTCTTCCCAGTTGCAGCCCCTGAGCTGGTGGCACAACGGATTAATGAGGCAGCAGGGCTCTAGATGGTGAACGGGATCAATGAGACCCAATTGAGCTGTTAGCGGTCTTAGGCGGAGAGCAACTCTCAGGAGGAAAGGAAGGCACAGCAAGAAGACCTAAGGCCGCAAGTCGCTGTGCAGCACCCACCCAAGGCTGGACTCGGGGACGGTGTCTGTGACTAAACAGTTCCTATACCTTACACGCAGCACCCGGATTATGTTTTGAAAGGTGTGTTATAAAAATCAAGACCCGTTCCTAACAACCTGCAAGTGCCAGTGAATCCCAAAATGTTTGTTTGAGGGGAGGAAGTGTGAGGGGAAGGAGCAGAAAAAAGAAAGAGGGGGAGGGATAGCCCAGTAGAATTTCAATAGAAAATGCGACTACCAGAATGGTTTCTGAATCTAGGATCTGCTCAGGCACAGGCGGAAAAGAACAGCTGTTAAAGAACTAAATATTATAGAAATAATCGAAAAATCGTGCTCAATTATGTTTGAGGGTTAGTAGTCAAATGATGGCTACAAATTTTTTTATGTTTCATGGCTTACTGGGACTGGGGAAAAAATCTGCATGGGGTCTGAGCACCTCCGTTCCAAGCTACGATGCATATGTTTTTTAAATGTGAATGTTTCCACTTGAAAACTAGAGCATGACGGATTAAAATGCAGGCAAAACCTAAGGGAGATTTTTAGAATGCACAGATGACAACTCCAGGAAATATATTAACCACAGCCACAGGCCAACTTTGTACTCAGTTTGAAATGCAGTTCTTCTTGGAAAATGCTTAATACAACAGTGAGAATCTAATGGAGGTTGGAATCTAAAAATCCACTTTCATGATATCTGCTGTTACAGTAATATAGACATACTGTAAATGTATTTTAAAATATATAGCCCGTTTAATTCCCCAACTATAAATGACTGAGAAATAGAAAAAAGAGGGAGAGAAAGAGAATATTACTTTTTCCCCCCCTTGAAGCAAATGCTTTATGAAGATCTCATTGGAATCCAGCAAATGATTAATGTGAAGATTTTGGAGGAAATCTGGGGAGCTGTATTAAAGCCTAGATCTCAGGTTCATTTCGATCAGCCAGCCGTGAACTCTGGGCCGAATTCATTACACTTTAATAGTGCTGGGAGAGGAAGAAAATGCAATTTCTCATTCCATTAGAAAACTAGAAAATACTCTCGGCTTGTCCCCCTATTAAGATGTGGCAGGTGACAGGGCCATTCTGGGGGACACGGTCAATGGAATTACAGCACATTATTTTTGTTCGTATAAAATATTGAAAGGCAAGCCTGACTGTGCAGAAGTTATTTCACTGATTTGGTTTTTATGTAAATAAAATATTGAAAGTTAATTAATCCATGCTAGAGACTAATGATTATGCTTATTATATTGCATTTGATCACATAATTTGCATGATTCTCACATTGCTGCTTAATAAGCCATTCCAGGTTATAAATAATTCTGAAATTGGTTTCTAATAATGGCATGCTATAAAAGGAATGGTTTTATTACACTAGCCAGAAAAGAGGAGCGATATCAGACATGGAATTGGCCTCCATGTGAGTAGAGATGCTTTAATAAATACTTAAAAGTGTGACATATACCAAATAAAGATAAAAATAAGTATATTGGATAATTTAGTCTAGAATCAAAAAGCATCTTTAAAAATATACAATTGCAATGAATTAAATGTTTAGATAATTTTTAATCAGCGCAGTGGCCTACATACTGAAAAGAATGTGTGGCAATCTGTTAACTATAAAGAAAACTATGAAGTACTGATCATATAAGAACATAAACCAATTACTATTTAATTTGAATTTGGTCAAGGAGCAACGGTACAGTGAATAGTGAAGTAAATACATTTTCCATAAATTATTTTTGCATTACATTACATAATGTTAATCATTTTGAAAAGTTAATTAAGGTTATGTTGATCTGATTACTTTTTAAACTATGGAACATTATTTTTAAAAATATTGAAATTGCCATTCTATTAAATTGTGTTTATCAGCAGGCTCAAGCTATTATCTTTGCTTGAACATTATGCTGGAACAATTAGAGTACTTTGTCTCTTTCTTCTTGCACATTCTTTTGTGTACTTTTTGAAAATAACTTTCTGTTACATAGCTTATATTTTATTTCATTTACAACTTTTTCTGTTAAAAGAAGAACTGTCATTAACCTTTGGAAGACCTAATAAAGTTTAATAGACCTCGTTTTCTTTTTTCATAAAATCAGTTGTTCAATTATATTTTATTTGTGATTCTAAGTTCTATTTTAATTTAAACTAATTGCCAGTATGTCTAGGTTAAGACACAGCATTTTCCCCTTTAAAACAAGAATTAATAGATAGTATTTCTCTTAAGAGACAAAACCCCCAAATTTATGAATTTCTAACTTGCGAGATTGAACCTACAAGCAAGCACTGTCATCAGTGTTGATGGAAGTATTGCAATTGTATATTTATGTAAAGGTTCAAACTCAACTTCAGATATTTTCTAAAAGGTGAAAAATAAAAATTTTGAAGAGCATTACTAATACATGTTTACAGTTGCGCAATTAGTACTCTTTCAGTGTGTAATTTTAAAAGACCATGGTCTAGGCCTTTCACTAGCAAAAACCACCCAGACTTATATTGAATAAAAATGCTAATTATTATGTTAATCAATATTACTTTATTAATTTGACCATTTTAAATCCCCAATGATATTCATTTGCTATTAGAGCAGAAGCATGCGCTATTTTTTCCGTTTAGACTGTCTTTAAAATGCCGAATTGAGACAGAAATATTCAACGCTGTGATTGCGGACGTTCTCATCGCTTACTTCTTAGATCATATGTAAAGTAACTAAGATCTTAAAGTTAATTTTATAAAAGTAGGTAGCACTGGTTTAACAAATTGACCAGGTTGATGACACCCAGGATATCGTACAGAAAATACCACCGTCCAAGACGGCAAAGGAAGATTTTTCAGCACCCTGGATAGCTCAAGGGTAAGTACCGGCGCTTGGAATTTCACCTCCAGGCACCTGTCCATAAAATATTTGATATGTTGTCTTCATTCTTTCAAAAAGAGAGAAAAAAAAATCTGGGTTTCACTAGGCTTATACTTTTATTCCCCAGTTTTCAGAAAAGTTATAGGTGTGATTTTCTAGGTTATATATAATTTACAGCTTGGAGAGCGGTTGGAGGAGAATAAGGGGTCAGCAACGATTTCCTCTACTACCTGTCAACCTTTCCCGTTTTGAATGCCCCTTCTTCAGACAGGATATCCACAACAGAAAGCCTTCATTCCCCCTCCCCCACCCCAGCTTCCTTAGAGGACTCCAAAACAAAACAGGGCTCACCGGCTGTGTGGCTCACCCAGCGCACTGGTAGACTACGAAAGTTCAAACCCCTTGCAAACATCAAAGCTAGGAATATTTCGCCTGAGTGCAGAGGGAGGGTGATACTTAATAAAGCCACGCCGTGAAACCTGGGTATAGCACTTTTTTAAAAGGCGCCCATTCGCCTTATTTGCTCTTTTCTCTTGTTCTCTGTATAATTGTTGCATTCCTCCTTTCATCCAAACGCTTACCGCAAACTCATTAGGGGGTAATACTTGTCAATAACGCGAGCAGGAGTTGAGGGGCTCCCTCGGCTGGGCCGCCCAGGGGGCGCTGAGGTTGCCTTCTCAGGCGGAGGAGGCGAACCCTGTAGCCCGACACAACGCGGGGCTTCGATTTTTAGGAGCTTCTTCCGGGATGTCGCTATACCGGCCGGAGACAGGGGCCTTGAGTGTCCATTGGGGGATGGCGATGGGGACCAGTTTCCGGGTAGAGAAGGAGATAACTCGACACAGGAACGCACAGGCAGCCTGAACGCAGCCCAGGATCTCGACAGGGGAAGGGAAGACCCTGCTCCCTTTGCCCGAATCCTCCCGCCCCGTCCTTGCCTTCTGTCCCAGAGCCCAAGCCCCGCGTACCTGTACTCGGGACTCGGTCAGCCCGATACGCAGTGCCAGCTCCTCACGCATAAAGATGTCGGGGTAGTGAGTCTTGGCGAAGCTCCTCTCCAATTCGTTGAGCTGTGCGGGGGTGAAGCGCGTCCGGTGGCGCTTCTGCTTCTGTTGTCCCTGCTGCTGGCCGGCTTGGCTGGGGTTCGGGCCGCCCTGGGGCCCGGGCTGCTTGTCCGGGTCTTTGGCGCTCACCGCCAGCGAGGCCGGAGTAGAGCCCACTGTGGTGATGTCCTCCCCGGGCAGCAGAGTGGCTCCCTCCACTGGGTCAGAGTTGGGCGCCAGGTCCCCCGGATGGCCCCCGGGGTCGGAGCCCCCCACGCCCAGCCTACACTTCACCGCCTCCCGGTGGCCCAGAAGCTCGGCGGCATCTTTCATACCTGAGGAGGCAAGGGGATCGCGGTCACTACTTTCTTGGAGATGCCAGGAGGGGCTGTTTTCCCCGTGCAGCCTTCCTTCAACCCGTCCTCTGCCCCCTCTGCACCCACGCTTGCCCTAAGGAAGAAATTCCCAGGGTACTCCGCTGGGTTCCCCAGAATTTGGACAGCCGGGTTGGAATAAGGGCCCCTTGCCCTTTCCGCAGCCGGCTCCCGGAGTAAACAGCGCAAGCTTTCGTTTGTCCCACAATAAAACACTCCCAGTCCGGGCAATGAAACATGCCTCTGAATCCCTTCCATAAACCGTACCCCCGGCGCCCCAGGAAATCGAGAGCAAATGTTTGAACACAGGGGTGCGCGGGACAGAAAGAAAATTAATTCCTCGGTTGCTTCGGCACCTGCGCTTCGGCAGCCTGACGAACTCTACCTCCGGCCCTCAGCCGATTCCCTCTTACTTTCGGAAGATGAATAAGCCTTCAAGCTTTCCACCCCCCGAAATCAACCCAAATCAGCTCCGCCTCCCCCTCAAATCAGAGAAAGTGTTTGGAAAATGGAATCACATCCATCACCAAAGATTCCCAATCCGGAAACCCAGAGCCCAGCAACCCAGATAGCATTAAGGAAGCTCGAGTGAACTCTATGGACAACCGTGAATCAAACTTTAGAGATTTCAACTTTTCTTTCCAGAGAAATAAAAGTCGCATTCCTCACAGCCATTGGCAACGCCGAATCCCTTGCAGAAGCTGGGGGTGGGGGGATGACTGTGAGATTGAATTTAGCGTCTCTCCTTCTCAACCAGCACACTTAGCAAATCCGCCTTGATGGCAGCAGCTTCTCCTTTATGCCAGATTTTTTACAAATTACACCACACTTAGAAAAGGAGGAGAGAAGAGGGTAGTGGGGAGAGAGAAACGGGGGCGGCGGAAGGAGAAAGAAATCCCAAATCAAAACAAACAGGAGAGAAAAAAAGAGAGAAACACCTCCTAACAAATTATCACGGGGTATATCGCCTTTCAAAAAAAAAAAAAAAAAAAAGGTGGGGGAGGGGTGAAGAGAAAAATAAGAAAAACAAAAAGTAACAACATTCCCCAACTCCTTTCTTGGATCTACATATTCCATAGATTTTTTTTTTAAGGCGATGTTAAATCAAATTAAACTTTAATGCAGCACAATTACTTTTAAAGAAATTAGTCCATTTAGGTCGCATTAAGGTAAAATAAGGAACAAATTGACAATTTCCTGCCCCGGCTTCTCCTGGCTGCCCGGGCGAGAGGCGCGCACTCACCTAGCCTGGCGTCCAGGAGGTCGGCGTGAGACAGCATCGCGCACCGCTCCAGGGCGAAAGCTGTTCCCCCCCAAATTTTAGCGGCTTTAAGTTATTTAAAATAGATATAAGCTATAAGCTATATGATATAGATATATATAGATCACCTAAATGAAAGAAAATTCGGTTTGTGGTTAAAAAGGGGGCTTCTTGCATTATAATGTCCTTTAGAGAGACGGGGAGGTGCTTAACAGTTGAATGAACCCGTGAGCAGCTCGGCGAGGGGACCAATCAGGAGGGCAGCCTGCAAATGTCAGCGCCCGGAGAGTCCCCCACTCCGCCCGCCCGCCCGCCTGCGCCCGCCTGAAGGAGGCGGCGGCGGCAGCCCTGGCAGCTCCAGCCCGGAGCAGGAGCTAAAGCAGCGTCAGCCGCCTCTGCCTCGCCCTGAGCTTCTGGGCCCGGCTCCCTCTAGTTCTTCCCTGCGATTTTCTCCAGGCTCCCCTTTCCTTCCCTTTGGCCTGCCCCGCGCGCTTCAAAGGCGTAGCTCTGTGCCTCTGAGCTAGCATCTTCCTAGGGCAAGGGCAGAGCAGGGGCCAGAGCGGGCCGTGACCCTGGCGTGACCTGAGAGTCGCCCCGACCTGCGCGCTCTGGGCCTGCCGCTCATACTAGCCCTCCAGCCCAGGACGCGACGAGGGCACACCGCGGCCTTCAGACAGCGCCTGGACTTCGCCGTGTCTCAGCAGGCCTGCGCCTAGGGTCCACGCGCCCTGGCTGTGCCCAGGGGCCTATAAGAACCCCAACCCCACTGTGGGCCTAGAGGGCAAAGAGGAGTCGGCTTCCCTGGCACCGCCAGCGCCTGCTGTCGGCTTCGGGGACCCTCGCGGAGTGTGGGTTCGAGCGCCCTGCACCCTTCTCACCCGGCTTCTTCCCTGATGCCGCTCTTCCGCTTGGCCCACGCCCGTATCCTCGCCCCTAACTCGCTCTTTTGGTCAAAGTTTCTAAGTTCAGCTCAGCTCCCAACTCCACTTAAGGCTGTAAATAAAGTTAAATGCTCTTTATTTTCCTCTTGAATATGTTAAACTACTTGAACAATTTAAAGTGCTTTGCACAAGTGAAGCGAACCATTTCTAATGTTCTGATTTTTCAGAGCCAGCCAACAACAAAGTTTAGATTAGTAATATATTTCTAACCAGAGTAATTTTCAAGATCATTAGGCATTTATGTAATTAGTGCCAAATCTATAAGCTTTTATTACGATTATTAGAGTAAAATCAGTATAAATTTGTACTAATTTACTACTGTTTAGACTTGGCTGTCAAGCCTAGAGGTTCTTATTGTAAATGATAACTGAGGAAATTAAGTGCAAAATTCTGTACCGTTTCTGATCTGCTCCTAAACAATCCGTTTCAATTGTATTTGTAGCAGAACATAATGCCCTTTTAAAGTTATTTGACTTGTATTTTTATTTGCAACACAAGAAAAATGCCCTCTACCCAGTCACAATGAAAACTGATATTTACTACTCCCAACTTGATTAACATTGATTTTTAATTCGAGAGTGATGCAATTAAGATTATTCATTTAGTGCAAATAAACCTTCCACAAAAGGGTGGCCCTATGAAGTCTGTTTTAAACAATACTGAGCAAATGGCTTTTTTTGTTCGTCGTCCAATTGACTTACACAAAACATTGAAAACGCTGGCTGAGAGCAGATGCGAGAGGAATTGTGTGTGTGCGTGTGTGTGTGTGTGTGTGTCCTCAGCTGTATGTGTGACAGAGACCGAGCAAGGAGACAAAGGAGGCGGCAAAGCGCACTCTGGGGCAGTTTTGTTTCCTCCTTCCCTCCTGCAGCCCGTTCGCCTCCTCCCGTGCACACACACGTGCGCGCGCGCACATATGCACACACGTGTGAATGCAGGGTATTGGCCACACCAGTTTCTTCTGAGCTGCGGAGACCGCTTCCCCGGAAGCTCTGGGCCCGACTGGGCTTCAGCGGCCGCTGCAGCTGCTACCAACGCGGCCTATGTGGGGCTGGGTGCCGGAGCGGTGGACTCAGGCTCGTGGCGTGTCTGGGAGCCGCTAGGGTTGGTTTTTGGCAAGCGGTCGCAGCCCTTTTTGAGAAACGCTTTGCCTGGGAGGAGAATTCTGAGACCTAAAGCAAACAAAGTCTCCCCAATAAAAGCTTCCTTTGCCACCTCACAAAACCTCAAATCTAGAAGCTAGAGCGCTGGGCGCGCACAGCAAAAGGAGGCCGGACAGCAGCCGAGGGCTGGGCGGCGTGCGCTCAGAACGGTGCTCAGGAGTACGCACCGGCCTGTCCACGTCCAGGGACTCGCAGGAGGTTTCTGTCCACCTGGGTGGGGATTGCAGGGTGTCCACACCGGAACGCAGGGGGCAGAAGTGGGGGGAAAGTGGCTAAGGAAGAGACAGGGAGGCCTGGCCCCAGAACCCTGCTCACATAAATAGGCAGGTTGGCCTGGTCCGCACGACCTGGCTCCACACCCTGTCTGGAGGGAGGGAGAAGAGGCCGCGACCTGGGAAGACAAGGATAAGGGCGCGGGGCCGTGCATATCCACGTGCGTGAACACAAGCACTAGTGTCCCCATCCCACAGTCGCCCCCGGAACGGCGCCGGCTGTGCAGCATCCTCCCACACGCACTCGCTCGTATATTCTGTTTTGTTGTATCTTTCAGGTCGATAAATAAATGCGTAATAGTTAATGTGAAGACACATCAGAGTAATAACAACGGGACGAAATCAAAGGATTATCCATCTCTGTTAGTAACCGCTGAATAACAATGTTGCGGCGTGATTGATAGCCCGCTTCATTTTATGACTTTTCTATTGGTCTTGATTTTTATAGCAATATAAACAAACTAAATCATTTCTTCCAAGACTTCAGAGCATAAGCATCTCGGGGTGGGGGGGAGGGGAAGGAAAAAGGAAAGGGGAGAAAAAAAAAAAAGAAAGGGAAATTTGAGAGTGGGAGGGGGGCAGTGTGGGGCGTCGAAGCCGGGAGGGCGCAGGCTGGAGTTGGAGCCGGGTGCCGGCGGACAGCAGGCAGGGCGAGGAAAACCACAATGGTTTGGATGTAAAAAGCTCGCTCCTGCACCCGGTTCCCTCTGGCAGCTCGTTTTGGCCAATGTCTGAATCCACCTGGGTAGCGCCTGAGATGTATTTACCAGAGTTTTATTCCCCGTCATCTTCCCACGTTCCTGGGGCAGCCGGGAAAGTGCCGGTCAGGCCCATTGCTGTTGATAATTTAAGGCATTTCCCACATGATCATGGGAACTGAAGTCCCTAACAAGGCGAAGCTTTAGCGCAATGGCCCCCAAATCTTCGGAATGACAAGAATGTCTTCAGAAATCACTTCAAAGCAAAGTAAAAGGATTTTCTATGACGGATCCAGTGATTTTTCCTCAATAAATAGGTTTTAGATTGTTACACACACGTAGAAGTGGAACAAAGGGAACTACCAGAAAATATATTGGTTGCCCTTAATAAAATTTATTTAGACAGTTTACTTCTCATAAAAAATAGAGATTGAATTTTGTACAAGATCCTGCCAAGGGACGATGCACAGGGAAATCATTTTTTTCTTTCTCCTTTTCCCCCCTTCTCTTTTCTAACGAAGCAAAAAGAGCGTTCATAGGTCAGGCAATCGGCTCCTGACTCCAGCCGCCCTGCGCGCCCAGACCGAGCCAGAGAACTCCGTAGCTGCGAGGAAAGTAAAGTCGGCTTGCTGGGAGATTTAAGAAAAAAAAAAAAAAAACTTGATGACTGATAATGTAAATTATAAGCACAGCAACTATCAAATCAGTGTCTTTACTCCTGCTTTGCCGTCCAGTTCCAGATCAAGACTTAGAAATGTATGTCTAGACTGGCAAGTGGGGTGGGATGGGAGACCCGGGCAGCTAGTGCCTTCCAGAGGAATTTGTGTTGATTAGATTTGTAATTCTGATTTTCTCTCTAATCGTATTTCTGCATTCATTGTGAATCCTTTGTAGACACAGAAACAGACAGAATAAAAATATATGCCGGGTGTTGTTGGAAGAATTGGGTAGTATGCCCAGAGCCCTAATTGCTTTTCCACTTACAAAAACCTCGGAGGTTTATTAAATGTAACTTTCGGCTGCTTGAGTTGTTTGTAAACTGCTCTCTTTTCTTTGCAGACAGTGGGCTGAAATATGGCGCGTTATTATTCACATTCCTGCTATTAAATGCTTAATTGTAACATTGTTCCCTTTAATGAGGAGCTCCTCCCTCAATAATTAACGATCTCACATTTTCCTATTTTCTTGCCTGATGAAAAGAATCAATTTTAATTCGTGGTAAATTACAGCCATGCTTTTGGGTATTATTTGCTTACAGAAAACAAATCAAGTGACTTGCACACTCCTGTTTACTTTTCCAGATATGTAACAATCCAAACGCAGTGGCAAATCAGATGTTCCTCAGGCCTACCTCAGAAATGGAAAAGAATAAAGGGTGGGAACCCATGCTAGAGGAAAATAAGAACTCTCTCAAGTCCACTGTGCTCAGAACAATGGTGACCACTTTTCCCCCACATCCTGCCCTGGGTACCAGAACCTACACTCCCCCCAGCCTCCATTCTCCCCACCTGACCCTGTCCCAGACTGGGGTTGGTGGTCTGCATCTGGCCACTCTGGAGTTTGAGACTGCTTGGTGTATGGCTTATTTTGGGGGAGTCATTTCGAGGGTGGGATGACGAGTAGGAAGGAGATCTGGGACGGCGGCCAAGTCTCTGTGAAGGGGTAAAAGGCATTTCATGCTTCTCTGCATAAAAGAACTCTCCTGAGGTTCCCAGCAATAGAGACCAAAGCCGAAGAGGATTCTTGTCTGAGTGCCCCTGCCCGGCCACTGCGAAAGGGTCCTCCGCTCGCCTTTGGGAGAGGGCTCTGGAGGGCAAAGTGAAGCGTCTTTAATCCCTCTCAAACAGGCCTGGGGCCGGCCCACATGTGCATCTTCCTGGCCTCCCAGGGCTGGGGGCACACGGACTCCAGGAGACTCTCTGCCAGTTGTCCGATTGATGTCGCTGAGGGGGTCTTGTGGCTGCAACAATTCTGCCTACAAGACCCAGGATCCCCAGCCTCGGAGCCAAATGCCAAGCAGTGTTCCGGATCCACACTCGGGTCTTTCTTTCTTTTAAGCGCCGGGAGCAGGCTGCGTGTGCATGACACGTGTACTTGTGTGTGCTTGTGCGAGCAGTGCGTGTTCATTGCTTGTTCACTGACACGGAGGGGGCGTGCCAGGCGCTGCGGAGGGGCAGAAACCTGCCCCAAAGAGTCTCATTTCCTATCCCACCCAGAAGCCTTTGGCAATACACGAGCTCGATATATACATTTTTCTTCTTTTCTGCAGTAAACAGTTTCCCACACATTCGAGTTTGCAAACTTCAACTAGACAGTCCACCCGCCTGACTTTTCGTGGGCGCAAGGGCCGATCCCTTGCTTGTTTTTTCTCTCATCTTTCCCTTTTTACTACTGGCTCCCACGGCCCTCCACGCAGAAAGCTCAACACAAAACAATGACGGATTAGTATCCGCCCCCTGACTGTGCATCTTGCTTCTCTCTCTCTCTCTTTTTTTTTTTTTTTTTTTTTTTTTTTTTTTTTTTTTTTTGCCTTTCGCTCCGTAATTTTAATGGCCCCAATTAGCCACACGGAATATAATAAGTGACACGGAGATTTTGTTTGCATGTGTTAAGTTCGTTGCTTTTCTGATTTCTATTTACTCAGGATAAATAATCATATATCAGTTATTCAGTTAGGTGACAAGGCTAGTAATTGGAATAAAAAGAAAAACATCTCATCCTTATCTCTTTCTATAACTAGATATAGCGCTAATAAGACTGCATCAATCTTATCTAGCAAATAAATAAAATAGACAAACAAACAAATTCGCCTCCAACAAGTTAATGCGGTGTATCTGAGTGGAAAGTAGATATTTTCACGCATTCTGGAGATGAGGAGTGACTTTTAATAAAATCACAAGAAAAACAAATGTAATTCTGTAAGCCATTTCTTCGAGCTGCCAGCGCTCTCCCACTCCCCGCTCGCTCCCCGCCCGGCTCCTACGTCCCAACCTTTTTCTTTTCGCACGCAGTTAGTACCAGGTTTGCCACAGACGCCGGAGCTCGGCCGCTCCAGCGACTCTACGCTTCGGGGGGTGGTGTGAGGGAGGGAGGTTGAGTCTATGGGTGAAAAGCCTTCCTCAAATAGGATTTCATCTCCCTATCTTTTCCTCCTTGCATCTCCTGCCCTTACTCTTCCCTTTCCCTCTTCCCTTTCCCTCTTCCCTTTCTCTCCCTTTTCCCCTTCTCTTCTCTCTTCCTTTTCTCTCTTTGCTCCTTTTCCTCCTTCCTCCTTTCTCTCCCTTTTCTCCCTTTTCGTCCTCCACTCCTTCCTCTCATTCTCTTTTCCATCCGTCCTCCCGCCCGTCTCTCGTTCCCCTTTTCTCTCCTTTCTCTCTCTCTCTCCTTTTTCTCCTTCCCTCCCTCTCTTATGTCTTCTCCCTTCCTCCCCCCTCTTTTTTCTCCCCCCCTTCCCAGACCCTAGTCTCCTCCCCGCAGCCCGAGTGCGGCTAATTCCGGGCGTCTATATTCACTCAATTAGAGAAATCTACAGAGAAGATCGATCTTCCATCTGCAGACATGCCAGCTTAACAAATTAGATTCTTGTTTCGTGCAGGTGATTTGGTGACAGTTGGGGAATTAGAAGTAATAAGTTGTTGTGTTTGAGCCCGGCCCCCGCCCCCCGCCCGCGCCCCTCCCCGCCCGCGGGCCCCTCGGCCGCGCCCGCCGCCCGGGCACCCCCTACCGCACCCCCCAGCCGGCCCGCGCCGCCGCCGCCGCCGCCGCATCCCCCGCCGTAATTAGTGCTGCTGCCCTCCATGTGGGCTCGATTAAACCGTGATTTAGCCGAAAGAAATATAATTATGGCTGCAAATAAAATAATCAGCATTGAAGAGCGATTTCCTTAATGAGATGGAGCGGTTGCACGTCACGGAGTAAAGGGGTCTCATTAAGAGGTGGTAATGAGGCTTGGGTGGATGGTGCAGTTACAAAATAGCCCAACTCCTCTGCAGGCCGGGCCCACCCGCCCGAAGTGGCCGCCGCGTCGCCTTCTAGCCGTCCGGAGGTGCCGCGGTCCCAGAGGGCACTCGGGCCCGCCCCGCCCGGCCCCCAGAGGGCGCAGCGCCTGCAGCGTGGCCTCCTCCCGGCGCCTCCCGCGCCGTCGGACCTGGCAGGGGACACAGGCGGCCGCGGCTGCGAGGGGGCCCCGCCAGCCCGGCCCGCTCCGCCTCGGCTGGGTCGCCGGGTTGGCACAAGCAACTGCTAGGCCCCTGGACTCTGGAGAAGCCGGCCGGAGGGAGGGGCCCCTGGTGCCAAGGGGCAGTCCAGGAAACTTCTGAAGCAGGTGGAAGTCCTCCCGGGTAGATGCGAGCTCAATCGGGAAAAGGGTGTCACAAAAACAGGTGCTCAGAGGCAAGGGTGCCACCACGGCACCCCAAAACCCCAGGTCAGCTCGCGCGGACACTGCGTCTGGGAGTCCTGGAATGGAAGGGCCTCGGGGGTTCTCATTCTCTCCAAGTGTCTTTCCAAACTTTATTAAAGGGCTGAAAAGGCAACAGCTCTGTTTTTACTTTTTTTTTTTTAAGTCTAAAATAAATTATTACAAAGGTTCTTAAACGGGTACCTCTGTCCTTTCTGGTTTATTAGGCCCAGGACGACCTATGAATTCCTTCTCTGCATCACGGTGTATCCATGTGCATGCTCCCAATGTCCAGAGGTGGTGATACCTCAGTATTTATTTCTAATTAAGTTGTTAGCCCTCTTCTGGACTCAGTTTCATCATTTAGACCCATTCTCAATGGAACAAGGAAATTTACATTATTTACACAAGGTGACCAATGAGGCAGTTGACACACTTTCCTTTGATCATCCAACCAACATTTGCTGAGCATCTACTACATGTTGGGCACTGAGGGGGTGAGAGACAAACAGAGGGACAGACGCTTGGCCTGGTAGAGCTCATAATGGCCTGCATTGAATTTTTTTCCACTACAGTAGACTGTGGCCATCAGGATTTGTATCTGTAGGAGGCAAGGATAACCCAGGAGGAAGCTCGATTTGTTTTGGTGGGCTCTCACCCTCTCTTACCTTCTCAGTGTGTATTTTCTTCTCACCCAGAAACCTGAGATCTCAAGGAAGAAAGTAACTTGAATGAACTTTCTTAGGTGTTACCAGTTAATGCAATATCCTTCATGGAATGTTCCTATTTTTGTAAAAGGACAGCAAGGAGAGGCACATTGCCTAGATAAGTGACTTTTCCATATCTGCCTAGTGCTGGTGGGAGACTTGAGACAGAAGGATTTGGGGGTTAGTGTTATCCAAATACTGGTTCTCTAATCAGCCTCACCAGTGCTGATGGAAACTCTTGCATATTTTTAAGAAACGTTTTTTTGGGGGTGTGAAAGCTATGGCCCACCTCCCATTAAAATGCATTTATTTACCAAAAACTTTGGGGGGTTCAAACCCCTCTTGAGCTGTTGATGGGCCCCAGGTTATAAAAAAGTGATATTTGGGTGACAATATATGATTATCATCTTCAGAGAAGAAATAATGCAAATCTCCAGAGGAGCTCTACCAATAAGTCTGAATCTAGGGAACAGTTGGGTGAAGAATCAAAAAGAAATTGTCAAACCAGTAAGTTCCAAGAAAACAACTGGCTAGAAGATGCATGCAGTCTAACAAATTTATAACAATTTCATATCTTCCATCTGACCAAAATATAGATTGATATTAATCCAAATCTATATTACATGTTTTCATGTTGCAGAGAATTGTCAGGAAACCTGCTTTGTTGATGGGCAGCTCTTGCTCCTAGAGGCAGGCCCTGGGCAGTCAGCACTCTGGCTGAAGAGATCAGCCTCATACAGTGGTGGGTCATAAATAAACAGACCTAACCCTGGGTGGAGGTGCAAGTGAATGTGATTAAAATTCAGTCGCTGGGACCACAGAGAGTGAAGGGTGATTAAAGTCTGTCTTAAGCCTACTAAAGCCCCCAAATCCAGACCTTAAACTAATTCTCTCATTCACTCCCCAAAGGCATTTCACACATTAGGGCCTGAAAGCCAGTAGCGGGGCTGCCTTCTTCACCCTCCTGTGCTTTCCTAAGTTGCTGACATATGGAACCACAGAGCCTTTTCCGTGTAGGAGATAGCTCTTTCCCAACTGCTTTAGAACAAGGATTTACTCTACTCCCCCTTAATTTTTGAGAGGTCTCCAAGTCACCCATTAAAAAGGAGATGGACTTTTACATATACATTTTCCTAGCACAATTTTTTTTTCACACTCTAGGAAGCAGCTATGGTAGGGAAGGGAATATGTATTAGTTAGGATACACAGGCTGCTGTAACAGAGACCCCAGATTAGAGTGGCTTAGAACACATAGAATTTTACTTATCTCTCACATAACAGCCCATGAAAAACATGCCAAGGCCAATATGGCAGGCAGCTCTAAAAGACTGGGAACTTAGCCTTCTTCTTCTGTGTGTGTGTGTGTGTGTGTGTGTGTGTGTGTGTGTATTGACAGTGGCTATTCATAGGCATGATCATAGTGTACTGCAGCCTTGAGCTGAGGTGATCCTCCTGCCTCAGTCTCTCTGGTAGCTGGGAATATAGGCTTGGCCACCATGCCCAGCCCAGCCTTCTTTATTGTTTTCTGTCTTCCTTAACACATTTTTCCATCTAGTAGCCTAAGATGGCTGCTCCAGCTCCTGCCATCACCTCTACATTTTGGGTAACTGGAAACGGAGATGAAGAGGAAGGCTCATTCCTTTCTTTTAAGGGCATGGCTCAAAAATGCTTCTATTACTTCCTCTCACAATGCATGGAACAGAATTTAGTCACATGGCCATATCTACCTAAATAAAAATTGAGTGCTATAATTTTTACTTGAGCTAGTTAAAACATGAGAGAGAAGGCTCCATGGTTTTCTTGATCTGGGAGGGGACAAAAATGCTATCTTCAATATGGCCCTCATTTATGACTTGGCCCCATCTTTACTTTTCTCCAATACTTGTTCTGGAAAAAGATGGAGTGTGTTTGCCAGAAGAGGGATGGAAGGTGGAAAGTGGAGGCAGAGGGGCCAGGTGGTAGCCTAATGCAATAATCCAAGGGGAAAATGATGACTGCTTGGACCAGAATGAGAGCAGTGGAGGAGGTGATAAGTGGTTGGAATCTAGTATTTCTTAGGAAGCCTAGGATGTGCTTCTAAATGTGGGGTATGAGATTGAAGAGCCAAGGATAATGCCATTCATTGATTATCTATTCATCCATTGACTGTTTTTCTAGAGACAGGGGTCTCGCTATGTTGTCCAGGCTAGCCTTGAGCTCCTGAGTACATGGGATCCTCCCACCTCAGCGTCCTGAGTAGCAAGGACTACAGTTACTCACCACCACACCTGGCTCTAAATTGTTACTGAGCACTGGCTGTGAGCCAAGCACTGAGCTAGGGCCTGTGGGTACAATAGGTATAGTCATGCTTTTATAGTTTACAAAAATAGCCAGCAGAGAAGTAAACACAAGTATGATGTACGTAATAAAAAGCAAGTCCCAGAGGCTTTGAGATAATAACTCAGAGGAAATAAACCTAGTCTAGGAGTTTGGGAAGTGATGTCTAAGCTGAGACGTGAAGGGTGCATAGGGAGTGGTCGGGAAATTGAGGTGAGCTGGGGCCATAAGGGGAAGCATGTTCCTGTAGAGGAATTCACTTTAAGCCCTACTTCCCTCCATGCCTTCATGTTGTCTACTTGGGATAGAATGAAACCCTGGACTTAGTTTATGCTTAGTTCATGCTATCTCTCTGAAGAGAAAATGCTTTTTGAAGTTCAATTCAAGTTAATTAAATTCAATCAACATTTGTAGGTTCTGGGCCAGGTTCCCAGCCCAAAGACAATAGTCCATGGTACCATTTAACTGAGAGCAGATAATAAAATTGAAATCATTGAATTTTAGGAAAGGCAGAGTTGTTCTCTATGAGATCAGGCTAAAACTCAAAGGATTTCAACATAGGAAGATGTGCTATGGTGTGACATGATCAAAATCTATACAATTCAGGAAGGCAACAAAAATCTATACAATTCGGTATGGTGACGAGAGTGTAAATATAGATTAGGAGACAACCTACAACCTTTGTTGAAAGCATTTAAAAAGTCCTTTATACAGGGGAAATTAAACGTGTGGAATGCATTCCCTCCAAGAGGTCGTAAAATTACTATATTTGTTGGGATAAGAGTTTAGTGGCTATAAAAGAAACAACAGCAGCAGTAACAAAAACCAACAGTGGCTTAAACAAGATAGAGGTTTCTCTCTCCCTTAATAGTCTAAAGGTAAGAACTCCAGGACTGTCATGGTTGGTCTATGGTGTCAGAGACTCAGCCCCTTCTATCTTGTTCCTATCTGCTAGGATGTCCCCCTTGTCCATGTTATCTAGGATGGCTCACCACCATGTCATATTTTAGCCAGCAGGAAGGGAAAAGAGGAAGACAAGTGTATCCTTCTTACTTTAAAAGCACAACCCTAAAGATGCACACATCACTTCTCAATCTCGTTGTCAAGAACTTGGTCAAATAACCACACCCAGCTACAGGGAAGGCTGGGAAATCATATATTTATACTAGATAGTGGTATTCCATGTGATAACAGAGAGTTATATTATTGAGAGACAGAAAGAGAGAACAGACACTAGAGTCTCTAGCAGTCTTTGTGGATTAAGGGGTTCTTTTTCTCACTCAGAACTTGCAAGGTTAGTGCTTGAAAGAAAATTTTCAGGAGTGTGTATGGGGAGGTACAAGGGTTGGCAGACACTCCTGAATCACAGGCTTCACCTCCTTCTTTGGGTTATTTCACGTAAGTTGCTGCTGGCACCCAGGTGCTGCTGCCCCCTTAAATATTTTGGCTGAAGTAAAGATCAAAACCTTTTCCTGGGTTTCCCTTAGCCAAGACTGCATGGAGTTTTCAAAGAGTTTAATATAGATAGATGTAGAGAAGACAAAGAAGAGCATAAACATAGAAAAGACAAGAAACATGTAACCTTCTCAGCTTACAAAGTCCAAGATCTCTATCAGCTCTTCCTTACTCTTGCCTGGAAGGTGAAGGTCAACTTCTCCAGCACCTTGACCTCAGCCTTCATTCCCTGGGTCTTAGCTTGTCTCTGCATGGAGGATGATTGCTTTAATATTCACGATATTCATCTTCCAGGAACAACCTGCAGTAGTAGTTCAGGTGAGGTATCGCCCTTATACAGGATGAGAAGGAGCTGCCTGCCCTGGACCTTGGCTTTAAACAGCCCCATTTGGACCATCTCTAGCTGCAACCCATCAAGAGCCTGCTCTTCCCCCTCTAGACTATCTGGGGCCCTAGAATTCCTTGCCCAACAGTCCTGCTTCTGCTTCCAGAGCTTCTGTGGGTCTCTCCCGCATCTGCCCATCTGCCATGTGCACACTCCCAGGCCCGAGAGGCAACTGCTTATAATGAGATGTGGGTGGAGCTCGGACAACTGGGCTGGGCTGACCACTTGTGCATGTGGGAGGCCTCTTACTGCCCTGGATGCAGCTGGTGGGCAGGAAGAGAAGGTGCAAACCTGGAGCTGGGAGCTGGGACTCCAAACATTATAAATTTGAACTTGAACTTCTAGGTTGTTATGAAGATATAATTGTTAAGGTAAGAAGACAGGATATATTTCATGGAACAGTTTGTTAGCTTAATTTATAATTTTTAAATATTTGGACATACAGTATGTGGGCCTGTGTTTGTACTCTTGCTCCAGGTCCTGCAAATGTTAGGGTAGGCGTGGGCTGTTTTGCCACATATGTTGTTATCTTTAAAAGTTACAGCATGTGAGATTCCTCTTCTGCATCCTACACTTCTAATTTCCAACGTGCAGCCAAGTCAGATTATGAAGGAAGGCCCTCCCTGCTCAGATAGAAGGCTGCTACCAGTATACACACACACTAGCCTTTTGCTTTTTCTCGGACTTGCCACTCTCATTCCAACCTCTGGCCATGGTACCTTCTGGTTTGTTCCTTCTTCCTAAAGTACACATCTCTGGACTTCCACATGGTTAGAGCTCTGTCTTTATTCAGGTCTCTGTGAAATTTTATCTTTGTAGAGATGACCTTCCTGACATCTCCTCTCCAAACTTAAAAGAGTCCCCCCAATAGTCAAGTAGATCCATAATTCGTCATCCTTTATCTTGCTTTATTTTTTCAGCACAGCACTCATCACTATCTGAAAAGTGTGCTATGTGCTTATTTGTTTATTACCTCTTTCCCTGAGCAGAATGCAAGCCCCATAATGGCTGAACCTTTGTCTTCATATCTTAGTACCCCTAGAGCTTTGTACAGTTTCTGATGCATAATAATGTGCAAAAAAAAGTTTTGTTGAATGAATGAATAAAAGGAAGAATGAATGAATGGTCTAGTTGTTCAGTAGCAGTTGGGAATCAAATTTCCCAATTCAAACTAATCTTAGTAAGCAATCTGAATTATCAAGAAGAGTTTATTATTATTGAAATTTATGCCACCCATTCAGGATGGGGTCAACCTGGCCAATTCCATGTGTGTAGAGCAGTCCAGAATGAGAGTGGACAATTCTCTGCCTGAAAGTGCAATGTTAAAACGGCCCTGTTGGTAAAGAGCCCAGTGTGGCTTTTGCAGATGAATGTGGGTTCTCTCTCTCCAGCTCTGTGCTCAAGGCTAAGCCCTGGAAAGTGAGCCCAATGCAGAGACTGCCTTGTTAGTCATTGGTGGTGAGGGACTCCATTTTTGGACAGGGGACTGGGCTGAAATCCGATGCAGATAAAACAGAGGATGCTGAAGTGAAGGGTCTTATACCATCCGTGCCAGAAGAGTCCTTGGGAATTATTGCCTAACATTTGCATCTTTAAAGATGAGACACAGAGGTCCCGAGGGACTAAGGTGGCACAACAACTAAAAGAAATCAAAACTGGGGCTTGGGTCTCCCAACCCCCAGATCTGTTTTCACTCTCCTGGATTAACCTGATTAGTGTCATAAAAACTGCCAGGATTAGTATGAAATTTCTATCAAACACTAAATGCAGTGACACTTATTAGAAGAATCCCTACTTGCAGAGCTTCCCTAAATGATCGGTGAAATGGGGATAATCATAGTACCTGCCTCCTGAGGTTGAGGTGAGTCTTCCTGTGGAGCACTTGCAGTGCTGTGTCAATGAGAGCTGCTGCTGTGTGTCTTACTAACCCTTCCCATTCCCACCCATTCATGGACACATTTCCCATATCCTTGCTGACAAGTTGTATTTGACTACAGTTCTTATGGAAACAAGAGGATTGGCCCCTGGAACCCTGTTCTAAACCAGAATAGACATATGGGGAGGTCCACAGAGCGTAAAGTTCCAACCAGGCCTGATGCCAATGGCCCTACAAGCAGCTCTCACAAGTCTGTAAGTGGCCAAGCAGCACAAGCACCCTACTATCCTGGGCAGGTGCCCGGAAACCTGGGAGGTGCCACTTGGCATGAAGCGACTGCTCCTTGCGGGGCAGGGACGTGCCACGGCTGCAGCCCTTTGAGATTCTCGACTGTGAGAACGAACCTGGGAGGCCGTTTTCAATTTGGGGCCTGGAACTAAAGAGATAAATTGAGAATATTGATCAGCTCATCAGCTCACAATTAAGATGTTCTTTTTCCCCCTTCTGAAATTTGGTGCATGGCTGTGGTAAAGGGAGGAATGGCTGTCCCACATAGCGACTGCACACAGGCTCTCAAGCCACTTCCAGGTTACCACACCATAATATTTTTGTTGTCATTCATTCTCATCTATCCACAGCCATCAAACATCACCTCCTCACATGAGAGGATGGTGCAAACGGGGCAGACCTTCAAGTCTGAGAAACAGGCATAAGCTGCTGGGAAAGGGCGTCCCGCAAACACTTGTAGATCGGGACTGTCAAAGAAATCCAAGTTCTCTGTCTTTCTGTGGAGCCACAGGATCTGGAGAAAGGGAAGTGTGTTCATCTCAGGAAAAGATCGAGGACTCAACTTTAGAAAAAGAAAAAGGGGGTAGTGGTGGAATAAAGAAGTAGGCAGCATCAAATCTGTTCAAGCCACATCTTGGCAGAATACTATGCCTGCCCTCTTTGCTACCAGAATTTCAAGGCCAGGTGACATAGCACCATAAAGCTTTAAATCTTATTGCTGTTAGAAAATAAACATGTGTGTGCGCATGCACACACACACACAGACACACAAATACTACTCAAAGCTCACAAGCACTGGCATCACCTGACCCCTGTTTAACTCTCTACCTCTACTTCTGATTGGTAGGATATACATCAGCCACCTTAGCCTCCTGAAAATTCATAAAATAATTTTTCCTCTGATTCAAGGCCCTTACACATGCTATTCCCTTTCCCGTCAACACTCTTCCCCTATTCTTCACATAGCAGGCTTCTTCTGGGCTTTCAGACCTCAGTTTAAATCTCGCCTTCCAGGCAAGGCCTTTCTCATCTTTCTCCCACCAGGCCCTTTCCTCTCTGGGGTTCCCTTCCATCCCAGGACCCCGCTATTACCCCCACAGCCCTCTCCCAGGGTTATTATTGAGTTAAGTGTCTGTTTGCTTATGTTTGTCTCTCCCATTTCAAAATGATTTCTCTAAGGGAAGGACCATATCTGTTTTCTGCTCAGAATACAATAGATTCTCAAGCGTAAACCCAGCTGCTCCACTCAAAAGGATTAAAGTCACCCTCAAATCATCCCTTGTTACCACCCAGACATACAATTCAATGCAAACCTTCTTGGCTTTATTTTCAAAATATATCCCGAGATCTCCCTACCTTCACGGTCACAGGTTCAAGCCACTATATTGGGTACCTGGATTACTGCAACAGCTGAATAGCCTCCTCCTCTTGTCCCCACCTCTGTCCTTGTGCCTCTCCATGCTACTCCCAGCACAGCAGTTGGAATGGAAGTCCAATTACGTCACTCCCCTGGGCAAAACTTCTCCTGTCTTCCCATCACACTTGATCATCTCTAACCCCTCACCTCCATGTACAAGGCCCACACAACCAAACCTCTGGCCACCTCCCAGACTAAATTTCTCACTGGCATTTAAGAACCACTAGTATTTCCTTTTTTGTAAACTACCTGATCATTTTTCTACTTGGTGCTTGATCTTATCCTTTTTGATTTGCTGAAATCCATAAACCATAGAAAAAGTACAAATGAGTTACAAATATTTTTTCCCTCAGTTTGATCTTTCTTTTGATTTTGCTTATGGTATTATGTAGCATGGTTTATCAATAGTTTCTTCCAGATCGTCTGTGGTTTCCTCATTTTTTTTTTTTTTTTTTTTTTTTTTTTTTTGAGATGGAGTCTCGCTCTGCCCCGCCCAGGCTGGAGGTGCAGTGGCGCGATCTCGGCTCACTGCAAACTCGGCCTCCCGGGTTCACGCCATTCTCCTGCCTCAGCCTCCCTAGTAGCTGGGACTACAGGTGCCCGACACCACGCCCGGCTAATTTTTTGTATTTTTAGTGCAGATGGGGTTTCACCGTGTTAGCCAGGATGGTCTGTCATCCGCCTGCCTCGGCCTCCCAAAGGGCTGGGATTACAGGCGTGAGCCACCGCGCCTGGCCGGTTTCCTCTTTTTTTTTTTTTTTTTTTTTTTTTTTTTTGAGACGGAGTCTCGCTCTGTCGCCCAGGCTGGAGTGCAGTGGCTGGATCTCGGCTCACTGCAAGCTCCGCCTCCCGGGTTTACACCATTCTCCTGCCTCAGCCTCCTGCAAGCTCCGCCTCCCGGGTTTACACCATTCTCCTGCCTCAGCCTCCCGAGTAGCTGAGACTATAGGCGCCCGCCACCACGCCCGGCTAGTTTTTTGTATTTTTTAGTAGAGACGGGGTTTCACCGGGTTAGCCAGGATGGTCTCGATCTCCTGACCTCGTGATCCACCCGTCTCGGCCTCCCAAAGTGCTGGGATTACAGGCTTGAGCCACCGCGCCCGGCCGGTTTCCTCATTTTTAAAATTGAAACCTTTAATCGATTTGGAAGTTATCCTAAATATGGGGTATGAATCCAACTTTGTTTTTCTTCATCTCACATTGCTATGAAATCATTTGTTTCCACAGCTCTTTTACTTTATGATTATTAAAAAAAAAATTGTGAGTACATGGTAGGTGTATACATTTATGGGGTACGTGAGATATTTTGATACAGGCCAACAAAACATAATAATCATATCAGGATAAATGGGGTATCCCATCACCACAAGCATTTATCCTTTCTTTGTGTTACAAACAATCCAATTATACTCTTTTAGTTATTTTTAAGTATACAATAAATTATTATTGACTGTAGTCAGCCTATGGTGCTATAAAATACTAGATCTTATTCATTCTATCTAACTATATTTTTGTACTATTAACATCCCCACTTGCCCCCATCCCCCACTATACTTCCCAGCCTCTGGTAACCAGTCTTCTACTCTCCTTGAGTTCAGTGGTTTTGTTAGCTCCCACAAATAAATGAAAACATGCAAAATTTGTCTTTCTGTGCCTGGCTTATTTGACTTAACATAATGACCTCCATTTTCCATCCATGTTGTTGCAAATAACAGGATCCCTTTTGTGTGTGTGTGTGACTGAATAATACTCTATTGTGTACGTGTATCATATTTTCTTTATTCATTCATCTGTTGACGCACACTTAGGTGGCTTCCAAATCTTGGCTATTGTAAACGGTGCTGCAATAAACATGGGCATGCAGATATCTCTTCGATAATACTGATTTTCTTTCTTTGGGATATATACCTAGCAGTGGGATTGCTGGATCATATCATAGTTCTATTTTTAGTTTTTTGAGGAACCTCCAAACTGTTCCCCACACTAATTTACATTGCCACCAACATACAAGGATTCCTATTTCTCCACATCCTAGCCAGCATTTGTTATTGCCTGCCTTTTGGATAAAAGCCATATTAACTAGGGTGAGATGATACTTCATTACGGTTTTGATTTGCATCTCTCTGATGATCAGTAATGTCGATCAGCTTTTCATATGCCTGTTTGTCATTTGTTTGTCTTCTTTTGAGAAATGTCTATTTGAATCTTTTGCCCATTTTAAAAATCAGATTATTAGACTTTTCCCTATAGAGTTGTTTGAGTTCCACATATTCTGCTTATTAATCCCTTGTCAGATGGGTAGTTTCCAAATGTTTTCTCCCATTCTATGGGCTGTCCCCTGCCTTTGTTGGTTGTATCCTTTGCTGTGCAGAAGCTTTTTAACTTGATATGATCTCATTTGTCCATTTTTGCTTTAGTTGCCGGTGCTTGTGGTATATTACTCAAGAAATCTTTGCTCTGTGCCATGTCCTGGAGGTTTTCCCCAGTGTTTTCTTGTAGTAGTTTCATAGTTTGAGGTCTTAGATTTAAGTCTTTGTTTGTTTGTTTGTTTTGAGACAGAGTTTTGCTCTCGTTGCCCAGGCTGGAGTGCAATGGTTCAATCTCGCTAACCACAACCTCCGCCTCCCGGGTTCAAGCAATTCTCCTGCCTCAGCCTCCCGAGTAGCTAGGATTACAGGCATGCGCCACCACACTTGGCTAATTTTGTATTTTTAGTAGAGACGGGGTTTCTCCATGTTGGTCAGGCTGATCTCGAACTCCTGACCTCAGGTGATCCGCCCACCTCAGCCTCCCAAAGTACTGGGATTACAAGCATGAGCCACAGCACCTGGCCAGATTTAAGTCTTTAACCAATTTTTATTTCATTTTTGTATGTGGTGAGACATAGGGGTCTAGTTTAATTTTTCTGCAAATGGATATCCATTTATTGAAGAGACTATTCTTTCCCCAGTGTATGCTCTTGGCACCTTTCTTGAAAATGAGTTCACCATAGGTGTGTGGATTTGTTTCTGAGTTCTCTATTCTGATACATTGGTCTGTGTGCCTGTTTTTATGCCAGTACCATACTGTTTTGATTAATATAACTCTCTAGTATAATTTGAAGTCAGGTGATGTGATTCTTCCAGTTTTGTTCCTTTGGCTCAGGATAGCTTTGGCTATTCTTGGTCTTTTGTGGTCCCATATACATTTTAGGATTGTTTTTTCTGTATCTGTGAAGAATGTTATTGGTAATTTGAAAGGGATTGCATTGAATCTGTAGATTGCTTTGGGTAGTATGGACATTTAAACAATATTAATTCTTCCAATCCATGAACATGGATTAGGTTCACTTTAATTTCTTTCATCAATGTTTTATAATTTTCACTGTAGAGATCTTTCACTTCTTTTGTACCTATTGTAAATGGAATTACTTTCTTGGTTTCATTATTAGATTGTTCACTGCGGAAATATAGAAACGCTGCTGATTTTTGTATGTTGATTTTGTATCTGCAACTTTACTGAATTTGTTTATCAGTTCTAAAAGTTTTTGGTGGAGTCTTTCGGCTTCTCCAAATATAAAATCATATTATCTGACTTCTTCCTTTCCAGTTCAGATGCTCTTATTTCTTTGTCTTGTCTGATTGTTCCACCTAGGACTTCCAGTGCTATGTCGAATAACAGTTGTAAAAGTAGGCATCCTTGGCATGTTCCAGATCTTACAAGAAAGGCTTTCAGTTTTCCTCTTTCAGTATGATATTAGCTGTGGGTCTGTTGTATGTGGCTTTTACTGTGTTAAGGTATGTTCCTTCTATACCCAGTTTTTTGAAGGTGTTTATCACGAAGGGATGTTGAATTTTATCAAATACTTTTTCAGCATCAATTAAAATGAGTATATGGTTTTTGTTCTTCATAATGTTGATATGATGTATCCCACTGATTGATTTGCATATGTTGAACCATCCTTGCATACCTAGGATAAATCCCATTTGGTTGTGATTAATTATCTTTTCTATTTATTTACTAATTTATTTAATTTATTTATTTTGAGACAGAGTCTCACTGTGTCACCCAGGCTGGGGTGCAGTGGTGCAATCTCAGCTCACTGCAACCTCTGCCTCCTGGGTTTAAGCAATTCTCGTGCCTCAGCCTCCTGAGTAGCTGGGAATCCAGGTGCACACCACCATGCCCAGCCAATTTTTTAGTTTTATTTTTAGTAGAAACAGGGTTTCACCATGCTGGCCAGGCTGGTTTCAAACTCCTGGCCTCAAGTGATCTGCCTGCCTCGGGTTCTCAGAGTGCTGGGATTATAGGCATGAGCCACCACTCCTGGTGAATGATCTTTTTAATGTGTTGTTGAATTTGGTTTGCTAGTATTTTACTGAGGATTTTTGCATCAATGTTCATCAGGCATATTAGCCTAGAGTTTTCTTTTTTGGATGTATCTTTGTCTGGTTTTGGTATCAAGGCAATACCGGCCTCATAGTATGAGTTTGTAAGTATTCCCTCCTCTATTTTTCACAATACTTTGAGTAGGATTGGTATTTACCTCTTCTTTAAATGTTTGGTAAAATTCAGCAGTGAAGCCATCAGATCCTAGGCTTTCCTTTGCCAGACTTTTTAAAATCATGGCTTTGATCTGGATACTTGTTATTGGTCTGTATAGATTTTGGATTTCTCCATGCTTCAATCTTGGTAGGTTGTATGTGACTAATAATTTATTCATTTCTTCTACATTTTTCAATGTATTGGCAGATAGTTGCTCATAGTAGCCTCTAGTGATCATTTGAATCTCTGCAGTATCAGTTGTAATGTTTCCTTCTTCATCTCTGGTTTTAGTTATTTAGGTCTTCTTTTTTCCTTAGTTGGTCTGGCTAAAAGTTTGTTGATTTTGTTTATCTTTTTAAAAAACCAACATTTTGTTTCATTTGAGCTTTTGTATTGTTTTCTTCATTTCAATTTCATTTATTTCTGTTCTGATTTTTATTTCTTTTCCTCTACTAATTTTTGGTTTGCTCCTGCTTTTCTAGTTCTTTCAATGCATCGTTAGGTTGTTTATTTGGAGTCTTTCTACTTTTTTGATGAAAGTGCTTATAGCTATAAACTTTCCTCTTAGTACTGCTTTTACTTTATCCCGTAGGTTTTAAGAAATTTAAAAATTTCCCCCTTAATTTCCTTATTGATCTACTGGTCATTAAGGTGCATATTATTTAATTTCTATGTGTTTGTATAATTTCCAAAATTCCTCTTGTTAAGGACTTTTAGTTTTTTCCATTGTGGTCAGAGAAGATATTTGATATAGTTTCAATTTTTTTGAATGTTTTAAGACTTGTTTTGTGGCCTAACATATGGTCTATCCTTGAGAATCATTTATGTGCTGAGGAGAAAAGACTGTGTATTCTGTAGCCGTTGGGTTAAATTTTCTGTAAATACATTAAGGTCCATTTGGTCTATAGTGTAAGTTAAGTGTGATGTTTCTTTGCTCATTTTCTGTCTGGATGGTCTGTTCAATGCTGAAAGTGGGGTGTTGAAATCTTCAGCTATTATTGTATTGAGGTCTATCTCTAACTCTAATATTTACTTTGTAGATCTGGGCTCTCCTGTGTTGAGTGCATATATATTTACAATTGTTATATCTTGCTGAATTGACCTCTTTATCATATAATTACCTTCATTGTCTCTTTTTATAGTTTTTATCTTGAAATCTATTTGGTCTGATATATGTATAGCTACTTCTGTTCTTTTTTGGCTTCCATTTGCCTGGAATATCTTTTTCCATCCCTTTATTTTCAGTCTATGTGTGTCTCCTCCCTCACCATTGGAAAGTTCACTTGGTTGTCACACAGGAGCTTGGCCAAACTCCAGAGTCAAATCCTGTTTATGCTGAAGGCAGAGTACATAACATAGGACATTTCTTGGCAGTGTGATGAATAAAGGGGAAAAAAAAAACTTTGGTCACTATCTTTCTTGGGCTCTGCAGCCATCTCATTGTGATCAGAAGAATCAAATTGCTGTCTAGCCCAGAGGAGTCATTTCTAACCAGCAAACTAAAAAATAACTGTGTGTTTTGAGTGGCATCTTGCACTCAACAGGCACTTAATAAATATTCACTAATAACATTAGGCCACTCAGCACCAAGCAGGAAGATAAGGCCATTTTTTGTTGTTTTATACTTGGGTAATTGATAAAAATAATTGCAAAGCTTTAAATGTTTAGCAGTCATTAGCTAAAACCATCACCCTCCAAGCCCTTCCCACTTTGATAAAATCATTCCCATGAAAATATTCAGAACCTGAGGAACAGCAGGGAAAGAAGCCAATAAAAGCAGCTCAAAGAGTTTTACATTATCTCCATAAGCTATCTAATCTAGCCATTTTGAATGATCTATGTAAATTAATTACGCTTTTTAATTAGGTGGTCTTTTAGCTTGCATATTGAAGTTTGCCACTAATTACGGTGAGGCAGGAGGTCACTTGATTGGTATGGGAAACAAGAGGCCTTTATTTCATTGAACTGAAACACTGAACAGTTAATGCTTAGGGGGAAAAAACTGTAAAATTTATGCCGTTTCTCAAAATTCAAACTGTGCAGCTCTTGTTCATTTTTTTTTTTTCTCTGACTCAAATCCCCTTCTATGACTCACTGGGGGTTTTTCTTGATAAATATCAGAATGACTTCTAAACACCCACTGACTCAAAAAATAATAGAGTAGCTTGGAAGCTGAAATTTTGCATCCTTAATGCTAGGGGGAAAACAACCCACCCTTTTGATATTAGTCACATTAAATGCCATTTAATTGCTAGTGCAGCTGTTTCCAGATGTGACTTTATTTTTTTCTGCCAGCCAGACAGTCTGATTTTCATTAACTTCATCATTTTTTCAAAAAAGCTTGTGCTATGCTTGATGCCAAGCAGAATACAGTGTTCTTTAACTTAAAAAATATAGTGGTCACTGTAGTGAACAGACTACATTTAATATCTCTAAAATATTTCTGAATGACATTTTATAGCTCTTTTCCTCCTCTGATCTTGCGTCATGCACCAGGATTCCAAATTTTCATTCTTTTTCCACATTTTAGTGACCCATGTCATCCAACAGTGAATCAGTGGGTGGGGAGTTATGCAAGAAGCATTTGCTGATTTAATGCAATCCTTGGAAAAATCAAAATTGCTAATTATAAATCACAGAGTGAATAAAAGTCTTGACCCAGAGGAATTCTCCTGTCTGTCGCTCAGATGCTCTCATTTTTATGCTGGCACACGCACATCACCACAATCCTGGGAGTTCAGGGAATCTATCGTGGGTGGCATTTCCTCTGGGGCCAAGGGCTATGCTTCTGCAAGATGACCTGCCCAAAGAGTAGGGGTGTATTATTCCAGTCTCTTCCTCTAGCTTCATCTTTTCAAGTTGTACCAAACAGGACAGTGTAGTCAGAAATGCACCCACTTGGGCATCAAGAGATTTTGGCTTGAGGCCTGGTTCTGTCTGCAAAGAGCTGGGTAACTCTGCCAGTCCTTTCTCTTCCCTGGTGGCTCCTTCTTTCCTCATCTGTGAAATGAGGGATTCATTTCTCATGCTCTCTCAAGTTCCTTCCACTTCTAATAATGTACACGGCTGCTCTGCCAAAGCTTTTACCACATTCAATTCATTGAGTATTTGTCTACGTAGATGGTAAACTCTTAGAAGGCAAGGATCAGAAAGGATTTCATTGATCTGGCAAGGATTTCATTGATCCCCAACACCTAAATACTGAATATTGTAAAAGTACATAATATTGGTTGAATTAATGAGACTGTGAAAAATCAGTAATACATTTTATCTATTTATTTATTTATTTTGAGACGGAGTTTCGCTCTTGTTGCCCAGGCTGGAGTGCAGTAACATGATCTCGGCTCACTGCAACCTCTGCCTCCCTGGTTCAAGCGATTCTCCTGCCTCAGCCTCCCAAGTAGCTGGGATTACAGGCATGTGCCACGAACTAGGCTAATTTTTTGTACTTAATAGAGATGGGGTTTCACCATGTTGGTCAGGCTGGTCTCGAATTCCTGAACTCAGGTGATCCACCTCGGCCTCCCAAAGTGCTGGGATTACAGGCATGAGCCACTGCACCCAACCTATCTTATTTATTTTTAAATATTTACTTATTTATTTATTTATTTATTTTGAGACAGTCTCACTCTGTTGTCCAGGCTGGAGTACACTGGCATGATCTCAGCTCACTGCAACCTCTGCCTCCCAGGTTCAAGCAATTCTTGTGCCTCAGCCTCCCAAGTAGCTGGAACTATAGGTGTGCACCACCACACCCAGCTCATTTTTGTATTTTTAGTAGAGATGGGGTTTCACTATGTGGGCCAGGCTGGTCTCAAACTCCCGATCTCAAGTAATCAGCCCTCCTTGGCCTCCCAAAGTTTTGGGATTACAGGTGTGAGCAACTGCGCCTGGCCAATAATATATTTTATTTTATTTATTTATTTTTGAGATGGAGTTTCACTCTGGTTGCCCAGGCTGAAGTGCAATGGTGCCATCTCGGCTCACCGCAACCTCCACCTCCCAGGTTCAAGCGATTCTCCTGCCTCAGCCTCCTGAGTAGCTGGGACTACAGGTGCCTGCCACCATGCTCAGCTAATTTTTGTATTTTCAGTAGAGACGGGGTTTCCCTATATTGGCCAGGCTGGTCTCGAACTCCTGACCTCGTGATCTGCCCGCCTGGGCCTCCCAAAGTGCTGGGATTACAGGCGTGAGCTACCGCGCCTGGCCGCCAATAATATATTTTATTAACAGTACTAGTACTTGTGGTAGCAGCAGCAGTAGTAAACATTTTTTTTTTTTTTTCTGAGCACACACTATAAGCTAGACATTGTGCTAAATGCTTCAGATGGTTTGTCTCATTTAATTGAAGGAGACAAGCTCATATTTCCTTTTTCCCTCTGTGGCAAACACTACTAAATATAATCCATTTGCACCTTCATCCTTATTAATAGAACCTCAATTTTGTTTGGGGTAGCAATGTAAATGTTAGGAAAAATTACCTCCCCCAGATACCCTTCCTTGCTTCTCGGGGTAAACCAATGGGCTCAGTTCTGGCTAATGAGATGTAAGCAGAAGTCTACTGGGTAGGATTTGTAAGAAAGCTATTGTTTCCTGGATTAAAAAAGGGGAAATCTTAGCTAGAAATTGACTTTTCACCTTCTCTTAATTCCTGCCTGGTATTAGGATGCACTGCCTGCTGGCAGGTGAATTGGCCTTCTTGCTACAACATGGACTAAAACCCAGTGAGTGGGAAGTGATATGGAGTCTGCATCCTTGTTGACTTCCTTGAGTGGAGGCGTCAGCCCTACACTGCACCTCCAGACTTCTGGTTATATGAGAAAGACAAACCTCCTACTAAGATACTCTACCTTGACTACATGCCATTCATGATGGCACAATGATGGGTGTTTCCCCAAACATGGGCATTCCTGGCCTTTGCTTTTATAAGCTCTGACTTCACTCTTTATTCCAAGGGCCACCTCACTCCTGCCTCATTGCCTGTTTCTTCATGACTCTCTACCTCTCTATCTTAGGCTTCGACCACTTTTATATTAACTATGTTTTCTCATTTTCTGACTTCTTGATGCTCTGGCATTTGTGGCCTCACTGAATGGGGAAAGACTGCCTCTCCTAGGGCTAGCCATTTCTTAGAGACAGCAAGCAACCCTCTGGGAAGTGTGCCTTTCATATGTGAACTAACCAGTCCAGAGCCTTTAGTCTAAACCACCTTCTCTACGTAGCTTTTATATTCCAGGAGGCAATATTCTTTGAATCATCCTGGGCTCAGATACTGGACAACTCAGCAACCACCCCTCTGTCCCAGAGCCTGCCAAAATCCTTCAAAGTATCCAGTCCTAGCCCTGCTCAACTGCTCACCCTGCCTCATCATGGAACCACAGTAAAGGATTTTGCCTACTCTGTCCTCTTGATCCTTCTTCCTCTTGACCAACCCTGGTGCTTTTCCACATGGTCCCGCCTGGTTTGGCATGACCCTCTTGGGAACTGTAAGTAACAAACCATCTTTTCAATGCCAATAGCCTCCTGATCTGTAGGCATTCCCAAACCTAAATGAAACAAAAATTTTAAGACCACTTCCAACGGCTTTACCCAACCTACCTCTCTCATACTGTCATTCCACATGTTAAGACCCATGCAGCTAGGCCAGGAAGAGCTACTGCTTTTTTTGCACTTGCTATTCTTGTTCTATCTTCGGTACTGCACTTGGTCACCGCTGTTGAGCAGGGATTATATGCCCCTTAACTGGGAATAATTATTGCTTCTCTTGATGAATTAAAATTTTGTCTTTTGCAAAAAATCTCAAGTCTCTACAATGTAGGATGCCTAGTGATGATATAATTTACACTAGCAAACAGGCAAAAGTAATAAAGAAACTGGGCACATGGATTCTTAGAATGTTAAAACTGAATGGGGCCTTAGGAATCATCCTGAGAACAGACTCTGTTTCTCCTCTTGGGACCCGGGAAGGAGAAGTGACTTATCCCAAGGTACACAGGGAACTAATAAGATTCAAAAGTAGAGATAATTTGCATGAATGATTTCCTTCAATGTTGAGCAGTTAGTATGTACAAACTTAAAGGTAGATGCTAGGAAGGAAGTGGTGGGTGGACTCCAAGATAAAGCAGTCCTTGATCCTGCCCCCAAGGAAGCTGCTATATCCTAGAGGAGAAAATAAAAACGTGAATAACTAGAGCTCAGGATAGAAACAGGGCTTCTAGGTACAGATAAGGAAATTGACCACATGCATTGATCTCCTCTCTTTACTAAAAGCCTACTAAGAAAATACTAAATAATTTTAAATGACTCACAAGGACAACAACAGGACAAGAGGCAACAGTAGATGAAAGACTGAAACACGGTTTTTTAACAATGATAAAACAGAAAGAGCAGTGGTAACTGACTTAGCAGAATAGAGAAAGTTACAACCCAAGTATTTACAGGGGTAAGTACTTCTTAGTGCCAAAAAGGAGAAGTGAAACCCTTCGTCCTACAGCATGATAGAGGACCTCACAGCTGGAATAAGACACATCCCCTTTTCAATGCTGGCACCCACTCAGGTGACCACCTCAACCTTGCCAAGAAGTAGAAAGTTTATTCTCTAGATAACTTGAACCAGAGGCAATCTGAATTTGGAAACTATCAGAGAGGCCAGGAATGAGTAGGCACTGAAAAATAGTGGAATTAAGTGAAAAATGGACACTTAGCTCCCAATCTGTCTTTCCCATTCCTAAAATGCCAGTCTCCTTCCCCAACTACTTACCAAGACAGCAGCCTGGAGGATTCTTCTCTAGAGAAACAAAAAAGTACACAGCCAGAGAAAAAGACTCCATAACTGACACTTGGGGAGTGGTGGTGGTGTCTCTCAAAGAAAGTTTAGTTTTCCACCTCAGCAACCCATAATAAAGACCACCAGAGAACAAGCCAGTGCACACAGCATTCCAGGAAGCTTTTTGGTGCTTCATGAATATGAACAAGAAGCTTTAAATGGTTGAGGAAAGCCTCCAAGGTGAAAGATAGAGACCAAATCAAGAGAATGAAGCAGGCTGTAACATACTAGAATAGTGCAGATTGCAGAATAAAATGTCAAGAGAACTAGAATTACAAAATCAGAGAGATGAGAAAATACTGCATTCATAAACTAAGTGTAAAATGATACATAAAAGGAAGGATGAGAGATCAACAAAAATACTCTTGGAAATTAAAAAGATGATCACTGAGATGAAATAAAAAGTTTAGTAGAAGGCTTGGAAGGTGAAATTAGTGAAATTTCCCAGAAAACAGAATAAACAAAGAGATGGAAAAATAGAAAAGATAATACAATCAAATATGTATTGCAGTGCTATGCAATAGGAATACACTACAAGCTGCATTTGTAATTTAATTTTTCTATTAGCCACATTAAAAAGGTAAGAATAAACAGTCAGGATTAATTTTTATAATATATTCTATTTAACCCAATAAACCCAAGACCATATCATTTTGACATGTAATCAACATAAAATTATTAACGAAATATTTACAATCTTTTTGTCAAACTGTGTCTTACAACATACCTCAAGTTGGATAATATGTGTTTCAAATGTTCAATACCCACAAGTGGCAAGGGGCTACCATGTTGGACAGCACATATACAGAAGATCAGTCCAGAAGGTCTAATATCTGTGTAACAGAATTCCAGAAAGAATAAAAAACACATAGACATGGGATTCTGGAAAAAGAGGGCTCACTACAAGGCAAAAAAAGACACCATCAGGAGGATACCTGTGTGGCAGAGAGCTGCTCCCAGTTCCAGGTGGAGCCAGAGGAGGATGGAGGCTCCAGGAGGGAGGGCTCTGTATCAAAACACTAATGTGATGTTTCAAAATGTGGAGAAATTAATTCACCAGTTGTTTGACAAATTTGTTGAAGCATCTGGAAAAAGTTAATGATGGATGTATCTATTATTTATTATTATTTTTTGAGACAGAGTCTCACTCTGTCGCCCAGGCTAGAGTGCAATGGCACGATCTTGGCTCACTGCAACCTCAGTCCCGGGTTCAAGCAATTCTCCTGCCTCAGGCTCCAAAGTAGTTGGGATTACAGGCACCTGCCACCATGCCCAGCTAATTTTTGTATTTTTAGTAGAGACGGGGTTTCACCACATTGGTCAGGCTGGTCTCGAACTTCTGACCTCAGGTGATCCACCCACCTCAGCCTCCCAAAATGCTGGGATTATAGGCGTGAGTCACTGTGCCCAGCCCAGTGACAGATTTACAGAAAATTAAAATGTAAAGTATTGAGGCTGTTATTAAGTATGAGGAAAATAATTGTGTCTGCTGTGTTTTGCAACCTTTTAACCCAAGTTCAAGCCATTCTCCTGCCTTGGCCTCCTGAGTAGATGGGATTACAGGTGTATGCCACCATGCCCTGCTAATTTTTGTATTTTTAGCAGAGATGGGGTTTCACCATGTTGGCCAGGCTGATCTCAAACCCCTGGCCTCAAGTGATCTGCCCGCTTTGGCCTCCCCAAGTGCTGGGATTACAGGCATGAGCCACTGTACCTGGCACTTACTCATGATTTAATCACATCCCTCATTTTATAGGAGATGGACATCCAAAAAAATGTAGATGACTTGCCCACCAGGGTAGTAGCAGCTGTCTTGGTGCCAGAAGGAAGACAGTCCCTACAGCCTGAAAATGTGAAAGCCAAAAAGGTCCAGACAGCCTGAGCCCTCAATCACATCAATAAACTGCTGGACTGAGCTCAGGACCACCCACTGCCAGACCTCCCTAGTGGTGAGGAGCACCGCTGTTCAAAACCGTGTCAGTCAGGTGTTCTGTTACTGCAGCTAACCACATTCTGTGGGATCCAGGAGTCTTCTTACAACTCTCTGAGATTTTTTCATATGACCTCCTACTTGAGATGACTTGGACAGCCGTGGCATAGTATATGGAATCCAAACTGAACGGTTCCTGTTGGCCCCTTCCTCTGGGCTCCCATAGGACCTTATCAAGCCTTTCTCACACCACTTGGTCCACTACTGCTATAAGGGTTAGTTACTGGGTCACGAGCTTCTCCATTTTGTATCCCCAGAGCCTAGCATGGTGCCTGGCACACAGTAGGTGTTGAATGAACGCTTGTGTCATGAATGGATGAACAGGTTCTAATTCGGTGTTCATGTTAGAAATCACTATGTGACTACTGCTCGTCTTTTATTTTGTCTACAGGACCAGCTATTTCTTCACTCAAGTGTTTGCTAACTTCCCTGCCTATTTATAAACAATTTAACTATTTCATTTTCAATGTAGCCTTTCCCCTAACAGAAACATGTGGCTTTTATTCTTAGTCATAATTTTCCCACTGCTCCTGGGATGTCTATCTCTGTCTTTGGTGGAAGCGGATATGAAGGCTGGATATTCCGAAGAGAACTACCCTTAACTGGCTTTACCTGAGAACGAAATTGTACTCTGCCAATAATCTGGAAGGGGCGGAGGGAGCGGAAGGTCTACATTGAGCTGGCGGGAGTGGAGAGTGGAGGAATCAGGGCAGTGGTGTTAGCTGCCCTGCCTGGCTGAGCAGTCGCTGGTAAGGAGGCTGCAAGACGCCCCCGGGGCAACCCATGGCCAAGGCCAAGTTACAGTGTCTAGGCTCCTTATACCGTAGATCTTTAAAAGGAGGCCACAGCGTCGGAGGACTCAGAGAAGGCTCCCCTTTCCATTTCCTCAGGGCTTTCTGGTCAGAGAAAGAGGCTGTGAGCTGACAGTCGCTTTTGTCAGGGAAGAGGGGAGGAAGACACCAGCACGAACCAGATGAACCGGGCACTCCTCCCTGGGAAGCCTGCCCAGCCGCGGCATTGTCAGTGGCCGCTGGACGTCCCCCACACCGGAGAAGTCAGGGGAGTAGATGCTGGTTTGAGGGAGGGAGGTGGTCTCTGCTCTGCAGGAGGAAAGTCTCTCCAAAATGAGAGTTTGGAGCAGGCAAAGACTGACAGGTTATTTTCCTCAGTTTCGTCTTGTGTCCATTTAACCCCCAGGACTCTGGATAACTCATCAGAAAATTGTTTGCTTTTAAAAGGAGCAGGGGAGATGTCAAGTGCTGTCTTTCTCCATGAGATAACCTAACAAATGTCAATTTTCTGCAATGTCAAGTTGTCCAGCTCAGCCAGATTACATTGACAATAGACTCCCATCCCTTTTCCCAGGGCGGTGGAAACAGGCCCTCGGAGCAGAAGATTGGCTCCAGTTCTTCCCAGGTGGTCCTGCCCTAATTCTAACTGCAGCAGGCAGTCCTGGACCCTGGGCTCCAGAAAACCTTTTTTTCCCTTTGTTCCTCCAGCGTGGGGTGGCAGCAGCTCTCTGCTGTTGCTAATCTCTGATTGCTTCACCATCTCCTGTTTGGCTTTCAGCTCTTCCATCACGTAGGTAACCACATCCCTGCATTAAATTCCATGCCTTTGCAATTCTTGGTTTCTGTTTTCCTGGTGGGGCCCTGGCTGATGAAAGAACTTACTGTGTGTGACGTTTGATATAAAGTGCCAGAGATGCTACATCCTATGAGGCCAGGACTGTTATCATTCTGTTTCTGTATCTGCGGAAATTACAGCTCGAATGAAGTCAAATGTCCAAGTTCACATAGCTCATGAATGACAGAGTAGGGCTTGGGGCCCAACAGTGCCACTCCAAGGCCCATGCTCTTAAACACAAAACTAATAATCTATATCCCATTTATGAAACCTTGGGGTGAGTTTTGAGGGTGGGAATCCAAGCAGTTTGTTTCCTTTCACTGGAATGTTTCAGGTCTCAACTGAAATCTCACTTCCCTGAGGAAGCCTTCCCTATCACCCATAGTGGATGTTGAATGTCCCCATCCCTGCAGCTCCTAAAGTCCCTAGGGCTTTCTTATTCTATCTCCACACTATATTGTATTTGCTTGTCTGCTGTTTGTTTTTCCACTAAACTGGAATTGCTTGAGACAGAGACTGTACTTCCCTTATTCATTATTCTATTCCCACTACCTTACACACTCAAGATTTGATGAATAAATGACTGAATCACTCAAACACTAGAGATACATTGCTGCTCAAGAAGGTCTGACTGAGTCTCCACATTGCCTGTGCCACCTAAGTTCAAGCTCCTGTTTGGCTTCCAAGATCCTTCATACCTGGCCGGACTATTGGTCCAACTTAGCTTCCCACCATGACTCCTGAGTCCAGCCAGACCTCCACTCACACAGGCTAGAAACTTTATTACCTTTCTCAACCCCCTTCTTAGACGCACAGCTCTTCCCCAGCACCATCGGAACTGCTTGCCTTCCATACTTACATCCCACTATCCTTCAAGGCTCCTCCTCCCTGTCTTCTCCATAGGCACCCCGAGCAACTCTATTCCTGTCTGAAAACTCTTATCATGCATGCCTTTCAGTTGTCATTTTCAGCATCTGAATACCCATTTCCCACCACATACCCACAAGTGCTCTAGAGGCAGAGCGTACTTCACATGATAGTAGCAGAAAAATGTCGAACAGTTGCTTTCCCAAGCCTCACTTGCCAAAGCAAGGGCATGAACCCATGTCCTAAGCTACACTATCAGACCCATTCACCTAGACTTTTCAGTCTAGGGGAGCTGGTGTTGCAGAGCAAGGAGGGTAATGCAGTGCTTTCTCTGTTTACGATGGCGGCAGCAGCCAGATTGAGTTCCTGGAACAGCCATGGCAGAGAGGTACTGCTTGTGTCCAGTGCTCAGAGGTAGCCATGTAGGCAGTACTAACAGGCATAGTGTCCTATCAGGACCTGTTCTGAGGCTTCATTCGGGGATTGCTCTTAATTGTGTAGGCCTGAGCCTCCCAGTGGTGAACTGCCCAACATCCTTTCTTTAAAAAACAGCTCTTTTGAAGTATAATTAACATAAAATAAACTTGAATTGTACATACTTGAAATGTACAATTTGATAAATTTTACCATACGCAGAAACCTGTGAAACCATGACCACAATCAAGAAAGTGAACTTCCACATCATGCTCAAAAGTTCCCTCATGCAGTAACCACAAATGCCAGTGGCCGCTTTAGCACTGGGAGAGTTCTGAATTAGGAAAGATGAAGGCAAGCCCTTTGGTTGTTCTTCCAGGAGCTACTAGAGAGCTCGAAACAAATCATGAACACTCAGTGTGAATGGGGTCTACTCTGCTCCCTCTGGTGCTGGTACCAGGCATGTGGGCTGCCTGGTACAACTGGGCATAAAACCCTAAGATTTATATGGACCTCACCCAGCCCTAGATTCAGGGATGGTCCTTTGGTTGATTTAAGCTCTCAGTGTATCTTATTCCTTTATCCACAGCAATTGACTCAAGAATCAGTCATAACCCAGGCTCAGGCTAACTAGGATGTTACATTACTCCAGCCATAGGAACTAGTTTAAGTATGGCCATGTGTTTTCTAAACAGGTTCAATCATGGTGAACTTCATGAATTTTTCTAGAGCTACAGAAAACAGATTTGTCCTTCTTTTATGGGCGTGCCCAGTAGTACATATAGTGGCAGCTGACACCTTTAAAGACAATGTATAGTCCGAAGGGAAATGTTTATAATAAAAAAGGGTTAATTGAGAGTCGATCTTGTTTTTTAGAATTGAGTGAAGAAAGGCGTATCAGTGAAGACAGGCTAGGTTATGCTGCAGTAACAAACAACTTAAAATCTCAGAAGCCAAATCTCAGAAGCAACAAGGGTTTATTTCTTACTCAAATTACATGTCCATTATTCTGTTATATGCTCTTTTCCCTAGGGCCTAGGCTAATGGAGCAGACTCTTCATAGTACATTCCTGCATATCAGGCAGAGGGATGAGAAAACATGGAGGACTATGTGCTAGATCTTAAAGTTTCTGCTCAGAGGTGACTCTTGTCACCTACACCAATTTCATTGGCCAAAGTAAGTCACGTGGCCACACCTGACTTCAAAAATGGATGTGTCCAATTCTCGGGTGGGAAGCAGCACTAAATATGCATAAATAAGTGATGTTTATCAGAGAACATGTCACCTCAAAAATTATAACCTAGAAAGAGATATTTGTAAATTTAAAAAAGGGTTGGCTCATATAAGAAAAAATAGAAAATATGAATAGGTCGATATCTATTAAAGAAATTGAATCAGTAATTAATAACCTTCCAAAACAGAAAGCACCAGGCCCAGATAAGTCCACTGGACAATTAAGCCAAATATTTAAGGAAGAAATTATACCAATTCTTTATAATCTCTTTTAGAGGATAAAAGCCGAGGGAATACTTCCTAACTCATTCTATGAAGGCAGCATTCCAAACCAGACAAAGACAAAGACATTACAAGAAAAGAAAACTACAGGTCACTATCACTCATGAACATGTTAGTAGATGCAAAAATCCTCAACAAAATACTAGCAAATAGAATTCAAAAATGTATAAAAAGACTTATAAGCCACAGCCAAGCAGGATTTATCCCAGGTATGCAAGATTGGCTCATCATTCAAAAATCAATTAATGTAATCCATCACATCAACAGGCTAAAAATGAAAACTCACATGATCATATCAATGGATGCAGAAAAAGCATTTGACAAAATCAAACATGCATTCATGATAAAAACTCTCAATAAGAGAGTTACTAGTGAGAGGAATAGAGGAAGACTTCCTAACTTGATAAAGAATATCCGTGACAAACCTATAGCTAACATTATGCTTAATGGTGAGAAACTGGAAGCTTTCCCATGAATATCGAGAACAAGACAAGAATGTCCCCTCTCACCACTACTCTTCAACATCAGAGAGGAAGTCCTAGCTTATGCAACAGGACAAGAAAATAAAATAAAAAGTATACAGATTGGGAAGGAGGAAATAAAACTATCTTTATGCACAGATCAGGTGATTGTCTATATAGAAAACCCAAAAGAATTGACAAAAATCTCCTGGAAGTAAAAAGTGATTATAGAAAAACTTCAGGATACAAGGTTAATATACAAAAGTCTACTGCTTTCCTATATACCAGCAATGAAAAAGTGAAATTTGAAATTTTAAACACATTTTATTTATATTAGCACCCCCCAAAAATGAAATGCTTAGGAATAAATCTAACAAAGTAAGTATAGGATCTATATGAGGAAAACTATAGAATTTTTGTGAATGAAATACAAGAACTAAATAAATAGAGGGACATTTGAGATTAATGGATAGGAAGACAATATTCTCAAGATGTTAGTTCTTCTTAACTTGATCTAGAGATTCAATGCAATCACAGCCAAATCTCAGCATATTATTCAAGTCACATGGCCACACCTGACTTCAAAAACGAAGTCTCCTGTGGGAAGGAACACTAAATATGCATAAATAAGTGATGTTTATCAGAGAATGTGTCACCTCAAAAATTATAACCTAAAGTTGTAAGAATCAGCAAACTGATTCTATTTTTTTTTTTTTTTTTTTTTTTTTTTGAGATGAGGTTTCACTCTTGTTGCCCAGGCTGCAGTGCAATGTCACGATCTCGGCTCACTGCAACCTTCGCCTCCCGGGTCCAAGTGATTCTCCTGCCTCAGCCTCCCAAGTAGCTGGGATTACAAGCACCTGCCACCACGCCCAGATAGTTTTTGTATTTTTAGTAGAGATGAGGTTTCACCATGTTGGTCAGGCCTGGACCTCCTGACCTCAGATGATCTACTGGCCTCAGCCTCTCAAAGTGCTGGGATTACAGGTGTGAGCCACTGCACCCGGCCTGATGCTAAAATTTATATAGAGAAGCAAAAGACCGAGAATAACTAATACCACGTTGAAGGGGAAGGGCAAAGGTGGAAGGCTGACACTACCAAATTCAAGAGTTACTACAAAGCTACAGTAATCAAGACAGTGTGGTACTGGCAAAAGAATAGGCAAGTGGACCAATAGAACAAAACAGAAGCCCAGAAATAGATACACATAAATATAGTCAAATGATCTTGACAAAGAAGTAAAGGTAAGAACATGGAGCAAAGATGGTCTTTTCTACAGATAGTGCTGGAACAACTAAATGTCCAAATGCAAAAAAATAGAGTTCCACCCTTCACAAAAGACCTTACACTCTTCAAAAGAATGGACTCAAAATGTATCATAGACCTAAGTGTAAATACAAAACTTTAAAACTTCTAGAAGATAACAAAGGAGAAAACCTAGATGACGTTGGGTTTGGTGTTGACTTTTTAAATACAAGAACAAAGTCATGATCCATGAAATAAATAACTGATTAACTATACTTCACTGAAATTAAAAACCTCTGCTCTGCAAACACAATGTCAAGAGAATGAGAAGACAAGCCACAGACTGGGAAAAAATATTTGCAAAAGATACATCTCACAAAGGACTGTTATCTAAAATATACAATGAACTCTTAAAACTCAAAAATAAGAAAACAAATAACCCAATTTTAAGATGGGCTAAACGACTTTAACAACCACTTCACCGAAGAAGACATACAGATGGGAAATAAGTATATGAAAAGATGCTCCACATCAGGGAAATGCAAACTAGAACAACCATGAGCTACCATTACACATCTATTAGAATGGTCAAAATCTACAACACTGACAATACCAAATGCTGACATAGATGTGGAACAACAAAAATTCTCACTTGTTGCTGGCGGAATGCAAAATATTACAGTCACTTTGGAAGACAGTTTGGAGGTTCTTGCAAAGCTAAACATACTCTTAACCATATGATCCAGCAATTACACTCCTTGGTATTCACCTAAAGGAGTTGAAAACTTATGTCCAAACAAAAACCTGCACATAAATGTTTTTAGTTGCTTTATTCATAATCGCCAAAACTTAGAAGCAACCAATATATCTTTCAGTAGGTGAATGGATAAATAAACTATAATACAACCAGACAGTAAATTTTCTTTTCATTCTTTTTTCTTTCTTTCTTGTTTTTTTTTTTTTTTTTGAGACAGAGTCTTGCTCTGTTGCCCAGACTAAAGTGCAGTGGCACAGTCTCAGCTCACGACAGCCTCAATCTCCTGGGTTCAAGGGATCTTCCTACCTCAGTCTCCCAAGTAGCTAGGACTATAGTTGTGCACCACCATGCCCGGGTAATATTTGTATTTTTTTGTAGAGATGGGTTTTCATGTTGCCCAGGCTGGTCTTGAAATCTTGAGCTCAAGCAATCTGCCCACCTCAACCTCCCAAAGTGCTGGGACTACAGGCATGAGCCACCATGCCTGGCCAGACAGTGAATTTCCTTCAGTGCCATGAAAAGACATGGAGGAACCTTAAATGTATATTACTAAGTGAAAGAAGTGAATCTGAAAAGGCTACATACTATATGATTCCAATTATATGACATTCTGGAAAATGCAAAATATGAAGATAGTAAAAAGATCAGTGATTGCCAGGGGTTGGGGATGGAGGAAGGATGAATAGCTGAAGCACAGAGGATTTTTTAGGGCAGTGAAAATGCTCTGTACAATACTATAATGATGGATATGTAACATTGTCCAAACACATAGAATGTACAACACCAAGAGTGAACCTTAATGTAAACTATGATTTTTTTTTTTTTTTTTTTTTTTTTTTTTTTTTTTGAGACGGAGTCTCGTTCTGTAAACCAGGCTGGAGTGCAGTGGTACGATCTTGGCTCACTGCAACCTCCGATTCCCAGGTTCAAGCTATTCTCCTATCTCAGCCTCCTGAGTAGTTCAGATTACAGGCATGCACCACCATGCCTGGCTGATTTTTGTATTTTTAGTAGAGACGGGGTTTCACCATGTTGTCCAGGCTGGTCTCGAACTCCTGACCTCAAGTGATCTGCCCACCTTGGCCTCCCAAAGTGCTGAGATTACAGGCATGAGCCACCGCGCCCAGCTTAAACTATGAATTTTTGATGATCATGATGTGCCAAGGTAGGTTCATCAGTTGTAACAAATGTACCACTCTGGTGGAATGCTGATGATGGGGAGGTTGTACATGTGTGGGGTCAGAGGGTGGAGGGTGTATGGGAAATCTCTGTACCTTCCACTCAGTTTTGCTGTGAACCTAAAACTCCTCTAAAGAAAATATCTTAAAAAAGCAGTAGGGGAGTCTTGGCAGTTCAAAAGAGGGTAACACCTTACCATTGTTGGAACATGAAATATGCATTTATAACTGTGTAGTAACTTTTACATCTCATTTCTGAATAAGTATTGCACAAAGCACCTATCTTGTAACTTTCTTTTTTTTTTTTTGAGACCGAGTCTTGCTCTGTCGCCCAGGCTGGAGTGCAGTGGTGCAATCTCCACTCACTGCAAGCTCTGCCTCCCGGGTTCACGCCATTCTCCTGCCTCAGCCTCCCGTGTAGCTGGGACTACAGGCGCCCGCCACCGCACCCAGCTAATTTTTTTTTTTTTTTTTTTTTTTTTTTTTTTTTTTTTTGTATTTTTAGTAGAGACAGGGTTTCACCGTGTTAGCCAGGATGGTCTCGGTCTCCTGACCTCATGATCCGCCCATCTCGGCCTCCCAAAGTGCTGGGATTACAGGCTTGAGCCACTGCGCCCGGCCTATCTTGTAACTTACTTTGATTACAAATGAAGTAGGTGCTCCTTTGAAGTATTTATTGATCATTTTCCGGCTCTTTTGTGAAATGCCACCTTGTGTTCTTTGCCTATTTTTCTATTAAGCTATTTCCTACTGGTTTTTAGTGATCTACACATACATTCTGGATACCAAACTTTTGTTAGATGTATTATAAATACATTTTTCTAGTTTGTGACTAGTCTTTCCATTTTGTAGTTCTTTTTCATGTCAGATTGATCAATTTTTTCTTTGTGTATTTCACTTTTTTGTGTTTTAAGAAGTTCTTACTTGAAAAACTTGAAAAAATATTTATTTTATTTAAACACTTTACTTTTTTTTTTTTTTTTTGAAATGGTGTCTCTCTTTGTCACCCAGGCTGGAGTGCAGTGACGCGATCTTAGGTCACTGTAACCTCTGCCTCCCGGGTTCAAGTGATTCTCCTGCCTCAGCCTCCTGAGTAGGATTACAGGCACCCACAACCACACCCAGCTAATTTTTGTATTTTTAGTAGAGACAGGGTTTCACCATGTTGGCCAGGCTGGTCTCAAACTTCTGACCTCTGGTGATCCGCCTGCCTTGGCCTCCCAAAATGCTGGGATTACAGGCATGAGCCACCGCGCCCACCCCTAAACACTTTCCTCTTTATCCTACTTCGAAACAACTCATGGTAGAGTTAGCCAGTCATGGACGTTAGCTTGCTCGATGGCAATGTCATAAATGAGGAATTTCTCTCATATTACACAGACACAGCTGGCTTATTAGACATTTCATTGTGCCATCTCTGTGACCTTTGGCAAGCCTCAGTTTCCATATGTAAATATAGAATAACACCTTTTTTCAAAGTATCAAAGGCTGGTTTGAAGAAGTGGAAAATACCATTTGTGTTCCAAACTACATAATGTACGTGAAAGAGGTTTGCAAACTACAAAGCACTATACAAAATAAGGTTTCCATTTTATAATGTGACTTTATTCTTTTCTGCTATAATTAAAAGTATAACTTTCTTTTCCATAGGTCATATGATAAGAAAAGATTGATTAACGAATATTCAGTAATGGTTTTTTGTTTTGTTTTGTTTTTGTTACGGAGTCTTGCTCTGTTGCCCAGGCTGGAGTGCAGTGGCTCACTCGGCTCACTGCAAGTTCTGCCTCCCGGATTCATGCCATTCTCCTGCCTCAGCCTCCCCAGTAGCTAGAACTACAGGTGCCCGGCTAATTTTTTTTTTTTTTTTGTATTTTTAGTAGAGACGGGGTTTCACCGTGTTAGCCAGGATGGTCTCGATCTCCTGACCTCGTAATGGTTTTAAAAATGAATGAATTAAACAGTGCAGATAAAGTTTAAATTCCTTCTGTTCCCTTCTACAGTACTGGTTCCTTTCTCTGTTCTCCTGGGGCAGCCAGTGTCACATTTGTTTACACTCTCCTTATAGTTTTCTTATAAAAGTATGCATCAACAACGTTTTGAGTGTTTCAAACCTATAGAAAAGTAGAGAGAAAAGTATGATGAATTCACGTATACCCATGAATGAGTTTCAGTGGTCAACACATTGTCAAGTTTGTTTTACCTATGCCTCCCCACTCCATATCCCACATCCTGTTGGGTTATTTGAAAGAAAAACTCAGCCATGTTGTAACGTAGTTAATACACACTTCAACAGAATCTCTAAAAAATGTGACACACTTACCCTGTTTATTAGTCAGTTTTCACACTGCTGATAAAGACATACCTGAGACTGGGAAGAAAAAGAAGTTTAATTGGACTTACAGTTTCACATGGCTGAGAAGGCCTCCGAATCATGGTTGGAGGCGAAAGCCACTTCTTATCTGGCAGCGGCAAGAGAAAATGAGGAAGACGCAAAAGCGGAAACCCCTGATAAACCCATCAGATCTCGTGAGACTTATTCACGACCACGAGAACAATATGGAGGAAACCGCCCCGCTGATTCAAATTATCTCCCATCTCCCACAAATTGAGATTTGGGTGCGGACACAGCCAAACCGTATCACCCCTTGATCTTTTTTCCCCCACAAACAACACGTATTGCCACACACTTAAAAAATTATAGGCCGGGCGCGGAGCTCAACAATTCACTTTGAGATTTGGGATGCGGACACAGCCAAACCCCGTAAAAATACAAAAAATTAGCCGGGCGCAGTGGCCCCTTGATCTTTTTTGAGGCAGGAGAATGGCCCCAGGCGGAAACATAATCACACTAATATTGCCACACTTTCAAAAAAAAAAAAAAAAAAAAAAAAAAAAAAAAAAAAAAAATTAACATTAATTCTTTAACATCATCAATTAATTAGTAACTTCAAATTTCTCCAATTGTTTCACACATTTTTTTAAAAAAAGTATTTGAACAAGTTGAGAGTCCAAACAAGGTCCACATATTTATTTATTTGAATTTATTGAAAAAACTATGTCTTTTGTCCTGGAGAATTTCCACATCCTGGTGGTGTCATTTAATACATTCCTCTGCCCTCAGCATTTCCTATACACTGGTAGTTAGAGCCAGAGGTTTGACCGGTTTCAGGTTTGACACTTAGGCAAAAGTACTTCAGAGACAGTACTGTGTTCTTTCTATTGCATCTCATTAGGAGTCCTGTAGTGTCTGGCTGTAACTGTTTTAGTGAGGTTAAATCAATCAGAGGGTTTAGCTCTTATCAGCCTAAACCATTAGTATAGTTTGTCAGTAGTATTTCACCTAATGGTTTTAGGGAATGCACATTTTTATGGCATTATTTTTGTTTTTTTGAAACAAAGTCTCACTCTGTTGCCCAAGCTGGAGTGCAGTGGCGCCATGTTGCCTCACTGCAACCTCTTCCTCCCGGGTCCCGGTTCAAGCAATTCTCCTGCCTCAGCCTCCCACGTAGCTGAGACTACAGGTGCCTGCCACCATGCCTGGCTGATTTTTGTATTTTTAGTAGAGACGAGGTTTCACCATGTTGGTCAGGCTGGTCTTGAACTCCTGGCCTCAAGTGATCTGCCTTCTTTGGCCTCCCAAAGTGTTGGGATTACAGGCGTCAGCCACCATGCCCAGCAAGGCATTATATTCTTATTGCTTATTTCTACTTCTACCACAGTGTACTGAAGTGTCTCTTACCCAAATTTCCCATGTTTGTACAAGAAGTTTAAAAATTCCTTGTCAAATTGACTGGAAGGTAGGGGAATCTCATTGTTCAAATTTGCATTTCTTTACTTATTTTTGAGGTTGACCATAAACATTCATATATTTGCTGGTAATTTGTACTCCTCCTTTTACATATTGACTATTCGTGTTATTTGCTCTTTTTTTCCCTAGTGGGATGTTTGCCTTTTCTTACTCACCTGTAACATTATTTTTGTTTACTTTTTAAAGAGATTTTTAAATAAGCAGACTTATTTCTTTTCTTTTCTTTTTTTTTTTTTTTTTTTTTTTTTTTTTTTTTTGAGATGAGGTCTCATGCTGTTGCCCAGGCTGGAGTGCAGTGATGTGATCTTGGCTCACTGCAACCTCCACCTCCTGGGTTCAAGCGATTCTCTTGCCTCAGCCTCCTGAGTAGCTGGGACCATAGGCTCGTGCTACCACACCCAGCTAATTTTGTGTATTTTTAGTAGAGACGGGGGTTTCACCATCTTGGCCAGGCTGGTCTCGAACTCCTAACCTCGTGATCCGCCCGCCTTGGCCTCCCAAAGTGCTGGGACTACAGGCGTAAGCCACCACACCTGACCAAGTGAACTTATTTCTAAAACTGCCTTTAATTTTTCTCTGCATTTCTTCACCCAATCCATCCTCTGGCAGGTATCAGATGCTTTCAGAATGTTCAGCTTGCTCCCATGATAATTAGTTCAAAATTCCATTTCAAGCACTCCCCTCACTTCCTCTGGGTAGATACCCATGCCCTGGGATACTTATCTCAGCAGAGCTGGTTGCCAGTGGTGGAAGCAGGAGCTGTTGTGCCTGCTTTCTTGATCCAGGTTGGGTGGTTAGAGCTTTTTAAATTTATTAAAAACATTCATTCTCTGATGGCTTTTTTTTCTGGCTTGGCTTTACCAGCAGGTTTTATTTTGGAAATTAAGTAACTTGCTGAATCATGAAGTCATACAGCTAAGCAGATTTGAACTCAAGCTGTTTGGCTCCAGAGTCAGGGCTCTTAATTGCTATATACTCAACTGTTCTCCATGATGGCTCAGGCACATGCAGACATGTGAAGCACTATGTAGTATCAGCTGATGTGCTTTTACTTGTATCCAATTGGCCTTACTGTGCTACTCCCTTCAGACTACAAAACAGGAACCATAAGGCTCCCTAAGATTTGTGTGTACTGGCAGATGAAAGGGAATGAGGACAGGTGTGGACAGTGTGTGTCGGTGATGTTTAGTGAGGCACTGGAGGACAAAAATGGAAGACTCATGTCTTTTGAGTTTATTAAAAAAGGAAAAAGATTTGAGAAGAATTCAGTGAGTTTTTCCTAAAATTTCCCAATGAAAAGAACTAGATATAACTTTGGCTATAGAGAAGGGGATGGCCAAATCAAAAGTAACTGATCTATCTTCATATATATATATATGTATAATGGCTCCAGCTCCATTTTTAATAGAGATCCCATCTCTATTAAATATATATATATACACACACGTATATATACATACATATACGTGTGTATATATACGTACATATACGTGTATATATACACGTATATATATGTACATATACGTGTATATATATACACGTATATATACGTGTGTGTGTATATATATATTTTTTTAATAGAGATGGGATCTCACTATGCTGCCCAGGCTGGCCTCAAACTACTGGGCTCAAGCAATCTTCCTGCCTTGGCCTCCCAAAGTGTTGGGTTTATGGATGCGAGACACCATGCCTGGCCTTTTCTAATATATTAAAAATATTAATTATCTTCTAAAATCCTTAATCTTTTATCCTAGTCTGATGTTTGTCATGTAATTTAGTTAGTTCTATTTTGAAAAATACATTCACAATTTCTTGTTCAACAAAATGTAATCTTTATGTTTTTAGAGATTGATTTTCCATTTGCAGATTAAATCTTAAGTAAAATTTTTTTTTATGTTTTATTTCTTACATTTACCTTTGTACTATTATAGCAGCCTTTCTCTGCTCTCACTTTTGCCCCCTATGACTCAGTTTCTAAGAGCAACGAGATCTTTAAACAATGCTGTAATTAAACCGTCACTCTCTTGCTTAAAATCTGTGGCTTCTCATTAGAATAGAACCTTAATTGCTTTCCTTCGTTTACAAAGTCCTAAAAATTCATGTACTACTTTCCCCATCATTCACTTAACTCTAGCCTCACTGGTCTCCTTTCTTTGAACTCACCTAGACTTGTCTTGTCTGAGGCGTAACAGTAGCTTTTCTTTTGCTTGTGATAAATACACTTCTCTCTGTTGAGGTTCTGAATCAGAGCCTAGCTTAAGTATCTCTTCAGAGAGGCTTTCCCTCAACATCTGATTGTTCTCTATCACACCAGCTTGTTTTCATTTTATGCACAGAACATGCCTCCGATATTTTCTGGCTTATTTATTATCAACCTCTATGAGTTGTATCCTCCTTAAAAGCAGAGATCTTTGTCTTGCTCACCACTGCGTCCTAGGACCAGAATAATGCCTAGCTAATAAAAGGTTTGAGAAATATTTGTTGCATAAATTCTTTAATCTATTTAAGCTTTATTTTATTGTGTGAGATGAGACAGAAATCTATTTTTATTTTTCTCAAGAACTGACTTTTCTATTTATTGGGATGGGAATTAACCATCCTTTTACCACAAACTTAAGATGCCACCTCTATCAGATACTTATGTATTGATATATATTTGGGTATGGTGTGGGTCTTCTACTTTATTCTGACAGTTCAATCTCATGCCAGTTTCACTGTTTTACATGCAAGAGTCTTAAATTTCAAATATCCAACTGCAATGTCTCCTACATTTATCCTCTTTCTCCCTCACCAATTCTCCATTTTTAAGATTTTCTTGGCCAGGCACAGTGGCTCACGCCTGTAATCCCAGCACTTCGGGAGGCTGAGGCGGGCGGATCACAAGGTCAGGAGTTCAAGACCAGCCTGGCCAACATGGTGAAACCCCGTCTCTACTAAAAATACGAAAATTAGCTGGGCATGGTGGTGCACACCTGTAATCCTAGCTACTTGGGAGGCTGAGGCAGGAATATTGCTTGAACTGGGACCCAGGAGGCGGAGGTTGCAGTGAGCTGAGATCGCACCACTGCACTCCAGCCTGGGCTACAGAGGGAGACTCTGTCTCAATTCTTGAACAGTCTCACCACTTATTTTCCTCTTTACAGGTTTAATACTTCTTGTATTACAAATATATGTTAATTTGTGGAGAACTGCCATCTTCAAAATATTCTCATCAACGGTGTGTTACATTTTCCATTTCCCTATATCCTCATTGCATTATCTACTTAAAAATTGTTAGTCTATTAGATTCACCAGTGTTTTCTTCTAAATTTTAATTCTTTTCCATTTTATACGGAAATTTTTGACTCATTTGAGATGCATTTTGGTGTGAGAGGTGAAATAGAGATCCAGCTCCATTTTTTTCCCCCAGTGGCTAGCCAGTTATTGAATGATCTATCTTTTCCCCAACGATCTGAAATAGTGTTTATCATATACTAAATTTATATTCACATAAATTTGGGTTTGCTTCTGGACTCTATTCTCTTTGATCCTCTTCTTTTACCGTACATTTAATTATTGTAACTTAACTAGTTTTACTAATGAGCAGTTTTACTAGCTCTTATCACTATTCTTTTTCAGATCCGCCCCCAGCCGTTTTTGCCTGTTAAAAAAATTTTTTTAATTGGATTTTAGAACCATTTCCTCAAATTCTCCCCTCTGCCAAAGCCCTTCTGTGCTTTATTTCATCGAATTTACAGATTAACATAGAATTCACATTTTCACAATATTAACTCTCCACATATAGTACAAGTCATTCTTCTTAAATGTATTTTTGACTCTCACTGGACACCCTTTTTTCAATTATATTTGGCTACTGCTGGCATACAGAAAAACTTTTGGGTTCTATGTATTTGTTTTCTAGGACTGCTGTAACAAGGTACCACAAACTATTGTCTCACATTTCTGGAGGCTAGAAACCAAAATTGAGGTGTCTGCAAGGCCATGCTCTCAAAGGCTCTTGGGGGAGAAACTGTTCCCTGCCTTTCTCTTAGGTTCTGGTGTCACATTGGTGATCCTTGGCTTGTGAATGCATGAACTCTGTTGTCCAATGGCCTTCTCACTATGTCTTCACAGTGTCTTCTTATTCATACATCAGTCATACTGGGTTAAAGGCCCACCCTACTCTAGTAAGCTAACACCTTAACTATTTCTGCAAGGACCTGTTTCCAAATAGGGTTCCATCCTGAGGTATTGGGGGTTAGGACTTCAACATACATTTTTGGGTGACATAATTCAACCCATAACAGTTTTACATATCATGTAAGTACTCATTTCAATTTCCTCATTGCTTCTGATTATTTCACAGATGACTCTGGTGCTTTCCTGGTGCACAGCTTATCTGCATATAATGAAAATGATGTCTCTTTTCCAATATTTATTTATCATTTCATCTTCTTATCTAAGCTCATTGGCTAGTACTTTATCACACCTAGACGAGAGGTATTCATTATCTTTAAAAAGTTTGCTTTATTATTTTTAAAGTCTGAGTATGATTACTACTGGAGTGGAATATTTTTAAAAACCATCCATTTGTATTTCTTCTTCTGTGAACTGTGTTTTTATCCTTTGTTTACTTTTTATACTGAAGGTTTTTAATTAATTTGAAAGAGCTCTTGTGCACTGAAAACCTTAACTTCTTGTGACATATTACAAATATTTTCCTCCAAGATTTTGAAAGCACCTTGTCAACTATCCAGCAGCCAGGAGAAAGCACAAAATATAAGAAAGGTACAGATCTACTGTAACATAGATTAATTATAACCTTTCTGTGCAACAGTCCAATACATGAGCAAATCCCTCTCATATTGTAAGAGTAGTAAGATGAATAGTGGAGAGCAATGTAGATTTTTATGAAGCACTCTTGAAAATTTCAAGTACAATAATACTTATAACTTGTCTTATAGTATAGCATTTCCAAACCATTCAATTTCTTTCCAGCTAAAGCACTCAAAGGTGCTTCAGGGACTAAATGATCTGATTAACCCTTTAATACCAAATGCCTCACAGCTCTGGCTCCCACATACTCATCAAGTTTACACTGACATTTAAAGGCCTTAATGCCATCAAAGAAAGGATTAATCTATCTTTGGTTTGTCTAAATGACCAAATAATAAGATTTAAGTGATAACTAGCTGTAGGATATGTCCTTATTAAATTTGATAGGATTTTTAAAAACCCAAGTAATGTAATGAAGTTTGCAAAGTGATTTGGATTAAACAGGTTTGACTGCTCAATCTGGAAGTGATCCAGTGCACAGGTACAGGTATAAAGGCAATTTTAAAATATCAGGCTTTGAATGTTGCTGACTAGAAAGTTGAGAAATGTTAAACAAACATTACAATATATTGTTTTAGCTAGTTTTCATTACTCATAAAATAAACATGTGCTTATTTTAGCAGTGTGCCTTCTCTCCCCTCCTCACAAGTTTCATTCCCCCGCAAAGATTCACATAACTTAACATGGCACAAAACATGAGAAAAGAAAGACAACCTAGTTCTTGGGATGTTGATGTTCATTCAGAAATATAAATGTCCCAAAAGCCTAGACAGAAAGTCCCTGTCCAGGACCACTGAGGGGGTATTTTGATTTACTAGGACTAATCTACCCATTAGCCAAGAATGTACAAGTGAAGATGCTAGGACTTGGGAATGTTCTTACTGGCATTAAAACCAGCCTGGACTTGGTCACCCTACTGATTCCATACCTTGTATCTTTATTTCTTTGTCCTATGCATATTCTTACTTAAAAATGATGTGACCTTTGCTGTACAGAAAAATACAGATGTTAGGTTCACTACTTGGATCTGTCACTTATATGCCTTTGTTTTGCCTGTGTTCTCTATGGAAGCCTTTATATTTGTCTGTACAAGGACTCGGGGCATATTACAAATTATAAGTAGTTACACTTTACCATGACACTATATACCTGCAATTTGTATGACTTTGCACATATTCACTAAGACAACTGATCTAAGAAATTTATATGTCTGTGTGTGTGTGTAAAATTTTCACAAATAGAATAATTTTATATGATTGTATTTGGGTGTGTTTTTCACCACCCAATAGCAGGTAGGAGTTGTACATAGTAAGAACACATATTGTATACACACACACATTCATATATATGTCCTGGGTCACAATGGAAAATGTGTTTTGTATTGTGGTTTGCAGTCAAAACAGTGGGAAAGGCACTGTATTAAATGTGTTTGCAATGTGATGGAATCCTTCTTGGCATTCTTTCTCTCATTTCCAGAGGTCAAACATGTTCTTGCTTTTCATTCAATCTACAAATGTTTACTGGACAACTACTGTATGTTGGTTGAGGGCTCAGGTGTCGGGGCAGGAAGAAAAAGAGGCAAAATTAGTTGGCAATTTCTACCTATTATTACACAGATATAAGGGTTTAAATAAAAACTTAAAAACAAGATGCTGAATTGATACCAGTTGCTCGTATTTTAATATACTTATTGATGGCCATGAAAACCTAAGTGGAATGTATGAAAAATTCCCAGAAATAAAGTCTTCACAGGATGTTAAGCCTCTTGGGCTTCTCATTAATACTTCGAGAGTGATCCAGTATAAAATCTATAGTGGAGACAGGAATTCTCTAAAGATATATTTGTTTTTCTTCTTTTTTCTTTTTTGAGACAAAGTCTTGCTCTGTCACCCAGGTGGCAGTGCAGTGATGCGATCTCGGCTCACTGCAGCCTCTGCTCCCAGATTCCAGCAATTCTCCTATCTCAGCCTCCCAGGTGGCTGGGATTACAGGCACGTGCCTCCACGCCTGGCTAATGTTTGTGTATTTAGTAGACACGGGATTTCACCACGTTGGCCAGCAGGTCATAACTCCTGACCTCAGGTGATCTGCCCACCTTGGCCTCCCAAAGTGCTAGGATTACAGGTGTGAGCCACCACATTTGGCCAATAAAGATATGGTTTTTTTTCATTTACCTTATTATTGATTTCTTCTTTTCTAGGCTTTTTGGCAACAAAGTAATTTTTTTAGTAACCATGATTTGGGTCCTTGCTGCAAAACTTATACATATGAATCTATATATACTTTAGTATTTGTTCTCGTTAAGCTTTAGTTGGTCAAGAAACCATTTACTATATCTATCTATCTAGAGAGAGATGCTTATACATTAAAAAAAATACCAAAATAGTTTCTGTAAATGAACTACTACTTGGAAAACTAAATATTAGTGCTCCCTCCCATCCCTCATCCCTTCCCAAGCCTATCTATTGCCTGGTGCTTGATAGCAACCACAAAATAATCTAATTTTCTTGGTGTTCAAACCTCTAATACTAACCTTAATATCACATTTTACACTATAATTACAGTTACTTTTTATTTTCTCAACTTTTCCTTTTCCCACCTCAAATACTTTTAAAATGGCATGTAATATGTTTTGGGATGACATTCCAATTTAGAAATGCTTCTGATATATGTTACTCTCTGAAGAAGTAATTTTTGGCATGTGTAAATAAATTTATTTATTTATTTATTTTTTGAGACAGAGTCTTGCTCTGTCGCCCAGGCTGGAGTGCAATGGCAGGATCTTGGCTCATTGCAACCTCCGCCTCCTGGGTTCAAGCAATTCTCCTGCCTCAGTCCCCCAAGTAGCTGGGATTACAGGTGCCTGCCATCATGCCCAGCAAATTTTTGTACTTTTTAGTAGAGATGGGGTTTCACCATGTTGGTCAGACTGGTCTTGAACTCCTGACCTCAGGTGATCCACTTGCCTTGGCCTCCCAAAGTGCTGGGATTACAGGCATGAGCCACCGCACCTGGCAAAAGTTTATAAGTGATATAATCTGTGCTTTATAACAACAGAACCTTTAGGAATAATTTAGGAAAAACAATTATTTTTCTCTTTTCTGATCTTTGGATGTATTCAATAAATATGTTATGATTTCTAGCAATTATCTGCAACTTCCAAAATCATACCAACCATACTAACACTGTAAGTATTTAATGCAGCAAAAATTCAAGTGTTGTTTTTTTCCAATTTTGACTTTTCAAATTTAAATGCTATACATAGATATTTGGTTCCTTATATCAATGCCCATTAGGCTGGTGATATAAGGCTCACACACATTTTCTGGAAATATAAAAAATCTAAATGAGTTGTCTTGTATTTTTGGAAAATAAACTCACATGATTGGCTAATAGGGTCACAACTGTACCAGAAAAATGTTTTCTGACAAAATGATACTTTTTCCCCCCGAGTCAATCTAGATAATCAAGACTGGGCTACAGCCAAATTGTGGTGGAGCTGGCCCAAATATTCATAACTCTGTGTTCAGTGATGTCATATTAGTAGTATGAAATTGGTCACAGTCGGAGTATTTATACCACAGAAATCAGCAAAAGCTACCAATCAGAGGCTCCCCTCCTATTCTGAAGAGCCTTTAAATATTTGCTAGCACCACTTCACTGGCAATAGCCATTATTGTTTAAAAATACCATTCAACTCTTCATTGTTCATAAGAATCTTATTTGAAGAGCTAAATGGTTGGGTGTTTTCTGTGTGAATCTGTCCTGGAAAAAGATTTAAATGTTTCTCATTCATTGATAGTAATGGAAATGTTAGACTTTCACTGTGAAGGCCTTATGTGAGACCTTCCCCAAAAAGGGTTCTTCCTTTTGTATCAGTTGTATTCGATTCCAAATAAACTGCTTATAATTCAATCTTTTAGACATAGGGTCCTGCTATGTTCCCTAGGCTGGAGTACAGTGGCGTAATCATACCTCACTGCACCCTCATACTACTGGGCTCAAGCAATCCTCCCACTTTAGCCTCCCCAGTAGTTGGGAATACAGGTATGTACCACTATAACTAAAATTTGGATTGTTATTTGAAAAACTGGTATCCTATTTTTTAAAACTCAATCTATGCTTACGAAGCAAAATACATAGAGTTTAAATAGAACCTAACAGATTATAGTTCTCTGTCATAAAGTCTATGTGGTTTAATGATAAAAGGTTAATTTAAAAATTTTGTAAAGTACAAAATAAACAATTTTATTAGATGTATTCATTTATTTGACATATTAAATTAGACAAAGAAATACATACGTAACCAGATAAAGGCAATCACATTCTCACACTACTTGAACACACAGCAGTGGTCAAAAATAATGGATTGTAAAATGGACCCCAGGATTCAATGCAAAAACCACCCCATAAAAGAAAAGTTTCAGGCTTCTAACTTCACTGAATCCAGTACTAAACGTGCTTCTTTATATTCCTCAGTTTCTTCCAAGTCTTTTTCACATTCCTAAAATGAAATACAATAAAAATTAAGTTTATCCTTTTCAAGTTTCAGTACTTTGTTATTTACTCAAATATTACAAACCATTAATGTAAATAACTAAAAAATTAAAAGTAAAAAATTCCAAGCCTCATCTAAACATACTGTAATTCCACAGGTTTCCCACATTCTGCTCCTTCTTTACAAGGAAAGGAAGAAAAAACTGGTGCTTTTGCTTCACTGTATATATTCTCATATAATAAGTGAATAACACAGCCTTCTAAAGCTACCAGCATTAAGTAAATTAAATAAAAACCTCAGAAAAGTTTATTCTCATTTTGTTGACCCATCATCATCATACGAAAGAGAAAAGTAAAAAGCAAGATTTACTAACATATTCCATACATGACAGCATTCAGGCCAAAATAATCCACCAACTATTCCCAATGACAAAGAAGGCTTTCTATGTCACAACAGAGTTAAATATAATCTCTGAATTCAACAAATGAATTGCTTGCTTGCTAATGGGTATTACATACCCTACACTAAAGCAAACAAAATACATCTTTCATTTTCTGATATTTAAAGATTGAGTTTTTCCATAATACTGATATATAGGCAACTTTTACTAATATATTGTAATGATAACAGAAAAATGAAGTAATATCATCTAAATTACTCTACACAGGAAATCTTGTTTGATTTTTACATGAAGCTATCTATGGTTAGCAATTTATGTCAGGTCAATAAAAGATGGAGATATACAAACAGAGTAGAGGAAATAAAGTATGTGTGTATTTAATATGCAAACTGAAAGCAAAAGGACTGAGAATTTGCTTAGCTCAAACTATAGGTAAGAATTTCTTAAACCTCCATGTTATACCTTAAACACATGTTTGTTCTCTGTTAGTAAATATAAGCTCTTCGGGGGCAGAGATATTGTTGAATACATCCTCACACACAAATATATCATCCAAAGACATTATTATTATTATTTTCGTATTTATTTTAGTAGAGACGGGGTTTCACCATGTTGGTCAGGCTGGTCTTCAACTCCTGACCTCGTGATCCGCCCGCCTCAGCCTCCCAAAAGGCTGGGATTACAGGCGTGAGCCACCGCGCCCGGCAGCCGACATTATTTTTTTCAAGCAATTTCTATTACTTTCTCAGCTACTAGATTCATGAGAGAAAAAAGCATTTAAACTGTTAAGAAATACAAATGATGCTTCCCATCTCAGTTAGTATTTTAACAGTTATTATTTCCTGCTTTATTTACCTTCTGTATCACAAGGCATTTATACCAGCAAGTATAAGTGTTATTCAGCTCCAAGTTATTATGAGGGGACTACCTAGATTACCAGTATTTTCCCCCTCTCTCAAACTGATTTAGGTTTGAATGTGAAAGAATTCCAGATCCTTTTATTAAGAGCCCAAATTCTTTTGAAGTATTAGATCTTTTAAAATTTTAATCAATCAACTCATCCTCAATGTCTCAAAAGATCTTTATGTATGAAAACCAAATAATCAAGACCTTGCTGGACAATACTGGTACTATCATAACTTAAATAAATTTAGCTAAATTTTAATGAATTGAACAAACATGCTAGAAAACAGTACTTTTACTGGAGGCATAATTCAAAACACAATTTAAACTCCATTAATTATTTTAAAATATAGTGGTATAAAGGGCAAGTGAATAAGAAATACTGCTGACTAGTTCTCAGTGTTAAATATTTAAACTTTTGGCTTTCCATGTATTGGATTGAAAAAAAATTTTTTTAACATATGACACAGGTCTTTACTTACTAATATCTGTTGAAGATCCAAATATGCGGCTTCCAACCTGCGCTGGCAATCTGGGATCATCATCCGGGATTCTTGTAGGATCTCTACCTAGAATGAGAATCTCTGTGAGATGTTCAGAGATGGCAAAACTTGTATGTGTTTAGCTCATATCTTGGTAAATATATCCTTATTAACAGGAATCAGAAAAAAGTTATGGTTATGTTAAATAGTTCAATATTTTAACTTAAACTGTGTTTATTAGAAGTTAGAAAGAAAGGCTGGGCACAGTGGCTCATGTGTGTAATCCCAGCACTTTGGGAGGCTGAGGCAGGTGGATCACCTGAGGTCAGGAGTTCGAGACCAGCCTGACCAACACGGAGAAACCCTGTCTCTACTAAAAATACAAAATTAGCTGGGTATGGTGGCGCATGCCTGTAATCCCAGCTACTTGCAGAGGTTGCGATGAGCTGAGATTGCACCATTGCACTCTGGCCTGGGCAACTCCATCTCAATACAAAAAAAAAAAGGTTAGAAAAGCAAGACTATCACACTGTAAAATCTACAAAGTACAAGTTTTAGAACTAAATCTTTTTGGTAATCACCTTCTCATGCTAAGTAAAAGTTAACTGCAAAAGCTTTTCATAGAGCATTTATTTTAAAAGGCTATTTAAAATAAACTATTTCCCCTGCTGTCACAAAGCACCTTTATCCAAAATGGGATCAGCTGGTTATATAAATATCTCCTGCATCTTTTGAGTAATAAAGAAAAACAGTGTTCAGATAATATCACATGGAGATAATTACTGCATGAAAAAAGTTATTGAGTTATTGATCACATCGTGTGCACACTGCAGGAGGTTCACACTGAAAGACAGAGGTAAAGAAAAATGAAAAGCAAAGACCAGCAGGTTCATATTTTTGATGCTTATCATGCATAAAAAGTTATTACTTATCCTCGTGCTTCATTTTAGGAGAGAGATTATTCTCCCCATGCAATGTAAGCCAAATTACCAACGTGGCACCCCTCTGAATCTAAACTTCTTGCCTATTCCTCCTGATGACAGACACTACAGAATTAAACACAGAAATATGTATTCCAGAGGATATTTCTGGACATAAAATCCATCATTCAAAACTGGACTATAACACATCAAATCATAAAAGAAAAAAAATCAAATCAATGACAGGGAAACCCAATTGGTAAGAGTAAATAAGTTAATGCCACATGTTGGACTTCAAATAGGGCTTTTTCTTAGAGTAGCAGTAAGCTTTATTTCCTTAAACTATTCTCAGAAAGAAACATAGAGCTCATCTAAACATTTATTTCCAGAAAATAATGTTTGGTCAAATACCTTTAAAGAAATGGGTAGAAAATCTGAGCTTTTTACTAAGGAGATTATCAAGCTCATATAAAATAAAAAGTAATGATATAATTTAATGGCAATAATATTGTATTTTAATAGAAACTTTAGGTCCCAGTACCGTCTTCCTTTCCCAAATAGCTTTGTCAGAGCTCATATTGAAAACAAAAATCTGAAGAAGTTCTTTATTCACATCTATTTTCTCAGGTGGAAATCTATTGTTGAACTTAAGCCTCTTTTACTAATAAGGCACAGGTTGAAAATTTCAAACATAACATCATCATTTTATTTCAGAGCTAATCATACTATGACTACACATTTAACCACTGCCATTAAATTATTTTTGTGTATCTGGTTAGTTTGAATACATGTGAAAAACCAGTGACAGGAACATTTCATACTGGATTTTTCCTATTTCCTTTCCTATGGAATTCCCTTCAGAATGGTTACAGGAATTAAACAAGATGAAATGAATAGGTCAAATCCATGACAAGTCACTATATGTGTTTGTAAAAAAATATTTTCTAAGCTTTAGCCACCAAAAAAACCTTTAAGCAATGCCATCCAAAAATAACTTCTATTCATTAAAATTCTATCTATTATCACAGACCAAGAATCCTCAATCTATCAAAACAGGACTCCGACTTACACAGGGCCAAAGCTCAGGCTCTCCCATACACTACCCCAATTCATTCAATAAGTTTACTATACGTCTTCAGGATGCCAGGTACTGGGGATACAAAGATGAAAAAGAAAAGGTCTCGGCCAGGCGCGGTGGCTCAAGCCTGTAATCCCAGCACTTTGGGAGGCCGAGACGGGTGGATCACAAGGTCAGGAGATCGAGACCATCCTGGCTAACACAGTGAAACCCCGTCTCTACTAAAAAATACAAAAAACTAGCCGGGCGAGCTGGCGGGCGCCTGTGGTCCCAGCTACTCGGGAGGCTGAGGCAGGAGAATGGCGTGAACCCGGGAGGTGGAGCTTGCAGTGAGCTGAGATCCGGCCACTGTACTCCAGCCTGGGCGACAGAGCGAGACTCCGTCTCAAAAAAAAAAAAAAAAAAAAAAAAAAAAAAAAAAAAAAAAAAAAAAAAAAAAAAAAAGAAAAGGTCTCTATCCTCCAATCCATAAGTCTAGGTGTATTAACATGAAAATAAACATTTGAGATTGCTTCAAGAAGCTCATGCCACAGACAGCCAAAGGAACACAGTGATGACTATGATTTGGAATCCACAAACCACATCTTCATCAAAGCCATAAATCATATATTTTACATTTGGACACTGAATTGCAACTGTCTGGAATAATTTTAAAACACAGTATATGAGGTGTGATTATTATGTAAAGATACCCCCCAAAACATCTAAACTTAATTAAATGAATATTATCTTTCAAAGGGTTTCCCTTGGGAGGTAGTATTCAAATTAACTGTCCTCTGTTTACAATATCTGAATCAACTGTCAGTTTATTCTAATGTTGACTATGATAAGTCTGAGCTTAATTCAGGATCTTGGCACAGACTGGGAGATGCAAAGAACCTTACAGGAACAAACACAACAGGATGTGGTACTGACTGATGTCTAATTGTTTTTAAAACAAGTTATGGTTTTATAGGGGGTACTTATTTGGTAAAATGGAAGTTGGGAGTTAGTTTAGCAAGGTTCAAGTATTATGAATAAATGGCTGAACCTAAAATCTAATCAATTTCCTTTAGAGACAAACATACGTAAATTGGAAAGGAAATACCCCAAAGGGCAGATCTTCATTTCTGTCAGAAAGAAGAGCTCTGTGAAATAATCTGGCCAATGTCAATCCAGCTCTTAGGTTATTGCTTGATTGTGATGAGGTTTCCAGCTTCTTTAAGGATCCAGATCATCCATCAGAAGCTGGCTATACCTATAGCTATAATAATCAATAGATACTCTAATATTGGCTATTGGCTGCCTCTGAAACCAATGGCATTAGTTTGCCAGGCTGGGGTCTAGAGCAATCCAGAGATTACTGGAATAATGGTTAAGTGTTTTCTTTAGATGGTGGTAAAATGGTAATGTACTCACTTCTCAGGAAATCTATTTGACTTGTATTTTATGGTTATTGCCAAATGAGTAAGATTGTAAGAAGAATCTTAAGTCAAAAAAAAAAAAAAGATCTTTGGGCCCTTAAGCTCTAATGTATCAATAATTACTTTAAGTGTAAATATACTAGTTAAAAGGCAGAGATTCATGGACTGGATCCAATAACATGCTGTCTACAAGAAACTCACTTCAAACATAATAAAATAAAAAATAAAAGGATGGGAAAAAATAAATTTAAAAAAGCAGGGCTAGGCATGGTGGCTCATTCCTATATGATCCCAGCACTTAAGGAGACCAAGGCAGGAAGATCGCTTGAGGTCAGCAGTTTGCAACCAGCCTGGGCAACACAGTGAAACTCTGTGTACAAAAAATAAAAATTAGGTGAGTGTGGTGGCACATGCCTATAGTTCTAGCTACTCAAGAGCCTGAGACAGGAGGATTACTTGAGCCCAGGAGCTGGGAGGTTACAATGAGCTATGATCGTGACAATGTACTCCAGCCTAGGCAAAAGAGTGAGACCTTGCCTCTAAAAAGCCGAAAAATCAGGAGTGGTTAAACTTCATACCAGATGAAGTAAACTTCAAAGCAAAATAATTATCACAGACAAAGAGGGATGTTACATTATCATAAAATTATCAATCTACCAAGAAAACATAGTGATCTTAGATGTGCATGCATTAAACAACAGAGTTTTAAGATATGTAAAACCAAAACTGATAGCGCTGAAAGGAAAAACAGACAAATCCATATACACAAGCTGGGGATTTCAATACCCCACTCTCAGCAACTGATAGAAATATTAGATGAAAATCAGTAAAGGTATAAAAGAACTGAACAACACCAACACACAAGGTGTAACTGACTTTTATAGAACACTCTACCTCAGAAAGAAAGGAGAATACAGTGTTGTAATAAGGAGAATACAAGTACTTTTCAAGTACCCATGAAATATTTACTGAAGTAAGCCATATTCTGGATCAAAAAACCCGAACAATAGCAAAAACCCCAACAAATTTAAAAGAACTGAAATCCTACATAATACATTATCTGACTGTAATGGAGTAAAATTAGAAATCATAACAGAAAGGAAAATCCCTACTTAGAAATTATACAACATACATGTAAGGAACCCATGGGCCAAAAAAAAAAGTCTCAAATAAAGACATATATAAATGGAAATGAAAATATAACATGTCAAATTTTATGGGATGCAGCTAAAGCAGTGTCTGTTGGGAAATTTACAGCACTAAATGCCCACATTAATAAAAAGGAAAGGTCTGAAATTAATAATCTTGTTTTAATTTAATTTAAATAAGTTCTTGCTTCAAGAACCTAGAAAAAGAGCAAAATAAACCTAAAACAAGCAGAAGGAAGGAAATAATATATAAGAGCAGAAATCAACGAAATTAAAAACAGAAAAGCAATAGACAAAACTGTATGAAACAAAAAGCCGGTTTTGGCTGGGTGCCATGGCTCACGCCTGTAATCCTAACACTTTGGGAGGTCGGGGCAGGCAGATCGCTTGAGCCCAGGAATTCGAAACCAGCCTGGGCAACATGGCAAGACCCCATCTCTACAAAAAATTAGCCAGGCGTGGTGACACACATCTGTAGTCCCAGCTACTTGGTAGGCCAAAGTGGGAGAAGTGCTTGAGCTTGGGAGGTTAAGGCTGCAGTGAGCTAGGATCGTACCACTGCACTCCAGTCTGGGCGACAGAGTGAAACCCTGTCTCAAAAAAATAGTAATAAAATTAAAAAACCAAAAAGCTGGTTTCTTGAAAAGAAAAAAAAAAACACGCTGATAAACCTTTAGGAAGACAGACAAAGATAAAGTGAAAGGGCAGAAATCACCAAAAGTAGTCCAAAATAGAGGATATCATTACAGATCCTGCAACTATTAAAACGAGAAGAAATACTATAAATGATGTTATAATATTGTTCATAATGTTCATAAACAACTTTGGAGAAACTGACCAATTCCTCAAAAACTACCAACTACCCAAACTTAATTACTTAAACAGTCCTATTAATCACTACAGAAACTGAAGTTATAATTTATTTTTGGTGTTAATTTAAAAAATACCTTTTCTCCAATGTTCTGCTGAATGAAGTTGTAATTTAAAAGTTCCTACAAAAGAGCTCTCCAGGCCCAGACAATTTCAACAGACAATTCTACCAAATATTTAAATAACAATTAACACCAATTTTACACAAATCCTTCAAGAAAACAGAAAAGGAACAAATGATTTTTTAAATCAATATTCCCAAACGATTTTATGAAATCAGTATTAACCTTACAGCAACACCGCATAAAGACAGCACAAAAAAAGAAAACTGCCTCAACAAATTAGCAAATTGAATTCAGCAATGTATACAAATAATTATTTATACACCAGTATCAAGTGGGATTCATTGTATGTATGCAAGGACGGTTAAATATTTGAAAATCAATCCATGTAATTCACATCATCAGGTCTGAGAAAGAAAATGAATATAATCCTAGAATAAGTTCAGCAAGGTGAGTTTGCAGGTTACAAGATCAACACACACACACAAAAAACAATCAACTGCATTTTTATATCTAACAACAGATATGGTATGTGGAAACCAAAACTAAAAACAGTACCATTTGCAAGAGAGTCAAAAAAAAACAAACAAAAAACTTCACTATACATTTATAATGTGCAGGATCTGTATGCTGAAAATTATAAAATGCTGATGAAAGAAATCAGACCTAAATAAATTAGAAAGACTTACCATGTCCATTAACTGGGACATCAATTTGCCCCAAACTGATTTTTAGGTTTAATGCAATTCCTATCAAAAGGTGTTTTATAGATACAGACAGGCTTATTTAAAAATTTACATGGAAAGCCAAAACAAACTAGAAAAGCTAAAATAATTTTGAAAAAATAAAATAAAATAGACACTCTTCCCAATGTTAAGATTTACTACATCGGTATGGAATCAAAACAGTGCAGTGTTGTTAAAGGGGTAAAGATTAATGAACCAGAAGAGAGAACACAAAAGTAAACCCATACAAGTATGTCCAACTATTTTTGACAAAGATACAAAAGCAATTCAATGAAGGGAGGACAGCCTTTTCAACAAATGCTGCTGGAGCAACTGGACATTGGCAAAAAGATGAATCTCAAACCAAACGTCACACCTTATATAAAAATTACCTCAAAATGGATTGAAGACTTAAATATAAAACACAAAATCATACAACTTTCAGGGAAAAAAAAAAAAAAGAAAATCTTTGGAATCTAAGACAAGCCAAGAGACCTTAGCCCTGAAACCAAAAGTGTGATTCATAAAAGGAAGTACTGATAAATTGGATGTTCTCAAATTTAAAAACTTGGCTGGGTGCAATGGCTCATGCCTATAATCCCGGCACTTTGGAAGGCCAAGGCGGGCAGATCACTTGAGGTCAGGAGTTCGAGACCAGCTTGACCAACACGGTGAAACATTTTCTCTACTAAAAACACAAAAATTAGCTGGGCATGGCGGCAGGCGCATATAATCCCAGCTACTACAGAGGCTGGGGCAGGAGAATTGCTTGAACCTGGGAGGCAGATGTTGCAGTGAGCTGAGATCACACCACTGCATTCCAGCAAAGAGTACGGCTCCGTCTCAAAAAAAAAAAAAAACTAGCCAGGCATGGTAGCGCATGCCTGCAGTCCCAGCTACTTGGGAGGCTGAAGCAGAAGGAACATTTCAACCCAGGAGGCAGAGGTTGCAGTGAGTCGAGATCTCCTCACTGCACTCCAGCCTGGGCGACCAAGCAAGATTCTGTCTCAAAACAAAAACAAAAAAAAATCCCTGTTTCTCTGTCAAAGACACTGTTAAGAGGAGAAAAAGACAAACTACAGACAGAAATATCTGCAAACCACGTATCTGACAAAGGGCATGTGTCTAGAATATACAATGAACTCTCAAAACTCAAATGTAAAAAAACAAAGCATCCAATTAGTGGGCAAAAGTCCTGATCACTCATTTTCACTGAAGAGGATATACAGACAGCAAATAAGCACATGAAAAAATGTTCAACATTATTAGCCATTATGGAAATGCAAATTAAAAGCACAATGAGTTATCACTGTACAGCTATCATACAGCTGATGGCTAAATGCTAAAATTAAAAAATAGAGATCACACTGAATGCTGGTAAGGATGTAGAGAAATTGACTCATTGCTGGTGGGAACATAAAATAGTACAGCCACTCCGGAAAAGAGTTTGGTAGTTTCTTTTAAAACAAAAACCACAGGAATACAACCTAGTAATTGCACTGTTAGGCATTTATCCTACAGAAATGAAAACTTATGTTCAAGAGTACAGAACCTAGAAATAAACCCAAATACTTACAGCCAACTATCTTTGACAAAGCAAACAAAAACATAAAGTGGGGAAAGGACACCCTTTTCAACAAATGGTGGTGGGACACTTGGCAAGCCACATGTAGGAAAATGAAACTGGATCCTTATTTCTCACCTTACACAAAAATCAACTTAAGATGGATTAAGGACTTAAATCTAAGACCTGAAACCATAAAAATTCTAGAAGATAACATTGGAAAAACCCTTCTAGACATTGGCTTAGGCAATGATTTCATAACTAAGAACCCACAAGGAAATGTAATAAAAACAAAGATAAATAGCTGGGACTTAATTAAAGAGCTTTTGCATGGCAAAAGGAACAGTCAGCAGAGTAAACAGACAAGCCACAGAGTGGGAGAAAATCTTCACTATCTATACATCTGACAAAGGACTAATATCCAGAATCTGTAACAAATTCAAACAAATCAGCAAGAAAAAAACAAACAATCTCATCAAAAAGTGGGTTAAGGACATGAATAGACAATTCTCAAAAGACATACAAATGGCCAACAAAATACGAAAAAATGCCCAACACTAATGATCAGGGAAATGCAAATCAAAACCACAATGCGATACCACCTTACCCCTGCAAGAATGATCATAATCAAAAAATAAAAAAATAATAGATGTTGGTGGAGATTCCTTAAAGAACTAAAGGTAGGACTACCATTTGATCCAGCAATTCCTACTGGGTATCTACCCAGAGGAAAAGAAGTCATCATATGAAAAAGATACTTGCACACGCATGTTTACAGCAGCACAATCCACAACTGCAAAAATGTGGAACCAACCCAAATGTCCATCACTCAACAAGTGGATAAACTGTGGCATGCATATATATATATGATGGAATACTACTCAGCCATAAAAAGGAATGAGTTAATGGCATTTGCAGCAACTTGGATGGGACTGGAGACTATTACTCTAAGTGAGGTAACTCAGGAATGGAAAAGCAAACATCACATGTTCTTACTTTTAAGTGGGAGCAAAGCTATGAGGATGCAAAGGCATAAGAATGACACAATAGACCTTGGGGACTCAGACGGAAAGGGTACAAATGGGGTGAGGGATAAGACTATAAATCAGGTTCAGTGTATACTGCTTGGGTGATGGGTGCACAAAATCTCAAAAATCACCATTAAAGAACTTACTCATGTAACCAAAAACCACCTGTTCCCCCAAAACCACATAAAATAAAAGTTATGTTCACATCAAAACTGTACATGAATGTTCACAGCAGCTTTTCCCACAACAGCAAAAACCTGGAAACAATCCAAATGGTCATCAAAGGTTAAATGTTAGTACATCCAAACCATGGAATACTACTTAGTAGCAATAAAGAACAAACTATTGATACGCTCAATAACTTCAATGGACCTAAAGGGAATTATATAAAATAGAAAAAGCCAATTTTAAAAGGTTACATACTGTAGATTCCATTCTATGTTATGTGACATTCTGGAGGCAGTGTAACTATTTAGGGTTTAGGAAGCAGAGAGGATGGGGTGGCTAAAAAGAGGTGGCAAGAGGGAGCTTTGCGATGGAACAGTTCTCCATCTTGACTGGTTGCTGCACATGCTACTGCAGAGAACTATACATGCAAACACACTAATGAGTGCAGGTATAACTAGTGAAATATGAGTAAGCTCTGTGGTGTACCAATGTCAACTCCAGGGTTTGAATACTGTATTATATTTACACAAGATACTAACATTGGGGGAGGTAGGATGAAGGATGTACAAGACCTCTTTGAATTTCTTTTGGAATTTCCTGTGAAATCTACAACAAAAAATAAAAAAGCAAGTGTATTACCTTCTATAAGCCTGCATATATGTACCAAGAGACAAACACATTTTCTTGCATGATTGTAAGTTATTTTCCATATTTTTATTACTGATTAAAAGAAAATCTGGGTTTTTCTTTGAGGATCAGCCTTGTGAGACACTCCTGGTCAAAGGGGTATCTTCTTTGTTGACTGAAGCCTCCTAAAGTTTTCCATATATTTAATGAAAAAAATTTCCCCTTTATATTTTTAGGAAAAACATAGAAACATGTCATCGTAAATGTTCACTCTTGTTTCAAAGAGTAAAAAAAAGTGTGTACATCGTTTTCAAAAAGATGAATTTTATATTACTGCAATTATATGCAATAATTGCAAAGCTTTTGTGAGAACTCTTTTGTGAGAAAACTGAGAACTCTTTGTCCAAAAATTATACCAGTTTGTCTTATTACTTCTGGAACCTAAGAGATGAGTTGTGCCCTCAGGAGAAATGACAGAGATATGTCTGACTGAGTGTCATTACTGCCAATCATTATGCCCCAGGATACGTTGAAAAACAAACCAGAAAGCTTTACCAAGTGAGGGCAAAACCCTCTGTACCCAACCTTAACTGGTGGAGAAGAAGAGAGCTATCAGAAGCGGAAGGCTAAAATCAATTTGGGCAATATTTGAATGACATGTTATATTGTTTAGTCAGAAAATAAAAAAAAAACAGAATAAATATTTAATTGACTGATATTCTGGCCTCCTGAAAACTTTTATCTAGTTGCTTACTTTTACTTTTCTATTTTATTTTATATATTTTTTGAGAGAAGGCCTCACTCTGTCACCCAGGCTGGAGTACAGTGGCATGATCATGGCTCACTGCAGCCTTGACCTCCTGGGCTCAGGTGATCCTCTCACCTCAGCCTCCTAGGTGGCTGGGACTATGGATGCACACTACCACACCCAGCTAATTTTTTGTATTCTAATACATTTTTTAAAAAAATTTTTTTGTAGAGACAGTTTCACCTTTGATATGGTTTCACTCTGTGTCCCCACACAAATCTCATCTTGAATTGTAATCCCCACATGTTAGGGAGGGACCTAGTGGGAGATGATTGGATTATAGGGGCGGTTTCCTACATGCTCTGATAGTGAGTGAGTTCTCATGAGATCAGAGGGTTTAAAAGTGGGGCACTTCCCACTTGTTCTCTCTCTCTCTCGCCCCTGCCACCTTGTGAAGAAGGTGCTCGCTTCCCCTTCACATTCTGCCATGATTATAAGTTTCCTGAGGTCTCCCCAGCCATGTGGAACTGAGAGTCAAGTAAACCTTTTTTCTTTATAAATTACCCAGTCTCAGGTAGTTCTATATAGCAGTGTAAAAACGAACTAATGCAAACAAGCTAGTTTGAGACTAGCTTGTTCCCCAGGCTAGTCTCAAACTCCTAGGCTCAAGTGATCTACCCAGCTTGGTCTCCCAAAGGGCCGGGATTACAGGTGTGAGCCACTGTACCTGGCCTAATTACTTATTTTAAAAGAACCAAAATTATACCTAGTCCAACAGAGGGACTGTCCCCTGATTTCTGGCAACCATCTTCAGGTAAGAGTTTGGTATAGAATAAGAGATAGCATCTTAAGTGTGTGCTTAAAATACAGCCAATTTAGAAGAGGTAGGAAAGCCAGAGAAAAAAGGATCCAAGCGAGAGAAGAGCCAAAGTAGTGAGAAGTGACTGAGGACAGTCTCAGAAGCTCAGAAGAGTGTTTAGCTCAGAAGAGGAAGAAATCTAGGGAGAAGTGTAGAAAACCCACAAAATGCAGCACTTGGCTTTCTTGATATTTTCTACGAGAGGCACGATAAATGTTAAGAAAATCATTGCTGACCTTAAAGTCTCAGGCAATCAGGAACAGACCGTTCTTTTGGTTATGCAACACCCATTGTATATGATAAACAAATATGAATGGCCATAATATAGCTAAGCCAGGGAAAGGAAATTAAGAAATGTATGCAGGTTGGCTAAAGACAAGTTTTTAGGAAACTCTGAAACAAAACTGCAATCGACAACTATATACTTGGTAGGTCGACAACAGAAGCAAACAGAAACAACTATTGTTCTATAATGAGATATGAGATGCTATTTCTGAATAAGTACTAAGTTGGCTATGAATCTAACAAATCCTGTTAAAAACTATGATACCTATGACCAAAAAGAGAATTTTAACATGGCTGAGGGTAGAAACAACTTTTGAACAATTTTTTTTCCCTTTTACATCTGTGTATGTCGTCAATAATGCAACTAGTATGTGGCTGGTATTTTGAAATGACAAGTACAACACAGGATTCAGTAGTTAATCCTTACCTATAAAGTAGTGATTTTATTGAAATATGATACATACATGAATATAAATGAAAACAGGTTCTGTGATAACCCGTAACATTATTTATAGAATTTTATTTAGAAAGGGAACACATTTATTCCTCCACTCCATGTAACTGATAACTACTATTTTAGCTATAGGGCTATTTTAAAATACATTATTGATGGTGAAAAAAAGCAGGGCAAAGAAAAAGACTAAATGAGGTCACTAGCTACATGACCGGGAAAACAAGCTGATGAAGTCCAAGAAGGACCTGGATAAAATAAAATTACATACTATGTCATAATATTTTCCCACTAGATGTAGTGAAAGAGGTACAAAAGCAGTATGTATCATAATTTTAAGAATAAAAGGTTACATTCCATATGTAAATCCTTATGAAGGGTAGTTAGTTCATAAAGGTGGATAAGGCCAGGCCAGGGAGCTCACGCATATAATCCCAGGACTCTGAGAGGCTAGGGTGGGAGGATTGCTGGAGGCCAGGAATTGAAGACCAGCCTAAACAAGAAAGTGAGACCCTGTCTCTATAAAAAATTTAACAATTGGCCAGGCATGGTGGCACATATCTGTAGTCCCAGCTACTCTGGAGGCTGAGGTGGGAGCATCACTTGAACCCAGGAGTTTGAGACAGTAACAGTGAGCTAGGATCACACCACTAAACTCCAGCTTGGGCTTCACAAAGAGACCCCACTGCCCAATATAATTTATTAATATTAAAAAACAAAATAAAGGGGACATACTACATCTACACATCTGTTTACTAATCCTCCCTCAATTTATGAGTATCTGACACACAAATGTCTTTTATACACACAGTGCTATATCACAAATAAAGGAAGATGGCCTCTCCTAAAAGCTTAATAAAATAAGAAGGCTGTCTTCCTAGACAGCCAAGGGAAGACACAGCCAACAAGCTGTTTCAGCTGCTGCTGCATTTCTTCTGCATGGCAGAAAGCAACTCCCTACAAAAAAATCTATTTTAAATGATTAATTTTGCTGAATTAAGCCTGAGTTAAGTGTGATTACCAATTATGCCACAATTTACACGGCAAAAATGACTTTGAGTTCATGAGCTGATTTTAAAAATAAATTTTAAGATATAGTTTGTATAAGCTGGTTCACACTCTCCTTTTTTAAAACTGTCACCTGGGAATTATTTTAAATGCATCTGACACTAGATTTTAAGTAGAAGACCAAGTGATCTGAGGTACATTTTATAGAGATTTATTTGGTGGTTGTGGTGGGGAAGGAATGGAGGATGTCAAGGGTGAAAGAAGTATGCCAACTGGGAGGCTTCTGCAATAAATAATACCAGCAAGAGATGATAGTGGACTAGACTAGAACAATGGCAGTAGAGAGAAAAATAGAGAGTAAGAAATAGGAAGTGCTGGCTGGGCGCGGTAGCTCACCCCTGTAATCCCAGCACTTTGGGAGGCTAAGGCAGGCAGATCACCTGAGGTCAGGAGTTCAACAGCCTGGCCAACAGGGCAAAACTCTGTCTCTACTAAAATACAAAATTAGCCGGGTGTGGTGGTGCATGCCTGTTAATCCCAGCTACTTGGGAGGCTGAGGCAGGAAAATCAGCTGAGCCCGGGAGGTGAACATTGCAGTGAGCTGAGACTGCACCACTGCACTCCAGCCTGGGTGACACAGCAAGACTCCGTCTCAAAAAAGAAGGAAAAGAAAAGAAAACAAGAAATAGGAGATGCTGATATTGGATGTGGTTATTAGAAAGAGAGAAAAATATCAAGAAGGGACCAACTAAATTTTTAGCTTGAGTGGAGGTACCACTCACTGATGAGTGGAGGTACCACTCACTGAGATGAGGAAAAAGAAAGAAGAAATAGTTTTTTTGTTTGGGAGAGTAGGTTGGAGTACTGTGAGATCAAGATTTTAATTTTGAACACCTCAGAGGATGTGTCAAGTTTCAAGGTGAAAGTGGTAACTTGTGTCAGATGCTATTGAGGTATTTAAGATGAGGGAAAAAAGAGTAATAACAATGTCACTGATAGTTATAACAAGGGCTAGGGCACATAATCCACTCTTACAGGAAGGAAGGTGGTATACGTACAGATGCAGATAGGTTGATAGATTTTGTCATAAGAATATGAGAAAATTCCCTAATGGCCTTTATTTTCTCAAGGAATTATGAAGCAACTGTCAGCTGAGAATGAACGTTCAATATATGCTATGATGGGAATAAAGAAGTGTTATGGGCAGTGAAACCCCGTCTCTACTAAAAATACAAAAAAAACTAGCCGGGCGAGGTGGCAGGCGCCTGTAGTCCAGCTACGTGGGAGGCTGAGGCAGGAGAATGGCATAAACCTGGGAGACAGAGCTTGCAGTGAGCTGAGATCCGGCCACTGTACTCCAGCCTGGGTGACAGAGCGAGACTCCGTCTCAAAAAAAAAAAAAAAAAAAAAAAAAAGAAGAAGTGTTATGGGAGCGAAAAGCAGGGGCACCTAACTCAGTCTAGAGGTGAGAGTAGAAGAGACCTCAAGGAAGAACAGAAATTAATAAGGAAAGGATAAGTAAGGCCAGGAGTAAGAGCATCTCAGACATGCAAAATTTCAGAGGCAAAGAAGAAAGGGCATGTTCAGGGAGCTATAGGGCACCTAAGAGGTCGAGATAGGGATTGGTAAGAAATGAGGTTAGATAAGCAGATGTAACTTCATTTCCTGATTCAAGATCAAGAAGAGACTTGTATGCAATGTTAAGGCCACTGAAATTTGTCATGAAGACAATCAGAAGTAGTCATTGAAAAGTGCAATACATATTTTATTTTTGTGGTCTTCACATCAGTTTGGAGAAAATATTTGTGAATCTAAATATATAATTAATATAATATTAGTCCATTTTTATATTTGATACTTAAAAATCGAAAGGCAGTAAAGTTTAGCGATTAAGAGTACAGATACTAGAAAAAGAATGCCTGTGTTCAAATCTTAGCTATGCCAGGTGCAGTGGCTCATGCCTGTAATCCCAGCACTTTGGGGAGTTGAGGTGGGAGAATTGCTTGAGCCGAGAGGTCAAGGCTGCAGTGAGCCGTGATCACACCACTGCACTCTAGCCTGGATGACAGAGTGAGGCCCTGTCTCAAACAAAAATTCAAACTAAATACAGAATAAACTAAACCTCAGCTATGTCACTTAGCAACAGTATGATTTGGGCAGTTATTTAACCTGTGTTTTAGTTTCCTTATCTTTAAATGGAAGTTTTAATAGTAAAGAAATAAATAATAATATAATCTCAGTCAGAGAACTATTGTAAAAACTACATTAGTTAATATGGCATTCTGTAAATGTTAGCTATTGTTATGATATAATTTTACCTGCTTTTTAATGTCATAATTTTCACCATCTTCAGCTCTCATTTTTTCAATCTTTTCTTCCTGTTGTTTTGCCTCTTTTTCATACATCACTTTTTCTTTGACCAACCTATAGAAAAACCAAAAATATTTCAGAAAATTAGCTTTCTCTCTAGACCATAAGAAAGAAACTGTGTAAATATAAAACATACTATATTTAGAATGCCAAAGTAGATATATTAGATAGGGGGGAGGAAGGAACAGAAGAAAAATAGTTTAGTCAGAGATGTAAGTATGATCCTCATGCTCTTAAATCCTATACCTGCCTAACATAAGTGCAATCTATCAAAGCATGAAATTCTTTTTTTTTTTCTTTGAGACAGAGTCTTGCTCTGTCACCCAGGCTGGAGTGCAGTGGCGAGATCTCGGCTCACTGCAAGCTCCACCTCCCGGGTTCACACCATTCTCTTGACTCAGGCTCCCGAGTAGCTGAGACTACAGGCACCCACCACCACACCCAGCTAATATATTTTGTATTTTTAGTAGAGACGGGGTTTCACTGTGTTAGCCAGGATGGTCTCGATCTCCTGACCTCATGATCCACCAGCGTCGGCCTCCCAAAGTGCTGGGATTACAGGTGTGAGTCACCGTGCCCAGCCCAAAGCATGAAATTCTTAATTTTTAAATTAAAAACCAACTTCAGTATAATTACAATGTGAAAGCAATATTCAAAATTAGTATATACCAACAATACTAATATAATTGTCTTTTTTTTTTTTTTTTAAATATGTCTTCCAAACCTTTATACATGTATCTGAAACAGCACAATGGTAAAAGCTCAGTTTACTGGCCGGGGAAAATTCAGTAGATTGCATGTCAAATCCAAAACAAAGAAAGACTGGATTATTTTTTAACAACAAAATCATTTAACAAGTATTTATTGTGCCTTTAATTTTATGCCAGACTTTCCTTGTGCAAGGAGCTGAGATAGATAATTTAGATGCAGTTCTCTCACAGACAAGTGGTAGAAACAAACTAGTATTTACTTCCTAAAGTAAGAAAAAGTATTTTTTAAAAAGTACATCAGGAAAAGTTTCAACAATAAGAAATACTGCAATACAAAGTTCTACTGATTATCCCAGAGATGATCCAAATTAAATTAACCATAATAGCCCCATCTTCCCCAATTCTGGTTGTTTAAAGTTTTAATATAAAAGAAAACTATAGTCTAAGAAAATATTAACATTCATATATACACAGTATCTAAAGAGCAGAAGAAAAGCTTTCATAACTCATATGCATTAAAAATAGCTTTCTCCATCTGGCTGTTGGCAAGATGGCAAGGATGTAGAGAAATTGGAACCATCAAACATTGCTGACGGCAATCAAAACTGGTATAGTAGCTTTAGAAAAGTTTGACTATTCCTCAAAAAGTTAAACAGAGTAACCATGTCCTGACAATTCCATTTCTAGGTATATACCCTAGAAAAATGAAAATACATGCCCACAGAAAACATGTCTGTGAATGTTTACAGCAACATTATGCATGATAGGCAAAATGTGGAAGTCCAATAACCAATGGAAAATGTGGTATATCCATAAAATGGAATATTGCGCAATAAAATAAAAAAGTACTGATTGAAGCCACAACATGGGTGAACCCTGAAAACATGCTAAGTAAAAAAGAAGCCTGACATAAAAGGCTATATATTGTCTGATTTTATTATAGGACATATCCAGAACACACAAATCTATAGAAATGTAAAATAGATTAGTGGTTGTTTAGGACTGGGGACAACAGGGGAATTGGAAAGGTGATAGCTAAACGGTTTAAGGTTTCTTTCGGGGGTAAGAAACATGTTCTAAAAATGATTGTGGTGATAGTTGCACAACTCTGTGAATATACTACAAGCCAATAAACTGTAGACTTAAAATGGGTTAATTGTATGGTATGTGAATTATATCTCAATAAAGCTGTTGGCAAAAAGGAAAAAAAAGCTGTGACCACAAAAGCTTCAGGGGAAAGCTGCAAGTACTGATACATTCAAGCATGACAGCTGAAACATGTGAATGTCAGATGCAGAAATCTGCAGTTGATTTATAATTTAAAATTATTTTAACAATAATTTTCAATATTAAAATATCCTTTGAGATACAAAATTTTAAAATAAAATAATTAATGTATATAACAAAAGATATTTCTCAAAAAGTTCCCTTTGAATAGTAAAGGAAACTTGTTAGCACAGAGATGGCAAGTTGCCAGCCTGCTTAAATGAAACCTAAACATGATTTTATTTGACTCACAATGTTAAAAAGAAAAGTATTTGTTTAAAAAAATATGTTGCCACATTAAAAAGCTGCGAGATTTGACACATACATCTGAATTTCTGGCTTCTCTTGGATGTTTTCATCAGGAAACATGGGGGCTGCATTCCCACTACTAGCTGGAGCTAAGTGGTGGCTGTTGTCTCCTACAGATGGGTTACGTGCTATTCCTTTGCCCCAATTCATATAACTCCCTGTTTCCTTAACAGTCAGGCATTACGCTTGGTCTTGCATACCTTTGAGTTTGGGACCTGTGTGCATATTATCAATGCAACATTATTACTATTGTTGTTTTATTATCATTATATAATCATGATTATTATTCAGAATATCAAGGATATTCAGAAACTACTGGATTAGCAATGAGACTTTCAATACTTCTAAACCTGGTATGTGACCAAATTCCCCTAGTAATGAAAGTAGCTGGAATTGGATAGGCTATTAAAGAGAAGCCCATTCCATACCATCTTATAATTCAAAGACTTAAACAGGGGTAGGCAAACTATGGCCAGGGAGCCAAATCTGGTCTGTCATCTGTTTTTGTATAGTCTAAGAGCTACGAACAGTTTTTACATTTTTGAATAGCTAAAATTTTTAAAAAAGATTTGTCATATAAAAATACAGAATTCAAATTTAATATCCATAAATAAAGTTTTATTGGAACACAGATATACTCATTCATTTATGTATCATGTATGGCTGTTTTCATGCAATAAGAGCAGAGAAGAGTAGTTGTGATAGAAGAATCATACGGCCCACAAAACCTAAAATACAGTATCTGGTCCTTTACAAAAAAGGGTTGCTGACCCCTGACTTGAAAGACTTCCACTTAATTCTATCCAACACCTACTTAATTATATTAGCATTAACACACTACACTGAAGCCTTGCTAGGTCTTAAGTTTCTTGAAGAGAGGATTAGGTTATATTCATATTGTATAATTGATCTTCCTACATAGTAGGCACTCAATGTTGGTTGAATGAATAAAAAGTTGAGTCTAGAAATCTCACTATTGTCTTTTAACATTTTCAATTTAAAGATAGAAATTATATTTATAAAACAATTCTGAAGCAGAAAAAGAGTGATTCACAAAAACTGAGCAATAAAAACAACATGGTAACTTTTGAAGAAGTATACAATAGAAGAATGCTCAGCTCACAGATAATTCTGATTGGTAATCCAAGTCATCCTACTTCATTGTTCTTGTCTATGGAAAACAGCAACAATGGCTCCAGCAACACTGAAGAGTTACTTAACTACCTATCACATGGGATAACTAAAGGTGCTACGTATTTCCATGGTTATTGGAATACCAAAAAATATATGTTACGTTTTTGCTTAAAAAGTAGTATTTTTGTGAAAAGGTCCAGGAAACAAGTTATTGAATAGCATGTGTTGCCCTGAAAAAGAAAAAAAAAAAAAATCACTCAGTTGTGAGAACCCAGTAGTAACACGAGCATGTAAAATTATAGGGAATAAAGGCTAGGGAAAGATGTGGTATGAGAAATAGTAAAAGTTCAACTCTTAAATAGTACAAATCAATGTACTGATGACAAGTAAGATGATGCTAAAGAGGTTTTATAGAGTATATATACAACTTCTGCTTCACTAAGTATCATCAAATTGCTTTCCAAAGCAGTTTTATCAGTTGATAGTCAACCTGTAGTGTATGAAATTTCCTACTTCTTGGCATCCTGGTGAACTGGGATTGTCAGAATTATTAAATTTCTGACAATCAGAAGAGTGTGAAATAGTACTTCTATTATGGTTTGAAATATTTCGCTAATAAGGTTGAGCATCTTTATGCTTATTAAAATAGTATTAGCTTTCTCTCTAGTATTTACTGGATAAATATTTGTTGAATCAAGGAATTAGTATCTTCTGGTGCATTTAGCTCTTCTCGTTTGTGGAAAAGGCTAAGATTTAATACAAAAACTGAAGTATGTATTTTAAAATTTGTACTAAGATATTTTTCTGAAATGTACATATGTACATATTTATAAAAAATTATAAAAACAATATTTAAAAATCACTCATAATCACTACAGATTCAAAATACACATAATTTTGAAACCCAAAGAGGTTTTAAAAAAAGAACATTGTTTATTGTTTGACACAAAATCATTTAGCAGCAAAGTGTAACCTCAAATGAAGTAAAATGATTTATAGAATTTATGTGTACCATTTAAAGTGAATAGTCCTGTTGCACTGCAGAAATATTAATGTGTATGATTATAGAGCACTTCTATTGATGCTATTATGGAAATATATATTACTTTTATAAAATTTGAAAAATTTGGAATTCACAAACACATATGGGCCAAAGGGTTTTCAAAGTAAAAGATTATGGACCTGGTATTAACATTTTGAGTATTGTCCAGCAGTCTTTTTCTCTCAACATGTGTGTGTGAAAATTTATATTTAGATATACAAAAAAATAATTTGGGTCAGGTACAGTGGCTCACACCTGTAATCCCAACACTTTGGGAGGTGAGGCAGAAGGACCACTTGAGGCCAGGAGTCTGACACCAACCTGGGCAACATGGCAAGATTCTGTCTCTACAAAAAAATTTCTTAAATTAGCCAGGCGTGGTGGCATGCCTCTGTAGTTCCAGCTACTTAGGAGTCTGAGGTGGGAGGATCCCTGGAGCTTAGGGAGTCAAGGATGCAGTAAGCTATAATTGTGTCACTGCATTCCAGCCTGAATAAGAGCAAGATTGTCTCAAAAAATACATAATAATACTAATAAATAACAGTAATTTGGATAATAATCACTTCCAATGTCATTAAATGTTCTTTGAAACTATAGCTGTTGGTGATTGTGAAGTATTTCATAGTACTGAGATGACAGCATATTGAAGTATTATCCTATTGGATATTTAAGCCATTCCCATATTATAAATAATACCTGATGAACATCCCTACCTATAAATTTTATAGACATGAAATATTGTCTTCCTAAAAAAATATTTTAAATACATAGTATATATGTGAAATTAGCTCCTTTTCCAGTCAACCAGTGACTTTTTCTTAACAATTACTTTTTCTAATAATGTAATAAGTCAAACTTTGTCATTAGTTATTAGTGAATGACAAAATGCAAATATTAAATCAATCTACTCCTATTTTTAGCCTACTATTTGATTTTTTATTTTAGTCAAAGAAAATATGCCAGATTTAACTATTTAAACATTAATAAGCATATTAAAGGTTACACCACAGCAAAGTAAAATTAAAAAGAGAGAAATGAAACACCACGGGAAAATAAGATAAATCTGATAGGTTCATTATATAACTCACAGGAGTTACAGACAGAACAGAAACAAAGCATGTAAAGATTTTTTTTTTTTTTTTTTTTTTTTTTTAAGAATAAAAGTTCCCAAAGCTGGAAAAGAAAAGCAAACTTAACTGAAAGGGCTTCATTTTAGAAGCACACAGAATCCATAAAAAAAAAAAAAAAAATCTATGTACATTAAGAATTTCCAGTGGCTCATGCCTGTAATCCCAGCACTCTGGGAGGTCAAGGTGGGAGGATCACTGGAGGTCAGGAGTTCGAGATCAGCCTGCCCAACATGGTGAAACCCATCTCTACTAAAAATACAAAAATTAGTCAATGTGGTGGCAGGTGCCTATAACCCCAGCTACTTGGGAGGCTGAGCCAGAAGAACCACCTGAACCCGGGAGGTGGAGGTTGCAGTGAGCCAAGATCGTGCCACTGCATTCCAGCCTGGGCAACAGAGTGAGCCTCCATCTCAAACAAACAAACAAACAAAAAAATAATTTCCAGAACTCCATAAAAATTAAAGCTTTCAAAAACAGAACAGGTCCTCTGTAAAAGGATCAGATTGACTTATACTTCTTATTAATAACACTAGATATCAGAAGAAGACAGTGCAATCCCTTGAAAGTTTTGAGAGAAAATGATTTATAACCTGGATTTATAACTATAATAAAAGGTGGAGAAGAAAATCCATTAACTGACTTAACAATTATTTATTGAAGGGCTACTATGTGCCAGGTATGATTTTATGTACCAAGGATACAGCAATGAACTACAAAAATCCCTGCCCTATGGCACTTTTTAGTCGGGAAATAAAGAAAATTAAATAAGCAAAATATATAACATGTTAGATTGTGAAAAGTGCTATGGAGAAAAAGTCATGAAGGAGGACTGGTAATACACGGGGTTTGCAATTTAAAATAGGATTGTCTCTTTGAGAAGAGGACACATGAGTTAAGATTCGAAAGGGGCAATAAGCTATGTAAGTAACTGATGAAAGAAGTTATAGGCCAAGGGATCTATTTTTAGTTACATAAAAATGCAAAAAGTTGATCTACTATGTCACCTTTCTGAGAAATTTACTTAATGTACTCCAACAAATTGAAGATGAAAATCCAGAAAAGAAGTCATGAAACCAGGAAGTCGTTGTCAACACAATCCCTAACAAAGGAAAAATATATCCCAAGGTTAACACTGTGCTATAGGCCTGGAAAACAATCAGTCTAAATGAGGATCTTAGTGTGAGCTCTTATAGAAACATCTTTAAGAAGGATGGAACAGATTCTTACGAACAGAGACAATGAGTAATAAGGTAGAAGATATTAATGATATAAAAAAGAAGTCATGTTTTTCTGTCAATTATAAAGATGAAAACAATTAGCAACTTCGGGAACCTCATTCCCCTGACAAACACACATGCACACCCACAAAAGCACACATGCAACAAATGGTTACGGTTGTAATATGAAGCAATTAGTGAAAAAGAGAATCCATTTAACCTGGATTTATAAAAAGTCTTCCTTAGGCAGGATAGTTCCCACAGTGCCTAGAACATAACAAGCAGTTAATAACATTTGGTTTAAGAAAAAACATGCTGTAAAAAGTGGGTAAGATGACTCCTGATCAACTGAGACCAACACCTGTGTCATCAATTCCTTGTATTAAATCCCCCGTTTGAAACCTCTAGTATAATTTCCTTTTCCCTGTTATATACAGTTCTTCTCTACTGATAACAGCTGATAACAAACTCTCCTCTCTCTTGAAGAAATGAAGAGTTTATTTAAGATTTGTGTTGTGTGAGGGATTATGGAAAAGAAGAAACTTAAATTGAGGGCCTCATATGAACAGACCTGTAGGTACTTTATTGCATTTAATACTTATGACCCTATTTAAGTAGTATTATCTCTATTTTACATTCTCTTGTTAATTATGCCTCTCCATAATGTTTTTAAAAGAGTCTTTCAATAAAAACAGAAGTTAATGAAGACATCAATATTTCAGAAATGAATAAAATCTAAGTTACTGTATTTCAGGAAGCTGATCAAAAAATGATACTCCTCATGAAATTAAGCTAAAAATTGATAACAACACTGATGAAAGAAGTTAGGTTGGATGAATGACATCTGAGGTTTTAGCATTTCCAATGGGCATCAACAAATCTGCTCTCCTAAAACTTCTTTGCCGTTTGGTGAAGTTCAACAGTTATAATTTAAGAACAGACAGTTATGATATTGGTATCTCATGAAATATAAAATGTAATGAATTTAAGCAAAAGCTTGATTCACTTGATATAAATAAAAATTAAATATGGTGATAAGAGCAGCTAACACATACTGACCACTTACTATGAACCAAGCACTGTGCCAAGGCATGCTAAATGCCACATATGTCATTTAAGTCCTCAAAACAAACCAAACAGGTACTAGTATTATTCCCATTTTAGTAACTACTAAATCAAAATAAACGGAGCTTCAGTACCTTGTCCAAGTTCTCACATTCGTTAAGTGCCAAAGAACTGTTAAACTCCATATTCTTAGCTACTAATTTAAGTAATTCTTAAACATTTGAACATAAAAGTCTAAATGTGTTCAAATTACAGCAGGCATTGTTAGTTGCCTACCCAGCAACCATTCCTCCACTTCTTACTTGACAACAGAATCCAGTTTTGCTTATGATCAGCCAAGAAGTCATGCCCTTCAAAGGAAGAAACCAATCACAATGATTTTACCTCCTTTTCCAAATGATAGTTTAGGCATGTGCAAATGATACAATTCTGACCAAAGCTACATAAGAGACATCTGATGGAGGTTCTGAGAAGGTTGTCATTGCTCATAAATGGGATATAATTCATTTTCTTACCTGGACATCGTCACCTCTGTGTGACACCTGCCACTTGTGTCAGACACCTTAGAATCATGAGGAAATCCTGCCTAAAAAGACAGGTCAATCTAGTCAGAGAACTGCAGTCTTTGATGATGGTACTGAATTACTAAATCAACCAACCGTCAAGGTATACTGCTTCTAGTTTTCTTATTGCAGGAGATAATAAATATCCTTATAGTCTAAGCTGCATACAGTTTTGTTTTCTGTTACCTGAAGTTAAAACATCTAAAATGATAGTCACTAACAGCAGAAGATTGTTCTGTAAGTACAGAAATAATGCTCTCCTACTTTGGACTAACTCTTTCTAAACAAATCATTTAGAAATTGAAGTATCTCTTATTTTTTCCCTATCTACAAATAAACATGAAGAAAGATTAAATTACCTATACAATCCCCAGTTTTATGTTTTCCACTATATTAAAAAATGTTCCGTATAAATTTTGTGTGAAAGTCTATATTTCACACTTAACACTAAAATAGTGTAAACCTGTTTTTGCTTTTGGTGGGGCGTGGTGGCTCACGTCTGTAATCCCAGCACTTTGGGAGGCCGAGGCGAGTGGATCACCTGAGGTCAGGAGTTCAAGACTACCCTGACCAACATGGTAAAACTCCATCTCTACTAAAAATATAAAAGAATTAGCCAGGCACGGTGGTGCACACCTGTAATCCCAGTTACTCAGGAGGCTGGGGCAGGAGAATTGCTTGAACCCAAAAGGCGGAGATTGCAGTGAGCTAAGATCGTGCCATTACACACCAGCCTGCCTAACAGCAAAACTCTGTCTCAAAAGGAAAAAAAAAAAAAAAAAAGGCCAGGGGCAATGGCTCACGCCTGTAATCCCAGCACTTTGGGAGGCCGAGGCCCGCGGATCACCTGAGGTTGGGAGTTCCAGACCAACCTGACCAACATGGAGAAACCCTGTCTCTACTAAAAACTACAAAATGAGCCAGGAGTGGTGGTGCATGCCTGTAATCCCAGCTACTCGGGAGGCTGAGGCAGAAGAATCACTTGAACCCAGGAGGTGGAGGTTGCAATGAGCCAAGATCACACCATTGCACTCCAGCCTGGGCAACAAGAGTGAAACACTGTCTCAAAAACACAAAAAACAAACCAAGACCACTTTGTTTTTAATAATCATGGTGGCTACTAGAGGATAATATCCAGAATAAATAATATTACCATCTATCTACACCACATTTTCAAAGTATTTCTGTAACTTACAGATATTGGGTGTTAAATAGTAAAATATCAAGGCCTATAAACTGCAACTTAATGGAGAGTGGGAATTAAGTAGCTAGATACTAAGTCTATAGACCATCATAGGCGGTAAGAAGTTTCACTGTGCTTCAAAGGAAACAACACGGCACCAGGAAAAGTGTATCCACTTACTACTTGGATGCAGGAAGAAAAAAGTCTACTCAATTGGAAAAATGCAAGTCAACTGCATTAATTAAGAATTCTCACTAGTTCCTTAGTATGGAAGAACTACGGTTGACATCAGAAGCTGATGTATAGTGTTAATGGTCTATACAGTAAAATGTACGTAGTTCGATTTCAATGAGTTTTAGTCATTTTCCACTAATCCTTGTGGTCATTATAAAGTCCTAAGTGAGATTTTCCACTGTTTCCAAACTTTTTGATAATTATAGTCAAAATTTTGACAGGCAGCAAAACTAAGGAAGAACCTGCTACAGTATCCTCTCCTAACAAAACTTAAAATAAAACAAAAGTGTGCTACCCAGAAACACATAAAATGAGATGGGGCTGGAGATGTTGCTTGTTCTGAATGGAATGTCTCCTCTCCTCATCCTCTCCCAACCAATTCATTCTTCAAAACTTAACTCAAATAAATGTGCTTGTCTTCCAGGAGGACCACTCTAACATCAATCCTTCCACTCTCCCAAGCTGACACTGTGGATCCTATGTCTATGTATCTTCATAGCATATTTATCTGCATCATCACAATAGGTTGAAATTTTGTCTACTTCCACACTTAAAAATAAATCCCCCAAGGAGTGGAAATATGTCTCATATCACACCTAGAAGAATATATGCCTCACAGATCTGTTTGCTGAAAGAAATAACTCATAATTATCCTGCGTGGTAGGGAGGGCAACTATCATCAGCCTCATTTTCAAATGAGAGCCTGCAATTCAAAGAAGTGAAAGGCCAGCTGTCCAGGAAAGGATGAAAACAGGATGTGAAATCATGACTTCTAACTTCAAGTGTCAATATTTTCTACATAAAATTACAATCTCATGTTTAAAGTAAATGAAGCAATTTTCAAAATTCAAATTTCTTTGATCTGTTCCCAAGGTAAAATCATTCCATGGTTCAACATTTGAATAGCACAAAAGAATACACTGTGAAAAGGCAACCCACCACCTACACACCCTGCCCCCAGCCACTCAGTTCCCACCACTGGAAGCAACATGTTCTCAATTTCTTGTATTCTAAATGAAAGAAAATGAATGTTTAATTTCATGGTATTTGTTACCTTATAGTTTCCCAGTACCCATTAATTAATCCACTAAACTGGAGATGGTTCAAGTTTTATTAATTGCTGAAGCAGAATATGTGCTTTAATTAATTTTTAAAAATAAGTTAGATATTTCAATATCGCTTTTTTCAATACTATGACTCTCAAGGATTAATAAATGAATAAATCTTAGAATGAAAATTCAAAAAACACAAATATAAAACTCATTATTTCATGAATCCTCTAAACTGTCCCTTAAAAGGTCCCTCAAAGGTTCTGAGATGTCAGTGAGATTAAAAAGTGCATACTACTGAAAGGGCTAAAGACACTGTGAATAGCTTCTGCTTGAGTTTATATGAGAAAGCAATAGCACCTCCCACAGCTTCTTCATCTCCATACAAAACACTCTGACAGTTTTAATTATCACCTAAAATCACAAATCTCTCTGTACGTTTGACTTTTTATCCTCTGTCTGGACCCATATCTCTAACTTCCTTTATAACATCTCTATTTAGACATCCCCACTAGCAACTGAAGCAGGCTGAAAACTGAGCTCATCATCATCTCTCTCTAAAATGATACCCTTCCCAACTTGAGCTGTCAACATAGTAATCACACTCTCATCTCACAACCTTTGTGATACCATCTCATCTCACAACCTTTGTGATACCATTCATTGGAAACCTCTCATTGCAACTGGTTTGGCTAAGTCTGAGAAAGACAGAAGGAAACACGGATGGATGGGGTAAAGTTCTGCATGTGAGGGATTCTGTTTTGTTTTTAAGTCAGACTATACAAGTACTAGATAAAGTAGGGCTGCCTTGTGAACATCATGGGGAAAATAGCTAAGTTGTCTGCAAGCTCAATTTAAGTCAGGAGTATGATGCAGTTATTATACTTTTCAAAAAGCCAAGTCGGCCGGGCGCAGGGGCTCACACCTGTAATCCCAGCACTTTGGGAGGCCGAGATGGGTTGATCACCTGAGGTCAGGAGTTCAAGACCAGCCTGGCCAACATGGTGAAACCCCGTCTCTAATAAAAATATAAAAATTAGCCAGGCGTGGTGGTTGGCCCCTGTAATCCCACCTACTTGGGAGGCTGAGGTAGGAGAATCACTTGAACCCCAAAGGCCGAGGTTGCAGTGAGCTGAGATCACGCCACTGCACTCCAGCCTGGGTGAGAGAGTGAGACTCAAAAAAACAAAAAAATAAAAAAGCCAAGTCTATCTTAGATGAGTTAAAAGAAGCGGAGAACCTAAAACATGGTACATAAGTGGTACTCCTTGGATGAACTGCATCAGTACTTTTATTATTCATAATTTACTTCCAAAATTGTTATATATAACTTAGATCCAAAAGAGATTTAAAGGTAGCATCTGAAAGAGGACACTGGCAAACTAGAGTATTAGGAGAGGAATATCCAACATTATCATTCTATTCTGTCATATTCTGTGAAATAAATAGTTGTCTGTCTAAAACAGACAGATGATGGGCTATTTGGTTATTTCAAACTAATATTGCTTATCATACTATTTTAAATGGGTGAAGAAAATATTGGATGGAAATGACTCTAGCTTCTCACAGATAATAAAAGTTAGCATTAGTCAGGATATCCGAATTTTATCAAATTATAAAATAAACCCAATTTAATGATATTTTCTACAGCAATTATTCTTGGTGACCCACCAACTCACGTTATTCTTGAAATTACTGATAAGAAAATTTGGGAGCAGAATCTGGGATTTCTTAGTTGGTTTCGGAGAACTCATGGCTTTTGGATTATTAGCATGATACGTAATGTGTTTACTCAGTGTATTGAAGATTTTGTTCATTAAGTCAAAATGGTTCAAGAAGCAGCATGTATGAAGATTTCTATTTTCATATCACTGATATTGAAGTTTTAAGTCCTTTTGTACAAGAGAATGACAAAATAATCATTATTAATAATTTTCATTCAGAAAAATGCAAGAGTTGCAAATAACTTTCACACAATAATCTTATCTGATGGTATACATATACAGTGATTTGGTATATGTTAAAGCGTCCATTTTCAAAGTATATTTAATTTGTACTTTACCACATCGCAATTTGGAGTTTAAAAAACTACGTTGTAAGTCCTTAACTGCTTAATTAGTTTTAAATAAAATTTGGTAATGGTACTTGACACAAGAGCTGTACTTGACACAATTTTAACAGCTAGGAAAGATTCTGAAGCCCTCCAAATCTTTCTTGTCTAAGTCACCTTATTTGTAGCCTGTAGTTTAAAAAAAGTCTATTCTGTATCAAATATTTCACCCCTCATTCTTTACCTGTTTACTCCGAGTAAAATAGTCATTTTACAGCGTGACTTCCTGAATTTATCAGTAAACACTGTTTTAAAATGTTGCATTTTCACAACTGGAGGCTTAAACAGGAGAACAGTACTGTTTTAGCATGTAAAAACACGAAAAATCTCTAACTTTATTTCACAAAAACAGAAAAAAATATATAAATTATGTCCTTTATGGCATTTGAAGAACATCACAACTTTTTGCAAGCTGTTGTTCTACAGTCTTCCTGAACTATTTCTGATGAATTACTTGGTAGCATCTTTCAGGATCCTGACTATGGATAGACTATCATGATTATACATAAACATGTATCTGTGACAAACATTCCTTTCTGTGGTCAACCTAAAAACCCCGAGTAATAACTGTAACATTTGGGATTAAAGAAAGACACAGGAGCTGTAATTACAGCAGGCTGACTCTAACTTGTATTATGTATAAGGGGAAAATCTGTCCTATAATCAATCGATCATGTAAATATAACCAAACTGCTATTTTTCAAATGTGGTAACAATTGCTTTCTTTTACAGAGGAAAAAGGAATGCTCTTCAAATAAATGTTAATAGATATGGCAAAAGTAAACAAAAGTAAAAACGTTTTTATGAACAAATAAAGCTTTGGAAATACCGTATACTCTTCCCCTCTTAAAGGTTTCACATAATGACAGCTTTTGAGTTATCTTACAGTAAATAAACGTATTACTTTGCTTAACTCAACCCTTCTTAAACTAATTCAAGCACAGAACACTTTTTCAACATGCTTACTAAGAGCTAGTGAACCAGATTCCATCAACCTGGAATCCAAAATGATGAAAAAGTAATATGCAAAATTCTGACTTTAGTGACTGATACATTTCTATTTCTAAATTTCTAAGGTATATTTCTATAAAACATTAAATATAAACTATTCTATTCAAAATTTCCAATTTATAAAAAATATATTATCAATTTAAATAAAATTAGTGTTTACATCTTAATGCAGCATTAACAATAGCAAAACCAATACTAGCATATATCTCTGTTAGTATAATATTAAATAAAACAAGGAACATTGTAACTGTCCTGTAATATTCTAATTTAAATTTCTTTAATTCTAATTTTAAAAAATTCTAATTTGGTTACAACTGAATTCACATTTTAGTAGAAAGTAACTAGCTATACCATCTTGTGTATTATCAAGAAAAATATTTAGTTTGAAAAATTATATAGTAACATTATAATAATTGATGAAATGGTTTTTTTTATTTTCTTTTTTTTAAATTTTCTTTATTATTATTATACTTTAAGTTCTAGGGTACATGTGCACAACATGCAGGTTTGTTACGTATGTATGCATGTGCCATGTTGGTGTGCTGCACCCATTAACTTGCCATTTACATTAGGCATATCTCCTAATGCTATCCCTCCCCCATCCCCGCACCCCACAACACGCCCCGGTGTGTGATGTTCCCCCATCCTGCGTGCAGGTGTTCTCATTGTTCAATTCCCACCTATGATTGAGAACACGCGGTGTTTGGTTTTCCGTCCTTGTGATAGTTTGCTGAGAATGATAGTTTCCAGCTTCATCCATGTTCCTATGAAGGACATGAACTCATCTGAAATGGGTTTTTTTTTTTTAAATCCAATTCAACTTTTCCTACTGGAAGTTTATTTTTTAACTTAGATATACTAACTGAATGGTAATAAATGTCCAATGTTCCTTAAGCTACAAATCTTATAAAGTATTACAATTTTTTTAAAAAGGTAATTTTAAAGTAAGATAGCTTCATTAGAAAACGTTAACTAAATAATCACCTATAATAAAAACTGGGGCCTTGAAGAAACTTGAGTTTATGAACAAATTAGTACATAAAACTTGTCACTTATAGATCTCTAAACATTTATTAACAAATATCCACTAATCTAAACATCTGAAATAGACCAGATCATGTGGGGGATGGGTAGCATTTTTATTATGGTAAAACAGACTAAATAGCTAGCTTTAATGCTGTGAGAAACTGAACTTTGAAATTCCCAACCATCTGATTTAACCTACTGGACTACTTGTTCTCCCAAACTATAATTCCTGGAAAATTGAGAGTGGCCTTAAAAAAAATACAAGTAGTCCACTGTTATTTTCCAGGCACTGCAAGGTCCTTTAGTCACTGTGGCCTGTGCAACTTAAATCACTCATTTATTTTATATGCTATGGTAATAAGGAAATACTCTAACGACAATGTAGTAATAGATACTGAATATCTTAAATACTTCCAAAAGACACATGACATTCAGAAACTAGAGAATATGATTTATGATTAGAAAAAGTAACTTCTTATAATGTGTGTGGGAGAATGTAAGTGCCCATGTTATTCTAAGAGTTCATTAATATTTTGAAATAGTTGTAAATGTTTTCAAAATTTTAATCTGCAGTTCA